>NC_045430.1:159402424-160020424 GCF_902635505.1 Sarcophilus harrisii | reverse complement strand
ATAAAGATTGTGTCTTAACATGCTACTTTGTCTATCGGTGCCTAACATAGTGTGCTTTATTATATGTTAGGAATTTAATATCTCATTCGATTCTCACAACAACACTATGAGAGATGAGTGACATTAGCATCTTTATTTTTCAGATAAGGGAACTGAGGATGGGAGATGCTTGGGTTATACAGTTAGAAATAGCTGAAGCAGGATATGAATTCAAGTTTTTCTGATTTTAAGTCTGAAACTCTATAGCAGTAGTGTCAACTTCAAGCAGAAACAGGGGATACTAATCTGTACAGAAGAATCTACATGGGCCTTATATTGATTTAAATTTAAAATGTAATATTATCAACTTTTTATTGTATTTTTTTTTAGCTATTTCCAAACTTTCATCTATTTTGTGCTGCATTCAGGAGTGTAGTTAGTTGCCTGCAGCCTATGAGCTCTATGTCTGACACCTCTGTGTCATGTTATGTAAATGCATCATTTGAAAGAAAAAAAAGTAAGAAATGTTTGAGACTTTGCATTAAATAGCAAATCATATTAATTTCCACCTTCCCAGTTGCAAGCTTACCTGCAGGGATTAGTCCTTTATAGACAGTCATATAAAGAGTTTATAGAAGAAAAACTTTCTTATACAAAGTAATGAGAAAACTGGCCCATACATTAAGTCTAACTTTTTTTCAAATGATATGAAGAATGATATTAACTCTTCAAAGTACCTGACCATAAAGAAGATCTATTATTCTAAGTATATTTTATATTTTATACAAGCTTTTTAGTAATACCTTGCACATAATACATAATATGTATTTAATTTATTCAACAAATATTTATTGCATGCTTTCTCTGTGAAGAACAATCTATGGTATGTTAGAAGTCTATATCATAAAAATATAAACAATACACATTCTCTGCCTTCAGAAAGCTTACACATTAGTAAATGAGACAGTTAAGATGCTAAGAAGTATACTACAAAGAGAAATAAATCAATACAAGTAGAGATATATCACTTCTGTTGGAGTTACATGTGTGGACTGAAAGTTTCACTGAAGAGGTGACTAGAGGGAGAGCAATAAAGCTCCAGGTGGAAGCTTATGGGAAATGTTCAGGAAAAGGTAAATTTTCCAGTGCAACTAGAGTTTAGGATGTATGCAGGATATATACCAGGGCAAGCAGCAGTTGCAAGCCTGGGACAACAAATTAGAATGAAATTACAGATATTCTTGAACATTGAACTAAAGAGGTCAGGCTTTATTTTATAATAGTTATTGGAAAAGTTTTCAGTAGAAAAATTATACCATCAGAAACGTGTTTTAGGAGATGTAATCTGTGTAAATATACAATATAGATAAAAGCACTAGAAATAAAGAGACAAACTGGAAGCTACTTGATTTCATAATCTTCCTCAATTTTCGAGGAGAAATTAAAATTTATATTAAAATGATCAAAAATATGTGTGTATAATTTGTTCTTTATTCCTTTTAAAAAGAGATGCAATGCCATGCTTTGATGCCAACCAAAGTGCCACATTCTCTTTAATTCTTTAATGATAGAATATTACATGTGTACTTAAAATATTTATCCATATATAATTCATTATCAGAGAAGAAAAGGTTAGGGATTTTTAAAAAATAATATTACCATTAATGCTTGGTTATATAGGTAAATGCAAGGAGAAGGGTTTTGTAAGAGGAGGAAGAGAAAGGAAAAAAGTAAAGGTGGGGGAGATAGGAGAGGAAAGGGAAGAAGAGAGAGAATCAAAATATAATTTTAACCATTTCCACACTACTAAATCTGCTTAGTATTTTGGGTAATGATATTGAAGCATGTTGTAAGGTGTTGATCCAAACTCAAGTATTGTTAAATGTCTAAAACATTCCAGTACAAAAGAATAGAAGTATTGAATCAATAGCAAATAAGAAAACACCTATAACATTACTGCAATCCAAATTTTTTAAAAAGGTGGATTTTAGGACCGAAAGGGATATCTCTTTAATAAAAAAAATGATAGTTTGATTTTTAAAAGCCAACAAAATCTATTGAAAAAAACTGAGCAATTCTGGTAACTTCTATTGTGGCACTGGCAGAAATGAAGGTTTCTTCTTCTTTGTAGCTAGAATTTTCAGGGGCTTTGGATTTAGAATTATCAAGGGCTTTCTTAACATATCCATCAGTGGTGATATGGGTAGCATTACTCCATTCACTGAAATAGTTCTGCAGTGTAATAAGGCACTTACATATATTTTGTTAACTCCTAATTAGTTTAATTGACTATTTAAAATTTTGAGAAACTAATGCTAAGTCACAAGGTTACATAAAATTTTAACCTATAAATTATAATTAACTTTTTGAAATAAGGAATGTAATTTCTGTCAAACTAACGTAGTGAGATATTGTTCTATTCATCAAATGATATAGTTATTCATATAGGTCTGTAATGTCTTTACTGCAAAAAAAATCCAAGCAATAAACAAATAATTTGAAATCACTAAATGCATATACCATGTTTGTATATGTATATATAGTATGTATGAATATATTTAGTGTAATATAAATATATATATAAAGTTTAATATAAAGAAAATGAGTATACAAATAAAACATCTGTAATGATCATGATGCCCACTCAGAAAATGGAATGCTTACAAAGAAATAGTATTATTATTTTTCACAAGAAAATTAAAAGCTAAATCGATGGATTTAAGAAGAAACAGTTCTGTCATATTTCAGACTAAAAGATTATTTTTTATGTAGTTATGAGGACACATTACAATGTGTTAATGCTGAAATAACACATCGGGATCAATGTTTTAGATGAATTTTGTGTGAGATTACAAAAGAGTTTCTATGGCAAAAATTCTTTTTAAAAAAGAATATTCTACTACATTGGTTGCTCTACTTCCAACTTTCATGTCTTTATGACCACTTCATGAGTCCATTTTACATCCAATGCAGGAACTGTATTTATGAAATAATATATGTAAATATGCATATATATGTATATGTGCATATATATACAAAATGTATATATGCATAATATGTGCACATATACTCACAATATATGTATATACATATCTAAAACTAATTAAATTATTGAAAATATTTCTAAGTACAGAGTGTTTATCATGTAGAAATGATTAACTTATAAAGTCAGTTAGCTTCTTTTGAGCTCTGGAAGAAAAGTTATTACGAAAACTGATGATAATGAGGACTATAATTTATTTGGATCTACTAGTATGGAAAAATGTAGACTCTAAGTTTCTTAATTAATTCATTTTCATCTCTGAACTGATGACATCTAAAACAACCCTTCCATCTTGACCAATCTGAATTTTGGTCATACATCTTAAACTGTTTAGAGAACAAAGAGATACATATTTAGAGTTTGAAGAAACTTTAGCAACGATTTAGTACAATGCTTCTTGAACTGTGGGTTGCAACCCCACATGGAGTCATGAAAATAAATATGGACGTTGCCAAAAATTTGGCAACAATAAAAAATATCAAGTACTCCACAAATTTAAATTTTTACACAAAAATGAAGAAGCATATCCATTTCAATAGTATGCAAATTTGTTTTCATCTTTACTAAGTGGTAAGATGATAAGCATACCAAAGACTTATTTTAAAATAAATTTCTTTAAGATTTATTAACAGTAAATGTCTAATTTGTATATGTACTTTATATACCCATATATATTTCTTAGGTAAAAAGGACTCGAGTTGAAAAAGTTTAAGAAACCTTGATTTTACAGATGAGGGAAAGAGGCCCACTATTATCAAATGACTTGTTTATAATCATAAAGCTAATAATTGTTGCAGCCAGGATGGAATCCAATCATTTAATTAATAAATATTTACTGAGGTACTGAGTACCTACTATGATGTCAAGCACTGTAGTAAGTGTAAACACTGGGAATACAAAAGAGGCAAAAGAGTGTCTCAAGAGAGATGACATACAAACATATACAAAGCAAGCAATATACAGGATAAATAGAAAGTAATTAACAGAAGAAAGGCACTAGAATTAAGAGATGTTGGGGAAAGACTTCTAATAAAAGATAGGATTTTAGTTGGGACTTAAAGAAGCTAGGGAGATCAGTAGGTGTAAAGTAGAATATTCTAGGCATGAGGCAATCATAGAAAATACAGGTTATTTGACTACAAATCCAGCAAATTTTTCCCACATACTTCACATTTTACCTGAATATCCCATGTTATCTCAAGTTTAAAATATTAAAAGAATAGTTGATCCTCCATTTCAATATGATTTCACTTTTTCCTTAGTGACATTATGATTTATTTAACTTCCTACCTTGAAATTCTTGGACTCTGAATTGAATATTTTCTTTCTCCCCACTTCTTGTAAATCATAAATTACCAAGACCTGGGAAATTCTCCCTCTTTATTATCTGTCTCATTTAATCCTTCTTCTCTATTTCTGTGGTAAGCAACTGCTAAATAAGTAATTTAAATTTCTTTACAAATAGACTATTTCCCCCTTGAACCTACTATGTATTTTTCCACTTTTGTGTTTTTTCTTATGTTGAACCTACTATGTATTTTTCCACTTTTGTGTTTTTTCTTATGTTGTGTTATCTTTTATTGAAACAATTCCCATTCCCCATGAGAACCAAAGCTTCTTCAAGGAAAGGACTATGTTATTTTTTGTATTTCTAGTACAGAACACAGTACTTGGCAAATATTAAGGCTTTAATAAATGCTTATTTATTAAATTATTGATTGGTAAATTCCTATGACTTCAAAACATGATTCAAATGTTATCTATACTCATACCATGATCTAAAATCTTGATTGACACTATTTCCTCAGTCTCCCATATGAATGCAGTTCTGGAGGGTAAAGTGCCAAATTATTTCCCAAAGCCCTCTTTTGTAAAAGGTAGACACTGGACTTTCCATTCATTCTGTTCTCCATGTGTTACAGTATTTGTTCTCAATTCATTGAATAAGAAGTTGGGAACTGAGTAGCTCTAGAAATCAATGTAGTAGAATTTTTTTTTAAAGATTTTTTGCCATGGAAACTTCTCTTCCCCCTTCTCCTATGCCTATTTTCTATCTCCCTATCCTCCACCACTTATGTCTAATTAGACTGTAAGTTCCTTGAGAGCAGGGGAAGCTTTTCTTTCTGTTAATTATATCCCCAGCACTCAGCAGTGTACCTAGCATATAGTATGTACTTATATGTTTATAGAATTGGAATGGAGCCTTCCCTGACAACTCATTTACCACTCACTCCTGTAATATACTTTTCCCTTCAGATTTTACACAGTAATTTCTTTTGTACTTCTTATATATACATTGTTATTGATTATACAAAATATTATTATTTATTATGGATATTCTTTCTCATTAGATAAGAAGCTTAATAAGGGCAAGGACCATGTTTTATTGAAACCATTTCCCTACTTAGAAGAATGTTTTGCATACACACCACTTCAATAAGTGCTTACTCACTAATTAAGCTGAATTGATACATAAAATATTTCACTAATCACTAGCATTTGGCAGGACATATCTCCTTTTCTACTATATTAATATACTTCATAACTTTCTGGCTCAGATAACTTCTTCCTGAGTTGCTTTGGCTGAAAAAATTCATCACATAGGAATATTCTAATGACTGAATTATTCTGACAAAATTTTACAGTATCAAGAGCAAAAGGCTTGGAGAAAGAGCTTGCTTCAAATTCCAGAACAGATAAATGAGTTATGAATCTAAGGGCCAATAACTGAATTTCTCAGTTTCTTCATCAGTAGAATGGAGATAACATTTAATTGGTGACCTTCACATGATTGTATAGAGGAAGTAATTTGTAAATTCTAAATTTTCAAATTTATGTATTTACATGTACTCACATAATGATAACATTAAAGTACTATAAAGTTATCTCTTCCACACTGCAACTTTGCTTATTGTGATTTCAATATACCTCAGATTAGCATAAGAAACCAAATGGGAATTGGGGGGAGTTTTGTGGCAGTTGCAGACATCATACAAAGGTCAGCAGTGACACAAAGCCTATGACCAAATACTTAACCCAAATTTTATAATAAGGTACTGTAAATACTCCATAAAAGGAAAAGAAACAAATTCAAAGTATATTCTGGTACAAAGGGAGGGCTAAAAATTTTTACAGGGATTTTCCAAATACTGGAGTATATATCCCTAGCTCCTACGATGTGGAAGAGATAACTATAAATATTGTTATTCTCCCTGATTTATGAGATTAGACTGCTCATAACTTACCATCAACCCTCTTCATTGGATTTCACAAACAAGTTTACAGGCTAACTCAGGGTTGCTTTTGACAGCCATCTCTTTCTCTTATTTGTTAAGTTAGATGTTTGCTAAGGTGAATTCAGAGCATTTTTTTTTCCTTCTCTTTGATTTGACAGCTAATTTATACTGGTTAAAGTTTTGGATGAAATTATTAGAGTTTACAATTGATGTATGTATATTTCTCATTTTTAGTTTCAATTATTACTTGTTTAAATAATTCATTAAGTCCTAGGAAAGAGATATGTAATTATTTTTTATTTTATAGCTTTTTATTTACAAGATATAAACATGGGTAATTTTTCAGCATTGACAATTGCAAAACCTTTTGTTCCAATTTTCCCTCCTTCCCCCCACCCCTTCCCCAAGATGGCAGGTAGACCAATACATGTTAAATATGTTAAAGCATATGTTAAATACAATATATGTATACAGAGATGTGGAATTATAAAGATTTTCCCCACTGTGGTGGAGAAAATCCAAATCAAAGTCCAGATTGAAGGAGTTTCCATGTGAACAGTGAAGATATCACAGTGTTTCAGATCTCAGAAGATTGAAGAGGTTCCTGGAAGACATATAATATTATTCAAAGAAATTTGGTCTGACCACCTACATAGAAGGACCAAACAGGTGATTCATATCTATTGCTGATATTTCAGAATGCATTTGTATGGATACTTTATTGAGTTTTTGTAGTAGTATGTACAAAAAGACAAAGTACAAAGACAGTACAAAGAACTAAAGAGTAAGGCTTTTTTTTAATAAGAAAATGGGCAGCAAGGCTTTTATGAAATTACAGAGTTCTTTTACTAACTAAAAGCTTTTGAAAAAAGGAAGGCCAATTATTTCAATAGCAACATTCCTAAATAGAAATAAGATAAAAAATTAAAATTTAATACAAACATGGCAAAGGAGAGGCCTGTGATGAACCTGCAACATATGATCAAAAAAGACTAGAAAACATGAGTAAAGGTGTCATCAAGGAATTGCATGAAATAAGAGAAGATGGGCTGGTCCATATGGCAAGATAAAAGTACAAGTGGTAAATAGAGCACTCCATTATGAGGCTTATGAGGTCAGGAGAAAGCAAAGATGGCCTCTGGCATGTTGGGTTGACTCCTCAGTGAACTTTTGGAAGATTATGTACAAGAGTTGCTCAAATTGGGAGAAACAGATTTCTTGACATCTTTATTACAGAGAGGAAATCCTCAAATCAATGAATTCACACAATTCTATTTTGATCTATTGTTGCTGCCGTTATTATACACTCCAGCCCACAATTTGCCAGTGAGGTAGGATATATGAGTACTTGTGCTTTGGGGACATAATACTAGAGAAATCAGAGTCTTTCTCATCTTACACATGATAAACTACCAAAATAGGACTTGAGTCTAATAAAAAAAATCAAAATGAAATAGTTCACAGAAAAGATCAGTGTTAGCAATATATTTTGTCAATATTGCTTGCCCATAAAATTTATGGCAAAATTTATTCTTAGAAAATGATCATTGCTAATTGTATTTTAGTAAAGAAAAGATTCTATTTGTATTGTTTTTAAGTAAATTCTTAGTATTCTAATATTTTATTTCCATAGTAGAATTATTTTAGTTCCAACTATATGTCACAGACCTCAATCATTTCAGTAATATTTACTATTTATTAATTCATTTTGTAAATTATTTCTAGATATCTAGATCTAAATATTAATTTATGTATTTAGAGAATTATATTTTACTACCTTCAATACATAAAATTTATAAACTATAATTTATTAGGTTATATAAAATATTTGTTTGATTTATCAGTATTTCCCCTGTCTTCCTATTTTTCTTAGTCTCTCTTTGTTTTTCCTTCTCTATCCTCCATTTATTCAACTCCTCTTTTCCCCATTCCCCAACTCCAAAGTATGAAAAAAAAATTACCATTCAAGTGGGGAAGTTGATCAGAAGATGATCAATATTCTTTCCCACTAATGCACATACTGAGAATGTAAGTTAGGAAGCTTTGTCAGAAAGTAGGAACTTTCTATGCAGCTGGATTTGTATACTAGCCCTTTACTAGGATGACACAGGGAAGTCCTGATTGGTCCCAGTAACTATAGTAGTATGGAAAATGACTGCTGGATTAGATTTAGGAGGAATGAGCTCTTGTCAGAGAAATTCCTTCCCTACAATTTTCAAGGTACAGAAAGTGCTTAAAAAAAAAAAAAAGTCCCCAGGGACAATTGTTTCCAAAACTCCTTTAATAGGGTATTGAGAAGGGAGGTTCCTTGACAAGAATCCATTTTCCCTGATTTTCCATCACCAGACTGGAGTTCATTGTGTCAATCCAGTCCTAGTCCAGTTAATCCTGATCATCTCTGGAAACTAGAATTCAAAATATCAATAAATGACTCTCCCTAATTATTCCAAGTTTACTTGATTACCACCAAGAAGCAAGAGACATCTAATTTCCCATCAAAAGGAAAGGCTTTATGCATTGGAAAATAACTGCTGGTTAAAAATATTACTAGGGCAAAACCTTTTTCTTAGAGAACTAGTTCGTTTTTCTCTGTTTTTCATTTAGTTTCAACTAAAAATATCAGTCAGTTTAACTACATAATGAAATGTAACTAAGAAACTTATATACCAAAATGTAACTAGCTTTTCTATTTTTAAAATATTTTTATACTACTCCATGAGATTTCACATAATATTGAATCACATATAAAAACAGCACATCTTGATGATTAAAAAGCAGAAAAATGAAAAATACATCACAATAAATAAGAGAGGCAACATAGTAAAGTGGAGCAGACTTGGGTTCAAGTTCTGCCTCAAACATACTAACAAGCACTAGTTGAAGTATTCCAGAAAACTTTCTTATGCTGTAAGTTATCTATTAAGTTTCTGATTAAATTGCCTATCAGCATAAACAGAAAGAGCTTCCCATTAAGACCTCTACCACGAAGAAATCAAACCTGAATACCAACTCCTCTTCCATTCCTCACCCTTCTCCCACCCCCACCAAAAAGAACATACATAGTACATGGTCTGAATTATAACAACTTAATATACATTTCTCAAATATTACAATAGAGATTCTTTCCTTTTAGTATTGACACTTTAAGATCATTTTAACACATACTATTATAATTTTCAAAACAGCTATAAGCAAACATAATAATAATTAAATAATTTGTGCAAAAATAATTGATAATAATAGTACATATTTTAATCATTGCATCATTTCTTAAATGCTGCTAAAATATATACAAATAATAAAGAGATACTGAAATATTTGTGTTGTGACTGAGAAAACAGTGTTTAAAAGCATGTAAAATAAATCTACCTACATTCACACTATTAATTTTGTGCAGATGATTTGCTATAAGTAAATACCCTTATGGAAAACTGTGCTGATATCTTGGAAATATTACAAAATGGAATACTGGGAGAATCACACATGAGAAAATTTCTTGTCTTCATTTGCATTAGCAGACATTAGTATGTTTACATTGCTAAGAATATAAAGCAGTATTCCTGCTATGAATAAATGTACTATTGTCTGTCAAAATATTCC
The DNA here is from genome assembly GCF_902635505.1 of Sarcophilus harrisii. NCBI lineage: Eukaryota > Metazoa > Chordata > Mammalia > Dasyuromorphia > Dasyuridae > Sarcophilus > Sarcophilus harrisii. The sequence continues at coordinate 160,010,566 of NC_045430.1, read as the reverse complement.
ACTGACAAGGATAGAAAATGATACTCATCTTCCATAGACAGGCTCTTATTTTTAAACTGAGCATATTTTGGAAATACTGGCCTTAGATACAAATAACGTCAAAGTTAACAAACCAAAAAAAAAAAAAAAGGTTCATACTTTGCAAGAATTAACCAAGAACTAGATCATCAACATTTGAAGCATATTTACACATATCCCATCAGAATGGAAAACTACAAAATTCTTACACACTTCAAAATTTCATGCCATAAAAAGTTCAAATGGCCCTGGTTACTAATCCTAATGGGAAAAATTCTTTTTTGGTGCCCAATCTAAGAAAATAGTGTATTTTAAAAAGAAAAATATCATTTACATTTGTTGAACTATAGCTCTCCCTAATTTATCCTTTAAACATTACTACCTCTTACCAGTAGGCAGCACTGTTACATCTTTTTACCCGTTACCAATGTTAATGTTACACAATGCCATCTGCAACTTATTACACATTATCTGACCTTTTCTTGCATCCTAGCCTCATTATTTTAGCTTCGTACTATTTATCTTACAGATTTTCTTTATTCTTAAAAAGCAAAATTAGAGCTATCATTCATTTGTTAAATATGTTAAGCACTGGATAAAAAAATAAAAAAAAAAGAAATGGGATGGTGTTGGGGGTGAAGGAAAGGATTAAAGGGGTTACTATCCTGTAATTTGGTAGCTTATTGTTTTATATTTTAAAAAAGGCTGGAATGATATATGATAAGAAAATTATTTGACTAAATGAGTTCAGTTCAAAAATTATGTTTTTTCTTAGGTATGATGTAGAAATATTTAATGTAGAATATTTATAGAACAAAAAGTGCAATTTAGAATAAAGACTAACAATACTCATAACACCAAATCTTTTTTACAAATTATGTTTGTTTGTTCTCTAAATTTGAGACTGCTAAGACCCAGAAGGAAGAAGCAGAAAAATAGTACCCTGTTAAACCAAAACACCAACCCCTCAAAAGGTATTATGCAAAAATTTATAAGGAAAAAAAATCTTTCTCCTAAAACTCCCACATAAACAGTTCATCTTCTACATCTTAGTAGCACTCCAAGAGACCACAAAATCATTTAAAAGATTCTATCCCACTTTAAAACTAAAATTATAATTTTCTACTTCATCAAAAAGCAGTTAAACGTAAAATGGGCCAACATCAAAATATAACAAGGAAAGGAAGATAAATTAAGAGAAATTCATTGGTTTTTTCACTAATCAGAGATATACCAAAAAGAACCTTTTAAATTTAATGATACCTGCTCATTAAATGATGCTAAACACTGAAATACCACGAACAGCAGGGAATTTCAGTTTACATTAGAGAAAAAAAATAAAAGGGTAAAAATGACTGAAGTTGGTCATTTCAAGCTGATAGGGCACTTCAAATGAATAACAGAAGAATAAAAGAGACACTCTAGGTTAAATTAGGTTCTCCTATTCCTTTTCTTGAAAGTGCTTAACTTCACAAATTTTATTTGAATTAACTAACCTGATAAAATCAAAGATTTGAATAGGAGTAAAGTTAAACAAGCAACTACATTACATAGTAGTTTACCCATTATACAAGAGATAAAATTTTAATATTAAAAGGATTTTATTTTTAAAATGCACATCTGTTCTGCAATCAAGTAAATGATGCAATTTCACACCTAAGTGGGAAAATGCATCAAAATTAGATACACTTAAAATTAAAAGTAAAGAAAATTTATTTGTATTCATGCTTCTTAATATGTAAATGATTGTTTTTTTTATTAAAAACCAAAAATCACTGTATTTTTGTGTCATTTTTATTAAAAATGTAATTTCAGTAAGTCATCCTGATTTATTTTCACATACAAACTACATATATGTTGCACACATGTATACACTCAAAGATATCTTTCCTCAGATTATATTTCATCCAAAATTTAAAAAAAAACTGAATAAGCTTTTATTCCTTTTCATTGTAAAGAATATGTGGCTACTGGCAGGATATCATCAAGGCAAATGTGATCCCTACTTCTCCATTTTTCATTTACAAAAGCCAAGCACAATTATTTCTTCAGTTTTTATAAAATTAGTTGCCTATGATCCTAAGCAAAATTCTGACGGCAAAGATAAATTTTATGTGTGTGTGTGTATATATGTATGTGTATATTTACATGCTGCACATGTATGCATATGTATTTCTCTTAATGAATTTATTTCTCCTTTGAGTACCTTTCTTTCCCCCTCTGTTACAGGTACTTCTACACAGAGACAAAGGTAATGTGATTTAAAAAAATGTATTTTAAATTGCTGGTGAGCATTACCTTTTTTAGCAGTATTTACTTTTCAGACAGAGTAGGAGAGGAATGGGAAGAGATAAAAGGTAGTACTTAATTAAAGGAAAGAACATTAAATGATGGAAATAAGGGATATATACACATTCAGCCACAATTCCATCAGCCAGGTTTCTCTAAGGACTTTCTACTGTCACATCTCTTTGAAAAACACCAGTTCTCTAAATCACTCTGGATAACACTTTTCCTAAATTTTTAACTTGTTTTTGCAGGAGTTAAATTCAGTGCTTATTAGATTTAGGAAGTTGGAAGGTACCTAGGTATTATTACCAGAAAAATTAGAATCACAGAATCTCAGAGGTAAATGTTACTTCAGGTATAATTTAGGCTAATCTGTGTAATACATGCACCTCCTTATCAACATCTCTGACAGTAAGTTATCTGCTTGAAATAACATGAAAAATGAAGAACTCACTACTATCTAAGGTAGTCAATTCTATGTTTCAGACATTTTACTTTGATTTTCTCATGTTAAATCCAAATCATCACCTTTGTGGTTCTAATTCATATCTATAACCCAAGGTTCTGCTCTTTATAGCTACAAAGAGTATCCAATATCTTTCACAGGACAGTAATTCATATATTTAAGTTAATGATCATGTCCTCATAGATACAAAAATGTTGAGGATGATTAAAGGCGAAGTTAAATTGCTCTCTACCAGGTATGGAGTGAATTTAATGAATCAATAAACATTTATCATTCAAGAGTTCTTTGCATATACATGGAATTGTTGAAAGGCTAAGAGGTAAATAAAAAGGAGGCAAGAATAACACCATCTACAAATGCATGAGGAAAACTCTCCTTAGCATTATGTGCCTATGTTTCCAAATTTGTAAAATGAGAAAATTGGACTAGATGGTTTCTCATTTCTCTTCCTGTTCTATTGTTGTTAAAGCATCTTGGAGCTGGTAGGAATAATCTAATCCCAGTCATGGTACTAGGTAAATTAAGTCATTCAGAATAGAAAGAATTTCTTGACATTCCCTAGGGATGGGCATTTCTTAACGATCTTTGGTAATTTGAAGCATCATTATACCACCTTGAGAATCAAGGAAGTCTTTCCTATGTCTAAACTAAATCTCTCCTAATTAAGTTTTATTCTAGTTCAGGTACACCATCCAACAATTTTAAGAGGCAATTAAGAACCAGCTTTATAAATTCTAAAAACATTCTTAAATCTCTCCTCATATAGATAAAACACATGCACTTCATTTAATAATTTCTCAAAGTCATTTTCTATATAAAGTTTTTTTTTTGTCATTCTTTTTTGGACCCTCTCCTTGATTTTTCAATTTCCTTTTTTAAATCTTATTTTTTTTTAAAAGCCAATATGTGACTTTCCATCCCATTTCCTTCCCCTATAGCCCAATTTTTCCAGATCTCTCTTTCCAACACTAGAAGATACAAAGGAAATCTAAATTTTACTAACACATCTATCCAAACCCCAAAGCAGAATACTTTAAACAGAATAGGTGTTCAATCAATAATCTAACATTATTGATCTCAATAATGCAAATAAATAGTCTGTATCTTCATATTCCTGAATTACCAAACAATTGGGTCTTTTACATTTTTTTCCTATGTCACACAATAAAGCTACATATTCTAGGGCTTGCCAGATTGAACCACAAAAGATCAGGAATTAATAATATACAGTTGAACTAAGAGCTATACATTTACTGAAAGTGGACTCCTCAGATTTTCAATCCTTGTTCCAGGAACAAAGATTATCAAAAATAAGAGTTCAGACAGTGAAATGGCTCTTTCTTTCCATTCCCTGAAGGGAGCAATGTATTGCGTCCCTTTCTGCTAGCAGCTGTTCTAAATCTTCTCAACAGTCCCTACGGCCACATTCCCATCCCATTCCTCACTCTCTAAGTAGATAACCCTGTCTCCTTTTTAACAAGAAGACTGAGACTGTTGGGCTGGAGTCCCCTTCATTACCATTACCCATCTGCTCTTTTTCACTTGACTTTTCTCACCTGCTGAGAAATTCTGTCCATCTTCAGCTCTTATATCCTCCATCCCTCCCTCTAGATTTAGAGGAATCTCTCCTCCCTTCTATGGCTAACTTTTCTACTTGTGATTTTAGTCTTTTCCTCTAACATTTTTTCCAGTATCCTGCTACATCAATTTCTATCTACTTATTGCATAAGCAATTTATTCTTCTGCACTGACTCTTACCTTTTTCTCAGAACATAATAGTTTACCTTATACTGCAATATAATAGTGAATTAAGAAGCAAAAGAAGGCCAACTACCACCACTATTTTATCGCAAGCTTTCTTCAAATCAATTTCCTTGTTTCCTGCCTATCCCAGAGCTATCACCAGGAGAAATATCTCTACCAATTACTGACCCAGGATCACAAATTCAAGATTGGGAATGTCAATGATCCCTATTCTACTAATCCTAGTCCTACACTCAGTTGAGCCATCATTATGGGAAGAAGTCCTTGTGGAGCCTGGCAATTGGTTCTGTAGGTGCTAAGGTGACAAACTAAAGATCCAGAAAAGAAAGTCCTAGCCACTGAAGTTCCTACACAGCCAAGAAGTTCAACATCAAAAATGGATAAGATTTATTTCCTTGAAAAATGACAAAAGAGATGATATATTATCATTTGCTTTGCCATTGTACTCTAAAAATCACTGACCCGCAGCTGGAACCTTCTATATGTGTTGTCTCTCTCATTTAGAGATTGAGCTTCCTGAGAGCAGGGATTGTCTTATTTTTCAAATTGGATAGCCAACAGTTAGCACAATAATTTGCATATAGTAAGCATTTCATTGTCTTATACTCCTTTCCAATAAATGTTGTGGAACACAACTTCTCTGCAACTTTTTACCTTGTCCAATTCTTGAATATATCACTCCATCTCCTACTAAAGCTCTTCCATATGGGAGCTATATAATAAGAACACCTAATTTTTTCAATAATATATCTAAAAATTGTAGCAAACTGTCTATTCCTTTATTTATTGATCATATTTTATTACTTATATCTGTTTCTGATAAATGTTCTTGATGGGGCCAATTATTTCTTACTCTCAAATTACCATACATCCACAATGAGGTTTTTTTTATGATTTTTTAATATCACTTTCAATTTTAATTCTTCTGAGGTCATGGTATTCAATTACTTTCAATCCAATTCAATTTTAAGCAACAAATACTTATTATGTATTAAATGCTAATGATTAAAAGATAAAAGAAAAAAAAAAAAAGGATTACAACCCCTATCAATTCTACTGCTGCAGAGAAACAGAGAACCTCAGAGTTGGAAGAAACGTCAAAGACCACCTAGCCTAACTCATATCTGAACCATAATTCTTCCCAACAACATCTCTCAAGACAAACCATTCTGTTTATCTTTGCAGTTTTACAAGTTCTAGTCATTGCCCTTAATTCTGGCTCTGTGTTTTTAAACTTTAAGGAAAAAACACTTGAAAATATCTCTCTAATTCCAAGTCTTCTCCAGGTCACATACATCCAGTTACTTCAACCATTCCTCACAGATCATGAACTTGAGGATCTTGCTAATTAATCCTAGATATTTTTCAATTGATGTTCATACACTTTCAAAAAGGTGACAATATGGCAAAATTGGAAGAATGTTGAACTTGGAAATATGGAGACTAGAGACAGCAATCTTTAATTCAAATCCTGGCTCTGACACTTATTACCTCTATGATCTCAGGTAAATAATTTAATCTATCTGGTCCTCAGTTTCCTCATCTGTAAAATGTGGAAGTTATGTTATATAATCTCTAATGTCCTCTCCATTTCTACATTTTAATTTCTAAACTATAATTGATCAAAGTAGATAAGTAGTACTCAAAATAAGAAACAGAACTATCAATAACTACCTTGAAAATATTATAAGTATGTTAACATATTTATGTATAAATACATAAAGATATTATAAATCACCAATAATCAGACTTCGCTCATTATGCCAGTAAAGAGAGTTGGGTGGGGATATGGAAACACAGACTCATTAATTCACTGCTGATTTAGCTGCAAATTTGTTCAATTGTTCTAGAAAATAATTTGGAATTATGGAAGAAAAGTTATTAAATTATTCATGGCCTTTGACCCAGATATTCAACCACAGGGATCAGACTCCAATCAGGTTACAATACAGTTTTAATCAAATGTGTAGATGACACAAGTGAAGCCTATACTTACAAAAAATGTTTGGAGTAACATTATGTTCAATAATAAGAAAAAAGAATGAACTTACATGCCCAATGGCTGAGAAATAACTGTATATATTACAAAATATGAATGGAGAAAACAATTAATTTCATGGTGTGGGAGGAGGAGAAAAGGACAGAAACTGAAAACTGTAGACCAGTGAGTTTGACTTTATTTCTGGAAATTTTCTAGAACACATTAAGGGAGTGCCTGTGAAGATACAGAAAAGGAAGCAGTGATGCAAAGAACCAGCCTGATTTCACCAAGGTACAAGTCATGCTGAGCTAACTTTATTTTCCTTCTTCCCCCTGCCCGCTTTTTTTTTTGTTTGTTTTTGAAGAAACTGGGCTGGTAGAGATTGATCTAATATAGTTACATCTTAGAAAAACCTCTGACAGAGTCTTTTAGGTGGGTTCAGAACTGGTTAAATGACTGGAGCAAAAAGTACTCTAATGGTAGTAGTAGTCTTTCAAGTCAACTTGAAAGGAGGTCTTCAGTGAATTGCCCCTAGAGATCTGTGTTTGGTTCTGTGCTATTTAATGTTTTAATAAGTTAATTGGATAAAGGCACAAACGGGAATTTTAATCAAATGTGCAGATGACACAAGACTGGGAGAGAGAGTTAATACAATGACAATCAGGCAATAAAAAGATCTTAATGGGACAGAGAATTGGGTTGACACTAATAAAATGAATTTCAATAAGCATAAATGCAAAGTCTTATACTTGGGTTAAAAAATCACCTTAAGTAGAGGAAGGGAATGTATAATACTTAGAAAGCAGATTGTTTGCAAGCATTCTGGGGACTTTGCTGTACTTTAAATCTTTATATGAGTCAGCTCCGTACATGGTAGACACTAAAGCTAGTTAAAACTTACACTGAATTAAGAGAAGCATAATGTTCAATACTAACGCGATAATACCAGTGGATATTGCTCTGGTCAGAAGACTTCTACAATCCTGTGTTTAGTTCTGGATGCCACATTGTGGAAAGGATAAATTAGACAGTATTCAGAGGAAGGAAACATATCTTGAGTTCATGACTTATGAGGATTTGATTGAAAAAATTATTGAATGCTCAAACTGTATAAAAAATTACTTGGGCAGAACAGTGGTTCTCAAGTATCTGAATGGTTGTCAGAGGGAAGAGAGATGCATACTATTTGTTCTGCTTAATCCTAGAGGGTAAAATCATGCAAATCATGTAAATATTTACAAAAAGGTAAATTTAAGTTAGAAAGAAGGAAAAGTTTCCTAATTATTACAGCTCTACAAAAAAAGAAAGGGCTATATCAGAAAGTAGCTCTCTATCATGGATATATCTTCAAGCAAAATTTAGGTGACCACTATAAGGAATGTTTTCTTACCCAGGTGTGACTTGAAATAGATAATCTCTAAGATTCCTTACAACTATGAGAGCCTCTAAAGCTATACTATACTATACAGTATGACAAGAATAAAGAATTCAGAGAAATTTCAAAAGTGTCTGAAATGATGTAAAGTGAAGAAAGCAAAGGAAAAATCGCCATTAAGAGGTAACAAGGGCAGCTAGGTGTTGCAGTAGACAGAGTACTGGCTCTGAAGTCAGGAGGACCTAAATTCAAATCTGGTCTCAGACACTTAACACTTCCTAGCTATGTGACCCTGGGCAAGTCACTTAATCCTGATTGCCTCAGCAAAAAAAGAGGTAACAACAATCTGGTCAAATGTAATGATAAGTCAAAACTAAAGGAAATATTTCTCTTCCTGTTAACACTGGATAATTGCTGTTGCTGTTTAAAGGAATATATTTTGTTGTTGGAGAGAAAAGACTGAATATTTATTGGAAGTGTCTGTTGTGTCAAAAAGTTAAGAAACAAACTTTTTTTTTGAAATTAAAAATTAGATATTGTTTCTAAAACTAAAACCAATACTCTCTAGATGCAGTCCGATAAGTATGGTATGATTGTCAACCCCCTAGTCCAGTATATCATATTTCTTTTAATGCATTCAAGAGATATAATACCTATTTTGTCTATATATACTGTTGGATTGGGCTATCTAGCTCCCTCACTTCTAACAGGGAAGTTTTATAACAACTTGCCAAAGCCTATTCCTGCACATAACTTCTTTAAATCTCTTCACTATACTCTTAGGTACCATTTTTACCCTGATGCTTCTTTGCCTCCTCACTCGACCCACTACCCAATTTTCTAGCTTTCCCTGTGGAGTTGTATGCCCTCATTAAGATATAAACTCCTTGAAGCCATGAATTGTTTTGTTTGCTTGTATTTGTATCCTGAGTGCTTAGTAAAATGTCTCATCCATAGTTAAAATTTAATAAATGTGCTATTTCATCTATCTAAAATCAATGAATGAGCTAAAGACTACTAAAAACTTAGATGCTTTCAAAAGAAAAGATTATTTTGAGAGTTATTTGAATGAAAGCTGGGATAAAGGAAAGACTATGAGCAAGGGAATCACTAAGTAAATGCAATAGTTCAGTCAAGAGGTTATAAGGATAGTGGATATTTGAGCAGACAAAAGCAAGAAGATGCAAGAGATGAAAGGAAATAAACATAGACTGGCTACAGAAATGATATTAGAAGCACAAGTCACAAACATCTTTGAAGGAGATTAGAAGAAAACTAAGTTTGGAAGAGTGGTATATTTACGTTGAGAATTCTGTTTTGGACATTTTGAATTTGAGATGTTCATGATATTCAAGTTGGAGGCCAACAGATAGTATTACTAAATGAAAAAGAAGGTATTGAATTCAGGAAAGCTTTTAAGGCTGAATATTCAGGCTGTATCCAAAACTGTAGTGCATGTTAAAACTCTAACACTGATTTTTCAGAGTTATGAGATCACCAAAAGTAAAAATGTAAAGAAAATAAACTACCAGGAGCCAGTGAAATAACTAGCAAAGGAGACTAGAAAGTAGAAAGAGAATCTATAGAATGATAACATACAAAAGAAAAGAAAACATTCAGGTGGAACTGGGGTGGGATAGGGAAGGTAATGCAAAGTGTGAAAACTGCAGACAGATCAAGTAGGGAGTCTGAGAAAGGCTGTCAAATTGAACACTTAGATCATATTTGATCTTGTAGAGAACAATTTTAGTCAAATGATGAGGTTAAAAAAATCAGACTTGAAAGGGATTAAGAATCAATTGAGGGATGAGAAAAAAGAGGCAATAAGCACAAATCACCTTTTCTAGCTTTTTATTGTGTTGTGATTTTCTTTTAAGAGAGAGAGAGGACAATACCATAATGAAATGGCAAGGTGATATTAGGAATTTTAAGGAAATAAGTATACCTGACTATCTTTTTAGAGTGTAGGAAAGAATTTGGGTGTTGGAGCACTGGAAGAGACAGAGGCAGACACAGAGAAATGTGGGGTGAGTAGGGGAGAGTGAGAATATATTCAAAGGGACAAACTGGGAATCAACCAACAAGAATCTGTCAGAGGTTGGGGGTATTAATGCAAAGGATGATGTAATATTTTCTACTCTCAAAAGACAGAGATGAATTATGATCAAGGATACAGATAAAAAGATCTTTTCCTTACATTACAAAAAAAATGAAAAGAATAGAAGATGCTGTATAAATGTTTTAGTCAGTCTATTAACCAACTAGCATAATCTAACTAATCAACTAACTAAAACAACTCAGTAATCAACTAGTGCTGTGAATACAAAGATAGGCAAAAACTAAACTGTTCCTCTTCTAGAGGAGTTCACAGTATAATGGGGATAAAATATGTAAATAAACTATGTATAAATAAGATATATACATACATGTGCACATACAGAGAGAATAAATTGGGTGTTCAGAGTAGGGGAAGAGCTAGAATTCAAATACCAAAAAAACAAACAAACAAAAAAAAACCTCCAAGTAAAAGCAGATAGGGGAGCTTGGCATAAGTTTTGTGATGCCTACAAAGAGCTTTGCACCACTCCACCTGCACCCACTCATCCAGTATTAGTTCATGCCCCAAGTCTGTCCAGTCTATCTAACTTGGGTACTACATGTATGTCCCTCATCCTGCATGACACTTGTCCTTTCCTGTGTATGTCTGGCCCCTACATGTCTCCTTACTTTCTACAAGATCAGCATCAGTCATTCATTAATTCAGTAAAAAAAAGCATTTCTTTAAACTAACTAGATTCTAGGCACTGAATTAATAGAAAGTCTACATCCTGAAGGGACTTATATTTTATACACACACACATACACACACAATGTATATAAGACAGCTTGTATATATAAGAATGATGCATTTCTGGTATAAGATAGCTGATTTATGTCTAGAGAAATATTTAATCTCATAATTTCTTGATGATTTCTCCAAAACATTTGAATCCCATTATTAATTTCCCAAATTAATAATTCTTATTAATCAAGATATCTGATTATACCAGACAAAGCTATTGTTCCTCCTTTAGAACTTAATTGTTCTATTAATCATTCTACTATTAATGTCGTACTCAAGGACAAGTATTAAATAATGCTTTTTTTTAAATCACAGATACTTCTGGGACCATCCTCTTTGCCCTACTAGATTGTAAGTTCCTTGAGGGTAGAAATTATATATTTACTTTGTATTTCTCATAGGGCCCTTCATATAATGTATACTTATTTATGGAAAGAATGAGTAAATAAATGGATATTACTTTTCTATAGAGATTCTATTAGTAGTTGTTAGATAACTTCATTCACTATCATTTTTAGTCTTCAAGGAAAATTCTAGACTACGCTATGTTAATCATTGTTAGACATGAGTACTGACTGTAACATAATCTTCGTTTTAAAAAAAATGAATGCAATTTTCCTGACCAGGCATAGCTGAAATGCTTCAACTGAGGCTAATGGAGCCTGAGAATCTATGTTCAGTGACAAATTCTTCAGAACTGCCCAGCTGCCCTTCACTATGACATTCGGTGAAAATGCTGCTTCTATTTCCAATAATACGACACTAGCATTTGAAGCCACACCTGAAGAAACTGAAAGTTTGACTTTTTGTCTTGACTGTTCTTCTAATTCCATCCATTTGCTTCCTTACCTTTTTTGGGGAAAGAATTGGAACATAGACAAATGGAGAACTAAGTAAATGAGTAAAGATTAGTTGCTTGTTAGTATTCACATACTGAGGAAAAACACAAGGACTAATAATTTCTACTAATATTTCAATCAACTCAATTCACCCACCATTTAAGGGCACTGAATCTGAGCGGCTATCAAGTACTGGAGCTAAAAGAATTATTTTTGAGGCAACTGGCATTAAGTGACTTGCCTAAAGTCACATAATCTAAGGCTACATTTGAACTCAAGTCCTTCTGACTCCAGGATCAGTACTCTATCCAATGTTCCATCTAGCTGCCCCAGAAAAAAAAAAACCTTGGGGGTTTTGCCTTAAAAAAAAGCTTTTGATCTAATTGAGGGAACAGTCATATAAGCCAGAAGTATCAAAATCATTGTTGGATACTGTATACAAAACTACAGAGTATGGGCTGAATCAGATTAAAAGTAACTGAGAAATAAAATTTTAAAATAAAATGCAACATAAATAATGTTAATTTGTGGTTTTCTAAGTCAACATGTAGCCCACAAGGAAGTGTTTCTATTTGAGTTTGATACCATTGATAAATGCAAATATACTTTATACTCAATGAAATTTGACAAAAATTTAGAGGAGTTACAGAAAAATAATTTTTGATGAGGAAGGATGACTAGACTAAGTCCAAGGGTATCATATTTTGCAAAAAGTTTTCCATTGTTTCTACAGAAAAGCTACTAAGAAAAGGGAGAGGGAGAGGCAGAGACAGCAAGACACAAAGGGAGAGACAGAGAAAGACAGAAACAGAGACACACAGAGAGAATTAATAAATAAACATTTCAACATATTGAGATCTTAAAGTGAACATCACTGTATAAAGTATGTAACTAGGCAGTGAAGTTAATAGTTTTCATAGGCTAGAGGTAAACTGTAACTAGATGTTTGGCCTCTACTACACTGAAGATTAGCATATTCTTTGATAGTTTTATTTTTACTATATATTTTTCATCTTCTACTAATATTAATCTGCAGTACTTCATCATGAAAAAGAAATGATCTAAGAAGGATCTGATCTTATAGACTTATAGATCATCTAATCCAAGTCATCTAATCCAAGCCCCTTATTATTCAGATGGGAAAGCTGAGGCCAAAGGTCTTTTGGAAACCAAGTAAGCAGTGAATTCCTGTAATTCTCCCATGTTCTCCACTGAACAACTATAAAATAGCATCACAAGACAGGTCATGGAGTGGTAAAACCAACATGAAGACAGGATGAAACAATTTGTTAACCCAGGAAAACTGGAGAATTGGCAGGAAGAGTCTGGTCTGTCTCACTTGGGTAGGGGTCCCTAATCTAAGACAGCAAGCTTCCCAGCCAGCCAGCCAGCAACAAGCCCCACCTAAGAAAACCAGCTACTGGTGCCATCACCAAGAACCCACCACATACCTTGGCCTAGACAGGGGAGCCAGCAGACCCCAGCTTCAGGAGTCATACATGCTTCTGTACAGCCCAGGTGGGAAAGCATCCTCCAACAGCTGGAACACTACAGACTACAGGAGGAGAATGTTCTCTAGTTGACAGACTACCAATTACTTCAATATGCCCCAGAAACATAAAAACACTCCCCTGGACCTCAGCTATCACCATCACTAGGACCCTAGCTTAGTTCTAAGTAAGCTGCGAAACTCCTACAGCTTCCTACAGTGTGAACTACCTCAGCTCTACCCTCCTCAAGGTAGCAAGAGGCACAAGGGTCTCCCATGGGCCTCAGGGCAACACCCAGGGCAATACCAGGTAAACAGACAGTAGCCACTGGTACAAGAAGCCTGAGATAATGCTCCTTGTACCTTGAAGACCAAGGGGGGAAAAAAAAGCAAAAAGCAACAAAAATAATCTGATCATAGAAGGATTTTATGGTAATAGAGGAGAGCAAGAACTCAGAAGAGGACAATGTCAAAATACCTAGGGACAAAATTCCAGAGAAAGCAGAGGACAGAGAAGTTAAATCATTTGCCTAAGTTTACACAGTAAGTAAGCATTAGAGGAAGACTCTTAATTCAGGTTTTCTAATTCCCAAGGTGCTCTTTCCTAAGAATACTTCTCATTAAATTGAACCAACATTTTAAAGATTCTCAAATCATACACCAAAAGAGTACAATCTCTGGTGGCAGTATCTGTCAAATGAACTGAAATGACATTGGGTATAGATCTGGAACAAAAAAGAGCCGCCCAAATGATAAGTCAGGAGAAGTTATCTCCAGGTGGCTATCAACTGGGACTTAAGCTGCTGTGATTTTAAGCTGCCATAAATACAAACAATGTCAAGAAAAGGAGGTTACAGTTCCACTGGACTCTGTCATGACCAGATTATACTCTGAATTTTGAATTCAGAGCTGAACATTGTAATTACAAAAGCATACAAATGAATGATTGTATGGTCAGAAAAGGCTGCCTAGAATGGGGAGAGAATTAAAAATTGTTTCAAACAAAGAGCAGTTAAAGGAAATGGAGATTTTTTTTTTTTTTTTTTTACCCTCAAGAAGGAAAAATCTAGGAGAACATGAGTGTTGTCTTTGAAAATCTGAAGTGTAATCATGTAAGTAGATCCAGAATGTTTTGTTTGATATTGGAAGGTAAAACTTAGATGATTAAGCAGGAGTGGCAAAGAAGGCACATTTTAGATTGATAATAAAACATTTTGAATAATTAGAATTGTCAAAAAATTAAACTGCTTTTAGAGATAATTTCCAATCACTAGAGATCGTCAAATAAAGACCGTAAAAACACTTAAAAGGCTGCTTTAGAGGTGATACTGGTAAGACCACTGATGACCTTCCCAAATCATAATGAGAGTAGTTATGCCGATTTACTTCATTTAGTTCAAGAGAAACTATATTTCTTATATGCTAAAGTTAATGTGTTGATTTCAAGCACAAAAAAAGAGCATAAATGGTACCTGTGTAGTTTTCTTTGTTCAGTTACCTATATATCAGAATACTAGGACTAAAATCAAGAAGGCTTGATTTCAAAAGCAGCCCAGATACTTCCCATCTGTGTGACCCTGAATATGTCACTTGATTTGCCTCAATTTCCTCAATTGTAAAGTGGAAATCATAATAGCATTTATTTCCCAGGGTTGTGAGGCTCAAATGAATATTTGTAAAGCACTTAACACTGTTTCTGGAACATAGCATATGCTTAAAATGCTTATTTTGTTCTCTTACCAAATTAAGGAGTAAGAGGAAGATATATATATATATATATACATATATGGATATATTTGTATATCATCCAGTATGTGTCAGCCACTATATGAAGAAGTTTACAAAAATTATCTCACTTGATACTACTAATAATCTTGGGAAGTAGGTGCTATTATAATTCCTATTTTAAAGTTAAGAAAACAGAGGTAAAGAGAAATGAAGTGACCTGCCCAAAATAGTAAAGCTAATAAAATATCTGAGGCTGCTTTTGAACCCAAGTCATCCTGACTAGAGAATCAGTGTTCTATATACTTCAAAAACATTCCATAAATCAAAGTCTCCATTTTTATATCTAGAAACTTGTTATGATAAGATATAACTCCAGTTGGTTGGTGACCAGATAAAGATTTCATTGGCAACTAAATTAACAACTTCTGTCAAAGGAGGCATGGAATGGCTTATGCAAAATGAGGAGTATGCAAATTAAGGAAATTGCAGATATTCTGAGAAAGAGGTGATTTTATTTCAATTCCAAATGGTCAGGATCATTGCTTCAACTGGATGTGGGATGCAGTTCAAAGTCCTCCTCATTTTAAAGATGAGAAAACTACAGAATAATAAATATTTATTAAGCACCTACTATGTACCAGGTGCCCAAAATGCAAATAAAAAAAAAATAACTGTTCTCACAAGCTAATGAAAACAATACACAAAAGGATGCTAAAAAGCAGAGTGGGAGTGGGAAGAGTATTTGGCATGGGGAAAAAAACAGTGGCAGAATCAAAACCAAGCAATATCACTGATAGAAAATGAAGAGCTGGCTGAGTTTCTAGGACCTTTTTAAAGAGAGGTGTTAGAAGAAGTTTTTAGCTCACTTTTCTAATCTCAGGGACAAAAACAAATGAGGACACTGATGAAAATATTAATAAGGTCAGAGTTTACTTCTCTCTTGTCCTGGACTAGCCATCATAAAGCTAGTAAGCTGCAGAGAAAGCATCTGAACCAATCTTCCTGACCCCATTTTTAGCATTCTAAAAGTTATTTTTTCAATGAACTTCTTATAATTTACAACATATGGCTAACAGATTCTTTATATTCTTGCTTAGAATTCTGTATGTATTAGAATTAGTATTCTGATTTGTATAAGATAGATACTCACCTCTGAAAATAAATATAGGATGGTCTTGAAATTGTGTTGATTTCCTATAATATTCTTTGGTGAGAGCAACTTCTTTGTAAGTGGTTTCTTTGTATCTTTTTGCAATGAATTGTGAACTACAAGCAAGCACTGGATTTGAAGCCAGAGAATCGAACATCAAATCTTAATTCTGTAACTTGCTACCTGTGTGACTGAGGCAAGACTCACTTTTTCTGGGTATCTATTTTCTCATCCTCCTCATCTGTAATATGAGCAAGTCAGTGTAAAAACTTTTTTAAAGGTCCATTACAGCTCTAACCATATGCTTTCTTTCAGTGGAATACCTTACTAAGTCTTTGAATAAGAGCAATGTTCCACTTTGAGAGGTTCTGGTTAAATAATGTAATTTTAAATACAGTTCTTGAGTTAACATGAAAATTTATAAACTTATAAGTACTACTTCTGTGCAGATTTTGGAAGGTACTTTTGAGATATTTGAAAGTATGGTTGATGATATTAGAAGCGCTTAGAAGTCACTGCAGTTCATTTGCAAATGATTTTGATCCATCATTCTTACCTTATAGAATATGTAGTATGAAGTAGGTAACCCATTTATCTTTTGGTTTGTTAGTATGATTTTCTGGATTATTATACATTTTTATTAATAAATTTCATAATTCTCCACATATTTCCTCTTCACAACAGTGCTCATAAACAGCATTAGTTACTGACTAAAGTCATCCTTCAAATGCACATTTCTTATTACATACTTTCCAAGTGATCAGCAAATTAAACACTGTATTTGCTGGCAGTGCTTTGCTTAAACAACTTAAAATCAGAGTTGAAATACTGTAATAAATTTTACCACAATCCCTATTGTGATATTCATTTCTCTCTTAATAATTATATGTCTTAATTGATTTAAGGATTTTTTTCAACACTTTCCAAATTCACAAGAACTTCTCCAAATTTATATTTTGGGCTTTTGGGGGGAGAGTGGAAGAAAGAAGGAAAAAAGGGAAGTGCTGCCCATATAAAGAAATGGAGTTGATATATACTTCTGTAGAATTTATTTTGAAAAGAAGTTTTCAGTTTAAGAAGGTTATTAACTATTTCCCCATTGAATATTTCCACTTAATAAGGAATGTCTGCTACATTAAAAATTTTGGGATGAGCATAATATAAGACCTCCAATTACTATCTATGACATGCAAGTACTTTATTCCTTTATCTTTCATTTAGGAGCAGAGGGGGTAGTAAACCTGTAATATTCATCCATATGTTAAAACCCTAGCATCCAAATTCATCCATCAACATTGATCTGAATTTTTCTATGTAACTTAAGAATCTCAGAATGCTTCCTGGGAACAGTTAAAAGCTACATTAACCTGTCTATTCTCACGAAGTTAATATATAGCAGGTCTTGAACCCAAGTCTTCTCTATCTTTCTTAAGCTATGGGTTAGTTATGCAACTTGGTACAGAAACCCCTCATCAACTTTGTGCTTTGTAGAGGAATATTAACTTTGCTATAAGATTTATGAAGAAAAATTGTTTTGTTTAGAAACAACATGTTAAAATTGGAACATAAACTTCAAAATCGCTGTTCTATTTTCAATTCAGCAATTCTGCTTGATTTGAAATGTTATCACTAGTTTTTGATACTGAACATCTCACTTCCCTAAGTTGCCCCTTCTCTCCTATTAGAGAGCTTAAGGAGAAATGATAAACTCCCAAAGCATTTCTTTAAACAGGGCTCTGATCTGAACTTTCTAGGCAATTTCATTTTCTACTGGTAGTTCATCTTGCTTTTGACTAAACAGAACATCATGACAGGTATTCCTGGTCTATTTCCTTCCTTTTCTAGCTGCAGCTTCTCAACTTCCTTTAGCATCTCTTCCCCCATTAGATCATCTAGGGCAAAAACTGTCTTTCTTTTTTTTTATTAGTATACTAAGTGCAAAGCAGAGAACTTTGTAGTTACATAGTAGGTGCTTACTGAATATTTGTTGAATTCACTTAAATTCATTTGAACTCACAACCTACTAACTTCCTCTCCCAAAACATACTAACACACAAAAGGCAAAATGTTTAAAGGAAAAGAAATCCACAATAGTATAAACTATTGTCCTTTATCCTTATATGAAAATTTAAAAAATCTTATATAGCAGGACTTTTTATCTATTTCACAAAAAACAAGATTAGGCTGAAACTATATATGCTAATCACAAAACAAAAATCTCTCAACTAGGCATACAGTAACACAAGCAAGTTCAGCTTTTAACTTAGTGCCTACTAACTGATATTTAACTGCTAAGATGCAAAGAATGTTAGAGTAGTATTATTAGGGTGCTTTCTGCCTAAGTAAATTTCTATAGTACAATTTGATGTAGAAGAAAGATATAATGAAATCAATATAGGACCACCTACAATGGCTGGAAGAATATTAAGTTATTCAGAACCTAAAAACTCAGATTCATACATTCTTTCATTCATTTAGTCAATTCTCAACAAATGAATGAATTTCACTGAATACCTTCTATATGACAGACAGTTTCATGGACACCAAAGATAATGATGTTAGCCAGTGAGAGAGATGTAATGACAATGCCCTACTCTTTTTGTTATTAGGTTATATAATGAGTACTGAAAAAGAGAGAGAGAACTGGAAACTCCACCAAATGAATCATTTAAAACAGAAGTAGCATATATAGAAAATAGTAACAGATATTCTCTTTGCAATTTTAAGAATTATTTTATTATTTTAAAAATGTTATTATATTTACTACCTTCTTTGATCTCTTTACATTCATTAGAAAACATTGAGAGCCTTCTAAGCTCCAAATTCACTTATTTGAAATACATTCCTGATTAAAATTTTTTAGAACAGTAATAGAAGTGATAATGTTCTCCTTCCTACAGTGGGTTTTATTAGGAAAATGTACTTATTTTAAGAGTTCCACAGACCAGGTCTAACTATTTAAAATTTCATGATAAATATAATATTTATAAAATTTGTCTATACTACAAAGTTCTAATGGTTGACTATTAAATATAGAATATAAACTAAAACTATGCAGAATTATTTAGAGCATTATATTAGGGAGGAAAGCAAAAGCATGAAGAGTCTATTTTTCTCCATGTAGAACAAAGGAGAATATGGCAACCTTCATTATTATATACTCTTTCATACTGACCTTTATTTTACCCATCATTGTTACACATCAAATGAGAAAAAACTGTATATGCTTAGGGTCTTTCTTAATCAGGGATAAAGTTTAAAAGTAAACTGAGTTCCACAGAACTTTAAGTTGGAAACATATTAGTCTGGTAATTTTTGATGAGGGGAACTATGTCATTTGGTATTTTTCGTAACATTAAAATTTGTGTGTGTATATAGACATCTGAATAAATAAATAAACACAGATATATGAAAATGGAATCAACATAACTTAAAGTTTGGACTACACTGAATTACTTTTTCTCATCTCCAAATTTTACTCAAATGTTAATTTTGTCAAATGTTAATAATTGTCACTGTAAATGAAAAGGACAAATAGTAAAAGTATTGCCACCTACAGGGAGAAAATATATTTACACTGATTTTATGAGGAACAATATTAAAGGGAAAGACTAAATTTAGGATTACCATAACCTCTTTCTTCAATATAACTACTCATATAGATTATTCATTATATTATTTCTCCAATTCTCCCTAATATGAATCATTAGCAATATACAGCATGTATTTTACTTCATTATAATAGTGGTATCTATATTTCTAATTGTATGTGTATGTTTTTTGATTTGTTTTTTTGCCTGTCCAAAGTCAAAAGGCACTTCTCAATATGAGAAGAATAGACTATAGCGACCATGCTACCTATCATAAAGTAATGGTAGTTTTGAGCAAGTTTTGTCAGTAACTAAAAATCCACAATTTCTACTCTAAGCTATTTTTCTGGGGATATTACTAAAGGCCCTGAAGTACCCATCTCTTGACTCCCAGAGAAATCTTTTTTCTTCCTTACCCCAACCTACTCTGTACCCAATCTGGGATTTATTGGGTTGCTCAAATTCTGGGTTGAAAACCGTGGATGTATATAAGTTATTCCAAAAGTCTTAGCAGTTTTAAAATTATCGTAAAGCTATAAAAACTAAAAACTGTACAAGGACTCTGGGGACAGCATGTGTGTGTATGTTAGGTACACATATGCATTATATATCACTTAAGATTCCATGGCTTTTAAAATTTAATATAAAGATCCCTATTTCAAAGCTTTTTAAAATCCTATCCCAAATCACAAAAGCTTGTCATTTTACAAGCCTTAGTAGATTAAGGGGGGAAAAAGTTCATCTTGAACTTTACCATAATCATATTTTGTTTCTCCCCCCCCCCCGGAAAAGTCAGAATGGAATTTTTTTTTACACTGGAAAAATTAGGCAAAACTTAGGAGTTAAGATAAACCAAAAACTATATCTTTCAAATACTAAAATCATTAGAGTATAAATTTTATGAGTTATCTTTCCATTTTGGTCCCAAATAGGTACCTCTTTTTCAGTCCTGAAAAGGACTTTGGTGAAGAGAATTTTGTCTGCTCCCTATCTGCATGAGGAGTTCAGTACCTTCAGGCTAAGGACTGTCTTTTTTCCTATGTACAGTGCCTAGCATATAATAAACATTTCCCTAAGTTTGTTCTTCTCTCTCCCTCCCTAACTCCTTCCCTCCCAATAGCCATTCACACAGCTGGAGGCAGGGAACATGTAGGAAAAAGGGGTAGGAGGGAGGGAAAGAGGGAAGGAAGGAGGGAGGGAGGAGAAGGGGAATAAAGATGGATCGAGGGAGAGAGGGAGGAGAAGAGGGAAGGAGGAAGGGAAAGAGAATATGCAACTTCAGTTTCTCACTATATCCAATTTAAAGTTTGTCTCTCCAGATACATGTGGGAATTTTCCCTTTGGTTAAATTGGGGCTTCTATCTCTTGGCTGAAGTGAAATATCTTACTGAAAGTGGGGAATGTGCAATCACTAGGGATTAGCTGACATTTGATCCATATAACTTATGTAATTTCTGTTTACTATCGATTTAAATGAAAAGGTTTATTCATCATTCACAAGTGGTGAACTACTAGTAGTAAAGTGTTTTTGATAGGATATTAGGATCTCCCTTCCTCTCTATGAGATAGTAACTAAGAAAGTAACTTGGATAAGAAAAAAACACTTCTCTAAATTATTAATATTTAAGTGGAAAACATGGATATAATTCTATTTTGATAACCCCTCTCAAAGGAAAAGAATATGGCCAGGTTCACAGGCCATTCCTCTGCTCCCCTCTGAGCAGGAATCAAAGAATTTTTAGAAAAGGAAGTTTGCCAAGGTATCTATAAAAGCATCCCTGAGTGACAAATTTAGACAAATTTATAGATATATGTACACATGCATAGCACACAACGCCTACAGCTATTTCAATTTATTGGTTTCCCTTGAAATCTTATGTATTTTATTTTATGTACTTACAAACATCATTCTGGAAAGGATTACATAGTTCCATTCTACAAAGATCACCATATTGCCAGTGGGGGACCATTACACAAAAAAAAGTTAAGAATCCCTGTTTGAGTTTAAAGATTATCTCAGAAGAGTTGAATGTTAATAGAAATTTGGGCCTCAAATAATACTTTCAGCACCCCTTTTCTTTGTATTAGCTCATGGCCACTCTATGGGGAGATTTTCTCTAAGTTCAATCAAGGTCATGAGTGCTAATACTATTTATAGTATTAATTTATAATTAATATAGTATAATTTATAAATTTCTATTTATTCTGTTGATAAATTACAATATTCAAAAATTCCAAAGCTAGGTAACTGATAAAAATAAAAAATATGACATCTAACAAACATCTGAGATGGGATCAATCTTTCTTCTATGGAGATATGAGCTGGGAAGCCATATTTCTGGGTTGCTTCTATTCATTCTTCTCCATTTTCAAATCATGTTAGACAAAGGGTAGGAAATTTGAAACAGTCCTCTCTCCAGTTCTGTGGTTTCAGTGGGATGTAAGGAATATCCTTACATTATAAATCTCATTTGTTGATAGGTTCTCTTTCCTTTTCTTCATCTGTTGTTGATATATGAGAGAATCATTTATTTGGAGAAGCAACAACCACCAAACATAGTAATTAATCTTGATCAATTCTGTTAATTTTAAGGGGAAACAGGTCACATTGCAGTATTTCATTGCACTATTTCAAATAAGTGTCAAATGATGGGACTACTATATGATAAGTATTAATATAAATAATTTCCTCTCCCTGTTTCATAATTATACCTATAGTATCAGAGGGGTCATGTAGAACAGTAAGGGCAATAAGATAGCAATCTTTAAACCATCAAACCCCAAACTCTATTTGCCTGCTGAATATCTCCATTTAAATATACTATTTTTTTTTTTTTGACTTGGACTTTTTTTTTTTATTTAATAGCCTTTTATTTACAGGATATATGCATGGGTAACTTTACAGCATTAACAATTGCCAAACCTCTTGTTCCAATTTTTCACCTCTTACCCCTCCACCCCCTCCCCTAGATGGCAGGATGACCGGTAGTTGTTAAATATATTAAAATATAAATTAGATACACAATAAGTATACATGACCAAAACATTATTTTGCTGTACAAAAAGAATCAGACTCTGAAATATTGTACAATTAGCTTGTGAAGGAAATAAAAAATGCAGGTGTGCATAAATATAGGGATTGGGAATTCAATGTAATGGTTTTTAGTCATCTCCCAGAGTTCTTTTTCTGCATAGCTGGTTCAGTTCATTACTGCTCCATTGGAAATGATTTGGTTGATCTCGTTGCTGAGGATGGCCTGGTCCATCAGAACTGGTCATCATATAGTATTGTTGTTGAAGTATATAATGATCTCCTGGTCCTGCTCATTTCACTCAGCATCAGTTCGTGTAAGTCTCTCCAGGCCTTTCTGAAATCATCCTGTTGGTCATTTCTTACAGAACAGTAATATTCCATAATATTCATATACCACAATTTATTCAGCCATTCTCCAACTGATGGACATCCATTCAGTTTCCAGTTTCTAGCCACTACAAAAAGGGCTGCCACAAACATTCGTGCACATACAGGTCCCTTTCCCTTCTTTATAATCTCTTTGGGATATAATCCCAGTAGTAACACTGCTGGATCAAAGGGTATGCACAGTTTGATAACTTTTTGAGCATAGTTCCAAACTACTCTCCAGAATGGTTGGATTCGTTCACAACTCCACCAACAATGCATCAATGTCCCAGTTTTCCCGCATCCCCTCCAACAATCATCATTATTTTTTCCTGTCATCTTAGCCAATCTGACAGGTGTGTAGTGGTATCTTAGAGTTGTCTTAATTTGCATTTCTCTGATTAATAATGACTTGGAGCATCTTTTCATATGACTAGAAATAGTTTCAATTTCTTCATCTGAGAATTGTCTGTTCATATCCTTTGACCATTTTTCAATTGGAGAATGGCTTGATTTTTTATAAATTAAAGTTAATTCTCTATATATTTTGGAAATGAGGCCTTTATCAGAACCTTTGACTGTAAAAATATTTTCCCAGTTTATTGCTTCCCTTCTAATCTTGTCTGCATTAGTTTTGTTTGTACAAAAACTTTTCAGTTTGGTATAATCGAAATTTTCTATTTTGTGATCAGTAATGATCTCTAGTTCTGCTTTGGTCATAAAGACCTTCCCCTTCCACAGGTCTGAGAGGTAAACTATCCTATGTTCCTCTAATTTATTAATAATTTCATTCTTTATGCCTAGGTCATGAACCCATTTTGACCTTATCTTGGTGTACGGCGTTAAGTATGGATCAATGCCTAGTTTCTGCCATATTAGTTTCCAATTTTCCCAGCAATTTTTATCAAACAGTAAGTTCTTATCCCAAAAGCTGGGATCTTTGGGTTTGTCAAAGACTAGGTTGCTATATTTGTTGACTGTTTTATCCCTTGAACCTAATCTATTCCACTGATCAACTAATCTATTCCTTAGCCAATACCAAATAGTTTTGGTAACTGCTGCTCTATAATATAATTTTAGATCTGGTACAGCTAAGCCACCTTCATTTGATTTTTTTTTCATTAATTCCCTTGAAATTCTTGACCTTTTGTTTTTCCATATGAACTTTGTTGTTATTTTTTCTAGGTCATTAAAATAGTTTTTTGGGAGTCTGATTGGTATAGCGCTAAATAAATAGATTAGTTTAGGTAATATTGTCATCTTTATTATATTTGCTCGCCCTATCCAAGAGCATTTAATATTTTTCCAATTGGTTAGATCAGACTTAATTTGTGTGAAAAGTGGTCTGTAATTTTGCTCATAAAGTTTCTGATTTTCCCTTGGCAGATAGATTCCTAAATATTTTATATTATCAGTAGTTACTTTAAATGGAATTTCTCTTTGTAACTCTGACTGTTGGATTTTGTTAGTGATATATAAGAATGCTGATGACTTATGTGGGTTTATTTTATAACCAGCAACTTTGCTAAAGTTGTGGATTATTTCTAATAACTTTTTAGCAGAATCTCTGGGGTTCTCTAAGTATACCATCATGTCATCGGCAAAGAGTGATAATTTGGCTTCCTCATTGCCTATTCTTATTCCTTTAATCTCTTTCTCAGCTCTTATTGCTATAGCTAGCGTTTCTAATACAATATTAAATAGTAACGGTGATAGTGGGCAACCTTGTTTCACTCCAGATCTTATTGGGAATGGTTGCAGTTTGTCTCCATTACATATGATGCTTACTGATGGTTTTAAATAGATGCTGCTGATTATTTTAAGGAAAAGTCCATTTATTCCTATACTCTCAAGTGTTTTTAATAGGAATGGATGTTGGATTTTATCAAATGCTTTTTCTGCATCTATTGAGATGATCATATGGTTTTTGTTAATTTGGTTATTAACATGGCCAATTATATTGATAGTTTTCCTAATATTGAACCAGCCCTGCATTCCTGGTATAAATCCTACTTGATCATAGTGTATTATCTTGGAGATGATTTTCTGTAGTCTTTTTGCTAATATCTTATTTAAGATTTTAGCATCAATATTCATTAGGGAGATTGGTCTATAATTTTCTTTCTCTGTTTTCAGCCTACCTGGTTTAGGTATCAGTACCATGTCTGTGTCATAGAAGGAATTTGGTAGGACTCCTTCATTCCCTATTTTATCAAATAATTTATATAGCATTGGGGCCAATTGTTCTTTAAATGTTTGGTAAAATTCACATGTAAATCCATCTGGTCCTGGGGATTTTTTCTTAGGGAGTTGTTTAATTGCCTGTTCTATTTCTTTTTCTGAAATGGGACTATTCAAGCAATTTACTTCCTCCTCTGTTAGTCTGGGAAGTCTATATTTTTGGAGGTAGTCATCCATTTCACTTAGGTTATCAAATTTATTGGCATAAAGTTGAGCAAAATAACTCCTTATTATTTCTCTAATTTCCTCTTCATTGGTGGAAAGTTCTCCCTTTTCATTTTTAAGACTACTAATTTCATTTTCCTCCCTCCTTTTTCTAATCAGATTTACCAAAGGCTTATCTATTTTATTGGCTTTTTCATAGAACCAACTCTTAGTTTTATTAATTAGTTCAATAGTTTTTTTACTTTCAATATTTTTAATTTCTCCTTTTAATTTTAGAATTTCCAATTTAGTATTTGATTGGGGGTTTTTAATTTGGTCTTTTTTTAGTTTTTTTAGTTGCAAGCCCAATTCATTAATCTTTTCTTTCTCTGTTTTATTCAAGTAAGCCTCTAAGGATATAAAATTCCCTCTTATTACCGCTTTGGCTGCATCCCACAAATTTTGGTATGATGTCTCATCATTGTCATTATCTTGAGTGAAATTATTAATTGTATCTATAATTTGCTGCTTCACCCAATCATTCTTTAAGATGAGATTGTTTAGTTTCCAATTACTTTTTGGTCTATTTCCCCCTAACTTTTTGTTGAATGTAGTTTTTATTGCATCATGATCTGAAAAGAAAGCATTTACTATTTCTGCTTTCTTGCATTTAATTTTGAGGTCTTTATGTCCTAATATATGGTCAATTTTTGAATAGGTTCCATGAACTGCTGAGAAGAAAGTATATTCCCTTCTATCTCCATTCAATTTTCTCCAAAGATCCAACATACCTAATTTTTCTAATATTCTATTTACTTCTTTAATTTCTTTCTTATTTGTTTTGTGGTTTGATTTGTCTAATTCTGAGAGTGCAAGGTTGAGATCTCCTACTATTACAGTTTTGTTGTCTATTTCTTCTTGCAACTCTCTTAACTTCTCCTTTAGGAAGTTGAGTGCCATACCACTTGGTGCATATATGTTTAATATTGATATTGCTTCGTTGTTTATGCTACCCTTTAGCAGGATGTAGTTTCCTTCCTTATCTCTTTTAATTAGATCAATTTTTACTTTTGCTTGATCTGAGATAAGGATGGCTACCCCTGCTTTTTTGACTTCACCTGAAGCATAATAGATTTTGCTCCAGCCTTTTACCTTTACTCTATATGTATCCCCCTGCTTTAAATGTGTTTCTTGTAAACAACATATTGTAGGGTTCTGACTTTTGATCCAGTCTGCTATCTGCCTCCTCTTTATGGGGGAGTTCATCCCATTCACATTTACGGTTAGAATTACTAAATCTGTATTTCCTGCCATCCTAATAACCCCAGATTGTGCTTTACTTATTCTTGCCTCCCCCAACCCTCTTTCCCCCTTTTAAACTTATGTACCCCTCTTGTATCACGATACTTATCCTCTTTATAATCCCTCCCTCCCCCCCTTTGAGTCTTTCCCCCTTCCTTCCCTTATTACTCTTTTTCTTTTCCCTTTTCCTCTCCCCCGTTTTTAATGAGGCGAGAGAGAATTTTCTCTAAAACAAATGTCAATTATTTTTTCTTTGAGCCAACTCTGATGAGAGTAAGATTCACACAATGTTCCTCCCCCTCTCTAAATTCCCTCAGATATGATAAGTTTCCTTAGCCTCTTTGTGGGATGTGGTTTCCCTCTTTTTATCCCTCCTTCCCACCTTATTCTGCCATCATCCCTTTTCCATATCTACTTCCCTTTTTTATGTTATATCAGTACAATCAAATTATACATGTATTCTTTTTGTATATCCACAACAGAAATACAATTCTCAAGAGTTATTTTTACCTTTTCTGCATCTCTTGAGTTCTATTCTTGGAGATCAAATTTTTTGTTTAGTTCTGGTTTTTTCTTCAGAAACAAATGGAATTCATTTGTTTCATTAAATGTCCATCTTCTTCCCTGGAAGAAAATGCTCAGCTTAGCTGGGTAGTTTATTCTTGGCTGCATCCCAAGTTCTTGTGCCTTTCGGAATATCATATTCCAGGCCCTTCTTTCCTTTAATGTAGAGGCAGCCAGATCTTGGGTGATCCTTATTGTGGCACCTCGGTATTTAAATGGTTTTTTTTTGGCTGCTTGTAAAATTTTTTCCTTAATCTGATAGTTCTGAAATTTTGCCACAATATTCCTTGGGGTTTTTATTTTAGGGTTTCTTTCAGAAGGTGTTCGATGAATTCTTTCAATGCCTATTTTACCTTCTGATTCTATTACATCTGGGCAGTTCTCTTTGATGATTTCTTGTAAAATAGTATCTAGGCTCTTTTTTTCATCATAGTTTTCAGAAAGTCCAATAATCCTCAGATTATCTCTCCTAGATCTATTTTCCAAGTCTGTCGTTTTTGCAAGTAGATAATTCATGGTTTTTTCCAGTTTGTCATTTTTTTGTTTTTGCTTGACTGATTCTTGCTGTCTCAATGAATCATTAGTTTCTATTTGTTCAGTTCTAATTTTTAAAGAATTATTTTCTTCATTAGCTTTTTTTACTTCTTTCTGTATATGTCCAATTGAGTTTTTGAATGTATTGTTTTGGTCTGTGGAATTTTTTTCCATTTCACTAATTTTTTTTTTTAATTAATTATTTTCTTTTTCCAATTCACAGATCCTACTTTCTTGCGAGTTCTTTTGTCTTTTCCAATTCGCAAATCCTACTTTCTAGTGAATTCTTTATTTTTTCCCATTCACCAATTTTGTTTCCCTGCACTTCCTGGGAATTTTTTAACTTTTCCAATTCGTATTTCAGGAAGTTGTTGCTCTCTTGTAATTCGTATTTCAGGAAGTTGTTGCTCTCTTGTAAGGCTTCTCTTTCCTTTCCCCATTTATCTTCTAACTCTCTTTTCAGACTTTTAATGGTCTCTGATGCATTTTTCTTGTTTGAGGTCTCTTCAGGTTTGCTGACCTGCTCTTTTTCTGCATAGAAGCTGTTGATCATTCTTTTCATCTTTTTATTCATGTTTTAAAGCCTTTAGGGTATGTCTCCTAGGCAAGGGGGTTACCAACTTCCTCTGCAGAGCAGGGAGAGATGTAAACCGAATTCCGGCTCCGAGGTATGGGAGTGCTCTGAGTGAGAGTTTTCCCTTCCCCCAACAGGAAGTGGATCCAGCACTGGCCGAGCTATCGAAGTGCCCAGTTGGGCTGTGTGGGTTAGCGATTGCCCTCGGCTAGAGACTAAGGGGTGAAAGTGTCACTGCCCCAGGCCGTAGCCTCTTGTGGGACTGTGAGTATTAGCAGCTGACCGCAGACGGCAGACCGCCAGGAACTCTGCCAAGCTCCCCACTGCACAGATTGGAGGCTAACCCCGGCTGCGTCCTCCTGCTGTGCAGGATCACAACTGCCCCAAGGAAAAGCCCCGTACTGCGGTTTGGGGCTGCGAGCTTGTGCTGAGATCTGTGCTTTCACTTTCAGTTTGAGGCTCTCCTTGGAACCTAATTTCTCTCCCAGTCTGAGCTGATCTCCCCCCTGGCTCTGGAACCAACCTTTTTTGGCGAGACTGCAGATTTTCTTCGGCTGGTTAGTTGTTCTACTTCTTATCTTTACGAATTGTAGCAGTCAAGACTATTTTTGAGGCTCGATATAATATTGATAAAGAGGGTAAGAGAAGAGCTTAGAAAGTCGCGTGTGCCTTCTCCGCCATCTTGGCTCCGCCCCCTAAATATACTATTGCATTTCAAACACCAAAGATATAAAATAGTCAACAAACATTTATTAAGCATTTAATTTTTGCTAGGCATTGTTAAGCACTGGAGAGATCTCATCACCTCCAGATTTCTATTTTTCTGGCAAGGCATCACTATCCCATCAGTTGGTAGATTCCTAGCCTCTGTTTCATTCTGAGTCTTTCCTCTTCCTCTTTTCTCCATCCCATATCCAAACATTTGTGGCAAAAGAGGTGGGAATCTCTCTTCTCTGCTACTTATGTTGACAGTGAAAAGGGCCTGAAGGGTAGTATCTTGGAATAAATCTGGTGTTAGAAGAGAGGTGAAGAAGGGGAGGTCTTACAATGGAGAGGGTTCCAGATTCAAACTTATTCTTTATTTTTAATGTGAGGTTACCAAGATCATTAATTTCTGCTCAGTAAACAAATGACTTTTCTAAAGAGAAAACTGACAGGGTTGAGAAGCATTATAGCACTAGACAGCATGAAGTAAGAAGATAGAAGTTAGCAGAGAGAATAAGAAAGAGAATGAGGAAACTCAAAGGGGGGGGCAGTCAGAAAGGATGGGAACAAGTCAGATCCATTGAGATCCTAAGTGGAACAGATTGCTCCAAACCAACAAAATTCTTAGAAACATTAGGCAACAACTACAAGAACAGCCAAGACAAGTTCTTGAGCAAGAAACAGAGGAATACTGATATTTTAACATATGTTCAAAGAACATCTAAAACATCATTTTAACAAGGAATCATCCTTTTTATAGTCTTCAAAACTAAGTAAAATGACAAGCACTAAATATTTAATTAAAAACTAATACATGAATTGCAGTAAACAAAGCAACATTTATATTTACATTTGTATGCAGTATACTGGATAAAAATTAGTACATAGAAGCAAAAAAAAATCACGAAACTTCTTATATCTGTTACTCTCCATATTAAATCTCGATGATAATAATTTTAGAAACTAAAAATGGAAAACCTCTGATTTTCACTCAATTACGGTGAGTTCAGTAATTGGGTAAATGGTATGAGAATTGTTTTTAAATGAAATTAATTACTATATTAAACAACAACTGACCAAGAAAAATATCAAACAAATTTTAAAAAATGTTTTAGAAACAAACAAAACCCGGGACATAAGATTCTGGGTATATATTCCTACAAACCTTTCCATTCTCATTCCTACCTCTATCCCTTAGATGTAGTTATCCTTTTCCTAAGTAAAAGTTTAATCACATGTTGATTTAAAAGATATTTATTCTAAGGATTATATAGCCTAAATAATAACATTTGAGTCAATTTATTGTTGACTGCCAAGTCTCAACCCATCAACTAATAAGTATTAATTGTCTACTATATACTAGCCACTGTTAGGTGCCAGTGATACAAAAGACCATAGTAAAATCGCTCCAGGTCTCAAGTAACTTACTTTCAATAGGGAAAGACAGCAAGAATGTATAAAAGTATATAAAAATTATAAAATACATGTAAAATAAATATAGAGATTTTTATTTTATTATTAGAGCTTTTTATTTACAAAACATATGAACAGGTAATTTTTCAACATTGACCCTTGCAAAAACCTTCTGTTCAAACTTTTCCCCACCTTTCTCCACCCCCTCCCTGAAATGGCAGGTAGTCCAATACATGTTAAATATGTTAAACTAGATGTTAAATCCAATACACACACACACACACACATATTTATACAGTTACCTTGCTGCACAAGAAAAATTGGGTCTAGAAAGAAAGGAAAAACCTGAGAAGGAAAACAAAAATGCAAGCAAACAATAACAGAAAGAGTGGAAATGCTATGTTGTGGTCCACACTCATTTCCCATAATTCTTTCTCTGGCTGTAGCTGGCTCTCTTCTTTACTGAACAACTGGAACTGGTTTGAATGATCTCATTGTTGAAGAGAGCCACGTCCATCAGAATTGATCATCATATAGTCCTGTTGAAGTGTATAATGATCTCTGATTCTGCTCATTTCAGCATCAGTTCATGTAAGTCTCTCCAGGCTTCTCTGAAATCATCCTGCTGGTCATTTATTACAGAACAATAATATTCCATAACATTCACGTACCACAATTTATTCAGCCATTCTCCAATTGAGGGGAATCCATTCAATTTCCAGTTTCTAGACAGTACAAAAAGGGCTGCCACAAACATTTTTGCACATGTGAGCCCCTTTCCCTTCTTTAAGATTTCTTTGGGATATAAGCCCAGTAGAAACACTGCTGGATAAAAGGGTATGCACAGCTTGATAACTTTTTGAGTATAGTTCCAAACTGCTCTCTAGAATGGTTGGATTCATTCACAATTCCACCAATAATGAATATATAGATTTTTAGGCAAAACAACAACAATTGCAAAACAGTCAGAAAAGGTCTTTTGTTAAAGGAGGATTTGGGGCAGTTCTCTTTGATAATTTCCTGGAAAATAGTGTCCAGGCTCTTTTTTTCATCATATTTTTCAGGAAGTCCAGTAATTCTCAGATTATTTCTCCTAGATTTAAGGAGGTTTTAGTGAGGAGGTTATATATTATAGATCAAAGGAAAACCTATGGACACAGTTGTAGGAAACAGATCGTTGCTGAATATTTTTGTTTAGCATTATGGTTGATTTTATCATCAACATATCCAATAAATGCTTTGTGATAGGATAAATTCCACAAGGGAAAAAATTTAGACTTCAGAACACATTTTCTCATCACTTTTACTTGGCAAAATAAAATAGCTAATTCAGAATGAACTTCTTCATTCCCTAAAGTTAAAATTATCTCCCAACCAATTTTTTGATACTATTTCTTTGATTTTAAAAATCTGAACAATCGACTTCCGGCCAAGATGGTGGAGAGAGAGGTCACACACATCTACTTAAGCTCTGTCTTTTCTCTCAGAATACTTTATTTCATGACAAGCCTCAGAATTAGTGCTTGACTTGAAAAAACCTCACAAATAATTACCAAGAGAAAATATCCTCGAAATTCACCAGAAAAGGTCTGTTTTTGCTGGAGGGTGGGGATGGTTAGATTGGGTGCAGACTAAAGGCAGGCAGCGGCAGCACAGCAGACAGAGTAAGGCAGCAGGCAGCTCACAGCTGAACAGATGGGAAGGGGGTGGGGTGTGATCTCAGCCATTTCTATGGAGAGAGCTTTAACACAGAGTTGGCTACCTTGCCCTGCCAGCAAGCCAGTAGACAAGCAGAGAAGCTAAAAGCACAGGGGGTGAAGACTATAACCCCAAAAAGCTAGGGTTTCTTGGGGCCTGGCCACACCTACCTGGATTATCTCAGCTCGCTCTCAGAGTCTCAGAGCACAGATGCAGTGCAGCCATTGCTGTCCTCACTACTGCCCCTTGCAGTCTGTAGAGGAAGCTTGGTAACACCACGAAGCTCCCCCCCCCCAAAAAAAAAACTGTATTTTTTTTTGTTTGTTTGTTTTCTTTGATTATTCTTTGACAAAATGAGCAAAAAATTAAAACAGACTCTAATTATTGATAGCTTCTATATGGATAGAGAGCAGATTTTAAACCCTGAGCAGACTCAAAACAGACTGTCTCCAGATGAATTCCTAAAGGGGGGTATGATCTGGTCCCCAACACACAAGACTATCATAGAAGAAATTAAAAAGACTCTCACAAGAGAGCTAGAAGAAAAATGGGAAAAGGAAAGGGAAACTTGGCAAGAGAGTTTGGAGAAGTCATCCCACTCATTTAAAGATAGAGTGGATAAAGAAATGAAATTCTTGAAAAACAGAATTAGTGAATTGGAAAAAGAAAATAGCTCTCTAAAAAATAAAATTGGCAAAATGGAAAAAAATTCCATAGAGCAAAACAACTCACTTAAAAACTCAACTGGACAATTAGAAAAAGATATAAAAAAGTGAGTGAAGAAAATAATTCATTAAAAATCAGAATCAAACAAATGGAAATGAATAACTTGAGGAGACACGAAGAATCAGTCAAACAAAACCAAAAAAAAAAAAAAATGAAACAATGGAAAAAATATCAAATATCTCCTTGAGAAAACAACAGACATGGAAAATAGGTCTAGGAGAGATAATCTGAGAATTACTGGACTTTCTGAAAAATATGATGAAAAAAGAGCCTGGACATTATTTTCCAGGAAATTATCAAAGAGAACTGCCCAGATGTTATAGAAACAGAGGGTAAAGTAGACATTGAAATAATTCATCAATCACCTCCTGAAAGGGACCCTAAAATCAAAACTCCAAGAAATATAATGGTCAAATTCCAGAAGTATCAGATGAAGGAAAAAATACTGCAAGCTGCTAGAAACAATCAATTCAAATATAGAGGAGCCACAATAAGGATCACTCAGGATCTAGCAGCATCCACATTAAAGGGTTGAAGGACCTGGAATATGATAGTACAAAAGGCTAAAGAACTTGGTATGTAGCCAAGAATAATTTACCCAGCCAAAATAAGCATTTCCCCCCCAGGGAAGAAGATGGATATTCAATTAAATAAGTGAATTTCATCTATTTATGGTGAAAAAACTGGAACTAAACAAAAAGTTTGATCTACAAATACAGAACTCAAGGGAAACCTAAAAAGGTAAAAAGAAATCTTGGGAACTATACTTCTGCTATAAAGACATATAAAGAATACATGTGTACTTTGTCCTAGAAAATAGAGGTGGAAAGGAAATTGTACCAGGAAAATGGTAAAGTGGGGGCACTATATCTAACAAAGAGGCAAAGGAAACCTATTATATCTGAGAGAAAGAATGGAGGGGGATGAACATAGTGTGTATCTTACTGTCATAAGAATTGGCTTAAAGAGAAAAATATTAGACATATTCGATTTATGGTGAAACTTCTTCCACCTCATTAAAAAGTGGGAGAGGAAAAGTGAAAAGGGAAGGAGTAAGCTAAGTGGAAAGGAATACAAAAATTGTGAGGAAAAGGGGTAAGATGGAGGAGGAACTCTAAGGTAGGGGGAGGGATACTAAAAAGGAAGGGTTGTTAGAAGAAAGTAGTGCTCACAAGTTTAATACTGGGGAGGGGGATAAGGGGGAAGAAAGGAGAAAAGCATAAGCAGGGGTTAACAAGATGGCAAGTAATACAGAATTGGTCATTTTAACCATAATTGTGAATGGGGTAAACTCCCTCATAAAGAGGAAATGGTTAGCAGACTGGATTAAAAGTCAGAATCCTACAATATGTTGTTTACGGAAACACACCTGAAGCAGGGTGATACATACAGAGTAAAGGTAAAAGGTTGGAGCAACATCTACTATGCTTCAGGTGAAGTAAAAAAAGCAGGGGTAGCCATTCTTATCTCAGATCAAGCAAAAGCAAAAATTGATCTAATTAAAAGAGATAAGGAAGGGCACTATATCTTGTTAAAGGGTAGCATAGATAATGAAGCAATATCAATATTAAACATACATGCACCAAGTGATGTAGCATTTAGATTCTTAAAAGAGAAATTAAGAGAGCTGCAAGAAGAAATAGACAGCAAAACTATAATAGTGGGAGATCTCAGCCTTGCACTCTCAGAATTAGATAAATTGAACCACAAAATAAATAAGAAAGAAGTCAAAGAGGTAAATAGAATACTAGAAAAGTTAGATATGATAGATCTTTGGAGAAAATGAAATGGAGACAGAAAGGAGTACACTTTCTTCTCAGCAGTTCATGGAACCTATACAAAAACTGACCATATAATAGGACATTAAAAACCTCAAATTCAAATGCAGTAAGGCAGAAATAGTAAATGCATCCCTTTCAGACCATGATGTAATGAAAATTACATTCAATAAAAAGCCAGGGAAAAATAGATTAAAAAAATTGGAAGCTAAATAATCTCATACTAAAGAATGATTGGGTGAAACAGCAAATCATAGACATAATTAATAATTTCATCCAAGAAAATGACAATAATAAGACATCATACCAAAATGTGTGGGATGCAGCCAAAGCGGTAATAAGGGGAAATTTCATATCTCTAGAAGCCTACTTGCATAAAATAGATAAAGAGAAGATTAATGAATTGGTCTTGCAACTAAAAATGCTGGAAAAGGAACAAATTAAAAACCCCCAGGAAAACACTAAACTTGGAATTCTAAAAATAAAAGGAGAGATCAATAAAATTGAAAGTAAAAAAAACTATTGAATTAAATAATAAAACTACGAGTTGGTTTTATGAAAAAATGAACAAAATAGACAAACCCTTAGTAAATCTGATTTAAAAAAGAGGAAAATCAAATTGTTAGGCTTCAAAATGAAAAGGAATAACTCGCCACTAATGAAGAGGAAATTAGAGCAATAATTAAGAATTACTTTGTCCAACTTTATGCCAAGAAATTCGATAACTTAAATGAAATTGACGAATACCTTCAAAAATATAGCTTGTCCAGATTGACAGAAGAAGTAAATAGTCTAAACAGTCCTATTTTAGAAAAAGAAAGAGAACAAGCTATTAAGCAACTCTCTAAGAAAAAATCCCCATGACCAGATAGATTTACTTGTGAATTCTACCAAACATTTAAAGAACAATTAATTCCAATGCTATAAACTATTTGAAAAAAATAGGGATTGAAGTAGTTCTACCAAATTCTTTTTATGACACAGACATGGTACTGATACCTAAACCAGGTAGGTTGAAAACAGAGAAAGAAAATTATAGACCAATCTCCCTAATGAATATTGATGCTAAAATCTTCAATAAAATATTAGCAAAAAGATTACAGAAAATCATCCCCAGGATAATATACTATGACCAAGTAGGATTTATACCAGGAATGCAGGGCTGGTTCAATATTAGAAAAACTATTAGCATAATTGACTATATCAATAACTAAACTAACAAAAACCATATGATCATCTCAATAGAGGCAGAAAAAGCCTCTGATAACATCCATTCCTAATAAAAACACTTGAGAGGATAGGAATAAATGGACTTTTCCTTAAAATAGTCAGGAATATATATTTAAAACCATCAGTAAGCATCATATGCAATGGGGAAAAACTGGAACCTTTCCCAGTAAGATCAGGGGTGAAACAAGGTTGCCCACTATGACCATTATTATCCAATATTGTATTAGAAACACTAGCCTCGGCAATAAGAGTCAAGAAAGACATTAAAGGAATTAGAGTAAGTAAAGAAGAAACCAAACTATCACTCTTTGCAGATGATATGATGGTATACTTAGAGAACCCCAGAGATTCT
This sequence comes from Sarcophilus harrisii, assembly GCF_902635505.1. Taxonomy (NCBI): domain Eukaryota; kingdom Metazoa; phylum Chordata; class Mammalia; order Dasyuromorphia; family Dasyuridae; genus Sarcophilus; species Sarcophilus harrisii. The sequence goes on along the minus strand of NC_045430.1, from coordinate 159,974,374 downwards.
ACTAAAAAGCTATTAGAAATAATTTATAACTTTAGCAAAGTTGCAGGATACAAAATAAACCCATATAAATCCTCAACATTTTTATACATCATCAACAAAATCCAACAGCAAGAGATACAAAGAGAAATTCCATTCAAAATAACTGTCGATAGCATAAAATATTTGGGAATCTATCTACCAAAGGAAAATCAGTAATTATATGAGCAAAATTACAAAACACTTTCCACACAAATAAAGTCAGATTTAAATAATTGGAAAAATAGTAAGTGTTCTTGGATAGGCCAAGCAAATATAATAAAGATGACAATACTCCCTAAACTAATCTATTTATTTCATGCTATACCAATCAGACTCCCAAGAAACTATTTTAATGACCCAGAAAAAATAACAACAAAATTCATATGGAAGAACAAAAGGTGGAGAATCTCAAAGGAATTAATGAAAAAAAAAATCAAATGAAGGTAGCCTGGCTGTACCTGATATAAAACTATATTATAAAGCAGCAGTCACCATTTGGTATTGGCTAAGAAATAGATTAGTTGATCAGTGGAATAGGTTAGGTTCACAAGACAAAATAGTCAATAACTATAGCAATCTAGTGTTTGACAAACCCAAAGATCCCAACTTTTGTGATAAGAATTCATTATTTGACAAAAACTGCTGGGAAAACTTGAAATTAGTATGGCAGAAATTAAGCATGGACCCATATTTAACACCATATACCAAGATAAGATCAAAATGGGTCCATGATTTAGGCATGAAAAACGAGATCATAAATAAATTAGAGGAACATAGGATAGACTTGTGGAGGAGGAAGGAATTTGTGACCAAAGAAGATCTAGAGATCATTATTGATCACAAAATAGAAAATTTTGATTATACCAAATTAAAAGGCTTTTGTACAAACAAAACTAATGCAAAAAAGATTAGAAGGAAAGCAATAAACCAGGAAAACATTTGTACGGTTAAAGTTTCTCATAAAGGCCTCATTTCTAAAATATATAGAGAATTGACTCTAATTTATAAGAAATCAAGCCATTCTCCAATTGATAAATGGTCAAAGCATATGAACAGACAATTTTCAGATGATGAAATTGAAACTATTTCCACTCATATGAAAGAGTGTTCCAAATCACTACTGATCAGAGAAATGCAAATTAAGACAACTCTGAGATACCACTACACACCTGTCAGATTGGCTAAGATGACAGGGAAAAATAATGATGAATGTTGGAGGGGATGTAGGAAAACTGGGACAGTGATGCATTGTTGATGGAGTTGTGAATGAATCCAACCATTCTGGAGCTCAATCTGGAATTATGCCCCAAAAGTTATCAAACTGTGCATACCCTTTGATCCAGCAGTGCTACTACTTGGCTTATACCCCAAAGAAATACTAAAGAAGGGAAAGGGACCTATATGTGGCAAAATGTTTGTGGCAACCCTTTTTGTGGTGGCTAGAAACTGGAAAATGAATGGATGCCCATCAATTAGAGAATGGTTGGGTAAATTGTGGTATATAAATGTTATGGAATATTATTGTTCTGTAAGAAATGACAAGCAGGATGAATACAGAGAGGCTTGGAGAGACTTACATGAACTGATGCTGAGTGAAATGAGCAGAACCAGGAGATCATTATACATTTCAACAACAATACTATATGAGGATGTATTCTGATGGAAATGGCTATCTTCAACAAAAAGAAGATCTAATTTAGTTCCAATTGATTAATGATGGTCAGAATCAGCTACAGCCAGAGAAGGAACACTGGGAAATGAATGTGGACTACTTGCATTTTTGTTTTTCTTCCCAGGTTATGTTTACCTTCTGAATCCAATTCTTCCCCTACAACAAGAGAACTGTATGGTTCTGCATACATATATTGTATCTAGGTTATACTATAACATATTTAACATGTCTAAGACTGCCTGCCATCTAGGAGAGGGGGTGAAGGGAGGGAAGGGAAAAGTTAGAACAGAAGTGAGTGCAAGGGATAATGTTGTAAAAAATTACCCATGTGTAAGTACTGTCAATAAAAAGTTATAATATAAAAAAAATAAACTGTGATATCCAGACATGAAAAAAAACAAAAACAAAATAACACAAAATCTGAACAATCTATAACAAAAATAATCTTAGCATACCAGCATGAAAATCTCCCCACATATAATTCAATGTAGAATTACGCACCCTCCAAGGAAGTATCTATGACAGAGAAAAGTAGCTGATTTGACCAAAATAAAAGTCAGTTCTCCTGATTTTCAGTGCATCATTTATAGTCCAGTGTTCAAGTAGATGAATAGTGATATCTTTCATTCAAACAAAATCTATGTAATCAAACATTACACCTAATTTTTCATGCATGAAGTTATAAAGTGATACCAAAGTAATAATATCCTCATGCTTACTAAATTGGAAGTTCTGAAACAATTATCTTGTTTGTCACCATGCCCTTTTTTGCTATCACTAACTAGAATGCCCATTTTCCTCAAATGTAGATGATCAGGTAATCTGCTAAAATGAAATAATGAACACTTTGCTAGGCTCCGATGCCATGCTGATAAGTTAATGTTCTCTAATGAGAATACTAGACTTCTAATAGGTAAACAATTGATTATGTTAGGAACAGAGCCAACAAAAGAAGAGTCTGCTAATTTCATCATCTGTGTTAGATGTTAGACAGTTGGATGAGAACTAAAGGTCCCTATAATGGACTATTTTGTTCCGTAAGTTTATATGCTTTTTCAACCTTTCCCAATTTAGAAAAATGAAATATATTAGTATTAGCAGGACATGATATGTTTTAATTCAAATAATTGGAAACATACAAGACAATCTTAAAAGTAATATAGCAAAGTAAGTCTGAATTAGACTCAAGAAGATTTATATGAAGCCTCAGAGATATCTTATCCTTCAATGGAAAAAAAAAAGTTGTGATATAGGACAAAGACAATACTATGTATGTGTAAGGGAATGTATATATGGATTATATTTAGTTTTTGATTTCACAAATTGTATTCTCAATAACATGAATCTATATATTTTAAATATTTTTTTTGTGATAAGAGACATATATATTAGCTGTGACTCTAGGTAAGTAATTTATCCACTCATTCCTCTAGGCAAGTATCTAAGATTTTTTCTTAAGTTGTCATGACACTACTGTCCCGTCTCAGTCTCTGTGGCTGGATCTTTATTCATGCCATAATCACTACCAAGGAAGTTCCTCCCATCCCCCAACTAAGACTCTATCCTAGGTCCTATTCTTCCTCTATAAGATTTCACTTGAAGATCTCATTAATTTTTCATGATTTCAATAATCATCTCTATATGGATGATTCTTAATTATGCCTACCTAGCCCTAGCCTTTGTCCTTACCTCCAGTTTTGGTTCTCCAACTGCCCAATGGGCATTTAAAGTTGGGTATTTTGTCAACATCTTAAACTCAAAATGTCCAAAAATGATCTAATTATCTTTATCCTCAGAAGCCTCCCCTCTTTCTACCTTCTTTACTACTGCTGAGACCACTATTTTCCCAGTTACTCAAGTTCCTTATTCTGGGAATTATTCTTGACTATTCATTTTCTCATACTCTACCCTTCTATTCAATCAGTTGTCAAATCCTGTTATTTCTGCCTTCATAATATCTCTCTATGCACTGGCACTATCCTAGTTCTGACCCTCATTACTTCAAGACTAGATTATTACAACAGCTCGTTGGTTGATTTCCCTATCTTGTCTCTCTACTCCAATCCATCCTTTTCAGCTGTCAAATACATCTTCCTAAAATGTGGATCTGGCTGCAACACCCTCTTGTGGTTCCATATTATCTTCAAGATCAAATATAAAACCTTCTCTGTTTGGCTTTTTTCTGCCCTCTTATTCCCTTTTCATTCTTACATCTTACCCCAATATATCCTGGGATTCAGTAGACTCTTTGATAATTACCCAAGTTGTAAATATTGATCAACTTATTATAGATTCTACAGGACTGACAACTTCTTTTATTCTGAATTTCCAGCTTGAGCTCTAGGCCTACTTTCTGGTGACTGTTAGCTATCACTAACTCATTTTAAACTTGTATCTCCGCCTCAAAATTAGGATATGCCACCAGATACCTCCCGATTTTCCGAAGTGTCTGATAGAGAAGAATGAGTGGCAATTTTATGTGCAACAGAAAGAGTAATGGACTTTGAATGGGTAAACCAGGACTCCTATCTTGAATTTGATATTAACTTCCTAAGTAACCACTGAGATTCAGAGGATAATAATACTTATACTACTTAATATTATGGATTATTAGAAGGAAGAGGAGTTTCCTAATTTTTTCTAATTGTAATTATTTTTAGAATTTCAATGTATATATACGGCACATCAGCCTAGAATGAACAGGCAGAAAGTAATTATACTCTCGTTGTTGATCAGAAAGAGACTTCTACCACCTACATTTGCAAAATGTATTCTTCATTTCAAAGTTTTCCTTGTTAAAATAAAACCATGAACCTGCCAGTATACTTTAAAATAATGCAAGTTTGTAGTAAGAGTTTTCTGTGCAAAGAGCTCATTTATTTTTTTTAAGATTCCAAACAGTAACTGTTAACCAAAGTGTATAATTTAGTACAATTATGAATTTATACTGTAAATAAAACAGGTTTCTAAAGTCATTTCAGACTAGTGAGGGCATGGCTGCAACTAAAAATAATAATTAAAAATTAAAGAAAATAATTAGCATGCCTTTCAGCTTTAAATATCAGAAGGATGTTTTTACTAACATTTTAAAAAATGGGTAAGTATTCTAGCCCTTGGGCCCAAACAATGTATCTTTTTCACTAATTTCAGTGCAATGCATATTTTTGAGAAAATCATATATTCCACAAATATGCAACTATAACTCAAAAATATTGATTTGTGTATGTTACAACTGATTGCCATGTTTCATTAAAAAAATCAAAGTTATTAATATTTACATAGTCAGCACTGCTAAAACATTAACTATTTTTCATTCTTGAAGGGCTTAAAGAAAACCTAGATAATTTCTTGTTAGGAAAAGTTGTTGAAAAGACTCTTGTTTAGGGATGTGTTGAACTAATAGCCTATGAAATTCTTTCCAAATCTTACATTTTACAAAGTTGGCCATCTGCACTATTCTTCCAAAACTTTTTTTTACCTTATTGCTATTGTTTGCTTTTATATTACCTACATACCCTGGATTCCTCCCAAGGAGCCATTCCTTATAATAAAGTGAAAAGAAATGCAGAAAAGTTTTATACAACTATATAGCAAAAAAAAAAAAATCTTTGATAGTACATATAGGGCCCCACCCTCTCATCCCCTACTTCTTCAAAGGATTAGGAGAGAGATTGTCTCCTATATTTTCTGACAGAAACATTTCAATTTCATAGCCTTCAGTTTCACATTTTTTGTCCTAGAACTTTAATAGTTGTAGTTATTGTGTGTGTTGTTTTCTTAGATCTTCTTACTTTGCTATGAATCAATTGTTTCATGCATCTCTGTATTTATCATGTTCACCATTTTTATAGCATAGTAATATTCCCTTATTTTCATGCATTACAGTTTATTTAGTGATTATCCAATCAAAGGGCATCTACTTTGTCTTTGATATCAAGAAAAGGACTGAACCTCAAGAATTTAAAAATTTGAACTGATTACCATATTGGAAAAATAGAAAAACAAAAAGCAACAAAGCCCCCATCCCAAAACCCTAAGTCCCAATATTGTTTCAGTTCACCATTCTGACTATTTGGATAATTTTGGATAATGGATAATTTAGTGTAAGAGACAAACTTTCCACTCTGCTTTAGGATAAAAGCAAACTGGCCTTATTCACCAACATTCCCAACAGTCAATGAAGATTCTAAAAAAAATTAAATGAAAAAAAGAAGGCAAAACAGTTTTTATTTATTGGTCAATTAGACAAATATTGAAAATTGTCTTTTAAAAATATTGTTTGGGAGATTAGCACCAAAAAGTATAGGAAAAGGAAAAGAGTTATTTAAACTAGTAAAATATATACTATATTGCCCTTGTCATAGATGGACATTTTGATGACTGAAAGAAGAGGTCAAGAAGTTTGTTCTGAGTTTTTAAAAGATGTTAAAATATTTATATGAATAAATAGTTTTCAAAAATTATTTGAGTCTAAGCAATTAAATAGGCAATAACCATTGCATAAATACTGAAATATCTTGTAAAATAGAGAAGAAATGTTTCCATTTACATTGTATTGGTCTCATATAGTTGTATGGAATGTTGCTTATCTCATTAGAGTGCTTATTTTACACAGCACTATGTCTTTGCCTTTCTTTGTAGTCCACTGCTTATCACAATTCCTGCATAATGACTGCTTAATAAATGCTTGTTTTTGAAATATGAAGAAATGAGAATGGGTTTTGAGAGAATTAACATTAGTGAGAAATGGGACTATCCCATTTCTGTGACAAGAGAAAAAGATGAAGTCTACAAATTCTGAGATTTGAAGAAGGGGCAATAAATCTGTAAATCAATCTGAGAAAAGTAGACTAGGTCATTAGCTATGAGAATGAAAATAGAGTGTGGCTGAGAATGAATGGAGAGAACAAAACTAATTACAATATAAGTAAACATAAACTTCAGAAAGATACCTCCTTAATGCTAGAGATTATGCTAATTACCTGTGTACATACATAAAATGAATAAAAATGAGGTCTATAGGAGGGTGTACAAGTGAATACTATTACACATTTAAGAAACAATCCCAATACCATATAAAGTTTATGAAAAATTGGTAAAGGAATCCTATCAAATTTCTTTTATGATACAAATATGATTTTTATTCATAAACCAGTGAGAGCCAAAACTATAGTCCAATTTCCTTAATGAATATTTATACAAAAATTTAAATAAAATAGAGATTATAGTAACATATTGCAATGATTACATATGCCAGGTAAAATTTATACCAGTAATATGGGGATGGTTCAATTTTAAGAAAATAATTAGCACTGAATAAATGACTACTTTTTTAGTGAAAAGCAAGCACACGAATGTCAAAAGGAACTAATTAAAATGACTAGCAATTTAGAAAATAGCATATAGTATGAAGAAGCTGTTATAAGTGAAAAATTAGTTAGAAAAAAGAATAATAACTTTTATATGAAAAAACAAAAAGATGAGACTATCAAGAGAATCAATAGGAAAAAAATATGAAGGTGGCCTACCAGCTCCATATTTCAAACTATGCTAAAAAGCAGTAATCATCAAAACAGTTCTTGTACAGGCAAATAAAAAGAGGAATACATCAGTGCAATAGATTTAGTATATAATAAACATTAGTAAATGACTGAAGTAATCTAGCATTTGAAAAATGCAAAGATTCAAGCTTTTGGAATAAGAACCCATTATTTAAAAAATCTGTGAAATTTGGAAATAGCTTACAATAAACTAGACATTTAACGTCTTGTACTGTATAACAATATAAAGTCAAAATGAATAAATTATTTAAACTTATGACATCTTAAGCAAATAATGGAAGCATAAAAATATATACATCAAATCTATAAAAAGTAGAATTTATTACAAAGCAACAGAAAAAGAGCATTATGAGAAGTAAAATAGATAATTTTGACTTTCATGACATTAAAAAACTTTTGCACAAACAAAACTAAACAGCCAAACTAGAAGAAAAACAGGAAATTGGAGGGAAATTTTTATAACAAATTTCTCTGAAAAAAGGACTTATTTCTCAAAAACAGAGAACGGAGTCAAATTTATATGAATACGAGTCATTCCCCAATTGATAAATAGTTAAAGGATATGAACAGGCAGTTTTTAGAAGAAGAAATAAGAGCTATTATAAGAAAAAATGCTCTAAATCTAACATTTTGATAATGGTTATAAATGTGTAAATCATGTAAAACATTTCGATATTGCCAAATTGCAAAAGAAAACAAGACAAAAAAAAAGCCCTAGGAAAAAAGAAAGTACTAAAGAGTATGATTCAATCTTCACTCTGAGTTGATCAATTCTCTCTCAGGAGATAGATAGCATTTTTTATCATGTGTCCTTTGGAATTATTCTTGGATCGTTGATTTGATCAGAGTAGCTAAGTCTTTCACAAATAATAATCCTCACATAATAGTTTTTACTGATATAGTGCTCTCCTGGTTAGGCTTATATCACTTTTCATAAGTTCATACAAGTCTTTCCAGATTTTTCTGAAAGCATCCTGCTTAGAGTATAATCATTATTAAATTGCTTGCTTTCTCAAGGAAGTGGGATAGAAGAGAAGGAGAGAATTTGGAACTAAAAAAATTTTTTTTTCAAATGATTGTTAATTGTTTTAATGCAATTTTAAATAAGAAAGTATGGTATATGTGGAATAAGTAAGGAGGAAAGGATCTAATGATATAAGAGAAAGAAGAAAGTTTTTCATAACAACAAAAAGGAAGAGAGAAGTAAAAAAAAAATGATTAGTAGAAGAGTCTAAGATCATGCCCTCCACTCAGTGACTATACTTTCTTGGTAATTTTGGCAGAGAAAGGGTACCTCCTTTCTCATGTGGACCTATTGATTTAGAGGCAACAGGAAATCACTACTATTACTATTGTAAGGACAAAAATCTCAAAATGCATTTTAAGTTTAGGAAAATGTCATGAGGGTAAAAAGTTTCTGCTTACTTTTGTGATCAGTTATTAACAACTTTCTTTTTCTGAGGAAGGAAAGAAGAAGGGGGAGTGAGGAAGGGAGGGAGAGAGCAAGGAAGTTAGTTTCCAAACTGACCAGTTCCAATTGGGCAGCTCTAAAATAGCCAAAACAGAAATGACTCTAAAATAGAAATAATCATTTGTTTTGGCTAGAAAACTTAAGGGTTTTACCTCTTAAGATTTATTTATCTATTTTTCTTTTCTGCTTTGGAACAGATGAAAGAGGTCATTCTTTGCCTCATTTGCTTACTACCCTTAATCACTGAATGGATCTAGCCTCAGTCAAACTGAGACTTGTTAAATACCTTAACTTAAAAAGGGCAAGGTCTCCCATTGCATCCAGGATTATTTTTAGGCGTCCTAATCTGGTCATTTGTCCCAGATGTCTCCAGAGGAGAAAATGAGGAAGGTGACTTTGCACAGCCCTCCCTCATTTAAATTTAAATTTACTTGCATGCCATGATATCACCTCCTTGATGTCATGGTCCTCTTCAAGAATAAAGAATGAAAATTAAACACTATTACTCTCAAGGAGCCTAACATTCTATTAAAGGAAGTAACACGCACATTACACAGGTTACTGTAAAAATCATAAACCTGACTTAAGACTTTAGAGATGTCCCTTGTAAAACTATTTTATAAAATGATCTAGCCATGAACTAGAATTTAACACAGAGGAAATTACATATAAAAGGATTAAAAAAAAAGTTGATTCAAAGATAAGAATGAAAAAAATCTAAACTAAATTAAAAAAAAAAAAAAAACTAAACCCAAAACAATGGCTGAAAAAGTTTTGAAGAATAACAAAGAGAGACAGATCATATTTATCTAGAAGAGAAATTTTGTCTGGACAATGAATTTCAGGTAAAGATATCCAAAAAGTATTCACCCTAAGGAAGTAGCACTATTTTACCTAGTGAGCTCAAAGTTCAAAAATGAGCTAAGTGCTGATAGTTAGCAGAAAAATGCGTTGATTGACCTAAGGTAGTCAGAACGTTATTTCCAAAAATTCTCTGGTGAACAGGAGATATTTCTACATCTATTTTGTACAGTTAGCACAAAGCAGAGCAAATCTCTTTCTCTTTTATATTCTATTAACTTGACCAGAATATCAAGTTGGCAACAACTAGCTGTTTTAGTTTTATTACCTAAAATCAGTTTCTACTTAAATTAACATAAAATGTATTTTATTAGTGGCTTTATACATAAATAATGCTTTCATGTTATAAAACAAAAAAGTCAGTTAAGAGAATTTGTTTTCTTTGTTATAACAGACCTGGTCATTTGAGTTCCTTAATATCTAATCTTAACAAAATGCTAATAATGCTTTAAATGTAGCATTACAATTCCCTCAAATCAACTAAACTCTAATTTTGCTTTTTAAAAAAATCCTAATAGGAACAAGAAGTAATAATATACATAACATGTCTTACAAACGACATTTAAGACAAAACAAAATTAGAATTATCTTTTATTTCATGATGTAATAATTATTGCCAGGAAATGAAAATAAAGATGTGACAGATTAAAAGTCTATCAGTTGAAAATGTACCATAACGTTGAGAAAGACTATAATGTGTCTTCCATTCACCTCCCCAAACAAATAGCAGACTGTACTTAAATACATTGCAAGACTATTAGGTAATCTTTTCTTTATTTAGATTAAGTAGGGTTCAGTGACAAATATTCATCCCCCTTTTCAATATAAGTGAAGGATCTTTAATTCAGAGGAAAAAAACAGAACTTCAATTCTGATCACTAACTATTCATTAATAAAACAAAAAATAAAATTCTAACAAAAGTGAATCATTTGTTAGTACACATAAGAATTTTGGTCAACTTTCACTTTTGGACCATAAGGAAGAAAAAGGCACTGGTACACATAAATAGATTGATAGAATTTGATATAGAACACTGGAAAAAAACACTCAACTATGATCATACTTCATTGCTCTTTAGTAGCTATGAACTTCAATCAGTAACAAAAGTGTTGTTATGCCCCAAATTCACACAGACTTCTCTGAAGACATAAACAAAATGACACAAGGAAAGTCCTGCTACAGTATAAGTTCAACTTTTTTCCATAGCAGCTTAAATATATTTTCCAGTGTGGATTTACTTATTTTAACAGGTGAAAGTAATTAGATTTTTAAATCATTGTATTGTCAATGGACCTGCACTCTGACAGTAGAATACATACTGCACAAACCTTAAAACTCATAAAAATAGGAATTTTATGAAAATGATTAGTAACATGCACTTTGCTTTTACAAAAAAGCTGAAGAATCAATTATGCCTTTCTTCTACAGCATGCCATCTAATCAAAGAACCTAGAAGACAGAGCTGTTGTTTTTGCTAACATTACTGTGCTACACCTTTCTGTAAAAATTAGATTGAAAGAAAGTTACATTTCAATAAAGGGTTTTTGTCAGACCCTAGTGAACTAAAATGGTCTTTTACCAAATCTAAAAGAGATTAATCTTCTCTAAACACAGAAGTCATTTCAATGTAAAAAATTATACAATGGAGATCATAGAGCTTTAATTTCTGGAAAACTTCGATAATTACATATTCCATGGTTCTCAAGATTCATTACCAATAGTGGTACTAAATTTTAACATTTACATTTAACATTTCATATTAGATTTAAAATCCCAAGTAGGTTTAAAAGAGCTATTTTAGGTTTAGCAAGAATTAACCATGCACTTTTAAGAGTATACTTGTTCTAAAACTAAGGTTTTCCTACATGATTAGTTAGCTTGAAATAATAAAAAAAGTTTCAACCATAATAATTAGAACACTAATTTTTAAGGAAGAAAGCCTGTTGTGCCACATGAGGGAAATTCTCAAAATAAAAAGAGAGTTTATTTGGTATGTCGTATTTTTAAAACCAGTAATGTGATTTGGTATGACAGACTAAAGAAAGAAAAATCAAAAGTGATTTCTAGTTATGTTAGTATTAATTACATGATTCAGAAAGATTAGATGGGAGTAATTAGTGTGTGCTGAACTAAACTGAGTTTGAAAGCTTACTCAACATTATTAAGCGCCCTATTTGAAACTTGTGTATTTGGCTTAATTTAATTTGTGATGGTTAAAGCACAGACTTCCAAATAGCCAGGAAAAAAACTTAATTTTATCTTTTACTCAAATCATACTGATAAATGCTAAGGAAGAGAGGTCTGAATGGTACTAGCCAAAGATTATGTACTTAATTTAGCATTAATTTTCTCATGCTTAATATTCAGCATACACTGATTTTATTCTCATCATAATCATCAATTCTCATCTGAATTTGCCAATGACACTTTTTAGAAAGAACAGAAACATTAGGGCCTTGTTTCATATCCTGATTTTAACTTTTTACTATTCAATGACTGTCAAAACATCTTATTATCACATAAATTTTTATGTAAAAAAATTTAAGAGAAACATTTTTAAAAAATTTTAAAGTAATCATAGGATCATCCCATTTTAAAGATAGAAGCTAGTATTACTCCTGTGAAGAAAAACAAAGATTAAGTATAAAATATACAGTATCACTTGAATGTAAATTCATTCAATAAATTGCTTTTTTATTTGTTTGGTTTTTAGTGCCTTGTATATGGAAGGCATCAAAGACACAGTGATTTAAAATAAGGCTGCAACTACCCCTAAGGAAGTTAACTTTAACAAATGAATATAACATAATAGAATGTGATTAAGGCAATGATCTAGACAGATAAAATATTAAAAGAAATTTGAGGAGAGGCAGAAATCAATTTCAGCTCAGAGGATTCAGGAGAGCCTTCATGAAGAGCTAAGCAAGCTCTTGAAAGAAAGAAAAAATTCAGTAGAGCAGGATGTGAAGGGAAGAAGGCATTCTAGTTATGGGAAATGACCTACACAATCTAAGAGTGTGATTAGCAGATGAAACTATAGGAGGCATCTTAATACAGAATGAATAGTGCAGGAAAGGAAGTAGAATTATACTAGCCTGGTAAAGACATTTGAGATAGTATCAGGTTATAGAATTTGTCTATTCTTGCATATTTGTATAAGGGATTTGTTTATTCTATGGAATTTGTATATTGCAATCTATTCACACTTTTCCAGCAGGAAATTGACTGTGGTAGATTGATGTACTGTACTTTAAATCAGGAGACATTGTCTTTCTAATTATGAGACACCAAGTAAGCCACTTAATTTTTATGAGTGGTGGGGACAGTGGTGTTCAGTTGTTTTAGTCCTGACTTCATGACCCCATTTAAGGTTTTTCTAGTAAAGATAATGGAGTGCTTTGATATTTCCTTCTCCATCACATTTCATAGATGAGGAAACTAAGGCAAAAAGGGGTAAAAAGACTTGCCCACGATCACAGAGTTGGTATTTGAGGCCAAATTTAAATTCAGAAAGATGAATCTCAGAAAGCTGTCCTCATCTATAAAATAATTTAATATAGTATTTACCTTCTTGGGTTACAAGATTGTTAGTGCGATATAACTGTAAAGTGTTATATAAAATCTGTTATTTACTATAGTCCAAATATTAGGAAGTTTATTTTGGTATCTGGGTGGAGGAAGAGGCTGGAAGCAGAGTCTCTTGCTGTGCTTTCAGTAGATAGGATGTGTAGTCTGAATTGCTTTTTAAGTATCAGACATAGATTTGCATCAGTTGCTTTCCTAATTCCCCTTGTCATCATCCATGGTACCTGCTTGCCAGAGAATTAAATGGTTCACACTGGAGATATAGTAAGTGTTTATAGGATAGACAGAACCTAAGAATACTATATGGGGATTGAAACAAACTATATGGGGATTAAATCTTTGTTCTTAGCTACACTAGCAAAATGATTTAGCCAAATCAGCTAATTGGCCACAGACTAAAATTAATGTTCAAATGTGAATGAATAAAATCAATCCAGCATATGTTCACTACCTATCTGAAAGGGTTGTTAATTGAGGCAAACTCCTTGTGTATTTATGTAAAAAAATTTGAAAAGAAAAACATTTAAAAATTTTTGATTTCGATAGGAAAAAAGTAATGACACAAATTTCATTTTTCATTCACTTTTTCTCCCAATTTAACTTCATTAAAACCCCACAGAAATAAATCAAAGGAGAAAGCAAGCCATGTAAAAACACTATAGTTAAAACTAACACATTCTGTCCAGATTTTAATTCATTTGTTTAACATTTCACTTAACTTAAATCATTTTTCATTATATATAACAATTTCTTCATAATTTAAAACAAAGGAATAGTCTAAAACCAACTTCTAATGATAAGGATTTTATTTATAACTGCAACTTTCTTTTTTCTTTAAGTTTTTGTTCCCTCCCATAACTGAGAAATAATCATTAAATTGCCACCTCCTAGTTACACATACCAAGACTAGTCTTGGTTTTGATTCTGAGATAACTTTATGGTTTCCACTCAGTCCTTCTAAGGCTGTTAAGTAAAGTCTGGATGCAGATATACAGGTCATATTCAGAAGGTATTACGTTTGCAAAAGCGATCTATACCATCTCAAATCCTTGCTCTTCAGAACCGATCAACCTTGCTTTAAAGATCTTATTGATCATTACACCCACTATCGATTACTATTTCCATTCTTTATTTTTCCTATAGTCAACAGAGCAGTAGGCAATTCTTTAAACTAATGCACAAAATTATTATCTTGTGACTGGAAGGGTCAGAGTGATGAAAAATAGGCAGGAAGGGCCACTTCTGCCTAAAAAACCCATTTACATTAACCTTTTATAGCATAGCATGAAGAAGAAGGAAGAATATCATCTAGAGGCTTTGTACAAGCTGGACAGTATCATAGCCTCTTCTGGATAATCTTTTATTGGTTTGAAATATTGTGAATATCTTTCAAAAATGATGAAATATGGTTAATTACCAGAGTCTCAGAAGTTGTGCAACCAAACATAAATAATGTTTAAATAATCTAATGATCTGTCTTTTTACACATCTCTATTATCCTTTATGTATGGAAAATTGAGAGATGGTTATATTATGACCAACTAAATGTCTGGCATCACTTACATAACTTTAAAGTAATTAATCTTCTATTTTACACCTGTTAAGCATCAGAAGAAAATATAATGAGATGGATTACTGTTGAAAATCCCCAGAAAATGAAAGACTATCTTTACATCCTAGCCCACATTTTCTAGTGACCTGGAGCAACGAGTAAGTCATTTATTCTGAGAATTAACCAAAGTTAACCCAGCAACAATAATTACCCAGGTGAGGCATCTGTGCTTCTAGTTAAGAAGCTGTTCTGGAACCTACCAGTCCCCACCATTCCTTGTGATAGCCACAATTATTTGTAAAATTTTGTATCTCCAGAAAAATTTTCCACAGAAACAAAGACAGATTAATAGTGTTTAAAATGCCCACCATACTATAATTTAGTTACAATCTTCCATGATTGCAATATTCTATAGGAAAGATTTTGCACTTTAATGAGATTACAAATGATAACAAAGACAAAAATCTATTTTGTTGATAATTGTACATTTTCTTCTTTTGTATTCATTACCCAACAATTTAAGAGATTTGTAGGAATAGTGGTCCTTCCAAAATTCTGAATCGATTCTGAACCAAAGTTTTCATGCATGCTAATATTTACCCATATCATGCTAACATTAGTGGTCCTGAGCAATCTAGCTGAGTCCTGGGGCTATTCTCTAGAAATGTTTTTTTTTTTTTTTCCTGCAGTCCTTGTTTAATTTCTCATTTGAACACTTAAAAGTTCAGCAACATAGAGGGTATTCTTTTCTTACCTTATATTCTGACCCCAAATTAACAGTATGGCCTTTATAACATGATATATAGTCATTTCAGACAGTTTTCCAAAAATTAGTTACCTACTTAACAAAGCAAAATCATCAGCACATAAAACAGTTGCTAAATGTGTTAGATGTCCTTATATAAAATGGCACAGGTAAAAGAAGACATACTTTTTAAAAAAATATGTAATTTTTTTTTGTCAGAGTTGTAAGCTCATTGATTGAAAGAAGGCTTCTTATGGAAAAAACTCAAGTCCTATACATTTGAAAAAGAGTATCCTAAAGATATTATTTTCCTGGTTACTTTGATGATAACAAAATATGATTTTCCTGATTATTGGTTCAGGACAAAGAAAGAAA
This sequence comes from Sarcophilus harrisii, assembly GCF_902635505.1. Lineage (NCBI taxonomy): Eukaryota > Metazoa > Chordata > Mammalia > Dasyuromorphia > Dasyuridae > Sarcophilus > Sarcophilus harrisii. The sequence goes on along the minus strand of NC_045430.1, from coordinate 159,958,533 downwards.
AAAATATGTAATAAAGCCACAGTTGATGGAATTAAAAAAATTCTCATCAGGTCTTAAGCATTTGAAATGATTTGCAAAGCAAAAGCAAGATGTTTATCTAAACTGGAACAGACAGTTTCCAAAATGGTATATTCAAAGAAGCAGGAGAATCAAGGATGGAAAAAACCTCCCAATAGGTAAAAAGACAAGTTAATTAGGGCTAACTTATAAAAATATTTTTGGTGCCATTCTTGGTACTAACAACATTAATGCCTATAACTGCTATAAAAAGTGGCAAATTCAAGAGCTTTGGGAATTAATGGCAAGGTTTCCAAAGCCACCCACTTTTCTTATAGTCCTGGCCTAGAAGTTATACTTCCCTAGTAGACATTCAACATGGAACCTTCCCCTACAGGGAAATCCCCACAGCTATCATCTCTTCAGAAGTCATAGATACTGAATACCAAATTAAATTCTCAATACCAAGTTGTTTGAACAATCACGGGCTTAACATATATGATTTTAACAATGGGAAATAAAATTAAAGATGCACTACTATCAGATTTGTAGTTGAAATTTATACCTATTGCCTTCCAGGATATAAATTTGAGTTCCTTAGGAACAAAGCTTAGTTTATTTTTCTGCTTGCATTCCCATCACTTAGAGTGTTTTCCACACAGTAAGAGTTTTTCATTTGTTCATTCATTCACTAATTTAAATTCTCATAAGAAAATTGTAATCATATATATGTTAGATGTGTTACCAGTTTTACTTTGCAACATGCCATTGATAAAAATCAGCTCTGTGGCAGTTTGGTACAGTACCAGAGAGATTTGTAAGGGATTTCTACAATAATGCAAGACTCACCAGATATATCCTGAGGATTTACCTGAGGCACAAAGAGGTTTGGTAAGAAACTCAGTAAGGATCACAAAAGCAGCTGATAAATTTCGGAGTTGGGGTTATAACCCAAGTTTTCCAAATTCTAAGCAAAGCACTTTCTCTATCTATTATACCGAGCAGCCTCTTGTGGCACATCTTACTTCTGTGAAATTCAAGGCTCAAAATTCAACCTTGATTATTATATTTATATACTATCTTTTTGAGTGATAGAAAGCAGATGACTACAGAGAAATGAAAACTTCTGCTATTTGGTCACTCTACAAATAAAATGAAAAAGATGTCTATGGAACTTTTAGAATATCTCTAGTCTTTTAGAATACAAGCAGTGTGCCATAGAGAAGAAATATCTGAGGACAGATTATTCATGGACAGATACAGAAATATAAAAACTTAGGCAGATCTAGCACCAGCCATCAACTATCTGTGGCAGTAAAAATTACATAGTTTTGATAACATCAGTGTCTAGAGAAGAACATGGAATTTGGATAGGTTCTCAAGAGCTCTAGTTTTCTGATGTTTACCTTAATAAGCATTTTCTATTATGCATTACCAAATGGCCTCACTCTTCTTATTTCCCTAAATAATTGTATGAGAACTTATGGTAAGAAAACCAATTTTCTTTCCAGACTGGGAGGATTACATTATGGAAGCAATAGCTGAAAATATTTATATTAATAGTTATTATGGTAACTACTAGTAAGAATGATAGCTAGCATTTACGTAACACTTTATGGTTTGCAAAGCATTTTATACATGCTTCATAATTTATTTGTTTTGTTGGTCCTCTGAATAATTTTATAAGATACATGCTGTTATTATCCTCATTTTACAGATGAGTAAAATAAGACTGAGGTATTAATTCTTGCCAATGGTCATGGTCAATAATCGCATAAGGCAAAGTTAGAACTCAAGTCATCCTGATTACAAATACCATATCAGTCATGATGGAAGCTTATGCTGTTGTCTTTTGTCCTTTACAATTCTGAACTTATATTTTCATGTATATGCAATATATGAATGTAAGAATGTAGACTGGAATTAAACAATTAAATCAATTTGTGAAGGATTTCAATAAAACTTTGTGTATAAACTTGTTATCAGCACTTAAAGCAAATATGGATTACATTTTCACCAGATGTTGCTAGATATTCTTTGAAAAAAACATCAAGTGTACCTCCTTATAACTACCTTTTAGAAGAACAGCATGTCTAGAAAAACTGGTATATTCAAAAAGGTTCTCTTGGCTTCTCATATTAGATTGTCTACATGATTGAAATTTCACTTCATTCATATACTTAGTATGAAATTGAGCAGCACATAGTATAAAATGTCTCTTGCTATTTGGTATTAGATTAATACAATGTTACCATTATGGCATAACAATCAGATTTTTTAAAAACTTGACACTGCTATCTTAGAACAACAGATTATGACACTACTTTCAAGCACATCCATTTTTGATGAGAGAAAAGTCACTTTAAGTAACGGCATAGATTTGTTTCTTAAAGACAGCCTATTGGTGCTATTAACAAGTATTTACTACACATGACATTGTAATATAACATAGAATATGTTTCATCTTGATTAGCTGATTTTTTTTTTGTTTTCTTTTTTTTATTTATTTATGAGGATTTCTCTTTTTTTTTTTTTTTTTAAATTTAATAGCCTTTTATTTACAGGATATATGCATGAGTAACTTTACAGCATTAACAATTGCCAAACCTCTTGTTCCAATTTTTCACCTCTTACCCCCCCACCCCCTCCCCTAGATGGTAGGATGACCAGTAGATGTTAAATATATTAAAATATAAATTAGATACACAATAAGTATACATGACCAAAACGTTATTTTGCTGTACAAAAAGAATCAGACTCTGAAATATTGTACAATTAGCTTGTGAAGGAATTGATTAGCTGATTACTTAAACTTTTATTTTATGATTTTTAAAAAGAAACTAATTATTACTTTATACCTTTCCTAGTGATAGAAAAAGCTATACCAATTTGGTGAAGCTCAAAAAAAGTACAAGCAATTTAATTTAGGATGACTAGCATTTTTATTTGAATTTGTGTCAGATACCAATGTGTCAGATACATCTGCTAAAGCACTGTCAAAGTGTGTTACATGAATTAATAAGGTAACATGATATTTCCTTCTCTTGTTTGAGGTGTAAATTGACAATGCAATTCTCTTAGTCTGTTCTTAAACATCATAATAATTCTATAGAGTTTAACATTCTAAAACAAAGGGACAATTTCACAAAAAAAGCCAAGTATTAACTGGCCTAGTATGCATGTAATTGTACCATTTTAAGAGGTAAATATAAATTCGGCACAAATAATTGTATATTCATACCAACAAGCATATGGTATATGTCATAAGACCTTTAAAACCAAAGAATTATCTGAAACTGTTTCTTTATGGTAGGATTTTTAAAATATCAAACAATGTTCCAAAAAATCAGCTGAATCTTTTCACTTATGGTACTTTTTATTGTTTATTCATTTTTAATTTTTTTCCCAATGACGTATAAATACTATTTTTAGCATTCATTTTTACAACATTTTGAGTTCAAATTTTTCTCCCCCCTCCACTAAAATGGTAGGCCATTTGAGACAAGTTATACATGTGTTATAATGCAAAACATAGTTTCATATTAGTCAGAATTGTGAAAGGGTAAACAGATTAAAATGAAAAAACCCCACAAAAAAGAATGAGGTCAAAAAATATGCTTTGATTTGCATTTAGAGCTCATCAATTATCCATCTAGATGTGGATAGTAATTTCCTTTGTGAATGCACAGTTTGGCTGCACATAGTTTCAAATTATTCTTCAGAATGTTGGATCAATTTACAACTCCACCAGCAATGTATTAATGTCTCAGTTTTCCCATCATATGGGTTTTGAATACAATTTATGCTATCATAAATTCATATATTACTGGATGCTCTTGTGATATTATTTTTCTCTCTGTTTTGATCTTTTCTATAAGGGATAGTTCAATCAATGGACAGAAAGAATGACATATTAAAGGGGAAACGTTATGTGATAATTAAAGACTTTAAAAAACATTGCCTTTCTCCCCACCCAAGTTATAGTACACATTACTGATGAGTCTAAAAAAAATAAAAAATGGTGCCATGGGAGAAATAAAGGGGATAGTTGAGATGTGAGCTTTGGACAGTAACTCCAAACAACATATAGATCTACAATGTGATAGAGTGGCAAGTCTAAAAGATGGAGGCATGAACTCCAGAAGTGATATTATGAGAAAGTCAAGAGAACAGTGCCAGAGCAGAAATGCATTTCAGCTGATACACATCAGATACAGAGATCTCTCTCTGATACAGAGAACTTCTCAGTTGATCCCTTCACAGGATATTACCTTAAGTGAATGAGACTATATAGGTTTCATGTAAGGATGGCTTGTTGGTGAGGACTGTAATTTTCTATAGTCTCTGATATAAGACCCATTTATTTTCCTTACCCGCTAAAGAAATTTATTTATGCTTTGAATCTTTTGAACTTGACAGGTTCTTTTAAAACTAAAATCTTATTTTATCAATAGACCAAAAGAAATCTTTCCTCTCCTTTCTATACTTCCTGCAGCAGCAGCAGCAGCAGCAACAACAAAGCAAATTCTTAAAACATTTATGAATAGTTAAACAAAACAAATTCCATCATTGGTGAAGTATTAAAAAATGTGTGTCTAATTTTGCATCTTGAGTCCATCACTTTTCAGTAAAGGGTTAAGGTAGCATTATTGGTCCCCTAGATCAAAGCTTCTTTGGGAGATCATATAACTGAATGTGAGGGTCACAAAAAATTTGGCAACACAAAGTTTTGTGAATGCAACAACCAAAAATTAATTCAAAACCAAACACAAAATGCATCTGAGGTATTTCTGCAGTATCTATTTCTGATGCATCATATGATTTCTATGCAGCTGTACTTGGTTCTGAACACACAACATGAATGGTTTGCACTGCACATGCATGAACACTGCCAGAAATACTGTGGTTCAGATTGGAGACAAGGTCATGTAAAAATTTGTCAGGCAAAAAGGGGGTGTAAGTAAAAAAAAATTAAGAAGTTCTGTCCTAGATCACTGAAATGACTATTTCTTAAACTTTTCAAATCTGTTTATCTTTATAATGGTGCTGGTTTTGTTAAAAATTGTTCTCCTGGTTCTACTCATTTCCATCTTCATTAATTCATATAAATCTTTCCAGGTATCTCTCCCCTCCATTTTTTCTTAAAGCACAATATTATTTTCTTATTTACCAAAATTTGTTTAGCGATTCCCCAAAATATGGGATATCCCTTATTTCCAGCTCCTTGCCTCTATAAAAAAAGACTTTTATAAGATTGCTTGCTTGCTTGTTTTTGATAAATATGAGTAGTTTTCCTCTCTCTTGGAGTTCTCTTGTAATTAGGCCAATTAGTATTGTTAGGGCAAAGGTTTACACTTTAGTATCATTTTGTTTAAAGTTCCAAATTGTTTTTCAGAATGGATGTGCTAATTCAAAGCTCTATTAACAGAGTATTTACATGCCTGTTTTCCAGAGTCCTGTAATATTTATGATTTCCCTTTTTGGCTATCTTTGTCAATATGACAGTTGTGAGACAACACTTTAGAATCGCTTTAATTTTCATCCTCTAGTTTTTTGAGATTTAAAATATTTTCTTTCCTATGGCTATAAGTAATTGAATTTCTTTTTATTAAAACTGAATTTTCTTTTTTCTTTTTTTAAAGCTTCTTATTTTCAAAACATATACATAGTTTTCAACATTTACCTTTAAAAAACCTCGTGTTCCAATTTTTTTCTTCCTCCCTTCCCTCCCTCAGATGGCAAGTAATCCAAGATGTGTTAAACATGAACAATTCTTCTATATATATATATTTCTACAATTATCATGCTGGAGAAAAAAAATTGGATCAAAAAGGAAAGAATGAGAAAGAAAACAAAATGCAAGGTAATAATAAAAAAAATGAAAATACTATGTTGTGATCCACACTCAGTCTCCATAGTCTTCTCTCTGGGTACAGATGGCTCTCTCTGTTGCAAGACCATTGGAATTGGCCTGAATCACCTCATGGTTGAAAAGAGTCACTTTCATCAAAATTGATCATTTTATAATCTTGTTGCTGTGCATAATGTCAGCTACTCTCGAACTGATGGGTATTCACTCAGTTTCCAATTCCTTGCCACTACAAAAAAGACTGTGTAGCTGAATTTTTTCTTTTAAAAACTAACATTAAATCATTTTAACTTTCAGTGCTTTGGGAAGCACTGTAAAATTAAAAATTTCAGTGAAAGAGTAGGCATACATACCACAGAAATTTCTTTACTTTGGAATTACAGCAACAATTAAATCATAGATCCAGTATCTATCTATATCCATATTATTAAAAACAGAAACTTTAGGTCTAATTTAGATTATCATTTATATTAGTTTTACTTGACACACTGATAAGAACTAAATATCCTTCTATTTATTTACATCATTTCTTTAAAGAAAATTTTGTATTTATTTATATAAAGTTTTTAAAAAATGCCTTGGTAGATATGAGTACTGATTATTTTAGATTTTGCGTGGAATTATCCTTTCTATTATTTCCTCCTAGATTTTCTTATTTTTGTGTAAACTTGTGATTTTTGTGAGTTCATTTTGCATACTGCTATTTTACTGAAGCAATTTTTTCAATTTTTTTCAGTTCTGAGTCCATAGGATTTTTCTAAATAAACAACCATGTTCTGTAAAGAGGCTTTTAATTTTTTTTCCTTATTGCTATTCTAGAATTATCAATAATGGAGGAAAGAGATGCACCCTTGTTTACTACTGTATTTGGCAGAAAGACTTAGTAATTTCCTACTGCATGTAATATTAGCTCTTGATTTTCCTTCTCTGCCTTTTTTTATTTTTTAAAAATCATAAATGTTTTATATTTCCTTAAAGGTTTTTTCTACTTTTGAAATAATCATGTGGTTTAAGTTTTCGTCGCTTAGTATAGTTGATGATGATTTTTTTCATCACTTTGAACCATCCTTGCATCACAGATACAAATACAATTTGATCTGAATAAATATTTTCATTATGCTGCTATAGATTTTCCCCAGAATTTTATTTAAAATTTTAAACAGAAATTTATTAATGATAATGCTCTATATATCTCTATATCTCATTAATGACAGTGGTCTCTATTTCTCATTTCAATATATGATAAACCTGAGAATGTATATTATTTGGTGAATAACACCTTTTTCAATAATAGTCATAAGTAACAGAAAGGAGATTGGCAAAAATTAGATTCAGACCATTATCTGAAAGCATATAACACATTAAGCTCAAAATGGATATGTAATCTAAATATTAAAGGACAAATCATAAAAAAGAAAAGTGTAAGAATAGATGTCTTTCATTGCTATGGCTAGAGGGAATTCTTAACCAAACAAGAGATCTATATGATCTAAAAGACAAAATGGATGATTTTAATTATGTTATTTTGATTCACTTAATCAAGTTAAGTAAATTTTGAAAACTTTTACATGAGCACAATTAAAGTAAATATGTATATATAAGTAGTCAAATGGAGGAAAAATCTTTGTATTAGATATCACTAGTAAGTATATTATATCATCATTACAGGGAACTCATAAAAATGTATAAGACCAATGATAAGTGGTCAAAGGTTAAGCATAGTTTCCTAAAAACAAACTGAAAACTCCTATCACTATGGTGGTACTTGTTCTACCCCTATTGGGGGAGGTAAGCAAATCTCCTAAGTTTCTGAGTTGTGAACTTCAGTAAGGTTGAAACCTAACTAGTATCCATGGTAACTCTGACATCAATGTGGTGAGGCCTCAAGAGCCAAGGGGTAATAGGCTGCTTAAGGAGGAATAAATTAGCAGAGATCTTTATAATAATCAATATCAGGATTGTGTCCTTGAATGACCACTACATTTTCAAGGTGGGTGAGACAGGAAGACTTGGTCTCAAAACAAAAACAAAACAAAACCAACTAAAAAACATAAATTCATAATAAAATGAATCTTAGGCTTTGACTTACTCTTAGCAAAGAAGCAAATCTGACAAGAGGTAGAAAAATCAGCATTAGAAGTGATATAGTTTGATATGTTCAATAACTGGAAAGCAATTTGGAATTATGCTAAAGAATTGACTTAATTTACTCAAATATATAATGCTAGGCATAAACCAAAAGAGGGTTAAGTACATATATTTTTAAAAGGTCTAATCTACACTAAAATGTTCAAAGCAGCTCTTTCTGTAATAGCAAAATACTGGACATAAAATAGATACATCAATTGAAAAATGGAAAATGAAATTCTGTAATATAAATGTAATAGAATTACGATGTTGTAAGAAGTGATGAATGAATCTAAAGAGAACACAACCAAGAAAACAATATGTAATTATGATGACAATGTAAACCAAATGATATAATAATACAAATGGAAATGAATGTTATAAAATTATAATGTCCAAGCATGGCCCCTGAAATGAGACATGAGAACCTACTGCCATTCTTTCTTTGTACAGGTAGGGAAATATGGATATAAATTTCATAGAGTGCTAGACATGATTTACTGAGTAGTTTTCTGATTTATTTTTCTTTTTTTCCCATGTTATATAAGGGATGTCCCTCAGGATGGGCTTGAAATATAGGTGTAGCAAACTCTGCCCAAGGAGTTGGAGCACAGTTGAGGTAGATGTCTAAAGGAAATCACAGAGCTTCTCAGGTCAGTCTGATTTAGATGTAGTGACTACATGGCAGCGATGAGGGTGAGGATTGGGAGCAGAGAAAGACCTTCTTTCCTCATCCTAAAGGAATAATGAGGAAGAGAAGGATATGAAAATACTCAGTGAATGTTATCTTTTATAATATTCAATATCAAGAAAATTGTAGCACGGCATTGACACTAATCTGGAGATGAAAGAGAACACTCCTAGAGGATGAACAATATGTTACTCTACTTTTTTCCTTCTTATTTCTTATTGCTATTGGGGAGATTGATGCATGCTTACCTTCTCTTTCTTTTGGGGAGAATGATACATGCTTTGTCAATCCTTCTATTTCCCCACTTGCTTTCAAATGACACAGATTTACATAACTATGGTTACATACTGTATGTCTGTATGTCCTTCAGAATAAATCCTACCACAAAAGTAGGACAGATAATAAGCAGAGATCGAGATTAGATATATAGAAAGAACATCTATTAACGACACACTATGTGCAATGTACTATTCTAGATTGGGGATACAAATAAAACCAAACAAAATTCTCTCTTATATGGGAACAAAAGCTCATGAAGTTAGAAAATTGGGGTATGGGTAAGATATAATATTATTAGACATTATTAAATTTAGGAAGTATTTCTTCCTTGATTTAATATAAAAGCCCAGATATTACATAAACATTTCACATATATTACATTTTAGTTTCAGATTTTATAACTTCCCAACATCAGAAAAAAAATATCCAGAGACTTTAGACCAATAACTATACCTAATGAACAAAAATTAGCCCACAATCAGGAATTGAGTCAGAGGAAGGGAAAACAGGATTGCTTTTCTCAGTAATAATGGTCTTCACTGCTTCTAAGCTTTCTGTTATCCTTCTAAGAAACAAGAATTTTAAGGAAACTCTTCCCCAAAGCAGGGGAGACTGGAGAGGACATTTAAAAGACAATGATGGGAAAGAATACCACATCCACAGGAGGGGGGGGCAATGAAAAAGGGGGTGGCTAATTGTTATGTTCATCAAACTTTCACCTTCCATCCCACATAGTTGCAAGATAAGCAACATAAGAACAATAATTCTCAAGAAATAAAATTTTAAAGAAAAATTATAGAAACTTTTATTATTGCTACTAAAAATTAAAATCAAATACTAGAAAATTTTAAGTGGCAAAACAAATTTATTTCCATTTTAGAATTAACATTTAAACTATACTTTAAAATATACTAATAGTTTAATAAAACCCATAACTATCTCAATGAATAAATATTTTATTTCTTTTTTAGTTGCTAGTATAAGTTGAAAAGACTTGCTAGAAAATGTTTCCTCAGGAGACAATTTCATTACTAGTCCAAATGTGGTCACTCTTTGAAATCTGTTTAATCAATGTGTAATTCATAATTATGCAATTATTTTATGATTCAGAAGCATTATACGTATAGCAAATGAGATTAACCTAGGATTTCAGGAAGTAATTGTCTTAATTAATAAACTCCACCCATATGTCAGTTTACATCTTTGTCAATTATTATTTTTTCATTTTCTTCTTTAATCAAGTATGAAACAAGCTAAATGTGACGAATATGAAGAATTGGCAAAAAGGTTTAATATCTGCCCAGTCACTTTAAGTGAGAAGGTAAAAATACATCTTTAGTATACAAATGTTCTTTGAACTGTTCAGTTTTTTAAAACAACTAATTGGCTTCTATAAATAAAAGCACACTTTTACAACAATACGCAACACCTAATCTTTTTTTTAATCTTGCTAAGAGAATACCAAGTATAAGATTTGCCTGGCTAACTGTGTAACATACATTCCAGGAGAAGAATCCCTTTTATCACCCCCATCCCCACCCCAGACAAAGAAATATGCACTTTTGGATCTTGGATAAATCTTTCCCTCCAATTTGCAACTTAGTTTCTCCATATGTAAAATGAACAATTTGGACTAAATGACCCCTAATGGTCCTTTCAAATGTAAATTATAAATTCTATCTTTGTTCCTTCCTATTCTTCTTCAGCCATCTCAACTTCTTTGGTCCACTACCATGAAGGGTCAATATTATCATGTGAGATTGGATCAGATGATCTTTCAGGTTCTTTCCAACTCTAACAATATATGATACAATGAAAGAATGATCCTAGCACTGATGCCTATAATTTAGCTGTTTTTCAAAAAAAAAAGAAAACAGCTCCTGTTTCTATACTGTATTCCTTAGAAGTGGGTGAACAAATTCAAAGATAGTTAAGTGACTTGCCCACTCCTTGCCTACTGATTCCAAACTGGTAATGGTTCTACAATTGGTATGTGCTTAGTGTAATATAATTATACTAAGATATATAAAGGCTAAGAGGTCTTCAGATAAGCATACTCAAGACTCAAGTGAGTGTGTGCTCGAGCTTGATCTCAGATTCCAGACTCAAGACTCCAGACTCTATCCCTGAACCTTTTGCTGATTTCATGGGATGTCCGCAGACAACTGTCATATGAACTATTCGTGAAAAAGCAACAACAGAAATTATGATAAGACAACTTGTTAGAGAAAATGGTAATGCGGTTTGTAGAAGAAATATACTAGGACTACACAGGGATGCTCCTTTAGATGAGATCATAAGACGCTGTGCCACAGTGGGCACAAATGCCTTTTATACACAGGCTATGATGCAGACTTCTCAAGATCTGAACATGGGAAGACAGTGTCCCTTTTGGCAAGGGACTTCCCGAGAGACTAGTAAATGCTTTCAATGTGGTAAAGTAGGGCATCTGAAAGCTCAATGTTGGCACAGAAGACAAGGTGGGAGAATGAGAACCAAAACCCTATGTCCAAAATACAATAAGGGCTTCCACTGGGCATTAGAATGTAGATTGATTCAGGGAAACAGGAAGGCAGGGCTTGGCTCCAGGGCCCCAGGCAAAAAACACTTGGGGTATGAGGGCAGCCAGTGTTACACCCAGAGAGTTCAGTATTCCGACATGATCAATCAGCTGAGAAGCAACCTGATGGGGGGAAAGAGATTACAATCAGAGAGAACAGAGTTGTATACAGCTGGGACTACTAAAATATCCCCTGGAGAGAAGTCCCTGTCCAGCCTACAGATCCCTTGCCAGGCACAGTAGGCTTGACCATTTTACCTCCTGAGAGTGCTTACAAAACAATGTCCATCCATACACTCCTGATAGGCAATTTGATGATATTTATCCAGATTTTGACTCCCAACAGCAGAATCCAGGAATATTCTGGACTGCAGCTGTTACAGATGACCATTCTATGCTCATTATCTATATAAATGGCATACTATTAAAAGGATTGGTAGACACAAGGCAGATCATACAGTCATTAGAGGTGACAACTGGCCCAGTCACTGGCCAAAGATTAAGGCAGACAACTACATGTCTGGTGTAGGAAGATCAATAGCAGCTGAAGTCAGTGCTACTCCTTTGAGATGGACATTTGAAGTGAAACAGGAGTTTTTACTTCTTTTATAGTTGAAAAATCCCCATCAATTTGTGGGGAAGAGACATCTTACAACAATTAGAATTACAAATGAGTACTTCAGTTTTTAAGGAAGGGCTGCTATAGAAGGCCTGCCAACACTCTCACTTGTTCCTATTCGATGGAAAACTGATACACCAGTGTGGATATAACAGTGGCCCTTAGCTAGTTTTAAAATTCAGGCCTTATTAGATATAGCACAGGAGCAACTTGACCAAGGACATTTACAACCTTCTCTAAGTCCTTGGAATTCCCCTGAATTTGTTGTAAGAATGAAATCTGGAAAATGGAGGGTGTTGACTGATTTAAGAAAAGTAAATGAACTTATGGAAACTATGGGAACTCTTCAACCTGGACTTCCATCTCCTATTCAATTGCCTAGAGAATGGCGTCTCTGGGTTACAGACATTAAGGATTGGTTCTATTCTGTCCCTCTGGACTTCAGTCCAGAGATTCTCAATTTCCATCTGTTCATTTACTTTTCTTAAATCAGTCAACATCCTCCAATACCTCACACTCAGGACCAGAAACCAGGTTTCCTGATTCAGCCTGGTATTGATCAGCTATAGTCCTAACTAACACACTGTAAAGCTCAGAAATTGAGGAAGGGAGGAGCATATACAAAAATTCTAAGCTAAGCTTGTCTTTCAAAAGCCATAGAAAATCACAATGATACAAACAGAATTAGAAAGAAAAGAGGAAGAAAGGAATACTGAATGAGAAGATTAAAAAAGAATAGGAAATAAAAGGAGAAAAAAGATGGGAGCAGAACAGAAGAATAAACAGCATACTGATTTGAAGGGAAAATGAGAGAAACTACTCAGAGAAATTAAGTTATGGGTGCAAGGACATCACCTGCTAATGAAATTGCAGATCCTTGAGGTACTACAATTTGAGTAAGAATTAAAAATTTCCAAATTATATTCTATTATTACCTTGATATATACTCTCCAGCAATCCATTTAACTACCACGCATTTCTCACTTCACAGATATAACTTGTTTATCTATAACAAACAAATGGAATGAAGTTATGAAAACATTTCACTTGAATTTATCAGTTTGAAATAGTTCACTAAACTGATTTAGTTTTTTAAGTCTTTCCATCTTATTGGGATATATGAAATAAAGTATGAAGTGAAATCCCAAGAAAGGTACTCATAATTAAGGGATGAACTCAATGGGATGAATAGGACTAAACTCCTTTTGCAAACCTACTGGTATAGATTAAAATATAGGACTCTCCATGCAGAAGGAGCTAGAAGAATGGAAAACAACGAGGGACAAAAGCTTTTCCTTGCAACATAAATGTGTGCCATGTTAATTATCCCCCAAATTATTAGAATATTCTCCAATAAAATGAGGTTAAAGGTTAAAAATAATAAATAATGACAATCAATCTTTGAGTTTATTGTATAAGGAACTTCAATGTAAGGAAACTCCACTGATCAATGAAGATCAGTATATTCTCTGACACTTATGGTCCTAAAGAATTGCTTAAAGCATCAAAAAGATAAATTTCTCACCCAGAATCACATAGTCAGTGTATGTTCAAGATCAGACTTTGTCATAGAAGGTATAGTTTGATCATACAAAGCTATCCCTGACACTTGACTGGTACTGGTTCAAGTTGCCCTTCCTCTGAGGCAACCTCCTAGTAGCTACCTGGAAGCTTAAAAAGAAAAACAAAAGAGAACTCATCTAAATATATCCCAGATATATCTGCACAGAGAAATTAGGTAAGAGAGCATGTATATCTACTCTAATTCAATGCTGTAATACACTTGTTCAGTATTCTTTCCATTCTATGGTTAATTCTTTTTTTTTTTTTAAATTGCTGATGACCTAATATGGTATAATTTCATCTCAATATTTCACCTGAACTGAGATTATCAGCCTGAAGCACATCTGCAAATAAATTCGAACACAGATCTACTTGTCTATAGTATGGTGCCTTTCTTTTCAATAACAATAATAATAATTCATATTTTTGTGATGCATCAAGGTTTGTAAAATGCTTTGTGTACATGATTTCATCTGCTTATTTCCATAATCCTGTAAAGTAGGGGTTATTATCCCCATTTTACAAATGAGTAAAGTGAGGTTTAGAAAGGTTAAATACCTTTCACAGGCAACAGAATTACTTAGCATACAAGGCAGGATTTAAACCCTGGTATTCTTGATTTCAAGTCCCTCCTTATAAATACTATTCTGCTTCTATATCTGAATGTGAATCAATTTTTTAAAACAAATTTTTTCACTATACAAAGAAGCTCAGTTATACTTATAACTAGTCCAAAGAGACAATAGTACAAGCAATAGTGTCTTGCCCAAATGGGTACTCAGAAAAGGGCTAGTGAATGAACAAATAAATTAACTAACATGCCTGGCACTTTTAGAGATAGTAGATGTTATACAGCTATCAGGTCCAATTTTCTTTAGGTTAGAAGTCTCTCATATCAAAACTTTCAGAAGATCTACATTTTTGTTTTGAAAGGAAAAGCTACAGTCATCTTTGTTATCATTACAATGCTTCCCTTAGGGATGTGTAATTGTAATGCTATGGAAATATATATATATATGGCAGTCCTATTATTTGATAATACCATTATATGCAGAAAGTATTAATTTCTTGTAAATTGATGTTTACAGATGGAGACCTGTGGGTGTACCCAATTATAGTCTATTTTATTTTTATTATATATTTTAACAGTGGATTTTCTTTTCTGATACATTTGTCTTAGAGCATCTTGGCACACTGAAAAAGAGTAGAAACTCTTTGAAGTTTGAAATCATAGGACCTCTGCCTTCATGTGACTTTGCTAGGGTATATCCTTATTTAGGACTTAAACTCTCTGGCTTAAGTTTCCTCACTGATAAAATAAGAGTTTAGACCAATGAACTCTGAAGTCACATTCAACCATAAATCTATAACATAATAAAGTGATTCCAAATATTGCTAGAAAAAATTTTTGTAGAACAAAAAAAAAGATTTCATTCTTCTGAATTTGCCAAAATAATCTGTATAGCTATGTATTTAAAGTCTCCAAATCGTTGCTTAATGTACACTATTACTAAATACTCATTTGTATTACCAATATATATAAAATAAATTTTCTTTTCATTTTTCCCAACATCATTTAGAAGTACGTATGTATGATAAAACTTAGATGAAAAAACACCACCACTATAACTATAGGGATCACACAACAGAAGTTATTCCAGGGTTTTAATGGTGATTCAAGATGATTCTCATCAAATATATTACTCATCTTCATATGAAACAAGGCTACTGAAGAGCATAGAATTTTAAAAATCATTTTTCTTAAGTCTACAGTAGTTTTACTTCCATATGGTGTAACATACAGATATAAGCCTTACCATAAGCAATTGAACTTTTCACACCCTCAAAAGCTGCAAAATCAGATGGTTTGTGGTTTTTGCAGCTGGTGTACTATACTCGTATTGGGTAGTGTCATATGAAAAATATTTCACTCCCCAACCCCTAAACAGAATCAGTCATTAATGAAATACAGGCAGTACAATGAGATCATATAAAGTATAGATTTCAACAGCCATACTAGGACCACTAAAAGAAACACAGAACATGAACACAAATCAAGTTCTCTCTGCCAGAAGAGGAGGGGGAAAAGAAAAGTTTAAGGAATGCCTTCTTAGCCTTTACATTTGCTTTAAAAACAACTGCTAACCACTGCCCAGAAAACAGCCCTTGTCCGAGTGTTAGCAGACTAAACAATCACAACTTGGCAAAAGAAAAACAGTAAATAACATTAGACATACAATTACATTTTAAGATTTCTCACAGAATGACCAAAATCATGAAATGATTCCTTAATACCACATATGGAATATGCTTATTTAACAAAATATAAGCTGTCACCAGGTCATGCAATTTTTAAATAATTTTTGATTTGGGACTTATCCATTTATAGTGGTGTTTATTTTTCAAGAAATCTTTTAAGAAAATAGCAAAATTCAAGAATGACAGTATAAAATTCCCTTTCAACTGAAAACTAAACTACTAAAATAGTATTTATTAGATAGTTATATCCAAATTTTGAAGAAATAAACACTATATTGTTTTAGATCCTCTGATACAACTAATTATCTTCATTCTAAGATTGTTAATCATTTCCACTTCTAACCCACTTTCCCACTTTTTTTCTGATCTATTTCCTCTGTAAATAATATTGCAGAATTCTAAAAACAAGGATTTTCTGGTGAAGAAAGAGTGCATAACAAAAGGTATGTTGAGAGAGCTAAAATCATTTCTAATATCTCTTGAATTTTTTAATCAATAAGAATTAGAACAGAAAATTCAGCAAGTGGATATTCCAACTTTAATCTTTACAGGAAGTCTTAAAGTTATGCAATTTGTGTACAAGGGCTCAGGTGAATATCTGAACACTCATTTTTAAAATGGTACTTTTATTACCTTAAACACTAGTTAACATAGAATAAATGTTTTTTTAATGTCTATCTCTTTGGAAAATATGTCTATGGTGAATTAGAAAAATTCTGACATTTCTCTGCATCTGTTACTCATAAAACCTTTATATGCCTCAGTCATGCCACCTGGCAGTAAACCCCAGCTTACATTTGGAACACTGAGCTTAGCTGAAATAATGCGTGGTGTACTAACAATATGGAAACAAAAGCCTGAATCTAAAGTCAAGTTGGATGGGCTACTACCTTCTAACCACTGTGCTAGAAAACAATAGCACCTCACAAAGTACTTGCTGATATGCCACAAGTCTTCCTCAGCAACTTTCATCGTTGGCTCCTGCTCTCTTCTCTTTTCTATCTTTTTCTTTGTCTTTCTTTTACCTTCTCATTTTACCATCAGTCAAGTACATTCCTTTCAAAGACCCTTTACAATTTTTGTCAATTTCTATAGCTGGATAAAGACATCTCCCTACTTAGGCACGTTATGGTCAGTTTAGATATGTTTATTAATAAAGTATACTGAAAATTTTGGATATAGCACCCTATTACATTGTAAGGTTTTTAAGGGTAGAGACAATATATTATTTTATAAATCATTATACTGGGAGAGAAAAAAAGAAAATCCCAGGGAAATAACTGAGGAAGAGTTGGAAGGATCTTAATATTTGTAATTATTGGGGTACAACTGAGGTACACAAACGTGAATTTAAGAGTGGTAGAAGTGAATAATGCTTAAATCCTCATCTTAACTGAGCCCTATGAAGGAATGTTGGAGAAAAAATAAGAATAAACTGGAAATAAAATAAAGCCAATAAGAAAAATGGATTGGGAAATGAAAAAGTTTAAAAGGAAGGGAAGATTTGGAAAGGGAATAGTTAACAGCAAAAAAAAAAAAAAAAAAAGGCAATTCTGGAAGTCTGAAGGAGCTTAACAGAAAGAAAAGGAGCACATTTGGTTTCAGCTACATGAGAAGAGGATTAAGATCGTGTAGTTCCAACTACAGATAACTAGCACTGATTTCATTCCCTCACTTTCCCTAATTTCTTTTTCTTTATAAAAGTGAGAGGAAAAAGAATGACAACATAACAATAGGATATGATAAGGGGGGGAGGGATATCAAACATAATAACAATAACCATGAATAGGAATAGGATAAACTCTGCCCTAAAACACAAAAAAAGTGATAGAATGAATCAGAAAATTAAAAAACAAAACAAAACAACTAACAACACAGTATAAGGAATATAGTTGAAACAAAGATTTACCAAAAAAAAAAAGAGGAACAGAATAGTTTCTATTTTGCCTCCCTCAATTGAATGCAAAAGTATAAGATTGACAATCATGAGCTCAGATAATGATAAAAATAGAAATAGTTAAAATAGAAGAAAAAAGAAAAAAAATGTAACAATATCAATACTGATTTATGTACCTAATGACATCAAATTTAAGTATCTAAAGGAAAACCCAAGGGAAGAACAAGGAGATGTGAAAGAATAAGTGAAAGAGTTACTATTGAGACCTTCACTGTAGCCCTTTCTGACTCAAGCAAATCAAACAGGAAAAATATTAATAATTTCAGTAGCATTTTAGGAAAACATTAGGTATTATGATAAATTTATTCATTATGGAACATCTGAAAGTTAAAATATTTCTCAGATTTGTATCATATTTGTACAAAAAATGATTATATGCTGGTGTAACAAGAACTCAAACTATTAGAAAAAAAAATACAAACTAGCTCCTTTAAAATTTTTTGGTTCCTTTAAACTTTCATGGTTCTAAAATATTTTCATTCTCTCTCTCCTCCTTCTCCCTCTTCCTCTATCTCTCCCTCCCCTCCACCCCACTCTTTGTGTATGTATCCACACACACACACACACACACACAATTTTGTTTTTTCAATAACTATGTTATGTAGGTAGTTTAAGTGTTATACTACCTATGTGACCTGGCTAAGTCTCTTAACCCTGTTTGCTCATTTGTAAAATGAGAATACTTTTGCCAAAAAAACCTCAAAAGAGGATTATGAAGTGTCAGAAAGAACTGAAACAACTCAACAACTATATATATATATATGTATTCATATACACATTATAATAATATATATGCTATAGATATATTTCTTAATTGATGACCTGAGGCTGATAGAAAAACCACTAAGAATCAACCGAAGAGCTTGAAATTATGTCATTTGATTCCTAGGCCAGCATTTCTTCTACAGATTATTATAATCTTTCATGAGCAGCAACACTTTGCTCTTACTTCCCATCAATGAATTCCTCCAAAAAGCTGAAAAGAACTTATCTTTCTTTCCATTTTGAAGAAGTATAAAATAAAGCATAAAACAAGTCAAGTCCCACTACAAGAAAATAACCTAATTTCCTGATAACAAACTCACAAACTAGCCACAAACCCTGGGCATAAAATGGTAGACTCTTATGAGCAGTGAAAACTACTGCCAGGTGGATATGTTTATAAGAGTATAAAATGTAATAGTGACCTAGCAGATGGTCAAGTAAGAGTGTAAACAGCAAAGACTAAAGTAAGGATTTCTGAAGCTGGCTTTACCTTTCCATTATCCATGACAAAAAAAAATATGTCTAATAAGAAATGTTGACTAACTTTGTAACTGACAAATTCATAATATATTACAGATGGAAAGATGGATCAAGAGATGGCTGAATCAATAAAACTGATTGTTAAGTTTTTAGTAGAATAATTAATGTGTCTACTAAGAGTTTTTTTATTCAGAGAGAAATCTCTTCCTCCAATAGTATAGTTCATCTTTGTCAACAATGACCATTTTTTTTTTCTTCCTCACTTTATTACCCAGTTCAGTTAAATTCAGAGTTGATCCAATTATTTCCTATCACATCTCACAAAATTCAATACCTACTTGTTTGTTCCCAAAGTAGCTGCTGCTGAATTATGGTATTTTCTTCATTTTATAATCTCCTCTTGGAAAGTAATATTAGTAAATGAGGAACATAATAGTATGATTAAAACACAGAGTAACAAGTTTAATAAATCAACTAGAAGATCTTGGTGACAATCACTAGATATTAAGCAATTATTTGAAATATTGTAGATGAACAAGAAAAAAGAACCATATAATTTGTTTTCTCAATATGTTGAAACACAATAGGGAAGCTTTAAAGTCAGTATATTGAGTATACTGAGTCTACGTAGTATACTGAGCTCTTATGCTTTAAACTTTTTAAAATTTCAATTATGGGATGTGTATTTGAATAAAATGTGAATATTTGATGTAACATGATGACGTATTCCAAACAAAGATACTTTTTAAGAGAACTCTAGATCTATTTCAAATAATTTCAATTTTAAACTATGAAAGAGTTTATCTGTAGGAATGAAGTGTATGATTTGATGAAGTTATAAATAGATAAGACCTAAGTGCAAAAGTTAAAAAAAAAAACTAAATTAAAAATTAATTTCACTGTATTTTAAACATTTAAAAGTAACATTAAGAAATACTATTGGGTCACAATATAATACAACAGTGGCCAGGAGAGGCTCTCAGGTTTTTATGATATAAAGCATCTGATGCTCTTGGGAAGATTCATTTTCTCCAAGAGGTTGTAAATGTCAGTCTATGAGAGGAAGTTTGAATCAGCAATTTATATACCTTCGTTCAAAGGCAAAAATATTATACTGAACATATGGTCAGCATACAACTGGATATAATACCCACCCCCCAAAAAAAATCAAATTAACTTGTGTTCACCTATTTCGACACTGGTCAATATCAAAAATTGTTCAAAGTTTGCAAACCACTTTTCTACATTAACCTTTGGAATTAATCATTAAACAACAAAGGTAATTCTCCTAACTTTGCCTCAATTCTTTCCAGACTGTATTATTGCTCAAAATATTTGAAAACATATGGTTGTTTAGGTGCAGTATATATTAAACAGCTGGAGGTGACAAACATTCCCTTTCATTCAAATGTTCTGGGCATTATAAGGACAGTCTATTTTGCTAGTCATCAATTTGTGGACACTAAAGCTTCATAAAGATAAATCAAGTTTTTAAAACATCGATTAAGTACATAATGTGTGCTAAACAGAAATGATAACCATGATGTTTTGGGATTTACAAGAAAGTGAGACTGATAGGGATGCCAATTTTAATTATGAGGTTATTTTTTTTACTGGCAATTAAGCTGGCAAATAAAGCCATCAGAATAAATGATATAACAGAAATATATTGGAGTAACCTTCCAAAAAATTCAGTTCAAATGTCCTGAATGAATTAGCCAGACCTTAACAGTTATTAACTGTTTTATTAACTATTTGTTAGAATTAACTGGCCATTCCTAAATTAACTGATAAACTGATGAGATCAGTTTAATTCAATGGGCAAATGTTTGTTTTGCAGATACACAAACTGTTTCAGAAACAGAGATGTGGGGTTATACAAGCAATAAAAAGTCACATGTAGAGATTTTGAATTCAGATCTTACTGACTTTAACTACAATGCTCTTTTATCTGTATGAAATTTATTCTGCTGACGATTTAATACATAAAAAGTAATGACACTTTATTTTTCAAATTACTCTGTGTGTATGTGTGTGTGTGTGTGTTATACGAGTTTGGCATACAGAAATAAGCATGGACAAAATCAGATTTTCCTCTGAATACAACTTAGAAAATAAATATAATAGAAGAAAGACAAAACATATATAAGCATATATATGATTATATCCTTGCATTAGTTACTCAGTAAGATAACAACAATAATAAAAGTTTATGACTATAAAGTATACTTCAGTGAAGTTTCCTCACTTACTTCTTGTGTACCTCCTGGGCAAGTACAAGAGGGAAAACTAACCTCTTTCAGCTGTAGTCTTCTCATCTGAAAAATAGGGATAATAATAGCAGCTACCACCTCACAGGGTTATTTTGAGAATCAAATGTGCTAAATAAAAGTCAAGGATTGGTAAACTTTGAAGTTTTATATAAATGCTAGTTATGATGACAGCTATTTTTTTTCATTAGGGAAAAGCACTTCATATGTCAACTCATTTGATCTCTATTTTTGTTTGTTATCTTATTTAATAATAATGATTTCATCAATGCAGATATACTCTCTCCAAAAGAAGTCCACAATCAGTCATGAAATCACAGAATTTGAGAATTAGAAGGAATCTCAGGAGCCATATAATCTAATCTACATCCAAAGGGAATCCCCATTCATACACAAAAAGTGGTCATTCATTTTCTGCTTAAAGACCATCAGCATGGGAATTAACAAGGTACTCCATTGCCTTTTGTACAGCTCTAATGATTAACACGTTTTTCAAGACAGCCTATATTTTCTTCTTGGCAGTTTCCTTCCACTATTGTTTTTGCTTCTGCCCTCTCAAGTCAAACAGAACTAGTCAAATAATCTCTCTCCTATGCTACAGCCTATAAAACATTTCCATGATAAAAAATCCTGATTCCTTCAAATGATATGGAATCAAAGTTCTCTACCACCCTAGTTGCTATCCCTTTGGAAATTACCCAGACTATCAACATCTTTCTCAAATTGTAGAACTCATAATGAAAAGCAGTACTCTAGATGAAGACTAATAAAAGCAGATTACAAGAAGGTATAGCATTTTTATTCCTTGAAACTTAACTCTTAATGCACTGGCTTTTTTAATGTCACATAATACTCTTTCCATTCATATTAAGTTTGCAAAGCACTACTTTATAAAAATATTATCTATCCATGCCTTCCCCCATTGTTTATTTGTGAATTTGGAATTTTTTTGGTATTCAAGTGTAAGAATTTAATTTATCCCTATTACATGTCATTTCATTAGATCTGGTCCACTGCTTTAGCCTGTCAAGTTTTTTTTTTTTTTTTTTAATTCTGCCTCTGTAACCCAATATGTTAATAATCCATCTGCCCTTCCTCCAATTCAATGCCATTTAAAAATTTGATGAGCATGCCATCTACACCTTTACCTAAGTCTAATACACAGGGCCAAGTAGAGTAATCTACTGGAACCTCCTGCCATGCTGACATGAAAACATTTGTGCCTAGCAATCTTATGTGACTATATAATCTATAGTCATACTGTGGGTGACTATGATCATACAGTTTTGTAAAGTACAGGACTTTGTTGTAATAGAGTGCATCAATGCCAATTCATCTTTATAACAACATTTTCACTTTGGTACTGCAAGTATTAGTGTCTATTTTTGCAGGTAAAAACCGAAAGTCTTAGAGGTAAAATGACTTTCCATAAATTATACAGTTATAAAATCACAAAGTTCATATGTAGACCCAACTCTGCTAATTCAAAGAAAAGAGAAAGCAGCTTGAGAATAACTAGGTTGCATGTGGTGTAAAGCTTCTGGTCAAAAAAAACTTCACTTACTAGTTACCCTAGGACTGATTCATCACTAAAGGCAACTGGAATAATTTCTTAATGTCTCAGGAAAAAAACAACAACAACAAAGTTTCAAATCCATGGGAGAGGGGGAAATATAGTGTTCCCTAAAAGAAAAAATAACAAAGAATGAAACATAATAATTTCTGCATGTTTTTGCCAACTTTGTAGTAACCTTACTATACAAATTAACAAAACTTATACAACATAAAAGGAATGAATCTCATTTTTCCTTTTTTTTTTTTTTTAACACATTTTACCTAATGGTCTTGATACTTTTCATAATTAGGGGATATTTTAATAATTCTTAATACACTGAAATGGACAGAGGGAATCACATGGATCAAAGATCATCCATCCATCACCATGTCATAGAACATGTGGCACTGTGTTTTGTTAAGTCAAACTCATGCTCCAAGTTTCTAAACTTCAAACAACTGAAATACCACAACATTCATAAAACAGAACTAAGCTACTGGGAGTAAGAAAAAAAAATACAAAAAGGTAGCAGACCTCAACAGCAGATAGTAAAATTAACATTTCAACAGTTTTTTCCTTTCATCTTAGTCTCCATAGAACACTTTTTTTTTTCTGGAAAAGCTACGATTTAGGTTTAGAAAGATGCAGAATTACATAAAACATCTGGAATATGGGACAAGGAATATTGGCTTATTATCCCTGGTGGACCCTCTCTATGAAAAATTTAATAGGTCTGTTTTGGTAGTTTTAATCTCCAGAGCACCCCAAGCTATGTTATGGAAACATCATCTTGGTCATTTATATTAGAAAGAACACCTGGTGATGAAAGCAAATATACCCTCTTTAAAATTGTGAGCAATTTTTCTTTAATGCTCAAACTTTTCATCTTCTAAAATATATAATTTTTAAAAGCAGAACTAAAAAATTAGTTTTTACATCTTTAAGATTGATTAGACTTATAATAGTAACTCAACCCACTTTACTCCAAAGCAACCATACTTTTTTGTCTTTTGAGAATAATTTTAAGTGTGACACCTGCCTTTTATAGATAATAGAGTTGTTATAATGATTTTCATCATGTGAAAATAGAACATTTACTTTCTTAGGGATAATTCATTACACCTAAGATTAATGTTTTTCCAAAATAGCAACAATAGATTTTTAAAATTGGATGTTTTTTCTATTGGATTATAGAATTTTAAAACTATAATTAATAAAATATTCTTAAATCATAATTTAAAGTTTAACAAATAATGATTCAACCTTAACATTTTTAGTATCTTATTAATTAAAATTTCTTGTTGATCTTGAAGAATTTTACTAAGAATAATCAATCTGCATTCCTAGAATTATTATAAAATCATTTGCTAGGAAAATCTATAAAACTAACATATGCAATTAAGTAACACAAAACATTATTTCATAGTGAATTAATTTTTATGAAGAAATTTTCTATAGTATGAGATTGCAATTGTATTGCCCAATTATATCAGTTTTTAAACAATAATTTTCTATTATAATTATATATGGAGAAAATTCCAAATACAAGTTTAACATAAAACTGTTCTGTCTTCAAGATTATATTTCCACTGATCACATATTTTTTAAAATGCCCATCATACCATAACTACACTATTATTAATATCATTGAAATTATGTAATGGATCTCTACATATTCCAATTAAAAATAGAAGCCCTTAAAATATTACAGTATTTATAGTCTATAAAGATTTTTCAGGAACATTTTTATTAATTTGACACAGATACGCCTTCATTTCTAATGTTACAACCCTGAACCATTTTAAATGCAATTAAAAGTGGTTATGAAAGAGTGTGGACTTCCTTGTGAAGTAGGAAATCACTCTTGTGATTAACATGCAAACGAGCTCATGCTGGCAGAATAGATTGGGGTTTTAAAACCCCAATTACTTTTGTATGATTATCTATTTACCAGTACACAGACTATTTTCATTTTTCATCTAATATAAAATCGGCTTGCTTACATTTTTAGCACAGCAATTAATATTTACAATAATTATGACATCAAGCACTACTGAGAGCTAACTAAGTAAATCATTTACTCTGATTTTTTTTCTTTATATATCATTAAATAGTTCTATAATTTAATTCCATATATGAGAGTTGACTATTACTTTTTGACAGAGATCAAAAATAAAGTAACACTTTATTTAATTTAAATTTAGTTACAAGACATACTATCTTTAGCATTTAAGTAATGTAACTATTCTAATTACAAATGCCTAAACTTTTAAGTCTAGTGAGTATAACATATAAGGTTAGTTTAAACTAACACAAAGGTTAATAGGGGTTGGAGGGTAAAATACAATCAAAATGAATCCAAAGAATATATATTTTTTCTTTTAAAAAATATTAACAGATAATTCTAAATTTTAACTAACATACTTTGGTACTCTACTGCTACATACGGCACACATACACATTTTTCTAGACTTCTAAAGAAAATTATAATGCATTAATGATAGGAACCATGGTAATGGAAAAAAGGTCACCCTCTCTTAAACACCTTCTGTTTTAAGCCATTATATATAAAGACATTTGAGAAAGCAAAGAATTAAAAGCCAGCCTTTGTGCAACCCATTACTGAAATATTATAGAATAATCTATATCAAATGTAGAGGAATAGCAGATTCTTTTGGATCTAAATTAACTGCAGCCATAGAAACGCTTTTATGCTTATTATGTATCTGCATGTTGATTCAATTATTAAAAGAACACCTGACAGCATCAGACTTATTTAATTGAATTAATTAAACTAGATGAATAATCACTGAATTCCTTTTGTATGAAATTTCTCCTGAAAAGTAACACTGGCATTTGGAAATTGTAAGTAATTTGCATGGTGAAATACAGTGAGCATGGAAATCTCTTACTTCGGTATACTGATTTTTCCCCTTTATATTACATGAACAAATGAATAGACTGTGTGTAAATTATGTTTTCACTTTTATACTTTAAATGTTCCAAGTGAAATCATCTCTACCATTAGGCCAATAAACATCTTTAAAACAATACCAGAAATTTTTTCTAAATTTTTAGAATTAAATAATATATTATAAAGATTGTAACATTCCCTAAACAAGCATTATGACTCTATCTTCCTGAAATTCTAAGGTACAAGAAAGTATTCATAAAAGTTTACTTAAACAGCATATTTTTATTATCTCCAAGCAAACCTTCTAAACATCAAATGAATTCCATTTAATTAATTTCAACAAATGAGTGCTGTTAAGTCTTAGTTACTGTTTTCAACAACAAAAATGATTCTCTTTAAATTGTTTAAATTGCTAAAGCACATCACCCACTATCACAAAACTTTTTAAAAGCATTTTATTAAGTGGACTATTTCTTTTGCAATTATTTTCTTTGCTCACTGATAGAACAGTGATGATTTATATGCCCTCTGCCCGAAAAGAATGGAATAATATCAGAACTTCTTACATGATGTGCTTCTTTGCCCCATAATCAAGATCAGACCACTATCAGTTAAATTCTAGACCAGTCATTTCCTCTTCCCCTTTTTATTGACATCAAAATAAAATGGCCATATAGTTTAAGAGAAGTTAACACTTGGAAAGTAGATTATTGGAGTCTGAACACCCTGCTTGGCACAGTTCCAAGTCCTGGCTATTAGTTTCTTCAGCATTAATAGTGGGGATTCATTCTCTTTCTTTTCACAGCTCTATATCATTTTACAATATTTCTGCTACTGTGAAGATGCATTAATACCTGTTATAGCTAAAATCACATTAGGGATAAAATTTGGTGACAAGTTCTAATACTGTAGTATACGATTCATCTGTAATTATCTCTGCTGTCATATCAATTGTGTTACATTTAGTATAAATGAACATCACAAATTTTTGTTTTCACTTTGAAAAGGGAAAAAATATATATATACATATCCTTGCATCCATATACATTCATTCACACATGATACATACAGTATCTGTAATACTGAACATCTGAAAATCTCTATTCCTCAAATGACAATCTTATTTACATTTATATTTTATTGACAATCACACTTGAACTTTTATTTTATTGGTTGTCTGATATTGTGCCTTCTTACACTCCTACCATTTGAGGTTATTTCTCTTCTATTTCTCCAAAATGTCTTTGAATTAATGATCTAATTTATGTTAAAAATCTTGCATACAATATGTGACCATTTTCTTGCCTAACTAAAGAAAAACATAACAAAATTTTTATTTACACAAAATAATTAATAAATGATTTTAAGTCCTTAATTAATATGCCTATTATAGCATTAAAAATCAAATATCCTAAATTTGTTTCTCTAAAATCAAAATAAAGAGACAACAAAAATATACAAAATGTTTTCTGAAGAATCTATGGATATATTTGAATACCTATATTTATAACAATAATGGTTAGAATTTTATTTTACATAAATTGTATCAATACATTGATATTGCACACCATTTTAATGCCAGTTTATGATAGCTTGATTTCATAATATTGGATGTGGAAATGGAAACAGTGCCATCATGTGATACTTTTCAGGGTACTTCACTTTTATTTCTAACCTCCAAATCTGGAGTTATTATAGAAATATATACATATATATATATATATATATATATATATATACATAAACACAAAAAATGTCTTGAAAATACAGAATGGAAGTATAATTTATCATAATATTATTGCTGTTGTTTTTACAGCCACATTCAAGTCTTCATATTATATGCATTACCTAAAGAAAGACATCTTTTAAATCTACAAAGATAAGTAAATGGCCACTATGTGATCATATGTACGTGTAAATTTGTCATATACCACCACTTTAAAAATGACAAAATTATCCAAACTAGCTCCCCTAAATTTGTTGAATTTATAATCACTTGTAATTCCAACAAAGAGCTTCACATCATGAAAAAGCCAGGAAGTTCATTTCCCTTTTAAACAGCATCAAGTCAGGTGTCTGAAGGAAAATATTTAAATCCTATAAGTCTTCACCTTCAGAGGATAAGTACTAACTCTAACTTAATTAATATAACAAAAATTATTATCCATAGTCATAAACACATCTAACTTTTTTCATAGTGTTTCATTGTCCTTTTCCAAAAGAAAGAAAATCCCTGTTTTTTTCACTCATTTAACACAACACTTAATGCAATTTAAATTTTATATGATAAAGGTATTTCTAGATATTTTCAATTTCCTCAGAAATCAAGGTAACTAAATGACAGTTTCTTAAACTTTTCAAATAAAAAGTAATCTTACAAATGTGAATAACCAATTCACAATACAAATGAGTTCTATTTCTTACAAGTCTTATAAGTATTAAATGAAGAGTAAACTGGGCAGGAGGAAGTAAGAGGAATTTGGGAGAAAGCATAGGCAGGAGAGAGCAAATACACAATTCTTTAAACTTATTTCACTCATGTGTAACGTAATGGTATAAAATGAGGGGGAAAACTATACTTCAGAAACAAAATTATTAATAATGCAATAAACACTGAGCCAGACTTTAATCCTGAGTCAAGAATGATCCCTCAAAATTGTTTTAGGGAAGATTTTTAAATTATTAGATACTGATCAATAAGTGAATACAGATGAATAAAAAAGTCTGACATATTAGTGTGTGTTAATTTCAAGCAAACAGATTTCACAAATTATTCTGTTGAATTAAATATTCTTTGTATATCTCCTAAGGTATGATATAGTTTAGTAGTTATTGTAAACTCATGCAAAAAAAAAAAAGTGGATTTTAACTGAAAGCTGAAAAAAAATCTTGGGAAAACCTTTATTCTCCAGAGCATAAGTATGTTTGCTTGTTTTATGAATGGTGAAAACAATCTCTAATCTAAGGAGCCTGTGGAGATCTTAATTACAGACATTAGAAAAATTAAGCAGGGGAAAATTTTAGCAGTAGGAAAAAGGCACTGAGTGGATGTGATTTATTTAACTGTGTGGTACTGAAAAATAATCTTCTGAAATCCTTAATTCCCAAAGTCTTCTAAATGGAAGTCACCAAGTTATGCAAATTGCTGAAGAATACTTTTAATTATTTAAGAGAAAAAAAAACTTTTTTTTTTTTTTAAAGCATTGGCTTTGAAGTCAGAAGTGGTTCAAATTGTATCTTAAACAGTTACTACCTGTATGACATTTAGGATCTTGGTCTCCCCTGAGCCTCATTTTCTTATCTGTAGAAAAGAGGTATAGACTAGATGGCCTCAGATTTTCACTCAAACTCTAGCTCTAGGAACCTGTGATTCTATTATTTTTCCAAGCAAGATTATAGAAAATCAAACGAGTAACTACTATATATTTTTTCATTAATATTTCTCATTCCTTCTGTTTTTAACTTAAAGAAGAGATTTGCCTTCCTTTTCTTCAAGACTGGTCAAAGGAATTTTCTGAAATTAGAAAGGAAGAAGTACCCAAATATTTTGCATCTTTATGAATAAAATCTTTCGCAATTCCTTCAGTTCTTTCCACTTCTACAAATAATCATGATATTTTATTAGTTCTTTTAGTGGAAGACCAAGAGAAAAAGACAACAGCAAGTTTTTGATGGAGTTCAACAGAACAATAGATTCCCCCCTCCCCTTTTTCCTTTAAGATGGGATTCAGGAATAATTCTATATTTTCAGCTGCAGAAAAGACAAAATTATCACGTCTTTTTAAAATGAATTCTAACTGATGTTTCATAAACTACAGAGCTATAAGAAGCAGGACTTAGTTATATATGCATGTTGCCAATAACTCTCCCAACGCCAAACAACCCTTATTTTTAACTTTATATTTGAGTATTCAGCTGACTTTCCTCTTATCTAAGAGAGTAGCAAGTAAGTAAAATAAAATTTTTGCTCAGAAAAAAACAGGTTTTAGAAAAATAGAATATGTGAAAAACTTTTAGAAAAAGATTGTTTGGCTGGTTTATGGAACAAATTTCTATTCACTGACCACTACATGTGTTAGACACATAAAATAATAAGTGTTGTATTTTGCTCATAAAATATTTACATTGTTTTAAGGCCTTAACTTTCAACTTTCTTCAGTCAAACAACCACATCCATAAAATCACCAACTTTCCAAAAAATTCTCTAATTCTGAATTGAGCAACATTCCCATACTGATGCCTTTTGCCACTATCTCCTTCCGCACCATGCTGAAGTGACCTTAATTTACTAAGAATCTTTCTACTTAGTCTAGTAATCACATTCCATCCCATCTCTTCCAAATGACTGCACTCACTTTAATTCCCACTTTTTCATTTTCAGTTTCTCCCTGTAGATGAGCTTATTCCCTATTGTCTACACCATGTTTCCCCCATTCTGAAAAAAAAATTTACTTGATTCTTCCATTCCTACTAAGGATTTTCTTTATCGTTTCTGCCCCCTGTATTCAAAGATCTCCAAAAAACTATCCACAGTAGGTTGTCTCTACTTTTTTTCTTCTCTCATTTCTTAACTCCCCTTAAAATTCAGGTTCCAACAAAATCATTTTGCAGAAACTGCTCTTTTCAAGTTATTAATGGTCTTTTAGTTGCCAAATCTAATGTTCTTTTCTCAATCCTCATTCTCCTTTGACCTCTTTGCGGCCTCTGTCACTGATGATCACTTTTTTTTTCTTGATACTCTTTTCTCTCAAAATTTCAGGGCATCATTCTATCTTAGTTCTTCCTTTAGTCAATCTGATCACTCTTTCTTTGTTTTGCTTGTACTCTTTTACGGAACCTGACTGCTTAATATAAGAGTTACTCAAGGTTCTGTTGTCAGTCTTCTTCTCTTTTTCTGTCCATTCTTCTTTATTGGTGATTTCATCAGCTCCCATGGATTTAATTACTATCTCTATATTAATGATTCTCAAATCTACATTTCCTAATCTAAACTTTTTGCTGACTTCAATTTTTATCTCTCCAACTTCCTTTCAGATATCTGAACTGGATGTCTGGAACAAACTAAACATTTCCAAAATTGAAGTCATTATTTAATCTTTTATATAGTTTGCTTTATGTATATTTGCATGTTGTATCTACCATGAGATGTAAGTTCTCAGAAGGCAGGGATCATCTTTTGCCTCTTTTGTATCCCTACTGTTTAACACAATGATTGACTAAATGATTGAGTCCATCAACAATCTCTTCTCTCCATTTTAGAAGTTGGGTGTCACAGCAAACTTGGAGTAAGAAAAGTGGTATCAATTCTAATCTCATATAGTAATTATTTCAGTGAACATAGGCAAGTCACTTAACCTCTATCTGCTTCAATTTCTTTGTCTGTGAAATCAGAATATCAGCATCTGCTTCTCATAGTTATAAGGAAAAAATCAGATATATAGTGCTTTATAAACTTTAAAATATACTATAAATGCTAGTAGTTATTATTGAAGCTATTATTTCCCTAACTCACAACTTCAGTGCTCATAATAAATAAAAATGTGTGCCTCATGGAAACCTAGATGAAATGACACAAAGTTTCTATAGTTTTCTATAGTTTATATAGTCTGTGTTTCTATAGTTAATGGTGATGATTTAGAGAATAGAATTCTTTTCTGCTATTCAGTATAGGGTTATCATTTGTTCTCTATATACTGTGATGTCACTAATTTTTTGGCTTATTTCTTGTACTCAAGAAAATTTGACATTTTATATAAAACAATTCCTGGTGAAAATTAATAAAACCTTCCCAGGCTGAGTAGACGATGATGAATTTTCTCCCACTTTTAACCCGATGACCAATTCACACATTTCTTGGCATAATAATCATGAGCAATAAATTCTGCAAATTATTTATTTATGCTTGATTTTGGTCTTTTCTTTTATCTTCTTTTTTTTTTTTTTGTGTATATATATATATATATATATATATATATATATATATATATATATATATACACACACACATATATACATGCACACACACACACACATATATCCAGAATGTTTTTTTTCCTTCACCTTAGCATTATTTTTCATAGTCTATAAGTGACTACTTGCTCAAATGGTTTGGCATAAGGCCTAGCATTGTATCAGGTCCAAGCATACCCTAATTCTGTAACAAGTGGTTTTACTACATGTAACTGAAAATATTATAAAATAAATATTAGAGTTAATATATATATTTAAATATTCCATTGTTTGCGAAAGATTTTGAAATTATCTTTAACAAGAACATATACCATGTTCATATCATAAAGATTATAAAGACTTTTCACTATACATGCAAGTCCTACATAATGTCTTTAATTGGTTTTGAAAAATATGAAGTGAGGTGAAACAACATTACAAGAGGGTAGTTCTGAATCATTCTATTCCCTTTTCAAACAAAGGGATATATACCACGACAGCAATGTTTGCTTATAATATACTGATGGCATGGAAAATTATTAGGTTGGAGCAGGCTTCATCTACTCTATACATGATAATAATAATTATAGTTCATCTACTTAAATAAGGCAAGTAATTTAATAATAGAAGTAATATATATGTGTGTCTGTGTGTCTGTGTATATATATGTATATATTTTTCTATTAATGAGTTACCATGAAGATAAATGTCACTTAAGCACATTTTTAGGGGTATGGGGAAATAAAATAAGTAACCCATCTTTAATGAATAAATATAAATATTTCAGGTAACAATGAGTAGAATAATACTTTGAATTTTTTTCTTTTGCAGTCTAGAATTTTATTTTAGTGCCTTAATTAACTATTACAGTTGTTCTCTGCCTTTGAGTAACTTATAGTCTATCGAGGAAGACAAGATATATACCAAGAAGAAACATAATAAGCAGTAAAATTTCAGCTCAATTTATTAAGTTCCTACTATGGGCCAGGCACTGTGCTAATCATTAGGTATACAGAAAGAGTCAAAAGACAGTACCTGTCCTCAAGAAGTTTACAATCTAATGGGAGGACATATAAAATGCTCACAAATATTTGCAAAGCACACTACATACAAGATAAATAGGAAATAATTAATGGAGAGGGCACTGTTATTGTTAATAAGAGTTGGAGAAGGTTTCCTATGGAAGGTGGGATTTTGTTGGTCAGTCATTTCATTCATTTCTGATTCTTCATGAATCCCTTGGGGTATTATTGACAAAGATACTGGATTGGTTTGTAATTTCCTTTTCCAGCTCATTTTACCTATTAGGAAACTAAAGCAAACAGGATTAAGTGACTTGCCCAGGATAACACAGCTAGAAAGGCAGGGATGGGGGGAAGAGGGGAATGATTTGAACTCAGGTCTTTCTGACTACAGGTCCCATGCTCTATCAACTGTAACAGCTAAATGCTGTATGTAGGATTTTAATTGGAATGTAAAGGAAGCCAGGGACCTAAGATAACCACAGAATGCTAAATACTAATACTAATATTACTTCCTAACCATTATAAATACAAGCTTGGTTAGGAGGACTCCATATACTAAAAAGTTTACAAAGCATTTCTGTTTTTTCTTCTGCTAGGGGCACCAAAAGTTTTTCTAGAGCATAAACAATACTTTCTTTGTCCATTTTGCAAACGTATTCAAAATTACTCAGACTAATACCTGAATTATGACAACCACAGTCTTAAACTAACATTGATACTATAAATTTTGACTTTTTTATAAAGGGTCTCTTATTGGTATAGGAATTTCCAGTGGGGAAATATATTCTATTAAAGTAAATCTGCCATCATTATTCAATTTCTAGTTTTAGGTAGCCTACCAGATCATGGAAAATTTAAATAATGAGGCTAGAATCACATTCAAACTAAGTCCTTCCTGACTCTGAGTCTAGTTTTCTAAGCATCACAGTATACTGCCTTTCAAATCTTAATTAAGCATGACAAAACGGATGTTCCTGCAATCTATAAAAGAATCATAAGAAGAACTAGTTTTAAAAAGCATACACCATTATTTAAATGAAGTAGAAAATCTAAATAAGATTACTGGAATAAATAATAGCACCTATGGCTTAAGGCAATTATGAGGATAAAATAATATGTGTAAATAATAAAGCATTATATAAATACTAGTTAGCTATCTAGATAGCAGTGGTCAATGTTGTAACAGTAGTAGAATAATTGACAAACAAGAAATGTCTCTATAGCAAGAACTATACTAAATGTTGGAGATTTGGTTCTCTCATCAAGGAATTTACATTTTAATGAGGGAGATAATAAGAATGTAAAAAATACCTATATACATATGAATGTGTAGAAATAATATATATGAACATATTATATATACATACAAATATACACAAATATCTATGTGTGTATATATGTATGTACATACACATTAATTGAATTAAAAGACGTACTAGGGAGGACACTACAGTTGGGTAAGATAGGGATCTGAAAAGATTTCACCACAGGAGCTGGTGCCTGAGCTGAGTTCTAAGGAAATTAAGCATTCAATTGATAAACATCTATTAAGTGCCTTCGATGAGCTGGTACTGTGATCACTGCTAGATATACTAAAAGAGGAAAGAGGCTCTCCTTGTCTTCAAGGAGCTTACAATATAAGGGGAGGTATGGAAACATTAAGCATCTAAGCAACTGTGTGCTAGACACTGCGCTAAATGCTAAACCAGATAGGGCAGAGATAAAGGTGGAAAGAATTTATTCATGGTGGTGAGCCACTTATATGACATGTAAGGTCATATAAATGGAGGGAGAGAACAGAAACAAGTGGGAGAAGGAAAAACTTGCAGTTGGTGACATGAGCTGTGCCTTTAAGTAGAACAACACTTTTCCCCTCATATAAATATAAAATGAGATTTCTACTTTTTGTCTACTATTATCATTTAATACTCTCATTATGGATTTCCATTAGTACAGTGCCCTGTAAAGGAGCAAATCTCTTAGAGGTTCATGAGACATAAGTGAAGCACAGCTTGCTCCTATAATATACAGTTCAGGAATACTCTCTCTGTTAATAAGGTATTTTTTTTAATCAGATAGTAAATCGTCTAATTGTCTCACTGTCTAATAATAATAGCTTAATCATTAAAGGCAGTACCGTATGCTGTAAAGAGTGCTAAATTTGGAGTCAAAGGATCCCAAGTGGAAATCCTATTTTCCTATTAACAATCTGTTTTACCTTGACTCAAATCCCTCAATTTTAATGGGCCTCAGTTTCTATATTTGTAAAAGGAGACAGACTAAGTGGTACAATAAATATAGTGCCAGGTCTGAGGCCAGGAAGACTCATCTCCATGAACCAAATCTGGACTCAGTCATTTCTTTAGCTGGCAAGTCACATAACCCTGTTTGCCTCCATTTCCTCATCTGTAAAATGAGATGAAGAAGGAAATGAGTAAACCACTCCAATATTTTCGCCCCCAAATGGGAGCAATAAGAATTAGACATTACTGAAATGAATAAACAACAGACTGGATGATCTGGAATGTCTGTCTCTTCCAGCTTTAAATTTATGATCCTATGATCCTAATACCATCCTTAAGACGTATATAATTCAACACTTTGCAAGGCTTAATTTCATTTGATCCTCATAACAGCTCTATGAGGTAACAGAGGTTATTATTATTCACACTTAAGAGATGAGGAAACTGAGGCCCAGAGGGATTAATTGAATTGCTTAAAGTTAAACAGCTAGCTAGTTGCAATGACAAGACTGGAATTCAGGCTTTCTGATTATGAATTAAAATATAACATGTTGTGGTTTGAGAAAGTAGACAAGGAGTCATATAAGAACTATATATGTCATTGAAAAAAGCGTTATATGAAAATGGAGACTCAATAAGAACCTAATTTAATATTCCAGGGTTTCTCACCTAAAAAGTGTTTGGAATTTTTAACTTATTTTTGTTGATTTCAGAATCTTTTTCACTTAATGGTGCTTTAAAGGTTTAAGAGTCTAACAACTTGAAAGGGTTGGACTAAATGAATTAGCTTTCTGTATATGAACCTTTATGAGCTCAAAGATGAACTATATACCAAGAAACAATTCAATATATACTTTTTCTGTTATAATCTCAAATGTAACTAATTAGACGAAGAGTAACTAAGATGAACAAATAAAGTGTGTTAAGACAAGTTATGAGTTATAGCTTCCAGTTCAGAAAACATATAGCTTCCCTGTGTAATAGGAGTCATTTGTTAACTAGGCTAAGCCTAAATTTTGCATTTATCCAACACATGTTTTTACTAAGAAAAAAAGTTGCTTAAGGACCATTCAAATAATAGATGCACAAGCATTTTGAAAAAATTGCTTTAGAAATTCGAGTTACCTTTATAATTTCTCTTTCAGTTAATTTGATCTCTTCCATTTTAGTATTTATTTCTTACAAGTTTTTTTTGAAAATAAAAAGATTTTTACAAATATTAAAGAAAATATATTATACTCAGAAATTAATTAAGATGTGAGGCTATGATATTTCCTAGTCTGGAGTTCTTATGAGCATACGATATGGTTTACATCAAAGACTACAGAGATATGGAATATGACAATCGTTTAAAGTTAAATCTTGTCTGTTGGTCACAAGCTAAATTCTCCTGATGTTGAGGCACTGAGCCAACTATATCACATTTTCTTCTATACTTTTTCAAACCTTTATAAATTGTTCAGCCTTTGAACAACTGAACAATAATTGTTCAAACTTTTATAAATTACATGGTACTAATATTGAAATGTAATTATTTAAAATGCATCTATTCATGGGAGTAAGTTCTATAAAAATAAATTTTGTCTCTTTTTGTATGTGAAATTAAACATTAAGACAAATTCATATGTATATATATATATATGAATATAAATACAAAATGTATATTCAATTGAATGGTTAATTAAAGAAATATAGTTGTAAGGAAATAAGTATATTTTTTGTGTATGCTGGGGGAAAAAAAGAGTCATAGAACTAGATGAATAGGAAGGATGAGTTTCAAAGGAATTTTCTATTTATGTTCAAAATACTGACTGGTTTCTTCAACATAACAATTTTTAAGAAAAAACAAACTGCTTTCCAAAATGAGTTCTTAACCATTATTATGTCATGGACCCCTTAAAAGAAGTCTATTGAGGACTATGGAGACCTTCTTGGAATAATTATTTTAAATTCATAAAATAAAATACATACAATTTTAAAGGAAATAAATTATATTTAATGTTTTTTTTATGAAATAGTTTAATTAAATGAAAAACAGAATTATTCCCTTTAAAATTAATGAAATTTAAGTACTGATTCCTTTGGGAGTTGAATGGAGGTAAAGGAAAATTGGGGTCTATATGTTCTCAGCTAAGAAGTCTTGTTCCAAGAGAAGAATTTGGGAATGGTGGGTGAATGTGATGGGAAGAGTTAGGATTCAGATTTAGGCTGGTAACAGACACAAAGTATTTTACAGAAGAAAGATCAAAGGAGAAAATTAGCTACCTTGTTTAAAAAAAAAAAGGCAATGACCGTCTTTACTTGAAGATATCAAAGAAGAAAAAGATATCATCAACAACATTATTATCATAATCATCATCACTACCACCAGCACCATGGTACAGTAGAATGATTCTTAGTTACAAAACAATTGGGTTCCAATTTTAACTTCAGTACTTACTAGCGTGAGATCCTGGCCAACCCTTCAATATCTCTTTGAATTTTTTACCTGTGTAGTAACTTGGAGAGACTAATACATAAAGTATCTATCTTTAATCAGATGGTTTTGTGGGGAAAAAGTATTTTGTGAATGACAAAGTGGTCTGTAAATATAAGTCATAGTTATTATCAAATTATCATTACAAATTTATATAGGCATGGTCAAAGACTGGTCAGGGTGCCATATATTTCAAGACCTGAGATCATGGTTGTATTAAGACATGCTAGTTTAATAGAGAGGATTCTGGGAAGATGGTGGAGTAAATTAGTAAAATTCAAGCTCCCAATTTCCCCCACAAATAGAACACATTAGTACCTCAGGGCAAACACAGACTTGTTAAAAATCAAGAAAACTTGGGATCACCAAGTGGTCCTTCAAATACAACCCAAAAAGATCCAAAGAAAGATCTGGCGCCTGGATTAACCTCTTTGAAATGCAAACACCTCAGGGCTAACTCCAGAGAACCACCTAGTGGGAAGCCTAGGAGCTAGTGCTTTGACAGAAGTCTCAGCAAGAAAGTCACAGCGACTTTCACCTCCCAGACTGCTTACAGAATCCCTTCTGAGTCCCAGAAGACTGAGGGAATCTCTGCTGATTGGGAACAGCAGGCCCAGCTGGGCAGCTGGTGCAGCCCTGGGTGGGGAGGAACCAGCACCAGGTGAGTGCAAAGGCAGTGGGGCAGGCTATGGGCACTTGCTAGAGGGTGGAGCTCTTTGTGGGTGCTTCTAATCAGAGGGGAGAGCTGAAGTGAAGCCAGAGACACCATCCACTCCCCATCCCAATGAATTGTCAAAGAAGAACCACACCATAGAAACATACTATGGGGACAGGGAAGACTGGAGTTCATCTTCAGAGGACACTTAAGTAAAAGAAAAAACTTCTACTGCAAAGAGTAATGTGAAATTTATAGAACTCAAAAAAAAAAGAATTTAGAAATAAAATGAAAGACATTGAGGAAAATTTTTAAAAAATTAAAAAAGATTATGAAAAAAAAGTTAACCAACTAGAAAAGGAGACTCAGAGTCTTAAAGGTGAAAACAACTCTTTGAAAATTAGAATTGGGCAAGGAGAAGCCAGAGAAGTTATGAGAGGCCAAGAAACAACAAAAAAAGTTTACAAAGAACAGAATGTGAAACATCTTAGAAGAAAAAGGATATACTTAGAGAATAGGTCAAGGAAAAATTTAAGAATAATTGGACTACCTGAAAATTGTGACAAGAAAAAGAACTTTGACACAATAATATAAGAAATAATAGAAGAAAATTGTCCTGGAGTGAAAAAATATGAGTGGGAAAGCAGAAATAGAAAAAAAAAATCCACCAATGATCACCACCTCAATGAAATTCTTTGTAGAAAATACACAGGAACATTATTGCCGAATTTCTAAATCCCCACACTAAAGAGCACATTTTGCAAGAAACAAGAAAAAAAAATTCAAATACCCTGGAGCTACAATTAGAATTGTACAGGACTTAGCAGCAGCCACAATAAAAGACCACAGGTCCTGGAATCATATCTATGGGCAATCAAAAGAACTAAATCTGAGGACAAAAATATCATATCCAGCAAAATTATGTATAACATTGAATGAAAAAAAATGGACTTCAATGAACTTGCAGATTTTCAGGATTTTCTATCAAACAAACCTGCCAATTCTGATTTGAAATGGAGAGAGAGGCTTTGCCAAATACAACACAAGGAATTTTGAGTCAAAAACAAGTCTGATCTATGACAACTCTAGATCCTTTGAGGAATAAGGGAGGGGGGGAAGAGAGTGAGAGTGAGAGAGAGGGGGAGAGTAAGAGGAGGAAAGGGGACACACTTGTCAGATTGGCTAGAATGACAGGGAAAGATAATGCGGAATGTTGGAGAGGATGTGGGAAAACAAGGGCACTAATACATTATTGGTGGAATTGTGAATACATCCAACCATTCTGAAGAGCAATTTGGAACTATGCTCAAAAAGTTATCAAACTGTGCATACCCTTTGATCCAGCAGTATTTCTACTGTGCTTATATCGCAAAGAAATCTTAAAAAAGGGAAAGGGACCTGTATGTGCAAGAATATGGCAGGTCTCTTTGTAGTGGCCAGAAATTGGAAACTGAGTGAATGCCCATCAATTGGAGAATGGCTGAATAAATTGTGGTGTATGAATATTATGGAATATTATTGTTTTGTAAGAAATGACCAGCAGGATGATTTCAGAAAGACCTGGAGAGACTTACATGAACTGATGCTGAGTGAAATGAGCAGGACCAGGAGATCATTATATACTTCAACAACAATACTATATGATGACCAATTCTGATGGACCTGGCCATCCTCAGCAACGAGATGAACCAAATCAGTTCCAATAGAGTAGTAATGAATTGATCCAGCTACACCCAGCGAAAGAACTCTGGGAGATGACTATGAACCATTACATAGAATTCCCAATCCCTATATTTTTGTCCACTTCCATTTTTGATTTCCTTCACAAGCTAAATTGTACACTATTTCAAAGTCCATTTCTTTTTGTACAGAAAAATAACTGTTAGGACATGTATACTTATATTGTATTTAATTTATACTTTAACATATACTTTAACATATTTAACATAATATGTCAACATATTAACAACCTGCCATCGGGGGGAGGGGATGGGAGGGAAGGAAGGGAAAAATTGGAACAAAAGGTTTGGCAATTGTCAATGCTGTAAAATTACCCATGCATATAACTTGTAAATAAAAAGCTATAATAAAAAAAGGAGGAGAAGGGGGAAAAGAAGAGGGGGGGAAAAGAGGAGGAAAAAGAAGGAGAAGGACAGGGAGAAGAAGAAAGGCAGGGAGGGAAGAAAGGAGAAATTGAAATTAGCTGGCAGACTTAGTTTAAGAAAACAAATCTATGAATACACAGGGGAAAAATGTATAGAACTTGTAGTTAAAAATTAGGTTCATATATCAAATCATTCATTCGCTAGTTCTATGACCATAATTAAGTCTCATTCTCCTCTCAAAGACCCAGTTTCTTAATATATAAAATGTGGATAATAATCTGCACTCCTTTACTTATGGTACTATTGTGAAGAAAACAATTTGTTTCCCTTTTAAATATTTGAGTAGCTTCCAATTTATCTTGTTATATATTTTGCATGTGTTTTTTAGATAGTTAAAATGTGGCATGCCATTAATAGATAGAAACTTGCTTTCAGAGATGGTGTAACCTGCATTGGTAGGAGAAGGTTCTTTTTACTTAAGTTGACTATAGCAATCAAATCAGAGCTTCACCTTTTATCACTGTCCATTATCCATACCAATAGATGTGTATATTATCTTACCTGTTAAAATATAAATATTTTGTAGGCAGGGACTGCCTCATATTTGTCTTTAGATTCCCGTTACTAGCATATACTAAGTGATTGACAAATGTTTTGATTTTTAAAAATATTGTTATTTTCCCCAGTTATTTGTAAAATAATGTTTTACATTTGTTTCTAAAACTTTTGAGTTCCAGATTCTCTTCCTTCCTACCCACACAAGTGAGAAGACATATGTGAAGCTATGTAAAACATTTCTACTCATGTTGCAACTCATATTGCAAAAGAACATATTCCCCTCAACCCCCCAAAAAACCCTCAAGAAAAAAAGAAAAGTATACTTCATTTTATATATAGATATAATCAGTTCTTTCTCTGGATATGGATAGCATTTTTTATCATAAATCTTTCAAAGTAATCTTGGATTACTGTATGCTAAGAATAGCAGTCAGTCGCAGCTGATCATCTCACAATATTGCTATAACTTTGTACACAGCACATTTCACTTTCTTGAGTTCATGGAGCACTTTCCAGGTTTTTCTGAGAGCATCCTGTTCATCATTTCTTACACAACAATAATGTTTCCTCACATACCACAGTTTATTCAGCCAGTTCCCAATTAATTGTCATCCCCTCAATTTCCAATTTTTTGCCCTGAGAAAAGAACTGCTATAAATATTTTGTATTTATAGGTCCTTTCCCTTTTTAAAAAATCTCTTTTGGGATTACAAATGTTTGTTGATAAATTATATAATCCTTGAAAAAAGACATCCAGTCTCATGCCTGCAAAAAATGAGTAAATGACATATCTTAAATAAGTTTAAAAATAAAAATGAGGCAAAATATCAATATTTTATTCTATATTTGTTCCTAATAGAAAATTTATATATTTTATTGTCTACTACTATATGTATAGACAACAGAGTATTTAAAACCTGAACTTGAGTTCAGAAGCAGTTCTTTTTGAAATAATATTCCATAAGAAAATATTTTATTTCATAATTGAAAATATTTGATATATGTTATATAATGAGGAAAGTATGGGGGTATTCCTTTTTTTAGTTCCATAAATTTGAGAGGCAAATGACTAAGCCCTCTAATTAAAATGATTGCCTTTTTCTATTAAGAAGGCTTCTCAAAAATTCCCTTATTCACAGAATCCATGCGTGTCATATATAAACCCATTCTGTATCCTTCCT
The DNA here is from genome assembly GCF_902635505.1 of Sarcophilus harrisii. Classification (NCBI taxonomy): domain Eukaryota; kingdom Metazoa; phylum Chordata; class Mammalia; order Dasyuromorphia; family Dasyuridae; genus Sarcophilus; species Sarcophilus harrisii. The sequence goes on along the minus strand of NC_045430.1, from coordinate 159,916,436 downwards.
TCTCTCTTTTATACTTAAATAATAGAAATAAAATTCATCTCTTCTAGATTTACAAAATGAATTGGTTTTTCTCTGGATAATACCAAAGGGATAGGAGTTTTCATAATGTTTAATGGTATTACAAAGGTGATGTACTGCTGTGTTGATTTCCGTCTAAAGCAGATAAACTCAAGTTATAATTTCACTGTGGAAAATAGAAAATATTTCATTTCCAAAATATGTGTTGCATAATTAGACTAGATAATAAATTATAAGTTCATAAAAGAGGCTATAGTATATTTACACTCACTCACTAGAGAGCATATTCATATGTGAAGAGAGTTGTATTGATATGACATATATCTATGTGTATATATATATATATTATACACACATATATATTTCATATATTATGTGACACTTTTAAAGAATACAAATAAGCAAACAAACAATGAATAAAATATATTAGTGGCAAATTTGAATTTGATAAATGTCTTACTAGTTTACAAATATCATACATCTATTCATTCAAGAAATGTTTAATAAGCACTTGCCATGTGCAATTGAAAGACTTAAGGCAATGAAAGGTGGAATCTCAGGAAATTTTCATTTACTAATGCATTTAATGTATGTTTTTTGAACATATTATGTGAATAAATCCATATTTAAATGTAACAGGCAGCAGGGATATAGTGGATAGAATGCTGGATTTGGAATAAGAATAATGTGGGTTCAAATTTACTTCTGACAGTTCCAACTTTCTTTCCCACATAGTGAGCCTTTAATAAATGTCTTTTGATGGACTTGACTTTTCTAAACTTTGTTTTCTATGGTTGTAACATGATGAGGAAACTAAACTATTAATTACTCCATTAATTTCCTACTCTGAGGCTTCTTGAGATAAGGGTGATACTGGATAATCAAAGGCTATTACACAAAGCACAAGCTTTTGGGTCTATCAAGCTAAAAAAGCTGACACCACTCAAATTCATGAAAACCATTAAAACTTATAGGCTTCATTCTCTATATTGACAGAATTAACGCCTCATACTTTTATGATAATCTCACTATACTTGGCTATATGATAACACAGAAAAATGATTGATTTTGATAATATGTTAAAAATAAAACAAAGGAACTGCTGAAACTACAAAATATAATTAATCAGTCCACAAGTAGCATCACTGATGGTGCTATGATGCACAAATGACAATTACTATCAGACTCACAGCAAGAAGGTATGAGAGAGAAAGTCTTTAGCCAATGATAGGATAGGTTATTACTCATCATAATTATTTATACTGCTCGGGTACTAAAGATGACAGAAATTCTAGCACCATTTTGGAACTCTGGTGTGGCTCCAAACTCAACTTCTCTAAGTTTCTCCAGCACCAGATTTGAAACTAATGATCTATCTTAAGGGTAAATTTATTGAAGTTTCTACTTCAAATCATTCATCTTAAATATAAAGTTATAATAAAAACACTATCAAATTTCTAGTTCCACAAATTGTTTCCAGAGAATACTGAGCATATGTGGGAAAAAAAGCTTTAGCTGTTTGAAAAACAAGAATGTTGATAAATTGATTTTTTTTTTTTTAGTGAAATAGGTCAGGTTTGCCAGTATTCAAAAATAAAGTCCCTGAGTTAAAGAAAATATGTTTGTTGAATCAAGAGGATGTTTCCATTGAAATACCTACAATTATATAGTCAAAGTGCACTATTGTGTTACAACCTCATAAGAAATATTAAATGTATTTACAAACTCAATGAAACCTTACTTAGCATGATTATATCTATTCTTTCAATATATTTATCCACATTATAAGCTTACTGCTACTATAGTTCATTTGTTCAGTAACTTTTTACTAAATTAATGAGGCCAGGGCTATTTGGAGAAGAGTTCAGATTTTTAAAAATTAATTTAAATTTAAATTTTTTAATTAAAAATTTAACCACCAGGATGATTTCAGAGAGCCTTGGAGAGGCCTACATGAACTGATATTAAGTGAAATGAACAGAACCAGATCATTATACACAGCAACAACAAGACTATATGATGATCCTACTGGTCATCCTGCCATCTGGGGGAGGGGGTGGGGGGTAAGAGGTGAAAAATTGGAACAAGAGGTTTGGCAATTGTTAATGCTGTAAAGTTACTCATACATATAACCTGTAAATAAAAGGCTATTAAATAAAAAAATAAATTAAAAAAAAGACTATATGATGATCATGGACATGACTCTCTTCAACAATGAGAGGATTCAAATCAGTTCCACTTGTTGAGTGATGAAGAGAGCCATCTACACCCAAAGAGAGAACTGTGGGAACAGAGTGTGGAACACAACATAGCATTCTCATTCTCCCTGTTATTATTTGTTTGCATTTTGTTTTCTCAGTTTTTCTTTTCTTTTCTTTCCTTCTTGATCTGATTTTTCTTGTGCAGCAAGATAACTGTATAAATATGTATACATATATTGGATTTAACATGTATTTCAACATATTTAACATTTATTGGACTATCTGCCAGCTAGGAGAGGGGGTGGGGGGAAGGAAGGGAAAATTTGGAACAAAAGGTTTTGCAAGGGTCAATGTTGAAAAATTACCCATGCATATGTTTTGTAAATAAAAAGCTTTAATTTAAAAAAAAGGGAGGGAGGAAAAAATCAGAGCTCAAAATCTTGCAAAGATGAATGTTGAATACTATATTTACATGTAATTATTGATCAATAGTTGGAAAAATTACCCATGTATATGCTTTATAATAAAAAAATAAATAAAAATTAACCTTAGTTCACCATCATGTATATAATCCATTTCCCCTATCCTTATGATGTTGGATTATAATCTAAATCTTTAGGATCATCTCTGATTTTACTTATCTTGAGCCAAAACAAAACAAAGAATAGCTGAAGTCAATGAGTGAAAAGAAATGATATAAAACAGTATAAAGAAAAGAAGAATTCAGGATTTCTTAAGTGTTGTATACCAAGAAAAAAAGTGGAATATGGCCTATAGGTATCTTTTGAGAAAAGCCATTACTTGGGGAATATGAAGAAGAGAGAAGCCATAAACTGTCAAATGAATATTCAAATTAATAATTTTTAAAAGTAGTTAGCCAAGTTGAGGCAAACTTCACAGAGCTGGAAAGATCCTTAGTGAATACTTAATTCCTTCTTCCTCATTGTATATATAATGAATGGGGGATGAGAGAAGTTAAATGATTTCCCCAGTCACACTGCTTTTAAGTGTTTGAAGCAAAATTTGAACTCGTCTTCCAGACTCTAAGTTCAGGGCACCATCTATGTATAATGACCGCATCTGTCAATCCTCACCCCAAAAAAAGTTGTACCTCCACTAAAATATTCATTTTATCAATTTCAGTCAATCTACCCAATAGTGCCCAAGACTGTCAAATCAGCCTACACCATAAAATTACCCCTATAATTTCATGTTAATAAAAATGTTAGGAGAAAGAAAATAATAAAATACATGCAAAACTATTAAGGGTAATCTGAACATACATAAGCAACTTTAACTCATAAGTTTATATCTATAAATCACTGTTAATGTTCAAGTAAACATTTCTTTGATATATCATTTGATTATCATGTGACCCATGATGATGTAATCTTATATCATGACTTATAATTATATAATGGTTTATATAATGACATAATTATAGAAACTTGTGGAACCATGTGTCTTCTAGGATTTTTTTTTTAACAAAATACTATAATGTTGGCTTATAAATGGCAGTAAAATAAAATGGTTTGGAATATGTTAACAGTGTTTGTTCTATTGTTAAAATGGGACAAAAAATGCTTGGCTAGGGACAGTAATACAGGATAACCAAGTCATGGCAAGCCTTTAGACACACACATTGCCATCTCTTGTCACAGGAAACAAATGGTGACACATCATATAATATTTAAGAAGTCCAAACTTCTCTCTCTGATCATAGAAAAATGGAGGAGCATTTCAACAAATTTTCTCTTGAAAATGAGATAGCTACTCTAAAATATCATAGTTAGTAAAATATTCATTAACAAATACATTTGGTTATTATTTTGAGTAACTCTTTAAATGCCCTCCTGGCAGTATGACTGGCATATCATGAAATTTATATATTAATTTTGGTTATAACATCATTTTATTACACTGGTACAATCTAATCATTAATATTATTATATCTAACATCTCAAGGATGGGAAATGAAAAGTAGAAATAAAAAGGGGAAAGGGATAGTACCTGTGCTATGAAATTATAATATAAAATAGTAATTTACAAATTTATTCGACATTAGTTAAAAACAGAGAACTGTAAGTGAAAAGGACTAATACTATAATTGTGATAGCTAGCATTTATAGAGAAGCTTCTGTGTGTCAGGCACTGTCCCAAGCACTTTATAATATTGTGTCTCATTTGATCCTCACAACAATCCTGTGAAGTAAGTGCTATTATTATGGCCTTTTACAGTAGAGCAAACTAAGGTAAATGGTAGTTAAGTAACTTACCCAAGGCAAGACAGTTAATTTATGTCTGATGCTAGATTTGAACTAGCCTAGACAAGGAAGAATTAGAAACAAATGAACTCAACAAGCCTGTGTTCTAGGAACTGGAAAATATAAATTAAATTTAATAATAATATTTGGAAAAACTACAAGGTAATCTGACAGAAATTAGGTTTGGACTAAAGTATTTTATCATATACCACAACCAACTCAAAATGGATATATGATCAGAATATTAATGGTCATGCTATGGGGAAAAATGGAAAAGAACCAATTCTGGAACCTTCTACAATTATGGGTCTGGTACATCTACCTCAAAGTTATGGGGATGGGAAGAAACTTAATCAAACATGAGATAAAAATCCCCCTTGATCTTTGGGGGGGGGGGTGGACCTGAGTTAGAGAATCCCTAAAATCTTAACTCCTCCCAACCTTTGGGAAGGGCCTCACTCTCCTGTTCATAGGAAAACTCCCAGATGATAATCTCCTCCTATAATTCAACTGGAGCTCTTGGCCTAGGACATAATCATCTCCCTTTATTGAATTGAAAATTGGTCCCTCAAACTCATCTGGAGAGTGCTGTCTAGTTCCCAGCCACAAAACCCTAATATAATCAAAGGATGAACCCCAAACCTTCACCAATTCTTATTCAGGAAAGCCCACTGAGAAGCTGGTTCTTCTTAGTGTAAACCCATCTTAGTCTAGGATTGAGAATTCTTTTGCAAAGAATCTGTGGCACCGACCAGGGGAATCTCTCAACTCTCATTTCTCCTACCTTAACACTAGGACTGTGAAAGAACATAATTTAGTAAAAATTTCTGTATCAAATATCTTTGACAAGAATCAGATATCTAAGACATATAGGAAGCTAACAAACATGTAAAAGCAATTTCTATAAGTTATCAAAGGAAGCAAAGCAAACTATATAACATACTGTTTCAAATCCTTAATAAATAAGATAAATGCAAATTAAAAATTCTGAGGTTTCACTTCATATTCAGAAAATTGATAATCCACTAAAGATAGGAAGTAAACATTGAAAATGTTGTAGAAAGCCAGATATAGTAATCCAGTTATTAAAGCTATGAACCAATCTATAAATCTTGAAATTATGGGAAGAAAGTAACTGAAACGTGCATATACTTTGCACTGAAAGAGATATATCCCAAAGACATTAAGTACAAAAAGAAAGTTCCCATGTATATTCAAATGTTTAGATCATTATTCTCTGCAATAGTAAAGAAAATGGAACCATTGTAAATACTCATTGATGGGGAAAAAAAAAGCTGAAGAAATTGTGATACATAATGTAATAGGATATTGTTACACACCAACAAACAATTTAATGAATTAATAAAGTCAATGGAAGACATAGAAGAAAAACAATATATACAATGATTGTGGCAGTGTATATGAAAAGAACAATACAAATAAAACTGAATGCAAAGAAATGATCAAAGTTTGGCCTAAGGGAAAGGGAGAAGGTGCTTCATCCCTTTCTTTTTAAAGGAATAAGATGGGAGAGGAACAATGCCTATGATATCTGACTGCTGATATAGTAGTTAGTTGTGCTAGATAATGTGTTAGTGTGGATTTTGTAATTGATGAAATAACCAAAGAAGTAGTATAGCATGCTATGGTGACAACACTATGTGAACTTGTTTGCAGAGCAAGTTATTAGCAGAGCACTATCAAACTAAACAGTAATTTTTCCCCCAACCCCTTTTAAAATTCTCTAAGAGACAGCTCTCTTTACAACTCAGTATATTAAGAAACATAGGTAATACCCAAAGTACACGTCAGGGAGTAATGTATAAGAAAATTTAAACGGTAGTAGGAGGTAAGTCTGAGTCAATCAGTGGCCACATAGCTAATTTTATTCTTCAAAGAATTTAATTATAAAAAAAAAACCTGTAAAAATTACTAAAAAATAGGAAAGAAATAAAATTCTACAAAAAAATATGGTAATGAATTTTAAGAAACAGAGATTTCCTGCCACAGAACAATTATGACTGATGATTTCAAGTTGAATACTTTAGCCTCCATGCTCCCCAAAAGTGGCAGAGAGTTTGGCCAATATCTATGGTATACAACTAGATCTTCTAAGGAGGGAGAAAACCATGACAGCTCTCCAATTCTCTTATCTCAGATTTTTCCCATTTTATAAATATATAAAATATTATAAATACATATCAAAAGGTAAATTACAAGTTATTTTCAGTGTTTACATATGATGTAGATATTCATCTATATTTTAAAAACAATAATCTGTGTCTAAAAAGAGTATTTATTCAAAAAATCCACTTCAGGAATTTCCTTACTGTGGACTTTTGGGTACCTGAACATTTTAAGGAATTTGATCCATGATACTAGAGCTAGAATATTCAAAACTATTGTTATAAAGATATTTTTTTCACGAAAATAAATAAAGTAATTATGAAGTGTGTGAAATAACTACACAAGCCATTTTACAAGTGGGATATTCTCTTCCTTCCTTTCAATGAATGTTTAAAGCTCTTCTTCAAGCACTTACTAAATCTATTGATCTGTGAAACACAGTGCACTCCAGGGAGGCAATTCACTTGACGTTATATATCAAATGATGAGATGAATAATGATCATACCATTTGGTAATTAAACGTCTTACAAACCTTTTAACTGACTGAGTGTCAAAAAGGTCAAATGAGGTCAAGCATACTGTGCTTTTTTCCCCACTCTTAGATTAGCTATATAAAACAACCATCTTTAAGCATAGCACTGATAAGTATATTCAGTAATAAATAATTTTAAATTTACAAATAAAGAAAATTTAAATATCTAGTTCTTATGTACAATGTAATCTGTATCTCTCCATCTGACTAAGGTGTTTATAATCTTACTTGTTATGGTTTTAAAGTAGTTCCTACTTGTATATTGACGGCAAATTATTCTGTTCACTTGATTAAACAAAAATGGACTACAGAACATAATCTTATCAATGAATTAAAAAAAAAAGCTAAACAATCATTTAAAGCCAATTTTACCCTATGTAAAAAGCAATTTTCAAATTTTAAACATTATTTAACAACATAGAGATAAAACACATTAATATAGCCTTTAAGCCTGATGGATTTTCCTCCCACTAAATCTGAAACATAACCTATGATCTAGTTTATATTATTTTCTTTACGTTTCACACACATTTGCTCATATAGTTAACAATTACATGAACAAATTGTAAAATGAAAAATAATTTATTTAATAGTGCACCCATATCTCTTTGTAATATCTTTACATACATATATTTGTAGAGTATTAATAAATATTTGGAATATAGAATACCTATATTTTGACCTCATTCCCACCTCACCCCTCAAATTCAATTAAATGATCTATGGGCTACTGGTTGACAAACTAACACTATATTTTAGTCCATATAATTAATTGTGACAATAATCACAAAAGGTGTAAAATGACTTGAAGACATGCCTTCTAGTGGTTTTAATGGCATCAATTTATTTATGATCATGATATTTTACAATTATATTCCCCAATCTAAATCTGAAAAAAGTGATAAATACTGAAAATTAAACTTGAGATGGGAGATTTTTTTATCCAGTGTTTAAGTGACAAACTGCTAACTGGGAGAACAATAAAACAATTTTTTGAAATGTTTACTTTGTTTTTTTGTTTTGTTTTTTGATTTTGAAAAGTGAGTTAAGTGATAGCAAACAAGTTGGGGGTGATCAGATAACAAAAGGTCAGATTAGGAGAATATTTATGACAATTTAGCAAATAAAGAAGATAAAGACAATCACAAAGAAAACATAAAGGAGTACTTCTCACTACAGGGTGTAAAAGATGAATGCTCCTGTCAAAGTCATCTTTCTGGTCCACTGCCTTGGGCAAATCAGCCTTCTTAAAATCCTTCAATGATTTCTCAATTCTCTCTCATAAGTGTATTGTTTTTGTTATTAATTTCAAATACCTCCCTGAAATCATCTTAAACAACCTAATCATCTGTCTCTTACTTTCTAGATTGTGTCCTCCATTCCACTGTTAACCAGTTTAAATCATAATTCTTATTTTCTAACTAATATATATTTTGTAGCCTCTTATTTTCATATTTACATGATAAAATCTTAATATAAAACAATGTTAAACATATTTAGAATCAGCACTTAGATGACAAATGTTTGCTACATTCATTTTCATGATATTCTCAACTACTAATTCCTCTTACCCCAAATTATTCTATATTACTGCATATTTTAATTTTTTTAAAGAATAGCTTATATTTTCAAAATATATGCAAAAATTGTTTTCAGCATTAAACCTTGCAAAACCTTGTGTTCCAAATTTTTCCCTCCCTTACCTCCAATCTCCTCCTCTAGAGAGCAAGTAATCCAATATATGTTAAACATGTTCAATTCTTCTAACCATATTTCCACATTTATCATACTGCACAAGAAAAATCAGATCAGAAAGGAAAAAAACCAACCACCAACAAAAAGGCAAAAATACCTTGTTGTTATCCGCATTTAGTCCTCATAGTCCTTTCTCTTTAGGCAGATAGATGACTCTTTCCATCTCGAGTCTATCAGAGCTACCTAAATCGCCTCATTATTGAAAAGATCCAACTCCATTACAGATGATCATCACATAATCTTGTTGTTGCTTTGTACAATGTTCTCTTAGTTCTATTCACTTCACTTAGCATCAATTCAAGTAAGTATCTCCAGGCCTTCCTGAAATCATCCCGCTGATCATTTCTTTTAGAGCAATAATATTCCATTATATTCATATACCTTAACTTATTCAGCCATTTCCCCACCAATGGGCATCCAGTCAGTTTCCAGTTCCTTGTCACTACAAAAAGGACTGCTACAAATATTTTTGCACGTGTGTGTAATGACCGCGCTAGCACCCAGGATACCCCAGAATCAGCCAGAGTCAGAATAAGCAAAAGTCCTCAATCTTTATTCTCAGTCCCCTGACTCAGGATTGAACAGGATGGAAGCAGATTCTCTGCGACTGTCTTCTCCCTAGTCTACCGCCAAGAGTGTGTCTCTGGCTAGCTTTTCTCCACCCCCTAGTCCTTCCTACAATCCTCTAGACACCAATCATTGAGCCAGTACAGATAGCAGAAAGGACCATTTTCCAAGCATATGCCCATAGAGTATTGCCCAATCAGTAGTTAGCCTCAAGTACTGGGCAGTCCTGACCTCAATACATTGAATTCAATAGTTTCAGCCCTCTACACATGTGGGTGGTCTACCCTTTTTTAATCTTTGTTAGGAAGCAGACATTAGAGACACTGATGGATCAAAGGGTATGCAGTTTGAGAACCCTTTGGGGATAGTTCTAAATTGCTCTCTGTTGGATCAATTCACAACTCTACCAACAATGTATTAATGTCCCAGTTTTTCCACATCCCCTCAACATTCACCATTATCATTTCCTGTCATCTTAGTCAATCTGAGAGGTGTATAGTGGTACCTTAGAATTGTCTGAATTTGCATTTCTCTAATCATAGTGATTTAGAACATTTTTTCATAGGACTAGAAGTGCTTTTAATTTCTTCATCTGAAAATTGTCTGTTCATATCTTGTGACCACTTGTCAACTGGGGAATGGCTTGTGTTCTTATAAATTTGAGCCAATTATTTATATATTTTAGAAATGAGGCCTTTATCAGAGCCCTTAGATGGAAACATTTTCCCCCAGTTTTCTGCTTCCCTTCTAATTTTGTCTGCATTGGTTTTGTTTCTACAAAAACTTTTTAATTTAGTGTAATAATAATTATCCATAATGCTTTTCATAATGTTTTTTAGTTCTTCTTTGGCCACAAATTCCTTCCCTTTTCATAGATATGAGAGATAGTTTCCCCTGTTCTTCTAATTTGCTTATAGTATCACCCTTTATGTCTAAATCATTAACTCATTTAGATCTTATATTGGTATAGGGTGTTACGTATTGGTCAGTGCCTAGTTTCCGCCATACTATTTTCCATTTTTCCCAGAAATTTTTGCCAAGTAATGAGTTCTTATCCCAAAACTGCAGTCTTAGGGTTTATCAAACACTAAATTACTAATGTCATTGACTATATTATATTCTCTCTTGAACCTAACCTCTTCCACTTATACTGCTCTATTTCCTAGACAAAACCAAATGGTTTTGATGACCACTGCTTTAAAATATAGTTTTAGATCTGGTATAGATAGAGGAACTTCATTGGCATTTTTTGCATTAATTCCCTTGAAATTCTTGACCTTTTGTTCTTCCAAATGAATTTTGTTATTATTTTTCCTACCTCTATGAAGTAATTTCTTGGCAATTTGATTGGTAATATTTTCATTTTTATTATATTTGTAATATTTTCATTTTTGTTATATTTGTAATATTTTCATTTTTATTATATTTGTTTGGCCTACCCATGAGCACTTGATATTCCTTTAATTATTTGTATATAACTTTATTTGTGTGAAAAGTGTTTTGTAATTGTCTTCATATAGTTTCTGGCTAGATGCTACTTATCATTTTAAGGAAAACCATTTATTTCTATGTTCTTTAGTGTTTTTAATATAAATGAATACTGAATTTTGTCAAATGCTTTTTCCTTTATCTGACATAATCATATGATTTCTGTTAGTTTAGTTATGAATATAATCAATTAACTGCATATATTTTATAAAATCCTTAGATGTGTATATATTGTTCCCTCTGAGAGAATACAAGGTTTTTAAAGGAAAGAACTATTTCATTCTTATTTTTATATCCCTGGTGCCCAACACCAAGCACATAGTAAGTATATATGAATAATGATAAATTGACTGATTAATAAGTGATATTTATACATTCTGGGACTATATTGCTAATCTTTGAAGGGAGATCTGAGGAAAAACTATGATTTCTGGGGCCATATGAAAAATATATCAAATAAAAATGGGTCACTAATCTGACCTTGTATGTAAAGCCCTATGTTCTTTTTTTAATTATAGCTTTTTATTTACAAGATATATGCATGGGTAATTTTACAGCATTGACAATTGCCAAACCTTTTGTTCCAACTTTTCCCCTCCTCCTTCCCCCCACGCTCTCCCCAAGATGGCAGGTTGACCAATACATGTTAAATATGTTAAAGTATAAATTAAACACAACATAAGTACACATGTCCAAATAGTTATTTTGCTGTACAAAAAGAATTGGACTTTGAAATAGTGTACAATTAGCCTGTGAAGGAAATAAAACATGCAGACAGACAAAAAGAGAGGGATTGGGAATTCTATGTAGTGATTCACAGTCATCTCCCAGAGTTCTTTTGCTGGGTGTAGGTGGTTCAATTCATTACAAGCCCTATATTCTTATCACTCATTTAATCAAAAAGTATTTTAAAGTATCTATTATATGCTAGACACTGTGTTGGATGTGAGGGATACAAAATGACAGAAACAATCCTCCTTTTCAAGTAACCTATATTCTAAGGAGACAACTACATATAAAAATCGAATATAAGTAAAAAAAGTTAAAAATATGTATGATATACAAAATAATGAAATACCAGAAAGGGAGATCACTAAAGATTTCATGCAGAAGACAAGAGTCTACTCTGCATCTTAAAGGATAAAAGAGTATTTCCCATACAAAGAAACAGAGTGAGTGTATTCCAGGCATGGAAACTACAAAGGCAAAAAAAAAAAAAAAAAAAAAAAAAGGAAAATTAGTATCCATTGTAAGGCCAGTTTGGCTGTATAAGAGTACATCAGGGAGAATGATTTCTTATAAGACTGGAAAGTTATATTGGAACCAGGTTGTATAGAGTTATAAGAGCTAAACAGAAGAACTGATAATTTATCCTAGATATCATAGGAAATCACTGGAGTTGACTAGGTGTAGTCGTGGGATCAGAACTTTATTTATGGAAAATTACTTTCACAGTTGTGTAGTGAAGATGGATTGGATTAAATGGATTCCCTCTGAACTATTTTTATTTTCAACAAACTCTACAGAAAAAAAATTAAGATAAGCACAATATTAATTTTAGCCCATTTTCAATATGTGATAAAATAAAAATGAAGTATTTAATATTATTATAATTAAAGAACTAACTATAATAGATTTTTAAGTAAAGCCATTCCTATAACCATAATTATGTGTCTTTTATAGGGTATGGAATTAATTTTTTAACAGGAAAGTGTAAACTAGCTAGAATTTATATTACAAAAATATTTTCCTAATAAAAGATCCACTTTCATACTTGATTCAAGGGTCAGAATGTATCTTGTATACTGTGTACAAAGAGTGATATTAAGTGTGATCTTAAGATATTTTTAGACCACTGTGCCTAAAGGCATTGAAGACTAACCTATAACCACGCCCTGATTTGTTCAAAATCCCAGAAGTACCTAGAAATCATTGAAGTCCTACAGCATGATCCTATGCACCCAAGTATAAAGAAGATATTACTCATCCCCTGTGGAACAACTGTTTCATTCCTGTATGCCAAACAGAGTACATAAAACTAGAGTTAAAGAAGAGCATTTCCAAATACCAGAGGGATGGAATTCTATAGCATAAAGATTTCCAAATATTAAGTCACAGGTTCAAGCTTTTAAAATACCTTCAGCATACTAATAACACATATAATCATCAAAGAATAATGATCCCTTATTGTTAATTATATTTGTCTTTATCTGCTTCTATCATGGTTTGAAGAAGCTAATCTAATACTTTGGTTCTGAAACTTTCAGAGAAAATACCATTCAAGTCAATTAAAAATTCTATTGGAATTTTCACAGTGTATATACAGAGATGAAAAATAACATAGTACATGCCCTCCAGGAGTTCAGAATCTATTATGGGAAATAAGACATAAAATTCAGGTTACTGTAGCTACCTCATGAAAAGCTTGGTGGCACCGTACATAGAGCACAAGAAATTGAGTCAGAGCTTTAATTAAAATGCTGTCTCAGGCACTTATTAGTTGTGTGACACTAGACTAGTAACCAATTAACTCCTTTTAGACTCAGTTTCCTCACCTGTAAAAAGGAGAATGGTAATAACAGCACCTGCCTCAAAGATCAACTGAGATAATATGGAAGATGCTTTGGAAAACTTAAGGCATCATACAGATGTTAACTAATATGATAGAGTTCTTTTTAAGGCTCAAATGAGATAATATTTATATAACCTTTAAAATTCTAGAGTAATAAATATTATTGTTGTTATTGAAAAACTATAATATAAAGTAGTTTAATAAAGACAATGGATAGGTTACATGCAAAAAGTCATGGAGAATTTAAGAAAAGAAAACCTATTTATATTTGTAGCTATAAGAAGAGATGATCCCTAAGGTGACATTAAAATAAGAAAAGCAGTCAATAGCTTGAGAAAATTTCAGGTTGAGTGTAGGGAATGGTTATTAATCTAGTTTAATTAGAATATGATTATATGAAAAAAAAGTGAGGTGAAATAAGTCAGAAAGAGTTAAATGTGGTGATAGGAGAAAGAGGAAATAGGACTTGCTGTGTGCAGCCCTCAACTCCTAGAGTAAAAGGGAAGGAAGGAGAAGAGAGAAAACTGTCAAGCTGTTTGTCTCCATGCTTATAATAAGTCTGGGTGCTAAGAAAACTTCTATTATCATAGAAGTTTTAGGTAAATATACATTAAATGTCTTAAAAACAAATGATTGAATAGCTTGTAATACTATAAATTGTAGTGTAAATAATAGATTTTTTAAAATATGAACAGTTAAATGGGATTCTGGCATACTTGAAAATACCACAAGAAAGTTAATCAGGGGGGCGGAGCCAAGATGGCAGAGAAGACACACACGACTTTCTAAGCTCTTCTCTTACCCTCTTTATCAATATTATATCGAGCCTCAAAAATAGTCTTGACTGCCACAATTTGTAAAGATAAGAAGTAGAACAACTCACCGGTTGAAGAAAATCTGCAGTCTCGCCAAAAAAGGTTGGTTCCGGGGCCAGGGGGGAGATCGGCGCAGACTGGGAGAGAAATTAGGTTCCGAGGACAGCCTCAAACCGAAAGTGAAAGCACAGATCTCAGCACAAGCGCGCAGCCCCAACCCGCAATCAGGGCTTTTCCTTGGGGCAGCTGTGACCCTGCACGGCAGGAGGGCGCAGCCCGTTAGCCTCAATCTGCATGAGTGGGGGCTGGGCTTGGGGCCATAGAGCTTTTCCAGGGCCGATTTGCATCAGGTAGAGACGCTGGGCAGAGTTTGGGCGGTCTGCGGTCTGCAGTCAGCTGCTAATACTCACAGTCCCACAAGAGGCTCCGGCCTGGGGCAGTGACACTTTCACCCCTTAGTCTCTAGCCGAGGGCAATCGCTAACCCACTCAGCCCAACTGGGCACTTTGATAGCTCGGCCAGTGCTGAATCCACTTCCTGTTGGGGGAAGGGAAAACTCTCACTCAGAGCACCCCACCTCAGAGCCGAAATCGGTTTACATCTTTCCCTGCTCTGCAGAGGAAGCTGGTAATCCCTTGCCTAGGAGACATACCCTAAAGGCTTTAAAACATGAATAAAAAGATGAAAAGAATGATCAACAGCTTCTATGCAGAAAAAGAGCAGGTCAGCAACCTGAAGAGACCTCAAACAGCAAAATGCATGACTGTCCTCCTTTACATGATGCTCTCTAGAAGAGACCATTAAAAAGTCCAAAAGAGTTAGAAGATAAATGGGGAAAGGAAAGAGATGCCTTACAAAGAGAGCAACAACTTCCTGAAATCGAATTGGAAAAATAAAAATCTCAGGAAAGTAAAATTGTGAATTGAAAAATAAAGAATTACTAGAAAGTAGGATTTGTGAATTGGAAAAGACAAAGAACTCGCAAGAAAGTAGGATCTGTGAATTGGAAAAGACAAAAGAACACACAAAGAAAGTGGATCTGTGAATTGGAAAAAGAAAATAATTCACTAAAAAAAATTAGTGAAATGGAAAAAATTCCACAGACCAAAAACAATACATTTAAAAACTCAATTGGACATATACAGAAAAGAAGTAAAAAAGCTAATAGAAGATAATTCTTTAAAATTAGAACTGAAGAAATAGAAACTAATGATTCATTGAGACAGCAAGAATCAGTCAAGCAAAAACAAAAAATGACAAACTGGAAAAACCATGAATTATCTACTTGGAAAGGCGACAGACTTGGAAAATAGATCTAGGAGAGATAATCTGAGGATTATTGGACTTTCTGAAAACTATGATGAAAAAAGAGCCTAGATACTATTTTAAAGAAATCATCAAAAGAGAACTGCCCAGATGTAATAGAACTGAAGGAAATAGGCATTGAAAGAATTATAACACCTTCTGAAAGAAACCCTAAATAAAAACCCTAAGGAATATTGTAAAATTTCCAGAACTATCAGATTAAGGAAAAAATTTTACAAACAGCCAAAAAAAAAACCATTTAAATACCGAGGTGCCACAATAAGGATCACCCAAGATCTGGCTGCCTCTACATTAAAGGAACAAAGGGCTTGGAATATGATATTCCAAAAGGCGCAAGAACTTGGGATGCAGCCAAGAATAAACTACCCAGCTAAGCTGAGCATTTTCTTCCAGGGAAGAAGATGGACATTTAATGAAACAAATGAATTCCATTAGTTTCTGAAGAAAAACCAGAACTAAACAAAAAATTGATCTCCAACCAAGAACTCAAGAAGATGAGAAAAGGTAAAAAATAACTCTTTGAGAATTGTATTTCTGTTGTGGATATACAAAAGAATACATGTATAATTTGATTGTACTGATATAACATAAAAAGGGAAGTAGATATGGAAAAGGGATGATGGCAGAAAAGGTGGGAAGGAGGGATAAAAGGGAAACCACATCCCACAAAGAGGCAAAGGAAACTTATCATATCTGAGGGAATTAGAGAGGGGAGGAACATTGTGAATCTTACTCTCATCAGAGTTACTCAAAGAAAAATAATTGACATTTGTTTTAGAGAAAATTCCTCTCACCTCCATTAAAAAGGGGAGAGGAAAGGAAAAAGAAAAGAAGTAATAAGGGAAGGAAGGGGAAAGACCAAAGGGGGAGGGAGGATTATAAAGAGGATAAGATCGTGATACAAGAGGGTACATAAGTTTAAAAGGGGAAGAGGGTTGGGGAGGCAAGAATAAGTAAAGCATAATCTGGGGTTATTAGGGATGGCAGAAATACAGATTTAAGTAATTCTAACTGTAAATGTGAATGGGATGAACTCCCCATAAAGAGGAGGCAGATAGCAGACTGGATCAAAGTCAGAACCCTACAATATGTTGTTTACAAGAAACACATTTAAAGCAGGGGATACATATAGAGTAAAGGTAAAAGGCTGGAGCAAAATCTATTATGCTTCAGGTGAAGTCAAAAAGAGGGTAGCCATCCTTATCTCATATCAAGCAAAAGTAAAATTGATCTAATTAAAAGAGATAAGGAAGGAAACTACATCCTGCTAAAGGTAACATAAACAACGAAGCAATATCAATATTAAACATATATACCAAGTGGTATGGCACTAACTTCCTGAAAGTTAAGAAGTTGCAAAAGAAATAGACAACAAAACTGTAATAGTAGGAGATCTCAACCTTGCACCTCAGAATTAGACAAATCAAACCACAAAACAAATAAGAAAGAAATTAAAGAAGTAAATAGAATATTAGAAAAATTAGGTATGTTGGATCTTTGGAGAAAATTGAATGGAGATAGAAGGAATATACTTTCTTCTCAGCAGTTCATGGAACCCTATTCAAAACTGACCAATATTAGGACAAAAGACCTCAAATTAAACAAGAAAGCAGAAATAGTAAAGCTTTCTTTTCAGATCATGATGCAATAAAAACTACATTCAACAAAAAGTTAGGGAAATAGACCAAAAAGTAATTGGAAACTAAACTATCTCATCTTAAAGAATGATTGGGTGAACAGCAAATTATAGATACAATTAATAATTTCACCAAGATAATGACCAATGATGAGACATCATACAAAATTTGTGGATGCAAAATAATAAGGGGAATTTTATTCCTTAGAGGCTTACTTTGAATAAAACAGAGAAAAGAAAAGATTAATGAATTGGACTTGCAATAAAAAACTAAAAAGAAAATTAAAACCCCAATAAATACTAAATTGGAAATTCTAAAATTAAAAGGAGAAATTAAAATATTGAAAGTAAAAACTTGAACTAATAAAACTATTGAACTAATAAAACTAAGAGTTGGTTCTATGAAAAGCCAATAAAATAGATAAGCCTTTGGTAAATCTGATTAGAAAAAGAAGGAGAAAATGAAATTAGTAGTCTTAAAAATGAAAAGGGAGAACTTTCCACAATGAAGGGGAAATTAGAGAAATAATAAGAGTTATTTTGTTCAACTTTGCAATAAATTTGATAACCTAAGTGAAATGGATGACTACCCCAAAAATACAGACTTCCCAGACTAACAGAGGAGGAAGTAAATTGCTTTGAATAGTCCATTCAGAAAAAAAATAGAACAGGCAATTAAACAACTCCCTAAGAAAAAATCCCAGGACCAGAGGGATTTACATGTGAATTTTACCAAACATTTAAAGAACAATTGGCCCCAATGCTATATAAATTATTTGATAAAATAGGGAATGAAGGAGTCCTACCAAATTCCTTCTATGACACAGACAGGTACTGATACCTAAACCAGGTAGGCTGAAAACAGAGAAAGAAAATTATAGACCAATCTCCTAATGAATATTGATGCTAAAATCTTAAATAAGATATTAGCAAAAGACTACAGAAAATCATCTCCAAGATAATAACTATGATCAAGTAGGATTTATACCAGGAATGCAGGGCTGGTTCAATATTAGGAAAACTATCAATATAATTGCCATGTTAATAACCAAATTAACAAAACCATATGATCATCTCAATAGATGCAGAAAAAGCATTTGATAAAATCCAACATCCATTCCTATTAAAAACACTTGAGAGTATAGGAATAAATGGACTTTTCCTTAAAATAATCAGCAGCATCTATTTAAAACCATCAGTAAGCATCTTGTAATGGAGACAAACTAACCATTCCCAATAAGATCTGGAGGAAACAAGTGCCCACTATCACCGTTACTATTTAATATTGTATTAGAAACGCTAGCTATAGCAATAAGAGTGAGAAAGAGATTAAAGGAATAAGAATAGGCAATGAGGAAACCAAATTATCACTCTTTGCGGATGACATGATGGTATACTTAGAGAACCCCAGAGATTCTGATAAAAAGTTATTAGAAATAATCCACAACTTTAGCAAAGTTGCTAGTTATAAAATAAACCCACATAAGTCATCAGCATTCTTATATATCACAAAAAATCCAACAGTCAGAGTTACAAAGAGAAATTCCATTTAAAGTAACTACTGATAATATAAAATATTTAGGAATCTATCTGCCAAGGGAAAATCAGAAACTTTATGAGCAAAACTACAGACCCCTTTTCACACAAATTAAGTCTGATCTAACCAATTGGAAAAATATTAAATGCTCTTGGATAGGGCAAGCAAATATAATAAAGATGACAATATTACTTAAACTAATCTATTTATTTAGGCTATACCAATCAGATTCCAAAAAACTATTTTAATGACCTAGAAAAAATAACAACAAAAGTTCCTTATGGAAAAACAAAAAGGTCAAAATTTCAAGAATTAATGAAAAAAATCAAATGAAGGTGGCTTAGCTGTACCAGATCTAAAATTATATTATAGAGCAGCAGTTACCAAAACTATTTGGTATTGGCTAAGGAATAGATTAGTTGATCAGTGGAATAGATTAGGTTCAAGGATAAAACAGTCAACAAATTAGCAACCTAGTCTTTGACAAACCCAAAGATCCCAGCTTTTGGGATAAGAACTTACTGTTTGATAAAATTTGAAAATTGGAAACTAATATGGCAGAAACTAGCATTGATCCATACTTAACCCGTACACCAAGATATAAGGTCAAAATGGGTTCATGACCTAGGCATAAAGAATAAATTATTAATAAATTAGAGGAACATAGGATAGTTTACCTCTCAGACCTGTGGAAGGAAGGTCTTTATGACAAAGCAGAACTAGAGATCATTACTGATCACAAAATAGAAAATTTCGATTATACAAACTGAAAAGTTTTGTACAAACAAAACTAATGGACAAGATTAGAAGGAAGCAATAAACTGGGAAAATATTTTACAGTCAAAGGTTCTGATAAAGGCCTCATTTCAAAATATATAGAGAATTAACTCTAATTTATAAAAAATCAAGCCATTCTCCAATTGAAAAATGGTCAAAGGATATGAACAGACAACCTCAGATGAAGAAATTGAAACTATTTCTAGTCAATGAAAAGATGCTCCAAGTCATTATTAATCAGAGAAATGCAAATTAAGACAACTCTAAGATACCACTACACACCTGTCAGATTGGCTAAGATGACAGGAAAATAATGATGATTGTTGGAGGGGATGCAGGAAAACTGGACATTGATGCATTGTTGGTGGAGTTGAGCAATCCAACCATTTTGAGAGTAGTTTGGAACTGTGCTCAAAAAGTTATCAAACTGTGCATACCCTTTGATCCACAGTGTTACTTGGATTATATCCCAAAGAGATTATAAAGAAGGAAGGGACCTGTATGTTGAATGTTTGTGGCAGCCCTTTTGTAGTGGCTAAAAACTGGAAACTGAATGGATGTCCATCAGTTGGAGAATGGCTGAATAAATTGTGGTATATGAATATTATGGAATATTACTGTTCTGTAAGAAATGACCAACAGGATAATTTCAGAAAGGCCTGGAGAGACTTACATGAACTCATGCTGAGTGAAATGAGCAGGACCAGGAGATCATTATATACTTCAACAACAATACTATATGATGACCAGTTCTGATGGACCAGGCCATCCTCACAATAGATCAACAAATCATTTCTAATGGAGCAGAATGAACTGAACCAGCTATGCCTGAAAAAGAACTCTGGGAGATGACTAAAAACCATTACATTGAATTCCCAATCCCTATATTTATGCACACCTGCATTTTAATTCCTTTACAAGCTAATTGTACAATATTTCAGAGTCTGATTCTTTTCTACAGAAAATAATTTTGGTCAGGTATACTTATTTGTATCTAATTTATATTTTAATATATTTAACATCTACTGGTCATCCTGCCATCTAGGGGAGGGCGTGGAGGTGTAAGACGTGAAAAATTGGAACAAGAGGTTTGGCAATTGTTAATGCTGTAAAGTTACCCACGTATATATCCTGTAAATAAAAGGCCATTAAATTAAAAAAAAAAAAAAAAAGTTAATCAATGGACTACTTAGGAAATGTCATTAATTCCACATAATCCTCATATTCAAGTCTTAGTTTATTTGTAAACATACTACTACATGATTTCAGTGGTGATAAAAAAGATACAGGAAATCTTATAAATATCAACCACGAGAATATGTTTTTAAAATCTCATTAGAATATTTATTAATTGCTATACAATTACTGATATTTCTTACTGTAGGGAGGATTGGATCTATTTTTGAAGAAAGTTAGTGTAATATTGATGGATGAGAGAGAGACAGGGAAAGAGAAGGAGGGGGGAAAATGGAGAAAAGGCAGGGGAGAAGAGAAAAAGGAAAAGGGGAAAGGAGAAAGAGGAGAGAAAGAAAAGGGGGAGAGAGAGAGATTTAGCAAAACAGAGATAAAGAAAGAGAGAAACATGAAAGATAGAGAGACAGAGATAGAAGGAGATGTACACAGAGAGAGAGCTGTCAGAATACTTAACTGGTATTCCATTTATGGAAAACACTGGCTTTAGAAGTAGAAATCAGAATTTGTAAGGGCTCACGGTTTATGTCTCTTCATGATCTAGGCTGTACAATTTTAATATGGTTAAAGGGACTGAATTCAAAGAAAAATTCTTATTTAGTTAACAATCCATTAAAACAAGCATAGGAAATAAAAATGCAAATCTGCCTGTGATCATACATTGTAATTTTACATTCCATTAATTCAAAGTAGGATAAAATTCACATAGGAATGGGCTATATTTTGTCTTTATTATCTAAATGGGGAAAAATATCTGCTAAACAAATGGAATACAAATAAAATTGCAGGCTATCTCTATAGTCTGCTTACATGAACAGACTTTCTAAGAATTTAAAAAGTATTCACATTTCTACCTACTCATTAAAGATGATATTATAGATTTCTAGTTGGTAACACATTATTATTGTAGCTGAAAATTCTGTCTCTGAAAAAAAAAATCTCACTGTTTAGAAGAGTCACTAATTCAGTCTTTACTCTCTTAACAAATGCTTAAATGTCAAGGATGTGGAGAACACCAGTGCTAAGGAAGTACTCAGGAAGATAAAAAGATTTAAAGAGATAGAACTCCTGTCCTTAAAGAGCTCCCAACCTACATACAAACTGACACAAAATAACTGTATTTAGAAAAGAACTACATTAGCTTCAAATTCATCTTATAAAACATGTGCTTTGCTTCTGGTCATTTACATATGGGAATGGATGAGGAAAAGTAGTTGATAGCTTACCACGAAGGATAGCATGTTCAGTGAAAAACACTGCCATGCAACAAGATACTAATGGTAGGCTACGTTGTTCTAAAAAATGATATAGCAGAACCATAACTTTTAGAGCCAGAAGAGAATCCTATCATTTCACATTTTAGGACTCAGTATGGATGGAAGCAGAATGACACTAGTATATGTTGATGGCAATTTAGATGAATGGTTTTGGTACAAAATAAATAACATTCATTATACTCAGACAGGATCTTCCTCCACAAGGAGTTGCTCACTTCAAATTCTTTTCTCATTCTGACTCCAATGATGTAGGGAAATCTAAGTGAGTAAAGTCCCTCTATTAATACAACTTAATAACTTTTCTACAATTTATAGTCTTGAGATTATTTGAAAAACTGAATGGTTAAGTGTGTATTAGAGTAAGGATTTGGACTCAGTCTTCCTGACTCTGAGCATGGTTATCGGACCACTACATAATGCTGCCTTTCAACAACTTAGTTCTGAGAGTAAAATATGATTGAATAGAAACTCCCTTCCTCTTCTCTCTCAAAGAATAAATATTGTCCCAAGTGGGTTTTGTAGCATAAATAACAATGAAAAATAGATTTCACTTTTTTAATAAGTATATTTCATTTTAAGCATAAAGAAAATTTGACAGTAACTGAACCCTTTTATTTTAGAAATTAAAATTTAAAACATACAAATGAATGCAAAAAAAAAAAATAGAACAGAAGTGTATTAGAGATACAAAGGTCTTCTTGACTTCAGGGTCAATACTCAAATTACTGGACTACCAACATTCCTGGAAGCCACAACTTTCCCAGGAAGGGAATGATACAAGTAAAGTAATATTTATGGACAAGTTGAAGAGATGACAAATTACTTGGATTATGTGAAGCACAGAATGTATGGGGTTGCAATGATAAGAGATTAAAATCAGATAAGCCTGGGAAAGCAAAACAATCAAACAATCCAGAGCCTCAACTGTTCACAAAACAGGAAATAATTGAAAGGTTTTGAGCAGAGAGAATATGGCCAATCCTACACATAAAAACTTCAATATAACACAAAATTGTGAACTGTGGGAGACCAATTAAGGATATGGCAATGGTCAAGATGGCTGATAATTATTCTATTAGGTTGCTGATAATGGAAACAAAGAGAAACGGACAGATAGCCTGTATGTTGTGGAGGGAGAAACTGCATAATTCCCTTTAAAATAAATTGCTAGTACTTAAAAATGTCTGCAAGATTAAAATGTGATTAATTTTTCATTCTCATTTATTTTCTCAATTTTTCCTCTATCATTCTTACCTCTTCTGGGAATTCTTGTTGAATCAGGTCTAATAAACATTTTTTGTTAGCTATTTTTACACTGTTGCCTTCTTCAGATTTTTTGACTTGGTTTTATCTACCATGGTGCTAACTTTGTATGGTCAAATTCTTGTTTTGCTTTTTGTTCATTTTTCCAGTCTATTTCTTGACTTTGAGCTTTACATTAAAGTTGAAGAATGCTTATCTGAAAGTAGGGAGACTCTGTCCCAAGCTTTTCTTAAGGCCATTTTCAGAGCTAGTTATGGGAGTCTGCAACTTTCGGTGCCTCCAAGGTGATGTGATCCAAGGAGAGATTTCTCCCCAGATGTGGTCACAATTTCTCCTGCTCTGGATTTTGATGTTTACCCAGGAAGACTCCCTCTTCCTCTGCAACTGAAGAATTTGCTCTCCTCATGGCCCTGGAATGGTTTCCAGAGCCCCTAATCCCATGCAATTATTTGCACCCCCAACTCTCCTCTCTGCCCTGGAACAGTGATCCAGAACTGCTTATGAGCAAGAGTTGCCTATCAGAGTCAGCTGTACCCAGTGCCAGTAAAGGGTCCCCTGTAATTTTTCTTCTTAAAAACTAATTAAGTTTTAGCACACATTACTTTATGAATCATATTGGAAGAGAAAAATGGAAAAAAACAAGGAGAAAAAAAACCAGAAAAAAGAAGTGAATATGTCATGTGCTGGGTTACATTCAGTCTCTTTAGTTCTTTTTCTGGATGCAGATGGCATTTTCTGTCCAAAGTCTAATGGAATTGCTTTAAATCACTGAATGCCTGAGGAAAACCAGGTCATTCATAGTTGATCATTGCACATTCTTGCTATTATTGTGTACAATGTATTCCTGGTTCTGCTTGTTTCACTCAGCATCAGTTCATGTAAATCTTTCCAGGATTTTCTATAATCAATTTGTTCATCATTTTTTTATAAAACAATAATATTCCATTACCTTCATATACCAAATTTGTTCAGCCATTCCCCAGTTGATGGGCATCCACTCATTTTCTAATTCTTTGCTACCACATAAAGAGCTGCTACAAACATTTTTACACATATGAATCCGTTTCTTTCCTTTATGATTTCCTTGGGATACAAACCCAGTAATGGCATTGCTGGGGTAAAGGGTATGCACAGTTTTATAGCCCTTGGGGCATAAGTTCCAGATTGCTCTCCAGAATGGTTGGATTATTTCATAACTCTGGCAATAGTGCATTAGTATATCAATTTTTTATCTCTTCTTGTCATCTTAGCCAATCTCAGAGGTGTGATGTGGTACCTCAGAGTTGTTTTAATTTGCATTTCTATAATCAATAGTGATTTAGAGCATTTCTCATATGATCAGAAATAGCTTTAATTTCTTCATTTGAAAATGGTCCATTCATATTCTTTGACCATTTATCAACTGAAAAATGATTTATATTCTTATTTACATTTGATACAGTTCTTTATTTAGCAATGAGGCCTTTATCATAAATACTGGCTGTTATGATTTCTTCCCAGCTTTGTAGTTCCCTTTTTAATTTTGTTTCTGTTGATTTTGCTTTTGCAAAAACTTTTTAATTTAATGTAATCAAAGTTGTCCATTTTATCTTTCATATTGTTCTCTAGCTCTTCTTTGGTCATAAATTCTTCTCTTCTCCAAAGATCTGATAGGTAAATTATCCCTTGTTCTCCTAATCTGTTTATGGTATCACCCTTTGTGGCCAAATCATATATCTATTTTTGATCTTATTTTGGTAGGGGGTGTGAGATATAGGTCTATGCTGAGTTTCTGACATATTGTTTTCCAGTTATCCTAGTAATTCTTGTCAAATAGTGAGTTCTTATTCCAAAAGCTGGAATTTGGGGGTTTATTAAACATTAGATTGCTATAGGACTTGATTATTGTGTTGCATGTATCTCATCTATTCCACTGACCCATTACTCTATTTCTTAGCCAGTACTAAATGGTTTTGATGACTACTGCTTTATAATATAGTTTTAGGTTTGGTAATGCTAAGCGCCACCATCCTTTGTAATTTTTTTTCATTAATTCCTTGGATATCCTTGATCTTTTGTCTTCCAGATGAATTTTATTATTTTTTCTACTTCTATAAAATAATATTTTGGTACTTTGATTGTAATTTCTTTCTGAACAGTTGTCTGATCCCCTTACTATCTTTAGGGTAAGAGTTCCCAAAGTTGCTTTTGCTGCTGTGGCCATTGTTGGCAATGCAGTGCCAACTGATTCTAGATGGGTCTCTGGATGTTGCAGAATGGTCACAGAATTCTCTTGCTCCCCTCCTAAGTTTTTGGAGGCCAGGAAAATGTCTTACCCTGACCAAATTTTATTAGTTCTGCCACTCCCAAATTTGATAGGAGGAGTTACTTTAAAGTTGTTTGAAGGGTAACATTAGGAGTGTTCTTCTAGATGGCAGAACCTAATCCAATTGAATTATTTTTAACTCCACATAATAAACACATCCAATAGAATACCAATAGTGCATTTCCTAAAGGCAATGTCCTCTTATTATATTCTTTCCTTTTTATTATGGAACAAAAGAGTAAAAACTCTCAATACCATATATTTTCAGAGGCAGAGGCTTCACTATCATTTTTCAAGCCTAAAAATATTCTATAGTATATTCAGTTTCTCCCATTCATTTGTATTGTTTATTAAATTCTATAAGGCTACTGATCCATGCACTTAAATGTCAGAAAAACTGAAAGAAAAAAAAATCATCCATGGTTTTATTCTTCAAAAGTTTTTATTTATATAAATCTTTTTGAGGTTGGGAGATCAGTGTATAGCATAAGGACAAACAAACAGAGTAGCACAGACTGTCTTTGACAATTAAGCGCTGTTAAAAAATTAATATTTTATAGCCAATGCAATAGAGATGATTCTCTCCCCACCCCCAACCCTGTTATGTTGTGCATAAAAAGTATTCCATCTGCTTCAGTGCTTTGCCTTCTTCTTCATGGGCTTAAACCTGTCAAATTATTCCATTTGATTTCAGAGAATTCTCATATGGCAATCTATTTTATTTACTTTATCTTCAATAAAATGGTTCAGTGAGCATTAGCAACTGTGAGACACAAGTTTCAATCAGTCTTCTGGCATAGGCGTCAATCTACATTAGACCTACTGTGCTGTGAGTTGCAGCTAGTAAGTTGAAGAAGCAAGGCCTAATAATGCAGCAGTGTGGGAAAGAAAATTCTCCCTAGACATTACAATGCATTGCTTATACAATACAGGTACCTGGTTCAACACATGAGTAGCTTCTTAATAAGGTTGACAGCTAAAAGGAGGCTTTAGACTCCAACTTTATTTTACATGATAACTACAGTAACAGTCCTCTGTTCTAAAGCACACAATGGTTAACAACTTGAACTGCTAACAGTTAAAAATGAGTTCTCATCTCTCCCGCTTATATCTTGTAGAGAAAAAGAAAATCTAAAAAAACATTCAAACTGCATGGCATCTCTTCCATAAAATGTTCATACAATTTATGGATACAACAGCAGTTTCAATGAACCTTTTCTTACAAATTTGTATGACATTTTAAATATAACTATTGGATTAGACATTAACCACAAAACAATCAGTATGTTTGAGAAACAACTCATTTTGGGAGATGATATCATTAGAGGCTAATTCCAAGAAATGTGGGGCAGTACTGCTAGATGCCGTGAAAATGTCTCCCAAAGCACAAACTTTGTAATAAGTGATGCAAGTTCCTATTTGATATGGGCTGTAAAAAGCAGATTATTGTAATAGTGCTCTTCCCAGCAAATCAGACCATTAAGAATGTACTTAATCTTCAGTTGAACTGAAAAGCAGGCCAGTTAAAATCCATATTTTGCTACTTTGTATAATGGCATCAAAATTTTACTACCAAATAGCTTCAGGCCACAAATTTGACTTTTGTAAACTTTCTTTTTTGACAAGAAAAAGAAAAAACTTTGTTTTTCAACTTTAGTTTCTTTTCTTGTAATATAATATCGACCTTTTGCTGAATGTTATCTATCACAATGCAATCAATAGAACAAGAACTAGAAGGATTAGCTCTTGGTTATAACATAGTAAAATACTTCCTTATTCTTTGCTCACATGTACTTGCAAAAGTCAAGGTACTGAAGAACAAATTCATTTGAACAACTCGTTAGTCCAAATTTTCAAATTATAAATCTATATCTCTACTCGATTAACTATATATATATTTCTACTCAATAGAGAATCTTTGAAAGACAACAAAGTTAGGAAAGGATTTTCTTTTTTTTCCCAAAAAGACAATTAGCAAAACCCAAAAGAATAGGGCAATTTGTGTGTGTCTGTGTGTGTGTGTGTGTGACCTGTAGGTATCTGACACATATATCAAAAAAGTGAAGAGGAACCATTATTGAGGGTCATTAAATCATGAAGAATGAGTTTGAATGCTTATTAATGAAGAATAAAATTAGGGAGCATTTAACATGACCTAAGAGACTATAAATATAAGCAAATACTAAATAATAAAATAGGGTTGTAATGCCAAAGTTCCCTTTTAATGTGGTGACCAGTTCCTCTAATTGTCTTATTTCGTAATTCTGCCTTAGGTTGTGACTGTCCCTTCTTAATGGTTGAGATAAAGAGTTTATAGACATTCCTTAATGTCATTAGAATATCAGTAACCTCTCTCTAATAGGTTATCCCTACCTAGGTCCGTCCATTCTGTCATTGTTCTTGTTATTCCATAAAAGGCTCCCTGTCCCGATAGTGGGGGCTAGACTCTTTGAGATGATAGTATCGTCTAGCCCTGGGATCAACATGGATCCCAGTATTTCTCGCCATTTAATAAATTACTGAACTGGTCTCTAATCTCTGTCTTGCTCAGTTTCTTCAGCATTACAGGGTAAAATTATAGAAGCCCTTAATCCAAAAGATTGGTTCAGGCAGAAAATATGAAGCAATTCCCAAAATATTTAGATCAATGTATGGATTAAAAAAAAAAAAAAAAAAAAGAATATAAGCTCCTCAATGTTAGGGACATTTTCATCATTGTTGTTTATATTTCTCTTTGTAAGCTTAGAACACTTTCTTTCAAATACATTTGTTTAACAAATGTTTCTTAAATGGAACTGAATTGAGGATGTGTATTTGACTGCCAAAAGGAAAACTGAGGAATGTCTGATATCCTCTCCCACCCCACCCCCTACTTTTTGATTACTTTAATGGGGGAAACAACTGTTATTCTATTAATTGTCATTGTTATAGATGTGACTGAGACACTAGAGGAAATATTGCTTAATGAAACACCAGAATGCAACTATTGTCTAGTGTTTATTTATTGCTGGATAATATAACAGTGAACTGCTCCTAAGGAAATAACATTTAAACATAAAATAAACTCAGTGAGATGCTTTTATTATTGTGTACAAGATACATGGAAGAGTAGACACAGTGCTTGACTTGACACCAAGGAGATGAGTCTGACTCTTCCTTCAGACTGTTTGTAGTTGTGTAACATTGGATTAATTTACCATGTCCTTTAAAAGTACAGTAAGTAGCAGAATCAGACTGTTGGAATTAAACAGTTTAAAAAATTTTGGATAAGCACACCAATAGTGGCATATTTGGTAAAACTTAAACCAAGAGACATAAAACCATTCATTGCTGCTAAATGGAAGGATGGCATTTACTCTTTCCTTGGAAAGAATAAAAGCATTGGCAGAATTCAATTCAACACTCACCCAAAGTTGACCAGAAAGTAATTTCCTAGAATACTTGCTCACCCAGCTCTAAATCCTATAATCTTATAATCTTGCCTTCAGTTTTCATAATGCACAAATACAAATAGACCACCATGAAGATAAATGCCTCTTATGCAATGTGATCTGCTGACTAAGAAGTTAGAAAATTATATGAAAAAGTTGAAAGCCTTCCAAAATAAGTATCCATACATATATACATATTAACATTGATATGCAATGAATTCAATGCAATGAGGAGATGCAGTGGAATAATGGTGAAAACTGTGTCTTAATATATGACCTGGGTTGAAGAAATGAACTCAGACAAAAAATTAAATACTATAAATATTCTCTATAAAAAAGTCAAAAAGATACCGGTTACAAATATCAACAAACAGCATTAAACTATTTTAGCACAGGCAAAATGACAAGTCATAGCAAAATAAATTTTCTATATGCAATTAGATTTGATGCTGATTAAAGTGAAAACATAAATTAGAAAAAAAGCATAAAGAAAAGTAGAAGATATTGTATGGAATGAAGGCAATTCCTGTGATCATTGAACAAAAAGTTGACTCAGAAAAGTAGAAAATAAAAGTTATTTCAGATGTTATAAACTTTTCTTAAGATAATTTGCTTCACTGCAAAACAAAGACAAAAATAAAGATAGGAGAAAGAGCCAGAAACATTAAAAAACAAAACAAAACAAAACAAAAAAACCTCAGCCAAGAGATGGAATCTCATAAATCTAATCCCCACATATCACAGATAAGGAAATGCAGGTCTTGCCCAGGTCATACAGCTTAAATGTCAGGGGCAGGATTTTCTAATCAATTAGAAAGAAATGACAGCCCAAAGAATATTCATTTAAAATGCAACATCTTTCAAAAAGTTCTCTCTTTCCTTCTCCCTTTCTTTCTTGCTCTCTCTCCTCTCTGCTCCCCACTCTCATACTCCTCAGAAAATAACAAACAAATAATGTCAAAAAGACAGTTAAAGAGAAAATGAGCCTTCTGGGAGTGTGGTGAAAGATAAAAATTCAACAAGCTAGAGAGCATCTCTATGAGAATCTGGAAGGGATATACCAATAAAGGAACAAAATACATGAAATCTGGCTTTTTTCATTGATGACTAGTGGAATTACCATATTTGGACTCTACCAATTTAGTAACAGGTGGAGAAGCAGGACTATAGTGGGAAGATAGTCAAGAAGCAGAACTTGATCAAATACAAACAAGAAAATTCTGCTCAAGGCAACACAATCTTAAAGAACGCTTAGAATTCATTTTCTAAGGCATTTTAAATAAGTAAAGATTCCAAGAGAATGGGAGATACCAAAGACATTAAGATGCTTTTAATCTCCCTTCAAAAAAATATAATAGGGAAGACATCAGCAATTATGAACTTTTATGCTTGATTTGTCACCTCTATAGTGAATTGATATGTTACTTTATTTCTATATCTTTGCCATCAACAAAGATAAAAGCTAATATTTGCCTATAGCTACTATAAAATATAAACTCTTTAAAGATAAAAATTTGGTACGGTAGGAAAAAGAGTCTATAGTTAAAGAAAAGATACTTAGGTTCTAGTTCGTACTCAAGCCTTAATGGGGACAGGGCAAATCATTTAAATCAGTTTACTCATCTATAAAATGAGGATTTTTACTCATTTTATTTAACTGAAAACTAGTAGTTGGAGCCAGGTGAGTTCTTGAGGATTCTTCTATTTCTATGAAACCAACCAAGGCAAAAGTTTGCCAAATTCTAATGTTAAAGCAGACTCAGATGCTTAAATATTCTCCAACCACACCATTTCCATGAAAGTATAGGTATCTTTTACTTTTACATGGTAAAACTATCTTAATTTTTTTTAAACAATATCTTTTCTAACATTAGAAAAAGAGTAACTTGTTGCCACACCTAATATAAGAATTTAGAAAAAACCCTTATTTTGTGGGGGACCAAACTATATTCCTTCCTGATAAGGAGAATCTAGATAGTGTTTTTATATTTTCTTTCAGGGTTTAACGAACCTCCACTTTTATACCATTTTGATTTATAATAAATCTAACATCTTCCTAGAATTAAAGCTAATTTTAATATACATGAAAAAAGATAAAAAATATAATAAAATAAAATGTGAAACATAGAAGGAAATCTTCATTAGTGAAACAGAAAGCACAAGACTTTTATAAGTAAATAAACTATTATTAAACTGTACTGGTCACTTGACCCTATTCTGCCTCATTTATTTAAAAAAAAATTATCCAGCCTTCTTTTTTCTCTTGCTCATCTTCTTTGCCATAAAAAAGAAATATAAAGCCTTCATAACAAATAGGAGTCAAGCAAAACAAATGTCCACATTGTAATATACTTCAAAACGTGTCTACTATGTGTCAGGAATTTTACCAACTCACAGCTCTGGGAAATGCTATTATTCCCATTTTACAAATGAGGAAAACTGAAGCAAGCAGTGGTTAAGTGACTTGCTTAGACAGAGTAAGTGTCTGTGGAAAGATTTAAACTCAGGTCTTCCTGACTAGGTCTGGTACTTTACTGTACCATTTATTCTGGGATATATTATGAGCTACTTGTAATATAGAGCACAACTTCTAACTGGTAGGGAGAGAGCTATATCTCAGGAGGCCCTGGAGGTGGTACCAGAGCATCTTTTAGAGAGGGATAAAAGAGATTCCTAAGTTTTCTCCAAAGAAACCCACAGAAAGGAAGAGATTGGAAACTGGAATCTGTAGTAAAGTGCTTAATATGTCCCTGATTGCTAGCTCAACTTCATATAGACTTAAAAAATTCCATGGGTGATACTGGCCTCTTTCTTTTAATCTGAATTGAAAACTTATTTGGCTTCTAACTTCTGGCATATTTTAAATTGTAATACTTTAATTTCTGTTTAATGTATTATTGCGAAAATATGCTTATTTGGTATTTGCGAAGGTTCTTTTTAATATATGGCCAAGTTTGCTGGAAGAAGGTCAGGAGTACATTAGAACTAAAAGGCTGCTTTCCGTCTTAAGGGTGGCCAGGGAAGTGACTTTCCTTTCAAACTCAAAAACTGCAATCCCAGATGGGCAATATATGATGAGGAACTCAAATGAATCTAGTCTGATATCTCTTTTGGAGTTTGATGGAATAAGTAGCCAGCCATGATTCTGTTACTTTATCCTTTCAAGGAAAGATTTAGGTCATTCTCTAGAGATCTATCTTCATGACAACCACAACCTGCACATCTCTACTTTTATACAAACCACATGGTTACACTTTTTATATGAGCACACATATGCTATGCCCTACTGAGGAATTATATAACACTTCTACATATGTGTAGTGACAATTGGTATTTATGTAGCTAAAGTAAAAAGGGACAAGCATTTCAAAACAAACATCAAAACTTAATGGAAGATTTCTAAGTACGCTGAAGATACAAGAATACCATGGAATAAGAAGGTATTTTAGGTGGGCTATAAACGATGAATTTCATTCTTGCTTCTGACTAAATATAATTTATGTGACCATGGAGCAAGCTTTCTAGGCTCTGTGTTGGCAGGCAGCACAATAAAACAAGGTACAAAGACCTGCTAATTGTCATTGCTAGGGAGAGTTTCCAAACTACAGAGTTCCTTACTCTGATGAAAATATAGGTCTAAACTAAAACAAAAAGGAATATACATGTACTATATATTTACAATAAACAATTGTACTTATTTTAGATGG
Source organism: Sarcophilus harrisii (assembly GCF_902635505.1). Classification (NCBI taxonomy): domain Eukaryota; kingdom Metazoa; phylum Chordata; class Mammalia; order Dasyuromorphia; family Dasyuridae; genus Sarcophilus; species Sarcophilus harrisii. Next base: position 159,883,646 of record NC_045430.1, on the reverse strand, counting down.
GACACTATTAGGGACACTAGTTACAGAAAATATTATATTCTGACTAACATAAATAAAACAGACTTTATCTTTACTGTATAAATCACTCAAATGATGCTATTAAATAGTTTTGATCATAAATTTGTATTTAAGTCTGGCTTCATGCACATACAGTCTGTGAAATCTTGGGCAAGTCACTTAACTTCTGACTATTTTAGGAACCCCCCCCAAGTTTATAATTTGCAGAAAAGACATCTCCTGCACTGATTAAGGGTGCTTTTTCAAATGGGCTTTCCTTATATAATGTTTCCCTAGTTCTAAAGCACAAATTTCCTAAACTTCAAACTCAATGCTAAGTTTGAAAACTAGAAAAAGTACATGATGAGAAAGAAATCCAAGATAATACAAAATGAAAATAATCATATATATACTTGTCATCATCAGACTAATATCTTTGCAGAGTACTGACCAATATTTATAGAAATGATCATACTCTGGTGAAAGAAAATTTGACAGAATAAGGAGGAAGTAGATTGGATAACATCAGGAGAAATAGTAATAAAATATTTACCTGCTTCTTCCACGTCTGCACAAAACTTCCTAATTCAACCTTGAACGGGAGTTATTAAGTATGTTCAGGCCCAGCATCACATTACAATGAGCCTGTTAATAGACAAGAAACATCTTTATTGCTTTAGAAAATAACCTGTAATTTACTTCACAATTAATTCAATGAACTTCTTAGAACATAAAATCTATAAACTCTACAAGAAAATTGGTCAATGCTATGAGTTTTCAAGTATGCAAAATCTTACTCCCTACCCCCATCTGATGCAATTTTAAATCCTCTACTCTATGTCCCTGGTACAGGGACTAGCATCCAACTGGGGGTTAATGATTCTTGACAAATTGACTGACTTCAACAAAAATTTGTTGAGCATCTCCTATTGAGTATCTTCTATTGATTACTGAGAATTCTGCTAGATGCTAAAGGAAGTACAAAAATAAACAAAATATGTAACTGCTGTAAGGAGTCTAAAAGATACAAGTTAAACATATGTACAGATAAAACAAAAAAACAAATTGGAATATGTGCAACAAGAATATAATTTAAATGGTCTGAGAGTTCTTACAGGGGAGAAATACTTGGCTATTCATGTAATTCTTCCTATTTGAACTTTTTTATTATTTACTTTTTACTTACTATTATAACAGGTAAAAGCAACAAGCGTTGTGGAGGACATTCCAGGTACCATTAAATATGTAAGCAAAGAGATTAAGGTAGAAGATTTTTGGATGTGTTTAGTAAATAGGTAAATAGTCTATCTTGGATAGAATAAATAGTAGGGGACAAATATTAAATAAATGTAAAAGCTAGATTGTGAAGGGATTTACATAGTAAACTATATGAACTTCATTTGTAACATACTAAAAAATTGTAAATGATTTCTAAACAATGAACTGACTTCACAAGTGCAGTATATTAGGGGGGAAACATCTGGTAGGTTCCTCCATTCAATGCTTAACTGTCTTCCTTTGTAAAATGATGACAATGCTTACTTAAAAATTTCAAATGAAAATATAAATAAAATGAAGGATTCTAGCCTTTGGACTTATGAAATTATTTTTGTCTAATTTGATTGTATACCAGGTATTGTGCTAAACACTATGGAAGAAAGGAAAGCAAAAAAGTACCTTTGTTCAAGGTGATTAATTTAAAAGACAGGTACATAAAGAGGTATATACCACGAGACAGAAAGAAAAAATGGAAGACAATGAGACAGATGAAGAAGGCATTAGAGGATGGGCAAAAGACAAGGAAAAGACCTACAGAAGTTCAAATTTTGAGTTGATCCTTGCAGGAAGTTAGGGAAACAAAAGGTAAAAGGCTAAAACAAAAGGCTAAAGGGGCAGAACATTCCTAACAAAGGGGTTGTCCAGTGCAAAGACACAAAGAAAGGAGAAGCATCTTGTATGAGAAAAAGCACATGGTCCAGGCTTTGGATCACTGAATATACACAGAGAAGGAAAATCAGATCAGAGAAGTGGGAATGGGCCAAACTATGAAGATGCTTATATTTGATCCTGGAAACAATTAAAAAGCCAGAAGAATATACTGAGAAGAAAGCATAACATAGGCAGTTCTGACATTCAAGAAAATTGCCTTGGCAACTATGTGAAGAATAGATTGAAATGTAGTAAAAAAAATAATTCAAGAATTTACTTCTATAGTCTATGTAAGAGGTGAGAAAGTCTTAAACTAAGACAGTGTATATTCATATGTTAAAAATGAGTGAGATCCAAGAGATGCTGTAGAGGTAGAAATAAAATTTGGCAACTGACATAAGGTTAGAGGGATAACATGAAGATGATATGAAGTTGAAATCATAAGTAACTTCACAAGAATGCTGATAATCTTTTTTTAAATAAATAATGTAATTTATTGTAAATCTTACTATATTATAAAGAATATCACTCTGATATTTATAAATAGCTCCCCCATTATCTTTTTTTTAAAGATATTATTATATCCTTATTTTTTATTATAGCTTTTTATTTACAAGTTACATGCATGGGTAATTTTACAGCATTCCAATTTTTCCCCTCCTTCCCCCCATCCCTTGCCCCAGATGGCAGGTTGACCAATACATTTTAAGTATGTTAAAGTATAAATTAAATACAATATAAGTATACATGTCCTAACAGTTATTTTGCTATACAAAAAGAATTGGACTTTGAAATAGTGTACTATTAGCCTGTGAAGGAAATCAAAATGCAGGCAGACAAAAATATAGGAATTGGGAACTCTATATAATGGTTCATAGTCATTTCCCAGAGTTCTTTCGCCGGATGTAGCTGGATCAATTCATTACTGCTCTATTGGAACTGATTTGGTTTATCTCATTGCTGGAGATGGCCACATCCATCAGAATTGATCATTATCTAGTATTGTTGCTGAAGTATATAATGATCTCCTGGTCCTACTCATTTCACTCAGCATCAGTTCATGTAAGTCTCTCCAGGCCTTTATGAAATCATCCTGCTGGTCATTTCTTACAGAACAATAATATTCTATAACACTCATATACCACAATTTATTCAGCCATTTTCCAGATGATGGGCATTCACTCAGTTTCCAGTTTCTGGCCACTACAAAGAGACCTGCCACAAAGAAGAATGCTGATAATATTAAAAAAAAATAAAGAAGAGCAACATAACCTAGATGATAGGGTAGAAAAGCACTAAGTCAACTCTCCCAACATTCCCCTCTAAACAACTCTAAATTCCTCAAATCAAATTTAGGAGTGGAAGAGCTAACAAAACATCAGAGACCTTCAGGCCCAAGATAATACAGATCGTTAAAAAAGAGATCCAATGATACTGGGATGGCGGTGACTCATATCTCATATTGATGAAAAACTACTGGTAGGACAGAAGTAGCAGTAGTGTTGGGAATGTTCAAGCCAAAGACATTAAGAGAACCTGACAAGTGATCTGAAAGAGATTATAGTGTATTACTGAATTAGCACTAGATAACAGGACAAGATACTATCTGGAAACTCTATTACCCAGAACCACTTCTGGGTCCTAGTTAAAAGGTGGTGAAAAAGACTTTTGCTTAAGAGAGAGGAGGAGCCCCGAAGAGCAACTGTTTGGAAACTCCTTTACTATACCCATTTTGGGATCTACAAGAGTAGAGAGAAACACTTTTGAACAAAAAAAAGATAAGCTGTAATAGTAAATGAAATTTCCAGGTCAAAGAAAGAAGTGCCTTAAGAAGTAGAATCAATTAAAACCCCAAGGGATCCAAAACCTTTCTTAGGTAAGAAAAAACAATCAGGGCAGAACAATACATTAGTGCTTCTCTACTTAAATTACCTTACACTGGAAGCACTGAAAACTTCCAAACCCCCAGAATGAGCTCTAAAAACAAAATTGTGAAAAAGCCTGAAATCTGACTCCTCAATCCCCATGCTGAGAACAAAGCCCACCATTAATATAAACTTCTAAATCAAGGAATGAGTAAATGACAACAAAAAAGAACCTAACCATAAAAAGATACTATAGTGACAAGGAAGAGCAAGATAAAAATTCAGAAAAAAAAATGAAGTAAAAACAGCTACAAAGAAAGCATCCAAGAAAAATGTGAATTAGACATGAGCAGAACAAAAATTCTTTAAAAATTAAAAAAACTGGCTTTCAAAATCTAATTTAAAAGGCTGAGGAAAAATTAAGTAACGAAATATAGGCAAAGGAAGAAAAGTATGAACAGACAGATAACAGCCTTGGTAAAAGAGGCACAAAAATATTGAAGAAAAATAACATTCTAAAAAATACAATTAGTCAAAGTAAAAAGAGAAAGAAAAATTCATTACTGATAATAACTCCTTAAAAAAGCAAAATTGGCTAAATGGGCAAGCAAACAGAAAGAAAATATTTAAATACCATGGAGCCACAGTAAGGATAAAACAAGATTCAGCAACTACTACATTAAAAGAACAAACAGCTTGGAATTTGATATTCCAGAAGGCAAAAGAGTATACTCTTTCAAAGATAAAATAAATAAATAAATGAAATAGAAGGATTTCAGGCATTTCCAAAGGGGGGAAAAAGCTGAAATACAATATTCAAGAAAAGCATAAAAAAGTAAACACGAAAGAAAATATTATAAGAATCTCAAAAAAGTTAAATTATGTATCTTACTATATGCAGAAATCATTTGTGTATCTTCTAAAACTATATCACTATTAGGGCAGTGAGATGGATTCTTCATAGAAAGAGAATACAAAAAAATGAAGGTTTGAGAGGAAAATTCTCTCTCAAAAAATGCAGGTAAAACCAAATTCGTAAAGGAAAAGTTAAATAAATTGCAAGGGGAAATATACAGTAAAATTATATTAGCAGAGGACTTCAACTTTTCCTCTCAGGGCTAGGTAAATCTAACTATAAAATAAATAAAAAATAAAGGAGATTAATACAACTTTAGAAAAATTAGATTTGAGAAACCTCTGGAGAAAATGAAATGCAAAATGGAAAGGAGAATATCTTATTCTCAGATGTATATGATACCTTTGAAAAAACTGCGTTAGGGCATAATACTCTCAAAAAAATGAAGAAAAATAGAGCTATTAAATGCAATCTTTTCAGACCACATTGCAATAAAAATTACATTTAACATAGGTTCATAGAAACACAAATATAATCTAAGTGGAAACTAAACATTCTAAAGGATGTGTGGATCAAAGAACAAACCACAGAAACAATCAATAATTTCATTAAAGAGAATGAATGACAACATCCCAAAATTAGTGGGACATAGCCAAACCAGTACTTAGAGGAAATTGTATATATCTAAAAGTTTATTTACATCAGTAAAATGAAGAATTGGCTGATCAGTGAATTGGGCATATAATTTATAAAAAGAAATTAGAAAAAGGAAGATTGAATCCTCAATTAAACACCAAAATGGAAAATTTGAAAATCAATGGAGATATAAATCAGATGAAAACCAAAACAAATCATAAAAACAAAAACCCAACAACACTGAATTAATAAATTAAACAGCTGATTTTATTAATCACATATATCACTTCTTTTTCTTTTTTTAAGTAGAAACATTTTCTTTTTTGAATTTTTCCTAGGGAAAATATGCATTTTACAGTATCTGTAAACACAAGAATATGTTTACACTGACTTTGGAATATTGGAATACTCATCAAATCCAATATAATATGGAATAGCAGCAAAAGAGAGAGGAATGCATTGGATAAGGACATTTTATGGTTAAAAATACTCATAGGAATAGCTGTGGAAAAATGGTTTATTAAATCAAGTTACTGCACTTGATCATTTTATTATTGTAACACCTTTCATTTCTGCGTATAACTGTTTTATTCTGTTCATCCATCGTAATTTTTCATGACACATATCATTTCTTAATTTGATTTTTAAAAAGGAAAGAAGAAAACCAAATTACTAGTATCGAGAATGAAAAGGATGAATGTATCATCAATGAAGACAAAAGTAAAGCAAAAATTAGGATTTGGCCAGTTATGTCAATGAAACTGACAATTGGATTAACATTTACAAAAACATAACTTGTCCAAATTAACAGAAGAAATATAATACTTAACTAACCTTACCTTAAAAAAAGGAAAGTGAACAAGCCATCAGTGAGTTCCTTAAGAAAAACTCCCAGGACCTTATAAATTCTAGCAATTATTTGAAGAACAATTTATTCCAACTAAGAATTGAAAAAAACTAGGTAGAGTATTACTAAATATCTTTTATGACATAAACATGGTTTTGATACCTAAACTAGGGAGAACACAAAATATTAAAACAAAACCAAAATTAACGATAGACTAATTCCCTTACTATCTCTGCAAAAATTTTAAATAATATATTATCAAGAAGATAATAGCAGTATATCACAAAGATCATACTCCATAATTAATGGGATTTATATTTTAAAAAGTGAAGCCACAGGAATAAAAATATGAAATGAAGAAACAAAATTAACATCCCTTCTAGATGATATGATGGTATATGTAGGGAAAAAAACAACTAAAAAACTAGTTGAAATAATAACTTTGTTATTGTATATATTGTATATTGTATATAACAGCAAAGTTATAGGATATAGCATAAACCCATATAAAGCATTAGTATTTCTATATGCCAGCAACCAAACCCAGCAGCAAGACACAGAAAGAGAAATTGCATTTAAAATAAATGCATACAGTATAAAATACTTGGGAGTCTACTTGCCGAGACAAAGAAGGAATTATAAGAACACAATTATAAAACACTTAAAACAAATACAGAACTAAACAACAGGAGAAATATCAACTGCTCATTGACCAAGCCAATATAATGATAACAATTCTACCAGTTAATTTACTTATTCAGTGTCAAACCAATTAAATTATTAAAGAATTATTTCATAAAATTAGAAAAAATAGCAATAGAATTCATTTGGAAGATCAATAATATCAAGGAAAGCAGTGAAAAGAATTATGTGAAGAAGGCAGTCTAGCAGTTTCAGATTTTAAATGATATAATAAAGCAGTAATCATCAAAACAATCTAGTACTGGCAAAGAAATAGAATGATAGATCAGAGGAATAGATTAGGGTGTGTGTGTGTGTGTGTGTGTGTGTGTGTGTATTAAATTTATCTGTGCTTAATTATAGCCTGCTTGGGGGAGGTGAGAGAGATGAAAGGAAAAAAATAATAAAATAAAAAAAATATTCCATAGAAAATAAAAGAACAACCTATAAGGAAGTAAAGACAGACACTCAAATATAATTTCTTCAGGAAGAAATTATATCTTCCTTCCTGAGATGGAAATTTATTGTTATATATTCTGAATCTTCCCCTAAATTCTGTTGGGCACATGATAATGTTTTATTTTTCTTTTCTTTTTTTTTGTTTTGTTTTATTTTTCTTTCTTTTTCCTCTTTTCTTTAAGTAAATCAGTTTTTTAAAAATGAGATTCCATGGGTGGGAAAAGGCTAAAATAATAGCAAGGCAAGTTAAGGAGTAAAATTATAGCAAAGAGCAGAAGTAGGAAAGATATGTGTGAGGTGGTAAAAGTGGGGAGGTATATATCTATATATGTATACATAAATATATCCTTGCTCGACTATAGCCTGCTTGAAGGAGATAAAAGGGATAAAAGGGGGGAAAGAATAAAGTAAAAAAAGTGTTCTGCAGACAAAAAAAAAAAAAAGAATAACCAAAAAGGAAATAAAGAAAAGATGGACACTCATAATTTCTTCTATTATTATATAACTTCTCTTGAAATGGTAATTTATTGTTATATATTTTGAATCCTCCCTGATGTTCTGTTGGGTGCATAACAATGATCTGTTTTGTTTGTTTCATTTTTCTTTTCTGTTTTTTTTATTTTCTTATTCTTTTTTTCCTACTAAAAAAGGAGGGAAGAAAAAAAAAAGGAAAACTGGGGGAAAATTTTATACTTAATTTCTCTGATGAAGGCCTCATTTCTCAAATATAAGGAAATGAGTCAAATTTATAAAAGTAAAAGCTATTCCTCATTTGATAAATGTTCAAGTTCTTAGAAGACATAAAAGCTGTCAGTTGTCACATGAAGAAATACTCTAAATTACTATTGATTAGAGATAGGCAAAATTAAAAGAAATCTGAGATGCTACGTCGCACTTGTAAGATAAGGTACAATAACAGAAAAGGATACAGAAAAACTCAATACTACTGTTGTTGCTGGATGTGAACTAGTCCAACTATTCCAACAGAACAATTTGGAAGTAGACTCAAAGGACTAAAACATTGGGCATACCTTTTGACCCAGCATTACCATTACTACATTTGTATCAACAAAGAGATCAAAGAAAAGGAAAAATGTCCTATTTTTACAATGTATTTATTATTGAAACTCTTTTTTGTGGTAGCAAAGAAACTGAAAATCAAGGAGATGTCCACTAATTGAGAAAAGACCAAATAAGCTGTTATCTGATTATAATGAAAAACAATGGTTTCAAAAAAACTTAGTAAGTCATATGAAATCATGCAAACTGAAATGAATGGAACCAGAACAACACTTTACACAGTAACAGCAATGTTATAGAGATGACCAACTCTGAATGATTTATATACAATGATCTAATACAATTCCAAAAGATCTACGATTAAAAATGATATCCATTCCAAAAGGAGAACTGATGAACTCTGAATTCAGAGAAGTATAATTCAGAGTGAAGTATATTTTTAAAAATTTTATTTTCATTGTTTAATTTTGTATTTTCTTTTGAAACATGGTTAATATGGGAATATATTAGAATGACCTTACATATATAATAGAAATCAAATTGCTTGCCTTTTCAAATTTTTACATGTAATTGGGAAATATTTAAGAAAAAAATAGGGGAGTTTGGATTCTCTTGTGGACATTAAGTTGAACATGTCTATAGGATATCCAGTTAAAAATGTTCAATAGATTGGTGATGATGAAGAGTTAAGAAATCTAGCGGCTAAATACAGAGACAGAACATTAAAAAAAAGTTAGAAATAGATTCAAGAATTCATAAAACTTGAAAACAAATAAATCCATATGGCTGGCATTGTCTTAAACTTATCTTTTCAGAAAGGCTACAAATACACACACACACACACACACACACACACACACACACACACACACTGCATCTGTCCTTGGCTTCTTTTAGAAAGCTATTTCCAATTTTTAATTGGACATCTTATAGTTTGTTAGCATGTTCACAAGCACAGAGAACAAAATTGGAATTAACTGAATAAAAGCAATTTGTACTGCTGACCCAAAAATTTGGAATGTAGTTAAAGTGAGTTGACAGGTAAGCTAAATGAGAAAGATACGAAGGTAAGATGTGCAGGAAGTTCCTTTTTCCCTTCTGTGTTGATAGATGTGTGTGTTTTATGTGTGTGTGCTTGCACACATGCTAAGAGAAAAGACACCAGCTGCTTTGTGGGATCTTGTAAAGAATGTGATTTTGAGAAACACTGACAAAGTGTCTATGTAAAGAAGAAGCAAAAATAAATTCTTAAAAGTCAACTTATAAAAAATGGCCTTTTGGTTTTGTTTTTTTTTTTTTTAAAGAAAATATACTTAGAAAAAATACTGTGCATGCAGTAAACATTCATTAAAAAACACATGATTAAATGCTATCCTAAGAAGCTAAAAACAAATGAGGGTTAAAATGCCAGTCTATGACAAAAGAAAAGAGTAGCAAAAGGGGAGGTGTTGTGGAAAAACATTGCTAGTAAAGCTAAGACTTAGTAAGTAAACCATTCTGGAAAGCAACTTGAAATTATGAAAACAAAGTAGTTAAAAATGTCCATACCCTCTGAACCCAACGATTCGTCTACTGGGAATATACCCCAAAGAAATAATTGATAAAAAAGAAATATGATCTGTATGTCCCAAAATATTTATAATAGCAAAAAACCAAAAATAAAATATATGCCCATCCATTGACAAATAGCTAAAGAAACTGAGGTACATGATTGTAATTGAATATTAAGAAACAACAAATATGATGACTGCAGAGAAGAATAAAACTTAGATGACCTGATACAAAATGAGGTAAACAGAGCCAACAAAAAAATACAAATTTCAACAATGCACATGGGGGAAAAAAACAGCAATCACAAAATAAGTGAAAAGGCATGTGCTAAAATTACAATGGACAAATTTAATGACAAACGAGGTCTGAAGACATCCCCTCCCCTTACTCCAGAACACTGAAGAAGTAGAGGATTGGAGGAAAACTTCAAAGTGCAATATATATTGTTGGATTTTTAAAAATGTATTTATTGATAATATTTCCCCCACCTTCTTCCTCTTTGTAAAAGGAAAAAAAATTCTTGCAAGGTATAGATTTCAGGGGCATAAGAGGAATATGGGAAGGGAAATTTTAAATGATATATAAACAACAGATATAAACTCAACTTTATTTTTTAAAGTAATTTTAAATTGCCCTTCGGTAGAGTCAGGGATCTCAAGAAAAGGGCAACTTAACACCTGCAACTTCTTGGTTTCTACTAGTTTTTGCTGTGAGTCTGACAAATATAATTTTCTGAGTGAAAGCCGTAATGACTAGAGAACCTGGTAAAGGTAAAAACAGGCCAGTATAAACCAAGAATTAAACTTCTATCCTCAATCGTCATTATATAAAATAAACTGAAATTATTTTATCTATAAACAAAAAAATTTCACCATATTTGAACATTCCTTGCCATTTTTGTTATAAAATAAATATAAAATAACTTTGATAATTTCCAAAGACAGAAGGAAGCTTAGCACACAGCCATCTTTCTTTTCAGAAAACACTCAGAATAACTTTGATTTAAAAAAAAATACTTTCATTGCAATTAGGATTATTCCATTAAAATAATTATACCAATTATAGCCATTAGACTAACATATAATATAAAGCAAGTAAATGTATGCAACCACAATGGGCAAACTGAATAATCAATTCTCTGAAAATCATACATACTGGCCATCTAAATACTTATGAACTTCAAATTGGTTAGAGAAAGAAAGAAATTCATGCAATAGTCTGGCCTCTGGGGGGTGTGACTAGATGGTGAAAGATTTTTAAGACTTGAAAGAGCACTTCAGGCAATAAAACAATGTCTGAATTCTGTCTGTTGACCCAAGGGTCGAATATTTTACATCTATAGGTAGTAGGCTGAAACCAATCAGGGTTAGAATACAGGCTGGAGTTCACTATAATGCCCACTACAGAGGCTTGTGCTCAGTGGGAGCTCAATAATACAGTAAAAAGTCAATAAAAAAAGAATTCCCTCTAAAAAATACATAGTTTTTATTGTTTTCTGCTTGACCAGAGATGGAATAAGAATAAAGGAGAAAAAATGAGGAAACATATGCATTGACTGCAAAGAAAAACAAGAGAGTCTTAAAACAGGAAGGAATTACATTAAATAACATGTATGTGCATATGAAATATTTTTCATAATCTTGACATTTTAGTAAGAATTAAGACTGCTTTTCTTAGTTTTCGGTTTGTACGATTGTATATAAGAAAAATCTATTTGTAAAGTTGTTTCCATTTTCAATGCTGGCCAGCACTGCTAACATTAATACAAAATTAACTGATTAACATTACCCAATTTTGACAGAAATGTTTATTATAATTTACGTCACAGTTCTGATAGGCATGTCAATTGGCAATTTATTTATTTTCAGTCTCTAAGTTCCTTGAGGGCAGAGACTAGATTTTACCTAAATTCTGCACCTCTCCTAGCACCTAATTCATGGGGTTTTTTAATTCTTAGAGAAAGAAAAAAAAATCCATATTTTTATAGATTAGATAATTCTGGTTTAGGAAAACTAAATCAAATGGGATGGGTTATTGACTGTGTATTAGCAGTACCAGAAGACTGAATGTATTCCATGTATCCCTGATGTCTAATATCAAATATTATACGGTGCAGTTTTTTAGTTTCCAAAGTCTCGATTCCTTTAATCACCACAACAATACAATGAAGTAAGCAAGTCACGAATTACTGCACTGACTACATGTAGATCACAGAAGTTCAATGCTGTGCTTATGGCCATAGATAATAAGTGGAAAGATCTGGGTCTTTCATTTTCAGATGCAGTCATCTGTTCACAACTCTGAAACACTCCTATAAAGATACTGACAGGGGGAGTACTAGAGTTCCAAGATATTGACGCCTGTTCAAATATATATGGCAAAGAAGGACACAGGGAATATAAACTGGAAGGAACTGACAGACATCAGAATACTCAGAATATAAACTGAAATCAGCCTGATAACGAGAGTTCTCCAATTTCTGCAAACTTCCCATAAACACTCTCAGTGCCACCTTCCCTATTATTGAAGAACTACTCCCATAACCCTATCTCTGTGCCCCACAAAAATATAAATCATTTACTAAGGTCTAGCCTAGAACCCTGCACACAGTAGGAGTTTAATAAGTATTCACTGTATTAACTGAATTAAATCACTCAGCATTAATGCTTTATATTTCTGTTAGCACTGCAGCAATTTTTAAAATCAGATTTGGCAACAAACATGTTTATTGTAATTCTAGCAGCACTAATAGTTTATGATATCCTTTGCCAGCAAAAATTGAGAAATATAGGAAATTTTACAAATGAAGATTTTTTTTTTTTGTAGGACACAACACTGCACCAAAGCAATAAGGCTTTGCTGCTCCCTAGATTTTCATAGCAAGACAGGAATGAAGAGTCAGAGAGATGGAGAAAAATGTCTTTGCCTCCTCATTAATTTAGTTTTGACTTGGCTTAAATTCATTTGCATACTAAACTAGGATACATGGGGGGTGGCAATGTTTTAATTCTAAACCACATAGCTATCTCTCACCTAGGGCTTTGACCAAAAGACATAGGGATCTCAAAAAATAATAATAATCTTAGCTTGAGGTGATTCAGAACCAAATTTGGGCTTGGCTAGTCCTTAAAATATATATATATATATATATATATATATATATATATATATATATATAGTAGACTATAATAGCATGGAGCAATAGCCATTTAAGACTATAGGAATAGCAACCAGAGCTGAAATCAACAGGGGCCAGAGAAGACAATGCTGTTGTTCAGTCCTTCAGTTATGTCTTACTCTTCATGAACTCATGGATTATACTATTCATGATGTTTTGACAAATATACTGGAATGGTTTACCATTTCCTACTCCAGTGGATTAAGATAAACAGATTTAAAGACTTGCCCAAGGTCACACAATTAGTAAATGTCTGAATCTGAATTTGAATGCAGGTCTTCTTGATTCAAGGCCAGGCCGGCTAGTTGCCCCAAAGGAAACATATATGAGAAAAAATATATATACATAGCAGTCACCATGAGGATAGTATAAATAGCAGTCACCATGAGGATAGTATAAATAAGACTATGTTCATTATCAGAAGTTGTGGATGGCCACTGGTTTGTAAGCACTCTCTGGAGGTGAAATGGTCAAGCCTACATAGGCTGAACAGGAACAGATTTCACTTCTCCAGGGGATATCTCAGTAGTCTCTACTGCATACAACTCTGTTTTTCCTAATTGCAATCCTCTTTTACCCTCCGATTGCCTTTTTGCGGATTGATTGTGTAATCTCCTTCTTCCATCCGATTGCCTATTGCCTTTTGACTGATTGATCATATCTCACTATCGAATTTCTAAAGGCTCTCTGGGTGTAACCTCGACTGCCATCTTGCCCCACTTGGGGCCCTGATTGATACTTAGGAGCTGGGCCTTATCCCTCATTTCTCGGAGTTGAACTACATTCAGAGGCCCAGTGGAAGCCTTGGGTTGCATTTTGGGCATGGAGTTTTGGGTTTTCTCTCACCCTGTCTTCTCATTCTATCTCCATATCTACATCGAGCTCTCAAATGTCCAACTTTTTAACACTGAAAACACTGACGAATTTCTCTAGAAGTCCCTTGCCAAAAGGGACCCTGTCTTTCCATGTTCATCATAGTTTGGGTATAATAAGCATTTGTGCCCACTGTGGCACAGCGTCTTATGATCTCCTCTAAAGGAGCATCTTTGTCTAGTCCCCATATAATTCTTTTGCAAATCTCATTGGCATTTTCCTTAGCCAGATGTCTCGTCATTATTTCTGTAGCAGCATTATCTCCAATGGTTCTGATTACAGCTGTTTGCAAATGCCCCACAAAATCTGCAAAAGGTTCATTGGGACCTTGCTTTAATTTTGTGAAAGCTTCCCCTCGATCTTTTTGTCCCGGGAGGGAACACCAAGCTTTTATTGCAACCTTAGAAATCTTCTCATACGCTGTTATGGGATAATAAATCTGTTCTGAATTCTCTGCATACTGACCTTCACCAGCTAGTTGGTCAAAAGTGATTTGTCCAATAGTTCCTATTTGCTTATTGCGTTGGGCTTGAATCCTACATAATTGATGAAACTCCGAAAGTCACAACACATTTTGTCCCGGTTCTAAGCATGTTTTCGCTATGGATTTCCAATCATTTGGGGTTAAGATTTCATAAGACAAATTATCTAGCAACATCTTCACATAAGATGATGTAGCCCCATAAAGAGTGCAACCCTTTTTCAAATCTTTAAGTTTTTCCAAATTAAAAGGAGTGTATTGTCTTTTTGACCTGAAGAGTCAATCTTTTCCATCACAGGATATACATTTATAAAATCAGATATAACTTCTCCTTTATTTTTTGCTTTAATTAATGCTTCTTCTAATCTTGTCATATTCTGCTTCATAGGAGAAGCTGACTGTATTTCCGCCTCTCTCTCTTCCTCTTCTTCATTAGATGAGGAATGATCTAGTTCCTCCTGCTGTGAAGTATCACACTCAGGATTGAACTTAACTCCATTATCTGAATTTTCCTGCTTATCACCTAGCTTAGTTGGCACTTTCTTCTTTTTCATTTTAACACTTAAATAGCTTCTTATAGCCAGTTGTATTAAATTATATGTATTAAATATGTCTTTAGAAATTAAGTTAGGGCCATTTTTATTACAGAATTGACAAAGATCGTCTCCTACTAAGTCCCATTCATCTAGATCTAATTCTTTCTCCAGAGAGAAACAAGGACATATGTTCTTAACAGTTTGTAAAAGTTCAGTGATCTGCTCCATATTTATAATCAAACCTTCGCTTTCCATAACTTTAACAATGCTCTCTAAACATTTTCCTTGTACAGAAACAGAAGGCTGTTTTCTAAAGATCTGTCCCATGTTAGCTGAAATTCTACTTTAATTCCTTTAACAAAATTTCTTTGTTGTACTCACTCTTAATTTCTGGGTTGAAGAGACTTTCCCACTCGATCAGGGTCACAGGCTTTTCCACTTAAATCAGGATCAGAGGCTTTTCTACTGAAATCAGGATCAGAGGCTTTTCTACTGAAATCAGGATCGGAGCTTTTCTACTGAAATCAGGATCGGAGCTTTTCCAATGAAATCAGCTGAGGGTTCTGTCAGTCCCACGTTCAGGGCGCCAAAATGTGAAGGTTTTCCGGAGGCAGCCTTATTGAAATAAATAATTACTCCAAAATCGCAGCCAGCTGGTAAAAATGCAAACGTTTATTTCTCCTTCCAAATTAGCCCGGTTAGTTCAGAGACCTATCTCTCTGCTTGAGCTCTTGCAGCTTTCTCCTTGGCTTCTGCCTCTGCTTTCTTCAGCCTCCAGCCAGCTCCGACTCGTGGCTTCTCAATCTCCAACTGAGGCGAGTAGACTTTTGTATCTCCCAGATTGCTCTGTTTCCAACTCCTGTCAAAGTTTCCCAGAACCCCCTTGAGTCGCTCACTGAAACTGTAGTATGCTACTTCTCTCAGAGTGGGATTGTGGGATATCTCCCAGCATGCTCTCTGAAATCTCCCAAACATGTGAACTCCATTGAGTTCTTAGATACTTATGAGCTCTTTAAAGGTATGAACACAAGCATTGTTTTCATCAGTTGTACTTAGTACCTAGTTCAAGTTCTGGCCCAAAATAACTCTTTCTAAGATTAAATGAACTCCAATGGCTTAACACTTTGTAAAGATTCCAACAAGAAGTCACTGGTGTTCTTATGGTATCAAAAGTATAAATTACTCCTCTCTCCATGCATTCTGAACATGTGTTCCTTCATATAGATGTCTCTTAAGAATGATCCCTATGTGCATTCCTCCTTCCCACCAATGATAGGTATATTTGCACATTTTGGGGGAAGAATGTTCTCTTGAGAATTTTCCTGCTATTTAATTTAATGCTTTTATTTTGAACTAATAATAAAATCTTCCTGACTAGAGGGTCAAGCCAACAAGAATTAATTAAGCACCAGCCTAAAGACTGGGAATACAAAGAAAGGCAAAAAAAAAAAAAAAAAAAAAAAAAAAAAATTCTGTCTGTCCTCAAGAAATTCAGTCTAATTGGGGTGGGAGATGGAGGTGGAACAACAACAAGCAAATATACGAGAGAGAGAGAGAGAGAGAGAGAGAGAGAGAGAGAGAGAGAGAGAGAAATAGACACACAACAGAGGCAGAGAGACAGACAAAGACAAGAAATCCAGCATAAGTTGGAAATAAACAAGAGAGGGAAGAAATGAGCTTTAGAGTGGCAATAGGAAATGCAGGAGATGGGATTTTAGCTGGGACCAGGAAGAAGGCAGGAAAGCAAAGAGATGAAATAAGGAAGGAGAGGAATTCTAGGCATTAGGTACAGCCAGTGAAAATGACAAAGGTTGGCAGATAGAGTGTTTTGTGCAAGGATTAGCAGGGAAGCTGGTGTCACTCAATGGCAAGGTACAAGGTAGGGATTGTGGAAAGTATAATAAGCTTTACAAAGACCGAAAAGGAAGGCAAGCTCCAATTTATTAAAGGATTTAAAAGACAGAAAATGTTTATAATTGATCCAGAGGTAATACAAAACCATTGGAGTTGAATGAATTGGGGGGAGGGGAGATCTGTGCTTAAGGAAGACAGATCAATTCGACAGGTGAATGAAGAATGGACTGGAATGGGTCTCAAGTAAGAGACCTAAAGCAGAAAATCTAACTACCATATTATGTTAATACTCTAACCATGAGGCAGTGAGGATCTCTATCAATCCATCAACCAATAAACATTTATTAAGTGCCTACTATGATCCAGGCAGAGTGCTAGGCACTGGAGATACAAAAAGAGGAAAAAAGACAATTTCTAGCCTCAAGTAGGGCAGTGGATAGAGTGACACAGTGGATAGAGTGCCAGACGTGGAAGACATGAGTTCAAATCCAGCCTGAAATGCTAGTTGTGTGACTTAAAACAAATTACTTTTCCCTGTTTGCCTCAGTTTCCTAACCTGGAAAATGAGCTAGAAGAGGAGATGGTAAACCACTCCAATATCTTTACCAAGAAAATCCCCGATGGGGTCAAAAAGAATCAGACCATGACTAAACAATAAAAAGCTGTCAAATTGTTTACTAATAAGAAGGAAAACATGCAAACACACACACACACATATAGATAGATAGCTAGATAGATCATAAATACAGGATTAGTGGTCATAATTATCAGGGAAGAGAATAGAATTAAGTGGGTCTGAAGATATCTATAGCACACATCCAGTTTGAGCTGTTCAGTAGATATTTGGTGATAAAAGCCTGGAGGTCAAGAGTGAGTTTAGAAATGAATATATTTGAGAATCATTTGCAGAGATAAAAATTGAATACATAGAAGCTGATGAGATCACCAAGCAATAATATACAGGTGTTTGGCAATCTCAAATAAATGGGATTCCTGAAAGGCTTCATATTAACTTAGAAAATCATAAATTAATATCATCTATGTTGTATTGTATTTTTGTTTATTATGTCGAATATTTCTCAACTATGGTTTTGCTATGATTGAGATTTACCCAATCCCAGCTGACATGTCCAGTAAAGAAAAGATCTACAATAGAGGTTTGGTGGAACATGTCAGTTAGCAAATGAGAAAAGTTAAAACATCTATGGAAGCTTATCCGATTATATGTCAGGAGCCATTAAAATAAATTATCAATGATTTTATTTCAAGTTACTTGTCCTTTATGAATGTCTTTCTCTTGACTTCTTCCTGTACTTTTTTCTGTCTTTTCATATGTACTACTAAGTATCTCTCCAACAGTGTGGTACTCCCAGATTTGTCTCTGTCTGTCTCTTCCCCATCCCCCAACTCCCACAAAACTACCCATAAAATTATTAATATATATAACTGCATTGTTATACAATTCTCTAAGCTAGCAATTTTGGCTATAGAGTACCATATCTTTGTACTCCATGTCATTTTACTGATTATCAAACATTCTGCTAATTGTTTCTGGACAACAAAGGATTACTTTTAAAAATTAATTACATTACTAAGATGGAAAGGGATTACAGTGGTTTTTTAAAAAATAAATTATTTACAATGCTTTTGGGAAGCTAAAATATTCTCCTCTGAAATATATTAACTATTATCTACTTTTATCTGGAAGAAAAAGGAACAGGAGGCTTGAAACTAGGGAGGCTGAGGTTAGTAGATCACGAGAATTCTGAAATTTTGAGTGGAACGTGTTAAGCCATTCCTGAGCTCCTGAGAGCAGAAACCTACAAACATGACCAACAGGGGAAGCATTAAATATGTTCAGAAAGAGAGGTCAAATATCCTTGCCAGATAGTAATGGAAACAGGTCATAAGTGTCCACTAGACTTCTAACCTGAGAGAGATAGGTTCATTATACCTATAAAAAATATAAATAAACAAACAACAAATGGATGAATGGAAGAATGAATAAAAGGAATAAGCAAACAAAAAGGGAACGGGATAAAAGTAACTTTAGCCCTATAATGGAGGAAGGACAGTGTACCAGGCCTTGAAATTAGGAAGACCTGAGTTCAAATATCACCTTAGACACCTACTGTGATTGGGCAGGTCACTTATCTCTGTTTGCTTCAGTTTCCTCATCTGTAAAATGAGGTGGAGAAGGAAATGATAAAATTACTCCAGTAATTTTATTAAGAAAATCTCAAAAGGGGTCACAGAGATTTAAACATGATTGAAAACAAACACAAACTAGACTTGGTTTCCTTCAGTAGTTCTGAGAAACATTCCGGAAGATCATTTAAGTAGAAGACCTTGCCCACTGAAATAGAATTTGGATGAAATCATAGTTTTACTTTTTTTTATTACATTTTTAATGTGATTAAAAACTCTAGAATTCTAAAAATTCCAGCTGATTTCATCATAACATTTTCTCTTTCATAGGGATAAAACATTAAACCCTACTAAATGTCTCTCTCATTTTGTTTACTCATTTACTACTGAAAGTACATAGTAGGCATCATTCTATTCTTTGAGTTTTTTTGTTTTTAGGAAGATAGTTTGGTGTGTCTCCTTGATGAATTCACACTAGAGCTTAAGAATGATGATTGCTATAAAATTCCATTGCATTAAAATGATTATAATTTCTTTTGAATGCCACCATTCAATGAACTTTATACAGAAATGCTTATTATGGTGATTCATCTTTTTCATTTTTAAAAAATCATGAATGCGGCTAATATTTTAAACAATATTAGCATCAAATAAAAGCAAACTACCAAGGTCAACAAGTGAGAGGACTTATTTGTGTTAACAATTACTGCATCATTTTATTTGGTTTGGAAAAAATGATAGTTATTAAGTGAACTATTTTGTCAAAAGTTCCATAAAAAGAAATTTTCCATTCAAACATTTATGCTAATTGATTTAATACTACATATTCCTATACCTTTTCATTCAAAAGCTTCTTTCATGAGTTTCTTCAGTGCAACCAGCTTTAGATTTAGATACCAATTGGTAACAATGGGAGGGCTGACTATTTTCCCTTACTTTCCAAGGTCCAAAGAAACAGTACCCATTATACTGTCATATGCAAGGCAAGGAATTTTTTTTTTAAGTTCAGAAAGCAATATTGAAATGTTAACCTTTTTTTTAATAATGAATTTTATAAGCACAACATGTTAGAGCTAGATAGGATAGTTTTCTAATTCCATAATTTTATGAACAAGGACAGTGATACCCATAGTATTTAGGTAGAAAGTTTGTTGGAAAATAGGACTAGAAACTGTGTTTCTTGATTCCCAGTCTAGTGTTCTTTATTCATATGACCTCTCTAGATAATATGATAAGATCCTCTGATTTGAATGTTTCTATCAAAAATGTACAGGGAACCAGAATTACTAAAAAAATGCTTTCCCAACCAATCTTTACAACAGCAACAAATTGAATGGCCTGCAACATTTAAGGTTAATGGTTGGTACTATGAAGTTAATCACAAAATTACACAGCTATCAATTCCCTTTACAAAGTACTCTTCTAATAGAGTTTATCATTTGTCAGTCACTTTCCGTCACTAGCCCCTCAGTTAACATAATAGCCTAGAGAAGGGTCAAGAATGAAACTCAAGTTCAAATACATTGGCTTTCTTACAAAGGATTAATTAAAATTAAATGAATTTCATTAAAATTAAGATACTTTCAACACTGGATCAGTAATACTACCATTTCTTTGCCTTGCAAAATATTTAGCTGACTGTCAAGACATAATTTTTCTGGAGAATAAAGGATTACTTTTTCAAATAAAATTTTAAAAAATTATTCCCATTTGGCATATTTAGATTTATAAGAGATCATATTAATGGATTAGACAATAAAATAAACCTCATGATCTACTTTTGAGTCTAATAATTACTCTTTAGGAAGAAAGGGGAAAAATTCTTTGGCTCTGTTTCTATGAAATAATTATATATTAGAGACAGCATGGTAGTTCATAGAGGGCAGGATCTTGGGAGTGAAAAAGATGAGTTCCACTCTTGCTTCTGACTAATATAATTTAGATAACCATGGAGCAACCTTCCTAGGCTCTATGTTAACAGGCAGCACAGTAAGATAAGGTACAAAGAAGTTGCTTATTGTCATTTCTAGGGAGAGTTTTCCAACTCCAGAGTTCCTTACACACTGATGAAAATATAGGTCTAAATTAAAACAAAAAGGAATATATATATATATATATATATATATGTACTATATATTTACAATAAACAATTTTATGTATTTCAAATGGGACACTAATTACAGAAAATATATTCTGGCAAACATAAATAAAACAGACTTTACCTTTCAAGTATAAAATAAGTCATTCAAATGATGCTATTAAATAGTTTTGATAATAAATTGAAGTTGTCAAAGAATGAAAATCAAACACTTGCATCATGTTGCAAATATTTAGTTGTTGCACCTAAATAATAAGGAATAAATCCAAGATAAATTCACCTCAGATAATGACAAAGGGGCAGTACGGTATAATCTCCATTAATTGTAACACCAAAGAACAGACCACATTAACTCAAAATATTCTTGTCTGCCTTACTGTCAGGAGAAAAAGGCATATTATAAAAAACGTGCATCTCTGATTTCTTTGTATGTTTAAAAAACATTTCCAGGGATATCATACACTCTCTAAGAATACTATTCAAATTTTAAATCTTATATCCTTAGTATTATTGTCACTATTTATAAAATTAGTAAAATAAACTCACCTATCCAAAATAAATAACCTCCCTCTCCCCCAAAGAACTTGTAACCAAAACCAGATTATAGTTATATGACACATGTGGCTAATTGACCAACCAGAATAAAATAATTTTCTCAATGGATGAATTCATATAGTACTGCATAAGGAGACCCACAGTAGATGGGCCCTTAGTGAAAAATGGGTTCAGTATCTAACCCATTTAAACCAGAAACAATATAAGACAAAAAAGAAAATGTCTAATACAATTCCCTGATAAAGCAAACATTTAATAAAGATATGCAAATAAAATCTGACATGAATATATAACACATACATAAATAGACATGATGTGATATCAATGAAAGATACATCAAAGCAGGTTTTAGGAGTAGAGCCAAGATGGCAGAGAGGACACATGGTTCTTTCTGACCTTCTCCTACTCCCTCACACTAATTATGAAATCCAGCCTCTGAATTAGCTCTGGACTGGCAAAATCCACAAATATTGGGAGTGTAACAATTACCAGCAGAAGACAATTTTGAACTTTTTTTTTATTATTTTAATAGCCTTTTATTTACAGGTTATATGTATGGGTAACTTTACATCATTGACAATTGCCAAACCTCTTGTTCCAATTTTTCCCCTCCTTCCCCCGACTCCCTCCCCTAGATGGCAGGATGACCAGTAGATGTTAAATATATTAAAATATAAATTAGATACACAATAAGTATACCTGACCAAACCGTTATTTTGCTGTACAAAAAGAATCAGACTCTGAAATAGACAATTCTGAACTTCACCAGAAAAGGTTTGTTTCAATCAGGCACAGAGGGAGGCGGGTCAAGCACAAGCAGGATGAGCACAGATACCAGTGCTGTGGTGGTTTTCCTGGAGGCAGCCTTAGTCTCAGTTAAAATAAATAATTCTCAGCCAGCTGGTAAAAGTGCAAACGTTTATTTCTCCTTCAAAATTTAGCCTGGTTAGTTGAGGCCTATCTCTCTGCCTAGCTCTTTGCAGCTTTGTCCTTGGCTTCTGCCTCTGCTTTCTGAAGCCTCCAGCCAGCTCTGACTCATGGCTTCTCAATCTCCAGTCTGTCCCAAGCTCCAAGAGCTCCCTCTATTTATGTGATCTCCTAAAGGTTAACTCCGCCTTCTGGAGGGAGAGGGATTCTGGGTTATCTCCCAGAGTGCTCTCTGGTCCTGAGAGAGGTGTGAATTCAGACTAAGCCAGCCCTGAATTCTTGTGTGAACTCCATTGAGTACTTAGATACTTATGAGCTCTCTAAAGGTGTGAACACAAGCATTGTTCAATCAGTTCCACTTAAGTACCTAGTTCAAGTTCTGGCCCAAAATATCTTCTTCTAAGATCAAATCAACTCCAATGTCTTAACACTTTGTAAAGATTCCAACACAGTGCAGCATTGCAGGTCCAGGGTGGTACAGGCTCTGTGTGCCAGAGAATGTACAGCAATGTTGGCTATTCTACCCCTGGCTACAAGCCAGTAGATCAGCAGAGAAGTTATAAAACATCCAACACAAATATAAAAGATAAATAAAAAGATAAAAAAAAAACACCAGAAACTCATAGGACCTGGCCACGACCACTCAGCATGGACTCAGCATAGCTGCTGCCGCTTGTAAAGTAAGCATGGATCCCTTGCCCTAAAAACAGATCTCAATTTTAAAACAATGAATAAAAAAGCAAAAAGAATTATGACCATAAACAGTTTTTATGGTGAAAAAGAAGATCAGATTTCAAACCCTGAGGAGACTAAAAGCAAATCGTCTCCAGATGAAGCTCCAAAGGGTAATATAAATTGGTCCCCAATTTATTGATTAAAATTAATTAAGTAGAGAAGAAATTAAAAAGGATTTTAAAAGAGAGCTAGAAGAAAAATGGGGAAAGGAAATGTAAACTTTGCAAGAGAGTTTGGAAAAGGCAACACAAAATAGACTTAGTGAAATGGAAAAAGCATATAACTCATTAAAAGATAGATTTGACAAAATGGAAAACGAAAACAACTCCCTGAAAAGCAGAATTTTTGAAATGGAAAAAGAAAACAACCCCCTGAAAAACAGAATCTGTGAAATGGAAAAAAGAAAATAAGTTCTTTAAAGACAGAATTTGTGAAATGGAAAAAATCCATAGAACAAAACAACTCATTTAAAAATTCATTAGGACAAATATAAAAAGAAGCAAAAAAAAAAAAAGTAAACGAAGATAACAATTTACTAAAAATCAGAACTGAACATATGGAAATGAATGATTCAATAAGACATCAAGAATCAGTCAAGCAAAACCAAATAAATGAAAAAAATATAGAAAAAAATGTAAAATACCTACTTGGGGAAACAATTGATCTGGAAAATAGATCTAGGAGAGACAATGTAAGGATTATTGGACTTCAGGAAAACCATGATGACAAAAAGGGCCTAGACACTATTTTCCAGGAAATCATCAAAGAAAACTACCCAGATGTCATAGAATCAGAAGATAAAATAACCACTGAAAGAATTTACCAAACGACTACTGAAACTCCGAAATTAAAACTCCAAAGAATATTTTGGCTAAATTTCAAAACTACTGGACCAAGAAAAAAAAAATAATACAAGCAGTCAGGAAAAAAAAATTCAAAAACCAAGGAGCTAGGTCCTATTATCTAGGATCTAGCAGCTTCCAGTTTAAAGGATCAAAGAGCCTGGAATCTGATATTCCAAAAAGCAAAGGAACTTGGAATGCAGCCAAGAATAAACTATCCTGCTAAACAGTATTTTCTTTCAGGGAAGAAGATGGATATTCAGTTAAACAGGTCAATTCCATTCATTTCTGATGAAAACACTAGAACTAAACAAAACAAAACAAAACAAAAATTTGACCTCCAAATGTAGAACTCAAGAGAAGCATAAAAAGGTAAAAAGAAAATAACTTGGCAACAACAAAACTAAACAAAGATCAATTCTGATGGATGTGGCTCTCCAACAATGAGATGATTCAAACCAGTTCCAATTGTTTAGTGATGAAAAGAGCCATCTATACCCAGAGAGAGGACTATGGGAATTGAGTGTAGACCACAACATAGCATTTTCACTCTTCTTTCTGTTGTTGGCTTGTATTTTGTTTTCTTTCTCAAGGTTTTTAAAATTTTTCCTTCTTGATCTGATTTTTCTTGTGCAGCAAGATAACTATATGTATACATATATTTGTTTTAACATATATGTTAATATATTTAACATGAATTGAACTACCTGCCATATAGGGGATGGGGTGAGTGAAAGGAGAGGAAAAGTTGGAACAGAAGGTTTTGCAAGGGTCAATGTTGAAAAATTACCCATACATGTTTTGTAAATAAAAAGCTTTTTTTTTTTTAAAGATACATTAAAGCACTAAGAAAATTTAGAGGAACCAGATTTTACTTCTTGCTCAAATACGCATTTTCATAAATATATAAGGCTATGATAGTGTGGACTCTAATTCTAGGTTCTTTTTTTTGTAATGAATCTAGGATGCAATTTATATCTCATCTGTTTTCCATGGTTGGGTAGGACATAGAGGCAGTTCAGATGTATGATTTCATCAGACAAGAAATTTCTAGGAGGAAAATTGCCTCAATTTATTCACACCAGTAATATCTCTAATGTAAAGCTTTTTAAGAAATAGGTGTGTGTGTGTGTGTGTGTGTGTGTGTGTGTGTGTGTGTTTGGGGGGGAGGGATCAAAGAAGAGACTGAGAATGCAACTGACTTGTCCAGCTTCACACAACTAGTATGAGTAGGAAAGAAGACAACAGCTCAGATTTTACCGACTCCAAGGCCTTCTAGCCCATGTGCCACTTTGCCTTCACTTTCAATTTATTAAGAATAAAACAGGGAACTTTGAAATCAGTGACTAAATCTAGCTACATGACTAAGTGGCAAAATGGGTTTTATTACAGTTTTCATAGGGTCAAAAAAAAAAAAAAAGAAATTCAAAACCCAGGTAAAACAAAGCAATGATCATAAGCAATAAATGGCCTGATTTCATCAGTCAAAATAATGAATGTTTTTGCTATATAAAATCAATTTCCAGTTGAGTTAGGCACTTCTATAATTGGCTAAAAGATCCTGAAATTAGGATTGTCCTTTACAATATTATAATAATCTGCAAAATTTCTTTAAATGACAGGATCATAATTTTTCCCCTTGGATATATGCTACTTTGTTCAATGATATCTATTCCTTGAAAACACATATTTACGGTTCCCAGTAAAATCAGAATTCTGTTCTTCATTCTCTAGTATAAAACTTATGTTTTGTGATATTCTACAACAGCAGGATAACAAAGACTATTTCTTGAGGATAAAAATGGTCTCTGGGAAGTCTTAGGGCTGGTATTTCTAATTCACCCTTTAAAAACAGTAATAGTGTCATGGATCCACAGCACCAAGAATCAGTGACCTCCTGCCCTACAAATTGTGCCTTCTATAGATTCTTTGGAACTCTGTAATTGATTTCCCTTGTTTTAGCATGTGAGAAGTATAGACTTTACCCATCATCAGAGTACTCAGTGACACTAACAGAAACTTATTATATTGAAGAAACAACAGCCCTGAGATTATCAGAAGCTCCAGCTCCAGGACTACCTGAACTAACGAAAAGAATGTGGCTGTTCTTCCATGCTATGCTGTTTCTTGACACTTTATGTAGACAGAAATGGCTGCTTTGTGGAAGATAAAAGGCATTAATATACACTACTTGTATGGAAACTTGAGAGGCTACTTTCAAATCACAGACATTCTTACTATATAAATGTGAAATCCAAGTTGAAAAGTGTTAAATTTGGCTAGATCAGTTCAAAGGAGAGTTTTCTGTTGTTCTCCCAATATACAGATACAATCCTCTTTCAATAAATACCACTGTAATATCTGGATTCATATAATGAGATTATTTCTATGCTTCAGCAGATGGCCTATAATTATAATGCTTTTCTGATTTGGTTATAACAAAATGTATAATATAAAAAATCCAGTACAAAAGAAACTTTCACCAGTCTCTTGTCTTTGTGGGAAACAACCACTGAAAAGAGATTTATAATTTGTGTTGTAACTGTAGTTCAATGCATTAATGTTTGGGGTTTTTTTAATCTAGTAAGTTTTTCAAATGGTTATATTAGAGTTTTAAAGAGAATTTTAAAAGAAGGAAGTATTTTCTTTAAGCAATGGGATGAATGAGAGTTGAAGGTTGAAGGTTTAGTTGAGCAGCAGAGATAATTAAAGCCAAGAAGAGAGGTTAAAATGGTGTCAATCCAGAGCTAACTGGATCCAGAGATCCAGAGAAAGTTAAAAACAAACAAAAAACATCCAATAATTCTCACTCTATAACATTGGAGTTCTCAATTTAGATTACATTAAAATCTAGACAATGCATCAGAACAAATTCTGATTGGGAAATTCAAGAAAAAAATATTACTGTGATTTTTTTCCAAAACTGGAATAGCACAGCAGCAGACAGAGAATCCTGTGGACATTTTGGATGGGGTCTGTTCAATTACCTGCTACCTGGAGAATTCCAGTGGATAACTTAAAGAATACTGGGGCTTTTTAGCAAATAAATAAGAGGTCTGAGATCCATACAAGGAAGCCCAGTCATAATCACAGTGCAGGAACAGTTTTCACCTGACTATATTATTACTTACTGTCAAAATCCAAGGCACACTTAGAAGGGGACTAACATCTAGGGGTTACATTCCAGAATGAGTAGTAATGTTGAGTTGCAGGATACATACTGAACAAAGAGCAAGTTCACAAGCAAACAATAACTGGATGGCTCTGGACAGGGGAGGAATGGGGTCACAATTCTAATCGGTCCACTCTGAAGCCCCCAGCAAAATAATCAATGCAAAAGTCCCAGATTAAAGAGGATCCTATAGTTCTGTCACCCTGGGTCTTCAGAGCTTTCTATCTGACTGATAGCGACCAAGTCCTGCAGCAGCATATTAGAATTGCAACTATAAGTAAACCCAGACTTGCTTGTATCCAGACTGGAACCTAAGAGAACTTGCATCAGAATGGATCAGACAACTCTGGGAGCACTAAAAGTTGGCAGGTCCCTGACCTAACCTGCCCCTGAAATCCTGGAATAATGTAACACTCAATAACAAGAAAGTTATATAAGGACACAATCTATAAAACCAATATTTACTTAAATCAGCTTCTTTTTCCCACCCCCAACATAGGTTTGCTTTACTTAAACGAAGACAAAACTGTTCTCTGACTGGATCCAGCTTTTCTGATACAGTTTCCTGATAATTAAAAGTATTAAAAATATAATAAGTACCAGCCGCATATAATCTAGCATTCTCAGACATGGTGAATTTCTGAAGATTCACCATATCCTTCTCTGATAAACAGATGAGTTCACAAATGGAGGTGAAGAGGACTATTTCAGAGAAACTAATGGAAATATGTTTTTTTAGATACCCTTACTGTCTTAGGGGAAAGTAAACCTCCTTTTGCTAAGTATTTAATGACTCAAAGGTATCTCATATCTTTACAAAACAGAACTGAACTAAGAGAGTACTGATACTATAATCTCACTCATTATGAACTCAGTTCTGACCTTCTCTTCAGAAATTTGAAGGGCACATTCCTAAAACAACCTGAAGTTGAGAGGATGACTGAAAGAATGAAAAAAGAAAATGAGAATGTAACCATTTTCAATACTCAAGAGACAAATGGAGAAAGATAAAATTACTCCCAAGTATTTATAAGCAAAATCTGAAAGTATACAATTGCTTGGGCATAAGTTCAGTTATTATTCCTAGAAAAGATGAAGCAAGATTTTTTTAAAAAGATCAAAATAATTTGAAAAAGCAAAAACAGTATGGTAGAGGAAAGAAAATGGGAACTAAGGAAAAAAGAATTAAATTTGAAATAGAAAGTACAAAATTTACTCAAGAAACAATTTAAAAATCAGAATAGACTAAATACTTGCTAATGACTTTAGAATGTAATTAAAATATCAAAAAATGAAATGATTGAAAAAAGGTGTTTCATAACAAATACAACTGACCTGAAAAGGATAAGGAGGGATAATTTAAGAATTCTTGAATTACCTGAAAACTCTGACCAAAAGAAGAAGCAGCAGCTTAGACATAATGTTATTTCAATAAAAGAAAACCACTCATCTCTTAGCACCATAGGCTAAAGTGAAAATAGAAAATCTACTGAGATTACCTCCTGAGAGAACTTCAAGAGGAAAACTCCTGGAAACACTGTAGTCAAAATTCAACAAGTCTGGATCAAAAAAAAAAAATTTTAATTACACAAGTAGTAAAAAAAAGGAACTAAATTACTGAGAAGACACAATCAAAGTCATGAGATTTCATGGCCACCATTATAAAGGAGCAGAGATATCAGAATATAATACTGCAGTAATCAAAGGATCAAAAATAAAACCAAGAATAACTTAATATGGAAAAAAGTGAATATAATTATACAGGGCAGGAAATACATCTGTTATAAAATAGAGAAGTTCTAAGCATTCCTGACAAAAACATCATAAAAACACAAAAATTCTCAAATGCGAACACAGGAATCAAGATGAATATAAAGATGAAAATAAGAAAGCAAACATAGGGGACAAAACAAAGATAAATTATTTACAATATCATCATCAAAAGTAAATGGGGGAATCTCATTAGAAACAGTCTGGGAGTGATTCTGTTATATTTTTGTAATCTTAGAAAAATGGAAAAGGGAGGAGATGGAGAAAACTCGCATAGCTAAGGCACATAAAGGGATATTCATACAATGAGGAAGGAACAAATAATAAAAGTGGGTGACAGAAATCTTACTTTTATCGGAAATGCTAAAGGGTGGGAAGAATATATATACTCAGGCACAGAAATATACTTACTCAACAGGGAAGAGGAATACGGAAAGAGGGGTAAGCAGGAATATAAGGAAGAATAGGTTAAGGGAGAAATTAGCACTAAGCAAAACAAACTCTTAAAATTTGATTTGAATAAACTGGGAAAACATATTTATATTCATTTATATATCAGGTTCTGATAAAGTCTTCATTTCTAAAATATATGGAGAATTGATAAAGAATTTTTATATTTATAAAAAATTATGAGAATTTAGGCCAATCTCCAACTGAAAAATAGTCAAAGGATATAAACAATTTTCGGATTAAGAAATTAAAACTATTTCTAGTCATATGAAAAGATGCTCGAAATCACAGTTGATCAGAGTAATGAAAATTAAGAGAATTCTGAGGTACCACTACACACCTGTCAGATTGCCTAAGATGACAAGAAAAGACAATGATGAATGGTGGAGGGGATGACAGAAAACTGGGACACTCATGAATTGTTGGTGGAATTGTGAAGTGATCCAACCGTTCTGGAGAGCAATTTGGAACTATACCTAAAGGGCTATCAAACTGTGTATGCCCTTTGATCCAGCAGTGTTTCTACTGGGCTTATATCCCAAAGAGCTCTTCAAGGAGGTAAAGGAACCAATGTGCAAAAATGTTTGTGACAGCTCTTTTTGTAGTGGCAAGAAACTTGAAACTGAGTGGATGCCCATCACTTGGAGAATGGCTGAATAAGTTTTGGTATATGAATGCAATGAAATTATTATTCTATAAGTAACAATCAGTTCTATAATTTCAGAAAAATCAGGAAAGATTTATATGAACTAATACTAAGTGAAATGAGCAGAACCAGGAGATCATTATATACAGCATCAAGATTATATGATGATCAATTCTGATAGATGTGACTCTTTTCAACAATGAGATGATTCAGACCAGTTCCAATGATCTTGTGATGAAGAGAGCCATCCATACCCACAGAGAGTACTGTGGGAATTGAGTGTGGACCACAGCATAGCATTTTCACTCTGTTGTTGTTTGCTTGCATTTTGTTTTCTTTGTCAGTTTTTTTCTTTCTTGATCTGATTTTTCTTGTGCAGAAAATAATTGTATAAATATGCATGCATATATTGGATTTAACATATATTTTACCATGTTTAACATCTATTGGATTACTTACTATCTGGGGCAGGTAGTCGAGGGAAGGAGGATGTTCATGTGTTCAAGGTTAATGTTGAAAAATTATTCATACAAATATTTTGAAAATTAAAAAGCTTTAATAAAAAATCTCTTAAAATGAATTTGAAAAAGAGGGTAATAAAAAAATAAGAAGATAAGTATTTTATCCCCAATATATTTATTTCCCAGTTAAGGGAAAGAAAAGAGTGTCAAAGGAGCAGAAACTGCTTAAATCAAACCTAGTTCATTGCTGTTGAGCTCACTCATCTCTTATCACTGTCTTTTTTATAAAAGGAGGAGGGATGGGGGTCGAAGAAGATACAAAAAAAAGTTTAAGAGATAGGATGGAGGAAAACACAGCTAGCAATCAAAACTGTGAATTCATTCTTTAAACAGAAGAATATCCACTATATGTAATTTATTAAAAAAATACTTAAAATTCAAAATTCCACACAGAATTAAATTATGGGAACAAAAGAATATCAATCACTCATCATTTCAGAAAAGCAACAGGAAAAATAGATTTAATTTAAAAAGACAAATAGAGAAACTACATTTTTCTCAAATGTACTAAAGACAATGAATTAATATCAACATTAATCATATTTATCACAAATGCTACATCTAAATATTTAGAGAAAAAATGAAATAACTTAACATTAATAACTTAATATCCAGGAATAACATAATAACAGGGAACAACAATTTATCCCCTCTTAGACTTAGAAAAGTGAAGGAACTGAATAGAATATTAGAAAAGTTATGTATCACAGCCCTCTGTAGAATAATGAATGGGAACAAGTAGGAATATACATATTCTCAATAAGTCATGGTATCTCTACAAAAAATTAACTGTGTATTTGAGCATAAAATGTCACAAATAGAGAAATATTAAATTCATATTTTACATATTACAACAAAAATATGTTCAAT
Organism: Sarcophilus harrisii; assembly: GCF_902635505.1. Lineage (NCBI taxonomy): Eukaryota > Metazoa > Chordata > Mammalia > Dasyuromorphia > Dasyuridae > Sarcophilus > Sarcophilus harrisii. The sequence continues at coordinate 159,852,149 of NC_045430.1, read as the reverse complement.
TAAAGTCAGTGAAGAAATGACTAAAAATCAGTAGGAATTTAACTTTATCTTAAAGAATGGGTGAGTCTGTGAATAAATCATAGAAACAATTGATAATATCACCAAATATAATGATAATGAGACAATATATAAAATTTTTTGGGATGCAGCCAAAGCAGCACTTATGGCATTTTAAAAAAAATTTCTAAAACAGTTTCATCAATAAAAGAGAAAAAGAACAGGTCAAGAAATTGGGCATACATTTTTTTTTAATTCTAGAAAACAAATTAACATTTAATTAATCAATAGAACAAATCCTTAATACCAAAAAAGTATTGATAAAATTTAAAGCAAAATAATAATAGATGATTTTTTTTTAAAAAAGAGACAAAATATTATCTAATTTGATTTAAAAAAAATAAATGCAGTTTTTTTAACCTTTGAGTTTTACATTTTCTATATTTCCTTCCCACCCACTGAGAATTCTCACAATTATACATGAAAAATCATATGAAATATTTCCATATTAGTCCTGTTCCAAAAATAGTTTTAAAAAGTTATGCTTCAATCTGCAATCATACTCCATCAATTCTATCTCTGAAAGTAGTATTTTTCTTCAAAATTGTCTTACATCACTGCATTGATTGAAATAAATAAAGCATTCACAGGTGATTATCATATAATATTGCTATTATGTATAATGTTATCCTGATTCTGCTCACTTCACTTTGAGTGAGTCCATTTAAGTCTTCCCAGGTTTTTTCAGTTATCCTGATTCTTAATTCTTATATGAAATAACTTTAGAAAAATAACACAGTAATATTCCATTACAATGTAAAATCACAACTTGTTCAGCCAGTACCCAATTTATGGGCATTCCTCAGTTTTCAAATCTTTGTCACCAAAAAAAGAGCTGCTATAAATATTTTTGTATATAAAAGCTTTTCCTATTTTTCTTTCATCTTTTTGGGATACAGACCTAAGTAGTGACATTGCTAAGCCAAAGACTATGCACAATTTTATAGCCTTTTATACTTAGCTTCAAATTATTCTTCAGAATAGTTGGATAATCTAACTTTATTTTAATAAAAAAATGAACAAAACCAAAATCATACCATCAAAAATGAAAACAATGAATTCATAACCAGTGAAGAAAAAAATAAATTATGACTGCTTACAAATGACAGATAAAACAAATAGGGAGGTTTTTGGTTTTGTGCCTTTCTTTTTTTCCTTAATGTGTCTTTCCCTCAGCATTCCTGAACTAGTCATTCCTAGCCTTGGGTGCAGTTTTGGAAATCTAAAACATCAGAATATACTGAGTCATTCAGTGGAGGCTGCCTAGTCACAGAAAGCATTTTTTGCATTGGAAAAGATAACCACAGACTAGTGGAGAGATTCAAGCTCTAACTTGGTCAGCAAGAACTTCTTTGAACTGTTCTGGTCATTCCAAAGGGCCATTTGTGGCCTCAGCAACCTGGTAAACCTACTAAGGGCAGGATTCCTGCCCCAGCCCGCACTGTGACAATGTCTGGAGTAGGGTACTTGGTAGAATTTAAGGGGGGGAAGGAGAGAGTATAAGCAGTGTTCAGAGCAGCACAATGAGCAAATAGTACGGACTCTAAGAGAAGTAGCAATAAGAAGAAATACAGGTTCCAGGGACAATGGTGACATCTAGTAGCACAGGTGCCTGCAGCAGCAGATAACATGGTGATTATCAAAGTAGGTAGTGACACAGACTCCAGTACGAGTAAGCCACAACATGAGCCTTAGCAGCACTGTGGCAGTAGTGTGGGCTCACTGGAGCAGTGGTGTGAGCTCCCACTGCAACAGAGTGGACAGACATAACTCCCACAGAGTAAGCAATGGCAGGGACAGTGCTGAAAGTAAAAGCAGATTCAGTGTATCCTGTGCTGCTAGTCTGCAACTGATTCAACTTCTGTGCATCGATGTAGTTTAAACCCAGTGATTCCCTGGACATGCTTCTTTAGGAAAGGCTTAAAAGGTCATTCTTGGCAAAGATTGAGGGAACAATAAAAGGGAAATGAGTTCTTAACTACTTTACTACAGATGACACTAACTCATGATGACAACTGGAGAATGTGAAAGAGGTACCATTTTATTCAGTGCAGCCTTGTTTGTTTCAGCTATTATTCCTGCTCATAGCCATGCCTTTATGTCATAGGGACCCTTTGTGAACTATAAAGATACCATAAGGCTTCACCTAGGACATGGATCAGACTAGTTCAATCTGAGACCTGGTCCTTCCACAGAAGGAAAGAAGCCTATGACTCCTGATCTCTGCTGCCTCGCCTCCAATCACTCTTTCAGCAGTCCATTACTTTGCCCATTGTCTTCTGTTTTACTTTGATTTTTGCTTTGGTTTTGATTTAATTTTTCTTCCTCCACTGGTACCTATGTTATACTTTTCATATTTATGATGTCATAGCTGTTCAGTTTCATCTCTAAAAGTCATTTAAGCAGTACAATGATACTTGAAGACCTTGCCACAGAGGATGAAGTGTGAGTAAGAGGAATATCAAACTAATCCCAAGCATCCTTCCCATGTATTCTAAGCCAATTCTTTTTCTGAACAGGTACTAAAATCATTCTCAGGCTTTAAGAGACTTAGTCTGTTGATCTCAATTCGTGGTTGCTTGAGTGCATAAAGCAACAAGACAATCCAGTTCTGCCCTGATATTTGACAAGTAGCTCACCATGGCAACTACCATGGGCAATACCATGGCAGGAAACCCAAACTCATCTAAATAAATGTGATTTCATGGCTGAATAACCTTCCGCTGTTATGACTAAATAAATCTTCTTTTTGCTAACTGTCAGATCTTCTATGATTAAATAATTTCTTTCTACTATCAAAATTAAATTATCAGAAAATTGGGTACAGACAAACCTTTTTCTTAACAGAAAGTCGAGGTATAATGGATAGAGAACTAAACTATAATCAGTAAGACCTGAATTTGAATTCTGCCTTAGACTGACATACTTACTTATGAGCCATGTGACCTTGGCCACAGACCAAGACTCAATTTCCTTAAGTGTAAAATGGAGACAATACCTACTTCACAAGGTTGAAAGGCTTAAAAGATATAAGTAAACACTTTACAAACCTAATGACATTAGATGATGAAGATGATGATAATGACATCATCACTTAATCTCTAAGCCTCAGTTTCCTCATTTATAAACTGACTAATAAAGTGTCATTTAATTTTAAATATATGATGCTTTTGGTTTAGAGTTCCTACAGAGGCCAAGGGTAACTAGCTACCATTTATGTAAAATCAATAAAACCTTGTTATCATTAGGACACAATAGCTGGCTAATTTTTATTAATTCTAACAAAGATTTATAATGTATCTGATGTTTACACAGGACAACATAAGTAATGGGTGAAAAAAAAAGTATAACTAAGAAAATATGTCTACTTTTATATAACTTACAATGTAGAGTTGACAACGTCATGGGCCATAATCCTACATCCCACAATGCCCAACGTATAACAGATATTCAATAAAATTAATTTATTTGGACAGGAGTAAATCCCATCACAATTACACAAGAGACAATAAAGGAAGCATAAAAAAGAATAATCTAAAAAATATTACAGGATTAATACTAGAGCTAGAAGAATCTTTAAAATCATAAGAGTTTAAAACCCATAATTTAACAGATGAAGAAAATAAGCTCCAAAGATATGAAAGATTTTATCCAAACTCACACAAATTGTCAAAAACAAAGGTGATTTTCAAATCTGGTTAAGGCTCCAAATCCAAGTACAATTTCCACACCATGATGCTTTTCAGATTCCAGAAACATTCTTTTAAAAATGAGAGGTATCTTTTAATCAAGACCCCGAGTAAAGTAGACAGAAACCAGGGTATAAGAATGAATATTATTCCCGTAAGCAGAGGAATATAATAAATGGTGGGAAATGACATTCAGATAATATTAAAATACAAATTTAAATACTTAGGAAATTAGGAGGTGGGAAAAGTAAGGTTATCATAGCAACTTATCTCACCCACATTACTTTATTAGTGAATATGTGTAAGGTGGAAAAGTATACTGTTACTATGGAAACTATAACAATACTATTTTATATTTATATAACACCTTTCATCTGATGAACTCAAAGAGCTTTATAAACATTCATTCATTAAAAATCATTTTTATTGAAAGTACATCAAAATTTACCTAACAGCATATAACAATTGCAGATCAAACAAAAGGAAACTTCATTGTGTACTCTAATAGATTTACATAGAACATACACCGTCCCTTAGGATTTTTTTTTTTAATAAAGACAGTATATCCTATGTACACTCACCTTCTTATTGCTTGAACCAAACAAGAACCAACTTCATTGTTTTATTGTCAAAAATATGCAGCTCCTTTTCCACCCACTCTTTAATTTCTCTTTCTATGTGTTCGGCTAATTGCCTGAGAAGTGCCTTTAAAAACTCCATTACTGTGATGTCTATATATCTCTCACTATTAAAGAATTCACAAATTTAAATCTAGTTTCTTCTTTCAAGATACATCTGATTTTATTTTAAAATCTTTTAAAACTTAAAATCTGTAGGTCCTCTATAATAATTTTTGATTAAATGAGTCCATTTAAAGTAAGGCATTTTCTGTATATATGTATGTATGTATGTATGTATACACACACACACACACACACACACACCATATCATACATATACCATAATGGATTAGATCAATGGTCTATACAGACTAGTATTGTCTTTTAAAAGCTAAAATAAGATTTACTTATGAAAATATGTGAAATTACAAAATTATCTCATGGATAATTTCATCAAGTCATATTTAAAGGTTAGGGAATATACCATGAACAATTTTAAATTCTTTTTAATATTCCTTTATGGATGTAGTTCACACACATTTATTCATCCCTTAATTAGACTTGTTTATATCTTCAGCATTTGCAACTTCTTCAGATAATCAGTCAGAAAGTATTTATTAAGCATTTACTCTGTATTGGATACTAGGAACACAAATATAATCAACGAAACTATCCTTACTAACATTCCCATAGGCATAAAAGATGCTTATATATTCTCTTGCTTGATATCCCCCAAATCCTATAAGATAGGTAATACGATCTCCATTTTATTAAAAAAAAAAAAAGACAAATGAAGGCCAGAAATATTAAATTGATTTCCTACACTCACATAACTGAGTGTAAGAGATAGGATTTGAATCAGTCTTTTACTTCTAAATTCATCACTTTCTACTTTGTCAGGCTATCCATCACATCACAAAACAAAAACAAAAACAAAACCATCCATTTCTCCATTGAAGGATTATAGTTCTTTAGATTCTTTTAATTCTATCTTAATCTACCATATCAAGCTCTCAGTTGTCACCACCATCCTGCCTACATCTATCAGCTAGAAATCTAGAAACTTCAAATACTTTTTAGTTTGATGTTTTGAAAACAAAACAACCCTGTTAAATGTATATGTCAAATAAGAATCCTAGAGATTCTAAATAGGGACCTAAGTAAAGGACATTAATGGGAGTCACTACTTAACATCCTAACAGTTTGTGAGGATAGAAAAGTTTAGGAAGTGAAATAAGCAGTTTTAAATGTCACACAATACACTTTAGGTGTGAGATTTGGCAAATTAACAACTGTATTCTTTATGACATGATAGATTTCAATCACATTCTCTCTCAATCATTCCTTAAGGAAGAATTTAGTAATTCTATTCTACACTCAATGAAAGCTTCCCTTGAAAAAAGTTCTTCATAGAGAACCATCTCTTACAATGTCTAAGAATTTTCTTTGTCACTCCTCAACTATTTTTTTTGTGTGTGGGGGGGAGGGATAGTGGTTAGGAGGGTAAAGAGACCAGTGAAGAACTTCTTCCAATAAATCAACTCAATTATATTTTCAGAACTTCATAGTTCCTAAGACAGTTACTGGGAACACTGACTGTCCAAGTGACTCGCTTAGGGCTAAAAAGTCAGTAGATGTCAAAAATTAGGCTTGAATCTAAGACTTCCAAACTCTTAAGTTCAGCATATAGCTGTTTTTCTGTCTGTTGCTATTGTTGTTCAGGTTTGATTTTTTGTTGTTTTGTTTTCAATCATGTCCCACATTTCATGACTCCACTTGTTTTTGGCTTTGGGTTCTTTTTTTTTTGTTTGTTTGTTTGGGCAAAGATACTGGAATGGTTAGTTATTTTCTTCTCCAACTCATTTTACAAATGAGAAAACTGAGACAAATTGGTTAAATGGCTTGTCCAAAGTCATAGAGCTAGTACGTGTTTCAGGTAAGATTTGAATTCAAGAAGGTGATTCTTCCTAACTCCATCCTGGTACTTTATTTTTTTATTATTATAGCTTTTTAATAACAGAACATAGGCATGGGTAATTTTTCAGCATTGACTCTTATAAACACTTCTGTTCCAACTTTTCCCTTTCTTCCCTCCACCTCTTCCCCTAGATGGCAGACACTCCCATACATGTTAAATATATACATGTTTATTATGAATCTTTCATTTCACAAATATTTTAAGCATTTATAATCCATGATACCATACTACACAATATGAGAAATACAAAGAAAAATGAGACAGAAACTTTATATTAATTGAGCTTATAGTCTAAATATAAATATAATCTTCTTTTCAAGACAACACAGTTTCTTGTGAAACTTTCTGTTACTGTGATAGTCAATAATTTTATCATAGAGTAGGCATATTGAAATCTCACTATTCGTATTCATATATACTAAATTTTCTAGTTGTTCTTCTCTATTCTTCAGTCTAGTTGTGATGTTTTATAAAACCAGAGAAACTATTTCATAGAAAACCTGTGACAATGTGAAAATCAATTTCTTTTAAAAAATTTTTTCATTAAGAAACCTCCATTCAGTACATAATATTTTAGTGTAATAAAGTTATTAAATATTTATCAAAACACATTAAGACCCTTAATTCTGTCTTTTTGTCAACCAATATTTATATTCTCATTATAGTTTCTTTCTTTTTCTTTTCTTAATTTTAATATCGTATTTTTCCCCACTTACATGTAAAAACAATTTTAACATTCTTTTTTTCTCAAAATTTGTGTTTCGAATTCTCTGCATCATTCCCCTTCCCCTCTTGTTAAGAAGGCATTTTGACACAGGTTATACATGTATAGTCATGGAAAACACATTTTCATGAAATTCACTTTATTAAAGAAAACACAGGACAAAAAAAGAGAAAGAAAGTAAATAAAAAGTATCTTTATCTGCATTTAAGCTTTAACAGTTCCTTCTCTGAAGATAGAGAGCACCTTTCATCCTAACTCCTACAGAATTGTCTTGGATCACTGTACTACTGAGAATATTCACAGTAAATCATCAAACAATAATGCTATTATTATGTACAAAGTTCTCTTGGTTCCGTTCATTTCACTTTGCATCAGTTCATGTAAGCCTTTCCATGTTTTCTAAAGAATATCCTTTTCATCATTTCAAGTAATCAATCAGGTATATTACAAATCTTTGTTGAAATTAGTAAAATCAGCCAGAATTTCAGCGATTTTAAATAAAGGACAAGAACTTACTCATGAGCTAAGACTCTGTGGAGAATTTTCAGCAGAAAGAATAATGGAATGGGGAGGGGGGACACAGAGCCGGATGGCAGAGAGTAGACACAACTTTCTGTGAACTACTCTGATGTTCTCTTAGATAGCAGATTAAGCCTCTGAACTGGGTTTTGGAGTGAAAGAATCCACAAATATTTGGAATACAACACATTTCCTGAAGATATTTTGGAAGAACTTCAGAACAGGTTTGTTTCCATGGGTCAGGGGGACAATTTGCTGAGCCCAGACCACAGTATAGGGAGCCTGGGGCAAGAAGCTGAGGAAGCCAGAAAGTTTCTATGTCTGAATCTTCTGTGAGGCTCTTAAGGCTGTCCTGATTTCAAGCAGGTGTTTTACTAGATTTGCTGTAAAATGCCCAAAGGCAAATATAAAAGCTACAGAGCTCCAAAAGAATTTGGGACCTAGCCACCATTACCCAGTACCAGAAGTCAGTCAGAAAAACCGGCCCAGGGCAAACCAAATTGGCTGTTGCACCTTTGCCTTAAAAACAGATCTCAACCCTTAAAAATGAGCAAAAAAGCAAAAGAACTCTGACAATAGACAATTTTTATGGAGAGTGTTAAGGGATAGGTCAGTTCTCCTAGAGCCTCCACAGCTGTGAATCATAACACTGAAGGAGTTGCAAGGCAGCTGTTTCTGACAGAGGTGTTGCAGACTAGGAATGAAATAAACTGGAGGCAGAGGGAAGAGGAGAGAGGTCAGACAATGCAACAGCCTCTCAGTCAGAGAGGTCAGAGAACAGCAACTGCCTCTCAGTCTTCTTGTATCATCTTCTCACAGGAGGAGATCCATTCTGCAGGTCTGGGTTGGATCTTCAGTAGCCACTATCAGGTCACTCCTGTGTATTCCAACAGAGAGAGAAAGAACAGACCTCAAAGCCCAAGGTTCCTAAAGGCAAATCAATTCCAGATGAAGCCCCAAAGGGAGATATGAACTGGTCTCCATTTCACAAGGCTTTCTTAGATTTCAAAAAGGATCTTTAAAAGAGAGTTAAAAGAAAAATGGGGAAAAGAAATGAAATCTTTGCAAGAGGGTATGGAAAAGGAAAAACAGAAACTAAAATGAGGGAAATTACATCTCAAACAGAGGCAAAGATGACCTATTATAATAGAGGGAAAGAAAGGAGGGGGATGAACATTGTGTGAATCTTACTCTCATCAGATCTGGCTTAAAGAGAGAATATCAACGATATTTGGTTTCACAAAGAAACTTGTCTCACCTTATAGGGAAGTGGGAAGGGAAGGGAGAAAAGAAAGGAGAAAGCAAATGGAAAGGAAAACAGAAGTAGGAGGGGAAAGGTATAAGAAAAGCGGAGGGGCTCTAAAGAGGAAGGGCTGTTTGAGGGAAGTATAGTCAGAAGCAAAATAGTGGGGAAGAGGGAAGGGAGAAAGGAAAGAGAAAAACATAACTTGGATTAGATAAGATGGCAGAAAATAAAGAATTACTTATTTTAATGAGATTTTATTTATTTTATTTATAAGATTGGGGTGAAACAAAGTTACCCACTATCACCCTTCAATACTGTATTAGAAATATTAGCTATGGTAATAAGAGAAGAAAAAGATTAAATTAATTCCAGTAGGTAATGAGGAAACCAAATTTTCACTTTGCAGATGATATGATAGAGAACCCTAGAGAACTAACAAAAACTATAAGAAACAATTTACAACTTTAGCGAAGTTGCAGGATACAAAATAAATCCACATAAATCATCAGCACTTTTATATATTACCAACAAAGTCCAGCAGCAGCAAGAGATACAAAGAGAAATTTCATTCAAAATAACTGTATAGTATAAAATATATGGGAATCTATCTGCCAAGGGAAAGTCAGGAACTATATGAATACCACTGCAAAACACTTTCCATACAAATAAAGTCAGATCTAATTAGTTGGAAAAATATCAAATGCTCATGGGTAGGTCAAGTGAATATAATAAAAATAATAATAATACCTAAATTAATTTACTTATTTTAGTGCCATACCAGTCAAACTCCAAAGAAATTATTTTACAGATCAGAAAAATAATAAAATTCATCTGGAAGATCAAAAGGTGAAGAATTTCAAGGGAATTAATGAGAAAAAATGCCAATAAAGGTGGCCTACTTGTGACAGATCTAAAACTATATTATAAAGCAGCAGTCAACAAAACCATTTAGTACTGGCTAAGAAACAGACTAATTGATCAGTGGAATAGGTTAGGTTCACAGAATAAAATATTCAATAATTATAGCAATCTAGTGTTTGGCGAACCCATAGACTCCAACTTTTGGGATAAGAACTCACTATTTGACAAAAACTACTGGGAAAATTGGAAACTAGGCACTGACTCACATAATACCATATACCAATATAAGGTCAAAATGGATTCATGATATAGACATAAAGAGTGATATTATAAGCAAATTAGAAGAACATAGGATAGTTTACCACTCACATCTGTGGAGAAGGAAGGAAATTGTGACCAAAGAAGAAATGGAACTCATTATTGAACACCAAATAGATAATTTTGATTATATTAAGCTAAACATTTTTGTACAAACAAAACTAATGCAAAGAAACAATAAATTCAGAAAACATTTTTACATTTAAGGGTTCTGATAAAGGTCTCATTTCTAAAATATATAGAGAATTGACTCAAATTTATAAGAATTCAAGCCATTCTCCAATTGACAAACAGTCAAAGGATACAGACAATTTTCAAATGAAGAAATTAAAACCATTTCTAGTCATATAAAAAGGTGCTCTAAATCATTATTGATCAGAGAAACGCAAATTAAGATAATTCTGAAATACCACTACACACCTCTTAAATTGCCTAAGATGACAGGAAAAAATAATGATGAATGTTGGAGGGGATGTGGGAAAACTGGGACACTAATACATTATTGGTGGAACTGTGAATGGCCAGCCATTCTGGAGAGCAATTTGAAATTATGCTCATACCCTTTGACCCAGCAATATTTCTACTGGGCTTATACCCCAAAGAGATCTTAAAGGAAGGAAAAAGGACCCACATGTGCAAAAATGTTTGTGGCAGCCCTTTTTGTAGTGGCAAGAAAGTGAAAACTGACTGGATGGCAATCACTTGGAGAATGGCTGAATAAGTTATGGTATATGAGTGTTATGGAATGTTATTATTCTATAAGAAACAATCAGCTATGATTTCAGAAAGACGGGAAGAGACTTAGATGAACTAAGTGAAATGAGCAGAATCAGTAGATCACTGTACACAGCAACAAGATTATACAATGATCAATTCTGATGGACATGGCTCTTTTCAACAGTGAAATGATCCAAACCAATTCCGATGATTTTGTGATGAAGAGAGCCTTCTACACCCAGATAGAGGACTATGGGAACTGAGTGTGGATCACAGCATAACATTCTCCCTCTTTTTGTTGTTGTTTGCTTGCATTTTGTTTTCTTTCTCTTTTTTTTCCCTTTTTGATTTGATTTTTCTTGTGCAGCAAGATAATTGCATAAATATGTATGCATATTTTGAATATATATATTACCATGTTTAACATATATTGGATTACTTGTCATCTAGAAGAGGGAGTGGAGGGAAGGAGGGGAAATTTTGGAACACAAGGTTTTGCAAGGGTCAATGTTGAAAACTTATTCATGCACATGTTTTGAAAATAAAAAGCTTAAAAAAATAATAGAATCATATAGTTAAAGCTAGAAGGGGAGTTATTTAGTAATCATTTATAGATAAAGAACTAAGTCTTATAGAAGTTAAAAACATCATTATCATCTAATGCCATAAGTTTTATAGAGTGCTTAGTTATATCTTTTAAGCCTTCTAACCCTGTGAAGTAGATTTTATTGTCTCTATTTTAAATATTGTAACTTAGTATCTGTGTTTTCATGGGACAGTCACTTAATTTCTATAATGTGAATAGCATTCCCTGATAGCTGGAATGAAATATGTGTACAAAGTAACAATAATACCACAAATATGTATCAAGAGAAGCATGTGTCTTACCTGAAGAATAGAAGAAAATTTTGCTTTGAATGCCCATAATTTGAAATATGTTGCTGTTTATCCATGTAGAATTGCTCAGTTTTCAAACTCTTTATACTTTTTTCTTCCTGTACCTAAGGATTATCATTTTACAACTGAATCTGTGAATATCCCATATCTTTATTCTCTTTAATTATTCTTACAATTTTATAGTATAATGAACCTTCACCACAACTTTATTTCAAAACCTACCAGAGCTAAAAATTAAAATTAAAAAAAAAACTTCCTTTGTCCTTTTTTGGTTTTATTTATTTTAATACACGTTGCTTAATGAGTCATGTTGGGAGAAAAAAATCAGAATAAGTGGGAAAAACTATGAGAGAGGAAAAAAAGACAGAACAAAGAAGTGAATATAGCATGTGTTGATTTACATTGAATCTCCACAATTCTTTTTCTGGATGCAGATGGGATTTTCTGTCCAAAGTCTATTTGGATTGCTTTGGATCACTGAACTGCTGAGAAGACCCAAATCTTACATAGTTGATCATCACACATTCTTGCTCTTATTGTGTACAACGTATTTCTGGTTTTGCTAGTTTCGGTCAGCATTAGTTCATGTAAAACTTTACAGACCTTTCTAAAATCAGCTTGTTCATCATTTTATAGATGTTCCTTTGTCCTTTTAAAAAAACAAACCTCTTAAAAGATTTACCCTTGTAATACTTGTGAAAAAAAAGGGAAAGTAACAAAGTTATACACGGAACTTGGCTGATTCTGTATTGCTAGATAATCTAAATATTGTTTACTAATTGAAGAATGTCAATTTTTAGGGAAGAACAAATAAGATGTCAAGATTCAATGACAATGTTCTTCCTGATTGCAAGTAAAAAGATAGACTTAAAATTCCTTTCTATGCCCTTTCCTAACCCTACTTTAAGTTTGATATAAGAATTGTTTGAATAGGCAGACACTCTATCAATATCTCTTCCTACTCAAGCCAGGGAAGGAAAGGGATTATAGGAAGTCAAACTGCTGGTCGCAAAAAATAGAAGGAAGATTTTTATGTATTTATAATACATGCTAATGTATCTGATTTTACATTTAGAAAATCTGAGATACATTTCTAGTGCATGATTCTTGTTTTTTATTTTTCTTTTACAAAATCCATTCCATAAATATTTTCTGAACTTCAGTCAACTAAAAGTACAGAAATATAAAGTGTCATTATTGTTACTTTAATGTCAGAATTTTACACGAAGCCTTATAAATGTTGAAAAGATATAAGAGATACTGCCTTCCTTAAAAAATTTTCTATTTATTAAAAAAACATTTCTGAAGTAGGTCCTACTTCAAGGAAATAAACAAAAAGAGTAGTTTTATGGATATCGGACTATGTTTCAAACAAGACCAAAATGATCTGAAAGTTCTTCAGAAATCTTACTTTGGGATGTAAAATTAATTTATATTGCTATCTTGTAAAACTTTTAGCATAAATTTTTTTTGATGTTCTTTCTACTTTTCTAAACTTTCTAGAGTTATTTTCATTTCTCTACTATTCACCCATGATATTTATTCTGTTCTTCCTCTCAAAACACATCTTAGAACAACTTTTAGAAAAGTATATCACCTATATTCACCTTAATACTTCCAGAGTATATGATTTCATTTATGCTAGTATCTTCTCCAGTGATAAGATACTCAGCATAATACTTCTACAACTGGATAAATATATTCTGAGAATTTCTTTGGCTAAAAAAACCTATCAGCCAAACATAAGTCAACTCTAGGTTGGGTCAGGAATAAGAGAGATAGATATAGTTTACTGCTGCATTTATATTCAAAACCTCTTCCTTCTTAATATTTCATATCAACCATTCAATTACCAAATCTTGTTGATTCTACCTTGTCTATTCAATTCTCTCCCTTGATAAAGCCATTATTACAGGTTTAGGTCCTCAGCATTTCTGGCCTATGTCTATTACATTAAACTTAGAAATATATTCCCCATTATGCATTATTATCTAACTCTCTTGTACTTATCTCATCTGTATTTGTTTATATCTCATAACAAAAATGTAAGCTACTTGAAGACAAGGACCAGTTTTCTTTATTCTTTATATTCCAAGTCTGGCACAATGCTTCACACATATTAGGAGCTTAGTAAGTGTATGCTGAATTGAACAGAGCCTATCAGAATTTGTGTTTTACCAGCATTATCTTAGGGAATATAAGATCTCTTCCACATTATATAAGACATCGTTATAAATCTTTGAGGTAAATATTACTTGTAAGCAAATTGATTTTAGGTTAAATATATACTCTAAGCAACCTGGTGGATGTTAACATATAACAAAAATATGTTCACACTATTTATGTAAATACTTGCACACATACACATTTCTTTTCATTACAAAGTTTTTCAAATTTTAGTCTAAAAACACCCACAATGAAGTCATTTTATTCAAAATGGGTGTAATTCTAACATATCAAAATAGTACCTCCATTAAAGTCCTACTTTGCTATTTCATAGAGGCATAGAGATAAGTGCTGGTTCTTGAAAGTTTAGCTAACAAATTTTTTAAGAGGACAGAAAAATCAGTTTTCTCATCTGCACTCCTAAACCATAGGACTTCTAGCACCCACTAGGGTCTTTACATTACATTAATAGCCAACTAAAATATTTAGTTTAAAGCAAAAATATAATGACATGAAAAGCAGGAATGAAACAGACCCTTATAAATCCTAACTGCAATATTCCAAAAATACACACAAAATCAGTGTTGAATAAGTCTACATATAGGTCGCTTTTATTGCTCTGTCATTTCACTCATGTCCAACTCTACATGAATCCATTTGGGATTTTTTTGGTGGAGATACTAGAGTGATTTGCCATTTCTTTCTTCAGCTTGTTTTATAGATGAGGGAATGAGTTATAAGCAAACAGGGGTAAATGACTTATCCAAGTCACAAAGCTAGTAAGGCTTGAGGCCAAATTTGCACTCAAAAAGATACATCTTCCTAATTCCTGGTCTAGCATTCTATCTATTGCACCTAGCTGCCTCATAAATCATATTGACTATATTGATAAAAGTCCTATCTTTTCAAACCTCTTCATTCAGTAATCTCACTAATGGGCACACACACACACAGACACACACACCCATACACATATTTTACTCCAAAGAGGTCAAAGATAAAAAGAACCAGTTTAAGCCAAAATATTAATAGCAACATTTTATGACACACAAAAGTTGAGGGGTGCTCACCAACTGGGAAATGACTGAAAAAAATACTGTGAAATGCAGTTTTAAAAGGATGTTAGTATTTAGCAAGTAATAAATATGAAGAACTGAAATTTAAGAAGTTAATAAGAACTAATGAAGGGTAAAATAAGCAGAACCACAACAATTTGCACAGTGCCTGTGATAAAATGAAGGAAATGGTCATTAAGAGGATACTTAATTTTGAATAATCATTGTAAAGGCACAAAGAAAAGATAATGAAACAAACCTTTTTCTAGGTATAGGTAGGTGGAAGAAGAGGGGAAGTATCAAGCAGAGTAGTGTATACACTATCAGAAATGGCTAATACTGGTTGTTTTTGTTGTTAAGTTCCTAGATAAAGGAGGACATCTGCATGTCCTTAAATATTTGGAAATAAAAATAAAAGGTGAAGATACAACTTATTTGAGGAGGGAGAAAAGAATTTAAATTAGGCTGCTATTAAAAAGGTAATTAGAGAGAGGACGTGAGGTGTATTCTAAAAGAAATGAATGAATTATTGATACAATATATATTTTTTTGTATGTTGTTACTTTTGAATATACTGGAATAAAGATTGTGGTATTTTATTCTACTATAGTCTAGCCTACTTTGTGAATGTTTTTGCATAAGAATTATGGTTTTTAAATTAGCTATCCTCAAGGTAGCTAAGTGGCAGGAGTCTGGCTATTCTAGCAGAATAAAGCACCAGATCTAGAATTAGGAAGATTTAAATTTAAATCTGGCCTTAAACACTGTTACCTTGGGCAAGTCATTTAATCTGTTTGACTCAGTTTCTTCATCTCTAAAATGAACTTGAGAAAGAAACAACATTCCAGTATCATGGTAAAGAAAACCTCAAATGGGTCAGGAGGGTTGGACATGACTGAAAAAAACTGAATAGCAATGAAATCCTCAAGGTAGCACAATCTTTAAACTAGATCAGTTGTGAAATCTTTTTAAAGAATTTTATGTAAGAAAAATTATTTTCCCTGAAATATTAGATCATCAAAATATTTTTTCTGAGCAAGTACACATTTTAGGTAATGTATGCATATTATATATATATGTGTGTGTGTATATTTATGTATGTATATATTTATGTATAATAAATGTAGGTTTTAAACTATTTTCTCCATAAAAATATGCTTGTTTACTTTTCACTTGGGGCTGTCATACTTGACTAGTTATGACATTCCATGATTACTAATTTTAAAATAAATTCTATAAGACAGCCAGAAATATTGGCCTTTTAAGTTCTAAAGCTTACATTTTTTTCTATCAAATATTTCAAATTTTCAGAGAAAAAGTGTAAGATCTACAAGGAAAATGTAGATAATTAGAGACTTTTGTGAAATTTGATAATTAATGAAGATCTGGCAGAGTATATAAACTCAGGATAAAGATGAAAACATTGGTGTAATTTATGACTCAAGACACTACAAAACTTAGGGTGAACTAAAATGAGGGCTCTTCAACCCACAATTATACATTGAAACATTTTTATGTTTCTTTCCAAAACTTAAATTATTATACAGAATTTGAAATGAATTCAATATAAATATTGTTAAAGTAATTCATATTTATGTTTTCTTCATAATACATGCTGCTCTATAAACACAGCTATATGGAGGCGGGGGTTCTTTTGAAATTTTTATTGCTGCAATGATGATCCATTCATTGGGTATAATTTCTATGCCCCTCGCATAGTAAAAGTGCCACAGTTCTTTATACAAAAGTGGTTCAACAAATATATTGAATTAAACTGAATAGTGATCATGTATAATGTTTGGCAGGTATTACTCTTGGTATTGAGTATTGATATTGGTATTTTCTTGGTATTGATGCTGATTGAAAAGGACTAATATTTGTTTTTAGACTGTACAAAAAACAGGCAAAAATAATAGAAATATTGCCTAAACAGATACAACTTCAGATAGTAAAAACAAGGGCCAAAAGTAGACATTCAATACTAAATTTATCAAAGGTAATAAATATTAGTTTACTACCAGATTGAGCATGTGAAAAGTATGGGATCCAAAACTAGAACCAAAAGATGCTCTATAAGTTTTATATATAGGAACTCAAACAACAAAATATTAGCATGAGTGTCAAACAAATAACTAACTAAAGCAGATTTGTTATTAAAAATGGAGGAACTCAAAATAATGCCACAGGATCAGGTCCTTGTTATTAGTAACTATAGAAAGCTCAATCTTATCAAGACAAGACTTACTGATTAAATATCTGCAGAGAAATGATAAAACTGTACAGTACATCTCCATTGGCATCATCACAGATGAAACTATCACCCTAAATCACTAAGACATGATAGGGAACCACACAAATTTTAGAATATTTTCAATAGACACTGTCATATTAAAGATTTAGAACACTTCAAATTACATATTACTTTATATTTTTATTTTTTCCACTAAACTTTTTGAGTAAATTTTATTAATACCCATTGCTATTACTAAAATAGTCCATGTACAAAATAGGTAAATATAAATAAATTTGGAATGTATATTCAAAAGTTTTCATCAATCAAATTTGTAAATCTTGGATAGCCAAATGCAAAAATCGATCATTATTAATTCATCTTGGTTATCTATCACTAGTACCATGCTTCTCATAATTTTTTAGGACTTTATTATTTAATTAATGATTTGGATAATGAAACAGCATGCTTTATAAATGTGTATATTACAAATATAAGAGAGACTGCATACTAGCTGATGAAAAGCTAAGGATCCAAAAATGTATCAACAGAATTTTGAACCAAAACTAAACTTGTAAAATTGGATGTGTGTTCAAGGACTCAATTGGATAAAATACAAATTTGAAGAGGCAAATCTAGATATCAGTTCATATGAACTACATCTTGGAATGTGACCTTGACAGTAAGCTCAGTGAGTCAACAGTGTGACATAACAATTAAAAACATTATATTAGGCAGCAGCAAAAGTAGTATATCATGCATTGCCCCAGAAAGACTATGTCTGTTAGATAAATTATATTCAGTCTTGGGTGTTCTAAGAAAGTTCTAAGAAAGATATTGATAAATTCTGGGTGTCCAAAGAACAAGTGAGAAGGTGAAGGGTCTTGAAATTTTGCATTACTAAGACTGTTTGGAGCAATAGTGATGATAGAGTCATGAGTCAGAGATTTGGGAAGGGAATTTGGGGGGAGAATCAGACCAAAACTTCATTTTGCAAATAAAACAAACTTTAAAAAGTCTTAGAAAAATTAAGTATCATGTCCAAGTTCCAAGGTCTGACTCCAAATCTAGTGGTTTGTCCATTGCACCATATTACCTTCTTTTTTGAGAATTACAGAACTTCAGTGGCTTTTCTCATATCTGAATAATGTGAAATTGGGCACCAAAAGTACACAAAAGAGAACAGGAATTGTAATTAAAATTTGCAAACAGGAGGTGTGTTTAAAGTATTTTATATTAAAACCAGCCATATAGAAAGGGGTAAAACAGGTGTGTAGCTCACTTATTCAAGCAAGTATAAATTACTGGGACTCTTTTATGAGCAGAGGAAGGTACAAATAAAACTTGCCTTGCCTGTCAGGGACCCGATCTCTGGGTCACATGACTAAGCCTTTCAAATGGAAATGCTAAGCACTGGTCAACTCTAAAAGAAAATTAAGTAAAGTATCCCATGTCCTTAATGTTACATCAAACTCCAGAATTTTCTATTCAGATATATTATTATTTCTTAATTTGATAGACTGTTTATACTAGGTGCTGTTGCCAATAAAAGTCATGACTTTTTTTTAACACAATACTAATTTTGTGACCATGACTTATTTGGAAGTAGCCCCAGTCCTTCCTTAGTTTTAAAATTTCACAAAAAAACTGAATTATGACAGAGCATGGATGCCACAATGAAAGTTTATATCTGATTTATGTTTAATAATTATATCACTGGTCTGTTTAAGAAATTAAATAACTTTCCCTTTTTGAGGAATAATGACCCGTCCTACTAACAACCTAATAGCTTTATGTACTTGCAGTACCTGATAAAAATGAAAACTACTATGTATATTAAAATATAGTATCTATGGAGTTCTACAAATACACTAAAATCTTTTCCATTAAATTAGTAGTTTTAATAGCTTTATGTACTTGCAGTACCTGATAAAAATGAAAACTACTATGTATATTAAAATATAGTATCTATGGAGTTCTACAAATACACTAAAATCTTTTCCATAGTTTTATGCTTGGTTAAAAACACTGACAACGAAAAGGATAAATAATATTGTAGAAAAAAATTAAAATGAATACGTAAATTTAAAATAGATTTATGTGTGAATGTAAAATTTTTGAAGTCTTCATACCATTAATGAATGAGCTATATAAGAATATAGCTAATATGACCTATAAGTATTTTAAATATTAAAGTACAATATTAAAATAAATCCTAAAGTGATATGAACTTTCTAATAGTGATATAAATATTTATGTGAAACATTTGGACAAACTTATGAAACACTGAATTATATAACTTAATCGCATGCTACTCAACCAAAACTTTTTGAAAGTGGTCCCATCTATACACAGCTAGAGATTAAGCAGGGATTAAAACTGGATTCTAAAAGTTATAAAAAAAAATATGAAGAATTTTATAAGAAAACAGATATTACTCAATTTTTCCCAAAAAATTAGGTAAGGTATTTAATGTCATCATTTAAACAGATTCTCCACTCTAAATTAACTTGAATAATTTATTAATGAGTAAAGAAACTGCCATAGCAAAACTTTGCATATGATACACACATGAAATTTAGAATATCTTCTTAAGAATTTCACAAATCAAAGTATAATGGGAATATATATACTTTTTATACTTTAGCCAATAAATTTTCAAGAAAAAGACACTTCCCTATTTTTACTTCCATTTTGTGGCTTTATTCTAACAATCACATTTTATATATATAAGAAGTACTCCTACTAATACTTTGGGGCACTATACAAAGTAAATATAAAAATAAATATATTAAAATACTAAGTTACATCCATTTGCTTTCCAAATATTAATATATGAGGAAAATAATTATCATGGACAAAGTCAAGGAAAATATTTGCATACTTATTTGTTTGTTTATTTGTTCATTCATTCATTCATCCATTTATTTATTTTTGAGGCAATTGGGATTAAGTGACTTGCCCAGAGTCACACAGCTAGGAAGTGTTAAGTTTCTGAGGGCAGATTTGAATTCAGGTCTTCCTGACTTCAGGGGTGATGCTCTATCCACTGTGTTACCTAGCTGTCCCTTATTTGCATATTTGTTAACATTAAAATATTAATATATGTACATATATACACAATATAGTCTGCTTGTTTTACACATACATACACACCCACACATACCAAATAAGTATACCTGTTTAATATATTTTATATTTTACATTATTATATATAAGATCATTTTTCATATATATATATATATATATATATATATATATATATATATATATATATATATATATATAAACATACTTGTTTAAATATTTTTCATCTTTTTGTGTCCTTAACACTAAGCGTAGTGCCTGGCACATAATTGATACTTAATGCTTATTGACTGATTAATATTATATTACATATGTTTAATATGTATACATTAATCAAATAGAGATTTAACATATAAAAATGAGCTATGTCAACTGACACCACTTCCCCTCCCTATAGAAAAGAATATATTCATTAACAACATTTTCCTAAAGATTTTAGTCATAAGCATACAGGAGACTGGAAGAGCATAAAGGCCCAGGTCCTACATCTATATTCAGATTTTATCTTTTCAGTGTAACAGTTGCTTAAACTCTTGCCCATATTTGGCAAGGTACGCATGAAGTACAATTTGTTTTCAAAAGCAGATCAAAATGCAAAGACATAAAAGGTCCATGGGAAATTCACAGACCAGTTATGTAGTATATATTTAAATAAAACATAAAACTCTTAGTATCCAGATTTTAGAATTCCATAAAGAAAGGTTGTTCCTTGTAGTAGACTTGTTGAGAACCTTCCCCTCACCCCTTTTCTGAAACCAAAATGTTCATGTAACTATGGTAACATGATGATATCTTTTAACTATTTTGTTTATGCTTTTTTTGGCTGACTAGGCAATCCCCATGTTCCCTGAAATTCTCTACAGCATTTCACATTCACTGGAGTGGCACTTACTGATGAAGGCAGAGCATAAAAACAGCTGTCTTCCACCCACACCTCAACTAAACCAACCACCCAATTGCTTTTGCAGATGTTTTTCTTTTTTCTAGACCAATGGGTCTCAAAACCAAATGTTACCACATTTAATATAGTAACATTTCCCTTAAAAACAAAATTAGCCCCAATAGTCTAAAAAACACAAGACAGGGAAACAGAATCTTAAATAATTTTTGATTATCACACATGGTATGGTCATTGTTTTGAAGTGTTTCTACAAAGACTGGCAAACCCACATTTCACTTATCCAATTATTACTTCATATTTTCTCAATCTTGTAATCCATGACATCATTCTGGAAAAGGGGTTTCCTATCTTAACGTAGTATATATATATATTTTTTTCAGCCCAAAGAAATAACATAGGAACATATGAATAATCAGTTATACCATGTAGGCTTTTATTTGCTACATGCTTATGTTTCAGAGTAATTAAGAAGATAAATAAGTGATTCCTGAAATACAAAATTATATTCTCCTCCAAATCCCCACCCCAAAAAATATAACTAAAGACAGAGCTACTTTCAAAAAGTTATATGCTGTCTTTGTCGGTTCTTAATTTATTTGAGTGGTCTATTAAACAATCAACAAGTTTTTTTTTATTAAGATTTGTATACTTAATTTTGTATACTTAATTCATGACAACAAACTTATTTTAAAATATAAAATGCCCTGAAATTGTTTTTAAATATTCTATGATTTATTCCAATTGATATTCAGTTGTAAAAATCTAGGCATTTTGTTTAAAAATAGATATGTTTTCAAAAATATATAATAAACGTTTTTGCTTTTTTATGATGAAAAGATATAGAGTACAATATATAATTACTTTATGAAATTACACGAAAGTTTTCCAGACAGTTTTCAGTTTATATGATTTGTGCAGATCATTTTCAGTTGAGATCATAGCAGATATCTACGAAAAAGCACTTAAGCTATAATATTTTAAAATGTCTCAAAGTTATTCTTTAATAAATATTTCAGAAATTTTATTTGTAAAATTAGAAAGAAAAATGTATACTATCTTGGCATTCACTTTTAACAGGCATTAAGTGATTTTACATTTTTACTTAGTGCTAACAAATTAGAGATACTTCTTGTTCTCCAAATTTAGCACTCCATCTCTACGACCTCTGAATCTGTACAGCTTAATTTCCACAACTCCTCCTCAAAGTAGTTTCTCAAAATTTTTTTTTGCCTTCAAGATTAGATCAAGTGACATTTCCTATAGGAACTCTGTCCTAATCTCCATAATTCAGTCAGTTAGCACACATTTATTTACACGCCAGGAGACTATGCTAAGAGCTAAGCTTACAAGGAAAACAAAAAACAGTATTCTGCTCTCAAGAAGCTCACATAATATTAATGGGAGAGAGAAGATGCAAACAGTTATGTACCAAAAAACAGATAGTAAAAATGTAGGGTACTTTCCCAGAAAAGGTACTTGAAAGAAAGTGAGAAGGATGAGACAAGTTTCTAGCAGAAGAAAAATTTTGAACTGGTTCTTGAAGGAAGCTAAATAATCTAGAAGGTAAAAGCTAGAAAGGAGAGCATTCTAGATAGAAGGCACATTACATTGAGTAAAGGGAATAATAAAAATGTGTAAAGTATAAAAATGGGATGTCCTATGTGACAACAGCAATAGTTTTTTATTGCTTTCTTCTTCCTCAATTGTTATGTTTCCAAAGAACATGTCCTAGGAAAATATAAGTTCTCTGGAAGCAAGAATTCTGTTTCATATATTTTTGTGCCCATCATGCCTTGCATATATTAGGCACTTAATGACTGTTACTAAATTGAATTAATATGACCTTGAGAAACATGTACTATGATTTTGCAGATGACAAAACCATAGAATTGGAGCTCAAAGGAAATTTTGAGAAATTCTAATATAACATTGTCTTTTAACAAATCAGGAAAATTAGGCATAAAAACGTCATGACTTTTCAAACAATATTAGGCCCACTTGTCTCAAAAACTTGTCTTTATAATCAAATGAGAAAACATAAAATATGTGAAAGCATTTTGAAATTGCCTAGAAATTCACAAATGGAAAAAAAAGATGCTGAAAAGGAGAACCTCAAAGTCATGCAATATAGAGTTTATATTAACACTTAATAAGTGTATGCTGCCAAATTTATTCTAATTAACTATAAAAATTATGTATTTTCCTAATAAAAGTTCCTTTAATTTCATAGGGATGCTGTATCTGATATTGAACTTTACGTCAGGTTCCATTTTATGTAATTTTATTACATAATACAATGAACTTTTTATGTTTTAATATTTTTATTTTTCCTAGTTACATATAAAATAATTTTTATATTAGTTTTTAAAATTCTGAGTTTGAGTCTTCTCTTCCCTCCACTCCCCAACTGAAAAGGCCTAAATGAAGTTGTGCAAAACATTTGCATAAAAATCATGTTGCAAAAGAAAACATAGAGCTTTGCACCCTTCCCCTAAAAATCTCTCAAGAAAAAAAAAATTAAAGAGTGCTTCAGTCCATATTCAGACACAATCAATTCTTTCTCTGGGTATACATAGAATTTTTAATAATAAGTCCTTTGTAGTAGTCTTGTATCACTGTATTTCTGAGAATAACAGTCTCAATGAACATTTATTTATTAAGAACTCATTTTTCACAAACCATTATGATAAGGCCTGAAGATTCAAATAGAAAACAGTTCCTGATAATCTTCACCATGTGAACTTAACACATATGAAAAGTTTAAGCAGCAAGTCAAATAGCAACAGCCCAGAATTCTTAAGGTGCAGTGGCAAAGCAGATAGTAATGAATCTTTTTTATGTCATTCTTATTGACTGACTTCTGAAGTTGAATCATGATCACGTCAATGATTTCGTTGGCAAAAACTTTCTTTTCTGATTCTCCTATATCTGCAATTAGAGCATGCTCAGAAATTGTTAGCAGGTCACATCTCCATGGATGCTTCCAGGATATTGGCAGGGCAGGATGAGGACTACTTAATTGCATCAGTATGTAAAGCATACTAAAGATGTAAGGTACTCATAACCTTTGGTATTATTAGATAATTGTTCTAGAAGGCAGTGGTTTCCTTTGTTGGAGGTTGATTCAAGAAAAGATTAGATTACTTATCAGGTACATTATAGCAGAAATTTCTTAGCTATGTGCTGGACTAAACAGCTGCCAAGGTTTTACTTTCTTAAATCTGCAAGTCCATAAAAGAATAGTTAAATTCTATCTAAATTTCTGATCCCATTACCAATGGGATTTTATTATTATTATTATTTGTTTGTTTTTATTATTTTACTATTATGTTTTCTATCTAATAGAATAATTGTCCCATTAAGGAAGAAGTAGATTTTGTCCAGAATTCTGGAACAAAACATATCTGCCTGGAATTACTCTGGGACAAGGAAGAAAAGGAGTATCAAAAGTAAGAAATTTGGGGATACTGTATTAATTTAAAGGGAATGAAAGTAAATTCACAAGAAGAAAACTATCACTACACTTATTTTCTCAATTTTTAAAAAGAAAGAAAGAAAGAAATCTCTATTGTGGCCTTTTAGTTGAGTCAAAGGGTAAATGTTTTTCAAACAGAAGACAAAAATTCCCACAAAAATATTTTAATCTGAAAGATAAAGAACTAATCGAAAGTTGCAAAAGATTGTGAACATAAATAAAAGGGCTCAAAGGAAAAACTGGTGATCCATGTCTTGATAATTTCTATGTGAGAACACTGATTGAAAATACCCAATAACTAGAGCTTTATTGGTTGCCATTAGTCAATCTAGTCCAGCAATCAAATTTTAAACAGATTTTGTGAAAACTTCAGATATCACCTAAGATCTCAAGGATTAAGACAAAAATAAACCAAAATTATATTTGGGGTTTTTCTCCTTGTATAAAATGAGGTTATAATAAATCATCTTGATCTATTATATTCTACTGATATCTATGATTCAATTCACTAGTTAGGAAGATTTAAAACCTATTTTTGAAAAAAAGTACAATCATTTGCTATAAACTTTTCAAAATAGCTATAGTATGTTTTAGCAAAAAAGCATATACCATAAAAATTATGAGCAGCAATCTTTCTCATATTCATTTAGAAGCATCTCCAAAAAAAGCAACTTTTTAAAATAAATCCAAACAAATTGAACTTTATAGTCATTAATTCTCTGAGTGATAAAATAATACAATTCCAGTTAGAAAAACTTACCATGGATTTTTGCCATAAAATTTGCATTTCATAAGCAGGCATATCGTTTTTCTTGGGGGGGAATTTCATATAACCATACTCAAAGGTAGAAGGAAACTGACAAGTCATTGAATATCTGATTTTATAGATGAAGAAAATGAGACCCTTCAAGTTTATGTTACTTTTCTTTTTTTTCTTTTAAAACAATTTTGTTTGTTTAATATTTCCCCCAATTACATTTTTTTAAATTTACTTTTGTTTTTACATTTTTGTGTTCTAGATTCTCTCTTATCCCCACCCTCAATTAAGAAACTTATGTTACTTTTCCTAAATCATATAGCAGAATTAGAATCTCCTTGAGACACTCTCAAATATGATTTCTTTGGATAAATTCCCAAGATTCCAAATAAATAAAAACAATTTTCAAAAGTCTTATTCCCTAAATTCTTTGCAATTTTCTGCTCAAAAAATTTACATCTTCTTCTATATTATTATTTAAATTTATTTTTGAACTTTTCCTCTACTCCACTTTTAATATGTAAAGAATAATAGTCAAAAAGCACATAAATTGGAAATAGTTCACTTAATTATTAATGAATAAAGGTTATGAGTTTTTAAAAATACTAAATACTTAAATTACTAATAAATAATTGGTGGTAGAAATTTAAAGAAACTTTACACCACAGAATATTTACTGAAATCCCTACAAGGTATTACTGCCAATTTGATAGAAGAGGAAAAAAAATGAGAATATACTGTACAACTGGAAGATATTTCAACCCATCAACATAAGTAGTAAGAGACTGTCTCCTATAAGGTGAGAAAGGAAAAAAAATTGGCAAATCTCTGAGAAAAAACAAAGACAAGTTATATCCTCACAAAATGTACCATTCTGTCGCCAATTTAAAGTAATTGGCAGTAAGATATGGGGATGCTGTCACCAGTTTATACGCCATACTGATGGTATTAAATTTGGGTACTGAAATGAAAAACTAAAAAGGATGAAACTGAATTGAAATAGAGTTACAGCAAGAAACTCTTTTAGATAAAGTCATATCTAATTTGTTTTTCAGTAGGTCAAATAATAATGCACTATTTTTAGACTGTTCAAAATGTACACACATTTACTTTTTCTCTCAGTATCTTTATAACATTAATATTATCTTTTAAGTTAAAAGAATTAATATTTTAATTGTCCCATTTAGCTCTCAGTGAATAAAGAGATACTAGAATGAGGTTCTTCTAACCTTAAGTATATGTCTTGTTCATTATCTATTAAAATCCTACTAATATTTTTAATTGAAAATTTGTTTTTCTTAAGCACAGCTTTTGAAGAAAAGCATTACTTCTCTATCAAAAATAGAACATTAGCTCTAGTTGTCTATGACACAAAACTTCAAATTAAAATTTCCTTATCAATTCTGATGGACATGGCTCTCTTCAACAATGAGATGATTTAAATAGTTCCACCCGTTCAGTGATGAAGAGTCATCTACATCCAGAGAGAGGACTATGGACCACAACATAACATTCTCACTCACTCTGCTGTTATTTGCTTGTGTTTTGTTTTCCTTCTCAGTGTATTTTTTCTTCCTTCTTGATTTTTCTTGTGCAGCAAGATAACTGTATAAATATGTATACATATATTGTATTTAATATGTATTGGACTACCTGCCAAATTGGGAAGGAATAGAAGGAAGGAGGGGAAAATTTGGAATAAAAGGTTTTGCAAAGGTCAATTTTGAAAAATTACCCAGGAATATGTTTTATAAATAAAAAGTTTTAATAAAAAATTTCCTCATCAGTAACTTAACAAATTTGAAATTTCAGAAACTAGGCTGTGGTTGATCTGTATTCTACTTGTGAAGAAAAATGGTGACTAAGTAAAGGAATAATATCAATGGTACTTACCCCCTACTTCAAAAAAAATGAAATTTTAAGGACATTAGAAGAAATCACTGGAAATGACTCTAATATAGTTATGAAAATCAGATGCCTAAGGCTTCTACTACATAAAATCTTATCACTTCAACCATTGCTACTGCATAACATTCAAAACAATAAATTTTAATAATATTTAATTTAGATATTTCATTAATTTAGATCAATTTTCCTTCTTATGTATCTAGAAGAGGCAGCACAGTAAAGTGAAAAGAATACAAAACTCAAAAAACAGGGTCAAGTTCCAATCACGACACTATTTATTGTATGACCTGGATTGTTGTTGTTCAGTTGTGTTTTACTGTCTATGACCCCATTTGGGGTTTTCTTGGCAGAGAATTAGATGTGGAGATACTGATATGAAACTTGGGACAACAGGACTAAGTGACTGCCCACTGTCACACACCTATTAAATGTCTGAGGTTGGATTTGAACTCATGAAGATAAATCTTCCTGATTCCAAGCCCAGTTCTCTATCCACTGTGCCAGGTGGAACTGCCTATAAGCCTGAGCAACTCATGTTAACTTTCTCAATATCAGGTGTTTCTCTACGTGAGAAAAAAGTGTTGGACTAAAAGATCTCAAATTTCTCTTCTAGTGTAAAGAATTGTGATTTCTCGATTCCCAAGGATTTCTTATTCACCTCTCATGAAGGCTCTCTAATTATGGATTTTAAACTTGGAATTCTCATTTCTTAGGTAATAAAAACAAACAGATACCTCCAGTCATCAATAAGATCTTTTTCTCACATGATTTACCTAGGTTTCCCCATATAAAATGCATCCCTAACATTTTTCTCTAGTACTGGCTCTACCTTTACTCACATCCCACAATATATTTATTTCTCAAAGGACAGCTGAAATAATCCTTTCTCCCAACTTTCAATTCCAGATTTTTCTTTCCCTTAGTAAACCCTCAGCCAATAGAATAAAATATAAACTCATCTTCTTAAAATCATTCCCTATCTACCTTTCTAGCATAATTGTATGTCTCTCTCTCTCTCTCTCTCTCTCTCTATAAATATATATATATATTTATATATATAGAGAGAGGCAGTGATATCTATAGATAGATATAGATATACATACATACATACATACAGAGAGAGAGAGAGAGAGAGAGAGAGAGAGAGAGAGAGAGAGAGAATTCACTTCTGTACTCTGCAATGCAACCAAAGTTTCTCTCTGTTCTTCACATGTTTCTTTGTACCTCTTCATTGGACATTCTCCATGACAAGAATGCACTCACTTTGTCATTTCCAATTCATTGAAGCCATCTCTTCCTTTATTTGACTGCTTGTTAAAGGACTCTAACTGGGAATCCTAATTCTGAACTTCTAGCAAATGCCCAGGAAATAATTTTCCAATTCTCAAGAGACAGAGCTGTTCCAAATTTCTTGTTCTTAATCTAGAACAGAACTGTAAGGCTTACTTGTAATATGAGTTTTACCACAACCAACTCAGTACTGGAAAACATAATAGCTCCTATCCTTCTCAATGACTATAATGCAAATAATCTGTGGTGGTGTTATCAAATTTATCACCATTCTAAGACAACAATAAATGGCTTCAAAAACAAAATGAAAGTAGCACAATGTAAGAGGAAGAATCCTAGATCATTTGGGGGACAAAAGCTCTTTTCTTATTTCAACTTATCTCTTGAAATCTATGTTTCCTAGTTCATACAATGACAAAGTGGATTGATATATGGTCACTTTCAACTTTAAAATTACCTGATTTTGTACCTATTCCATTCACACGAAAGGTAGAACCAAAAAAAAAAGCAGTCAAACGGAATGTGTATCTCAGTTTAAACTGATGCTTTTCATTATGTTTTAGTCATTTTGTTCATTTTCAGGCAATATGGAATAGAAGAAAAATAAATCTAGGGTCTAACAGGACTAATTACAAAACTATTCATATTCTTGCAATATATATATAAAACAGGAATTAATCGTTCAATGTTGTGTTTCAAGTGTTATGAATTCCCTAGAATATCAGGGCATACTTATATTCATATATAAAGAGTATCAGTCAAATGTAAGAATATTAGCCAATTTTGGTTTTTTTTTAATAACTTCATTCCCTCCATATAAACAAAGTCTGTTTTGTGCAAATTATCCGTGTTTCTAGAGATTAAAATTCATATTTCTTGTGAACTTAATAATTAAGCATTTAATATACAAGGAGCAGAATGGATATGACAACTAAAAACGACTACAATATGTACTTTACTTTTAAAAGTGTTATGTGTGTATATACACACACACATACTATGTTATTATTGCAATAACAAAACTATCTATTTGCATCTCCTCAGAAAATTTTTGCTGTGTCCCAAACATTAAAGTGTTTTAGTGACTCTGTTCTGCACATTCATCACAACTTACTAACCTCATCCAAAGTATTAAATTGTAAAGACTCTTTGACCAATATTAAGTATATATCAAGGACTCAAAGAAAGGAAATGCATGTTGTAAGAATATTTACTGCAACATATTTTGTAGTAGCAAAGAACAGGTAATAAAGTGGATGTCTATCACTATGTAACAATTCAATGGAAATTTATTGTAATATAAGAAATCATAAAAATAATAAATTCAGAGAGGCATGGTAACATCTGTTCAAAGTGACAAAACTAAATGAGAAGAACCAGACCAATTTACCTGATATTAACGACAATAATATGAAGACAAGAACAATTCTGAAAGACCTATGGAGCCAACAGTAGCAATTTCAAAAGACAAAGGATGAAAATTGTATGTCATATCTCTTGACATAATGAACCAGAAATACAAAACTGGATTAAGCATTCTTGAACGTGGCCAATGTGTTTATTTTTCTATTGCTAATATAAAACATTACCAAAAATAGATAATAATACACACTTTCAAATAAAAGTGTATTAAAATGGACTATTGGAACTCTAACAACCATGGTTTACATTGACATTTTACTTAATCCTCAGAATTACAACAGTAAAAAGGAAAGAAAAAAAAAGAGCATTTTCATCAGATCCACCAATCCAACACAATAATTTAAATCCTGTTCTTAAAGTTCTTTAGTCCAAAATATAGCAAAATAATATCCTTGGGAGAATTTTTATCGAAATGACTAATGTTGGAGCAATTCCTCTAAGCTGCGAGAGAGGGCTATCCATCAGGATGAAGGAGATGTGAAGGGATAAATCAAAGTTATGGGTGAACCACAAAGAACTTAAGCAATAGTATCTTCTAAATTTTACTAGCCTTTTTAGATAGAATCTAAATATCATCCTTTCATTATCAAGCCACTCTCTCTCCCTCCCCCCAAAAATGGCAAAGAATGGACAGAAGCTATTCAAACAGAAAAAGGGAAAGGTTAAGCCTGGTAAAAATGGAAACACCTATAGAAAATGAAGATGCCAAAACAAACCAAGCACAGAAAAAGCTGAAAATGTTGGAAGATAAGTGATTGAGTGGA
Source organism: Sarcophilus harrisii (assembly GCF_902635505.1). Classification (NCBI taxonomy): domain Eukaryota; kingdom Metazoa; phylum Chordata; class Mammalia; order Dasyuromorphia; family Dasyuridae; genus Sarcophilus; species Sarcophilus harrisii. Next base: position 159,821,468 of record NC_045430.1, on the reverse strand, counting down.
TTTTTTGATTATTGTATTCTTCTGGTGACAGTAAAATGTAAAATTCAAAAATACTATTTTTATTTAATTTTATAAAATGTAGACTTTTATTTTATTCTTATTTATTAGAAAGACATACACAGATTGGAAAAGGGGAAAAAAGAATATTGATGATTGCTATGGATGGGACATACATGACCTTGAGGCTAAATTTTAGTTTATACTATATGCCAAAATTTCATGTATAATTATTTTTATTTATTTAATTGTTTTGGTATACAGATTAACAGTTGCTAAAACACAAATCTTATTCACACCTTCAACTAAATATCAAAGCCTCCCACAAATTTTATGGGCAAGCTAACAAATATTCATAAATTGGATGGTTGATTCATTTTATTTTAATTTAAATTTGTTTAGAGGCAACATAGAGAATTGGTTTTGGTGATAGGTTTAAATCGTATATCTTTCATGTTTAAAAGATCATAGATTTAGAAATGGAAAGGACATTAAAAATCATTTAGTCCAAGCTCCTCATTTTACATATGAGAAAGTGAAGCCAAAGGAGGTGAAGTTTTGCCCAAAGTCTGAACTAAGCTGTTATGACTCAGGAGTCTTTCAACTGTGCCAAACAAGACTATAAGATAAGCTATGGTCAAAGACTTGGAACAAATTTGACCAGAAAGAGAATTAAAATACTAAGAGCAATTAACTTCCTTTGTTATAATTCACATTACTATGGTGCTTTAAGTATTATGTTATACTTTGTTCATAAAATTTTTAAAAATTGAAATTTACCTGAGAATTTCATGAGATGTATAATGTGCTATTTCAATTAGAGCAAATAAAATACTTATATAAATAAAACCAATGTAGCCAAGATTAAAAGGAAAGGAGAAAATTGGGAGAAAAAATTTCACAGATAAAAGTCTCATGTCTGAAATATAAGGTCTTTGTCAAATTTATAAGAATGTGAATAATTTCCCAAGTGATAAATGGTCAAAGGAGAACAGCTTTTTGATGATGTAAACAAAGCATACTTATATGTGAAAAAATGCTCTATATCATTATTGATTAGAGAAATGCAAATTAAAACACCTTTGAGATATCTTAACTCTATCAGATTGGCTAAAATTGAAGATGTCAAGAATGACTACTAGTTGTGGTATATGATTGTGATAGAATACTGCTGTGCTATACAAATGATGAGTTGATTGAATTTAGGAAAACATGGAAATACTTGGACCTGTGAAGGAAGGTGCTATTCATTTCCAGAGAAAGAAATGACAAATAGAAATATGTTTAGTATGGCCTTATGTGTACTATCTATGTACATACATGTGTATGTGTGTTTATAGTATGTTTAATTACAACTCTGGGCAATCCACTTAATCCTATTTGCTTCAGTTTCCTCATCTGTCAGATGAGCTGGAGAAGTAAGAAAACCACTCTTGTATATTTGCCAAGAAAATCCCAAATGGGAACACAAAGAATAGGATCCTACTCTGAAAGATCCTATTCTAGGATGCTGAGAATAAAAAGACAAAACAAATATGTAGGCATACATATTTGTATGCATATACATAACATATATATACATATATATGCATACACACATATATAGAAAAATACATACATATTTACACACATACATATACTATGGAGGGGCTTCCTAGATTAGAAAAACAGAACCAGAAGGAACATTAGAGATCATTTACTCTAGTTCCTTCATTTTAGAGATGAAGCAGGTCAGGAAAGTTACATAATTTGCTCAATATATATGGCTAAATGATGGCAAAGCTGAAACTTTAAATCCACATAATATTAACTGTACTTCAACAGAACCTTAAAGTTTACCAATACTTGCACTTATAAGTTTCAGCCCAATTTAATGGAAGTTCCTTGAGTACAATGAGATTTAATCAATATCTTCAATATGGAGGTCTCCAATCAGAGGGTAGAGAATCTCCTGTCCAAATGTAGTAAATGAGATTTAAGCTCCATTAAGGAAGACATGCTATCCAATGATCTCTAAGATTTCTTCCAACTCTATGACTCTATGATCTTAAGAATGCCATCAGTTTCACATTGTACTGCTTATGAAGAAAGCATATTTTAAATAACAATTTAGCTAAATGGAGGGGAAATTTGTTTATGATAAAATATTCTCTCTACATGGTTTGAAGAAATATTTGTAGAAGTTAGGTCTCATCCCATTTTTGTACCTCATCAGATCGAGTTCAGTCAGGCAAAACCTTGGGAATTCAAAAAAAGGTAAAAAAATCAGTTCCTATCCCAGGGAGTTCACATTCAAATAGTTAAGGGTAGATGTTAAATAACTAAGTATACCACAATATTTAAAAAGTACATAGAAAGTGGTCTCAAAACAGAAAACCAACCAGTAACCAACAAAGACCTCTTGGAGAAGATTTGTCAGTCTTGAAGACAGCAAACTAAGAGGCAGAAGTAAGGGAGAAAAGGGGCTGAGTATTTAACATCTACAGGATATCTAGGACAAAGCATAAGATTGTGCACTGAGTGTTATGTGTGAGGAAGACCAAGTAGGCAAGTGTAGCTATATCATATGGTATGCACAGGCCAGTACAGTAGAAGGAGAAATAAGTTAAAAAAAAAAAAAAAAAAAAAAAAGGAACAGGTTGTCATTAAGCCCTAAAGTTAAGAATTCTCAATGGAATAAAAGAACGATTGCCTTTTCCTTCTTTCTTTATAAGATTCGGATCAAACATAAGGTATCATCTTGAATCATGTTGGCTCTCAAATGACTCACCATGGAATTTCCCATATGTCCCTGGTGATTCTACTAATTTCTTAGTAAAGTAAACTTTCTAAAATAAAATTAGCAAAGTACTAACTACTTAGTAAAGTAAAAGTAAAGCTTTACTACTTAGTAAAATAAAACTTAGATTCAGACAAGGTCTAAAATGTTTAAAGTCCCTTTAGAAGAGGTCTCCAGGTAAAATTCCTTCTGGAGGTGAAATGAACCTCATAATAGAATTTATCTTAAAATGGATATTTAGTATATAATGCGGAATCTATGTAAATGAGTAAAAAATATCCACTGATAATCCAAAATCTATTTTTCCAATAATTTCTCTCCATTCATTAAATATTTTGTAAAAACTCTGAACAAGTAATAAAGTTGATTTTAATATTAAATACAACATAACATTTATATAACAATTGTATTTTAAATAAAGCAATTTTTCTCCCTGTTATATCTTTGGGGGCCAGAGGGTCCTTATGAAAAATAAAATAACACAAAAGTAGACAAGGAAAATTGAAATACAGAGATGATCCCCAAATAGGTCATTAAACTTCTGAACAAAATCTAGACTTTATTCTAGTATTTTAGCATCTTTGTGGTATTATACAGCTGATTGTATAGTACAGTAGCAAAAGCAATTCAGTGGGATTTAATGATAATTATGTACACATTTGCATATAATTAAACTGGTGTACATAACTACCCTCAAATATATGTACATGTGTACATGTATGAATACATATAAACTGTTATTATTCAGTCATTTCAGTGATGTCTGACTCTTTGTGACCTCACGGGGTTTTCTTGGCAAAAAAACTGAAAAACTTCCATTTCCTTCTCCAGTTCAATTTACAGATAAAGAATTAGGGCAAACAGAGTTAATTGATTTGTCCAGGGATATAGAGCTGGTTAAGTATTTGAGGCCAAATTTGAACTCAGGTCTTCCTGACTTAGACCCAGTATTCAATTCACTGTAGTATCTAGCTGCCCTATAAATAAAAATATATTTTATGATGACATTATGCAGAAAATTCTTAAATGACTAAAAGCTAGACCATGGACTGGGTCCTAATCCCAGAAGTATTACATACTAGCTATATAACCTTGGGTGGGACATGAATTAAGCTAATTCTGAGCATCACTTACTTCACATCCAAAATTTAAAAGGGATAGTAGATCCCTTCTAGACAGAAATCCTATAAACCTATGCAAAGTGTGCTTTGGCAAAAGAAAGAATGCTGGGCATTGGAAGAAATGAGTTTGATTCCTCCTTTAGATATTTATTGGCTAAACAGAAGTAAAGCACTGGATTTAGTTTTCTAAAATCTAATATGAGAAATATCATATTCACTTGCTTCACTGAATTGTTGTGAAATAAGGGTTTGTGAACCTTAAGCTACACAAATCATACAGTAATTATATTTTTAAAAATATAAATCTGAAGTCATAGTAGTTAGTAGGTAGTGTTTATTAATGAAAACATGGAGCCTGGCCTCTAGAAATTCACAGTCTAAAGACAATTGCACTGCAATATTTGGATGTACAAAAGGACCACAAAGACCACAGGTAGCAGCCGAAACACAGAAAGATAATACTTTGACAATAAGCTAAAAATAAAATACTTAATGTACATAAGCATTAGCACAAATGGTTTCTGTGTTGTGGGAAGCTTTAATAGCATATCCAAAGTAGATGATTATGGTGGGAAACTGCCAAATCATGTCTATCTAGTAAAGGCATTGAAGTAATAACCCAACATGTACATGAAAAAGCTGGATTTCTAGGTGTTGGCAATTAAGCAGAAAAGCAAATACTAAAGTTTGTGAAAGAGGAAAAGGCTTGAAATGCTATTAAGGCAGGCTTTGAAATAGCTATAAGTTACCTATTGTAAGAAACATATTTCCCTTCACAGGTCATTTTCTAAAAGTTGTTCAAGATACAACTTCTGACCTAAAAGAATTCACTATCTAGTTGGAGAAAGAAGATATTAATATATGAAAAGTTAAAAAATGAAAAATTAAGAATAGTTATCAAAATTCTGAGTAAATGAGAGAGCTATGAACATGATTAACTGCTAAATAAACTACATAACCAATAATTCAATTTTTAAAATTTTACTTTTCTTTTTCTTGAAGATAGATTTTTGTTATCTTAAAGATATGTTCTTTTTCCTACATTATTCAGTATATTGATATGTGTATATATATACCCCTATCTTAAAATATGCAAGTTAACAACATAATCCATTAGTACATATTTAAAATGTTAACACATAGAAGACAAGTTGTTGGTAGAATATTTTTATAGGATATAGTAGCACTGTAACCCTGGACTTTTCATCAATTTAAGTTGACAGGAAAAGAACATAAATAACACATTTTCAGTTACTAAATATGTTCCTTCTCTAGTTTTGATTCCAAATTAGTTCCAAAGTGTAGACAGCCACTGGTCAGAGTTATAGAGAGAGCTTGTGCATTAGCAAAAGCAGTTGAGCATTATGACCCCCTGGAATCCCTTGTAATTCAAAGACTTTGTAAAGATAAAAATAATACAGATATGATATTATTTAGACACTCCAATGCATACTAGAAAATCATCATCTCTGAATGCTGAGGACCTGGATCAAATCCTGTCTCTGATGCTTAATATCTATGTAAAATTAGGCAAGCTCCTTGGCCCTCAGTTTCTTCATCTATAAAATGAAGGGATTGAACCACACCCAATGTCTTTTCCACTTGACAATGATATTCAATGGTAAAAGGAAAGCCATACTTATGACCAAAAATGCTCTCCCCCTCCAGAGAGAACTGATGGACTCTGAGTACAGATTAAAACATACTTTTAATGAGAGAATATGCATACAATTTTACTTTAGCAATAAAATTTGAGGGGGTATGTGTACAGTTTCACTTTAGGAATAAAGTTTTAAAATTATAAAAGTAGGTTTATTTAATAGCTAACAATCTGGAATAGAACCTCAACTATGCACTTAATTCTTATGAATGATCAAATTTTCGACTTCCAGCCAAGATGGCCCTGAGGAGGCACACAGCTGTGTAAGCTCCGCATTTTCTCTCAGAATCCATCTCATTACAAGCCTCTGAATTAATGCTTGACTGAAAAAACCCCACAATCAGTTACCAAGGGAAGACATCCTTGAGATTCGCCAGGAAAGGTCTGTTTTTGCTCGAGGTGGGACGGTTTTAGATCGGGCACAGGCTGAGGGCAGGCAGCAGCAGCGAGAGCTTGGCAGGCAGCTCACAGCCAGGCAGACCAGAGGGGGTTGGGGTGTAATCTCAGCCGTCTCTGTGCGGGGAGCTTTGCTACAGGCTTGGATACTTTGCCCTGGCAGCAAGTCAGTAGCCCAGCAGAGAAGCTAAAAACACTGGGGGTGACAAATACAATCCACAAAAGCTAGGGTCTCTCAGGACCTGGCCACCCCTCCCCCACAGCATCTCAGCACGCTCTCAGAGTCTCAGGGCACGGATGCAGCACAGCCATTGCTGTTCTGGTGGTGTCTCGCTGCTGCCCCCTGCAGTCTGTACAGGAAGCTCGGTAACACCATACAGCCTCCCCATCAAAAGAAAAAGCAGACCATTTGTTTTTCTTGTTAGTTTGTTTTCTTTAACTCTTCTTTGACAAAATGAGCAAAAAATTTAAACGGACCCTAACCATTGATAGCTTCTATACGGATAGAGAGCAGACTTTAAACCCTGAGGAGACTAAAAACAGACTGTCTCCAGGTGAATCCCCAAAGGAGGAGATCATCTGCTCTTCAGCACAGATGAATCTCATAGAAGAAATTAAAAAGGCTCTCACAAAAGAGCTAGGAGAAAAATGGGAAAAGGAAAGGGAGGCCTGACAAGAGAGTCTGGAGAACTCATCCCACTCATTTAAAGACAAAATGGATAAAGAAATCAAATGCTTGAAAAACAGAATTAGTGAAAAGGAAACAGAAAATGGCTCTCTAAAAAATAAAATTGGTGAAATGGAAAAAAATTCCATAGAACAAAACAACTCACTTAAAAACTCAATTGGACAATTAGAAAAAGATATAAAAAAGTGAGTGAAGAAACTACTTCATTGAAAATCAGAATGAACAAATGGAATTGAATAACTCGAGGAGACAACAAGAATCAGTCAAGCAAAACCAAAAAAATCAAACAATGGAGAAAAAGGTGAAATACCTTCTTAGGAAAACAACAGACCTGGAAAATAGATATAGGAGAGACAATCTGAGAATTAATGAACTCCCTGAAAAATATGATGAAAAAAAGAGCCTAGACACTATTTTCCAGGAAATTATAAAAGAGAACTGCCTAGAAGTTATAGAAATAGAGGGTAAAATAGAAATTGAAAAAAATTCATTAATCACCTAATGAAAAGGACCCTAAAATCAAAACACCAAGAAATCAGTGGCCAAAGTCCCAAACTATCAGACGATGGAAAAAATACTGCAACCTGCTAGAAAAAAATCAATTCAAATATAGAGGAGTCACAATAAGGATTACTCAAGACCTACCAACATCCACATTAAAGGATCGAAGGACTTGGAATATGATAGTACAAAAGGCTAAGGAACTTGGTATGCAACCAAAAATAACTTACCCAGCCAAAATGAGCATCTTTTCCCAGGGAAGAAGATGGACATTCAACAAAATAAGTGAATTTCACCTATTTTTGATGAAAAAAAACCCACAACTACACAAAAAGTTTTCTCTACAAATGTAGAACTCAAGAGAAACCTAAAAAGGTAAAAAGAAATCTTGGGAACTATATTTCTGCTATAAAGATATATAAAGAATACATGTATACCTTGTTCTAGAAACTAGAAGTGGAAAGGAAATTGTACCCAGAAAAGGGTAAAATGGGGGTACTATTACATCTCATGAAGAGGCAAAGGAAACCTATTCTATCTGAGAGAAAGAATGGAAGGGGATGAAATGTGTATCTTACTGCCATCAGAATTGACTTAAAGAGAAAAATTTTAAACATATTCGATTTATGGTGAAACTCCTCCCACCTCATTGAAAAGAAGGAGGGGAAAAGTGAAAAGGGAAGGAATAAGCTAAGTGGAAGGAAATACAGATATTGTGAGGAAAAGGAGTAAGATAGGGGGAGGAATTCTAAGGTGGGGGGAGGGATACTAAAAAGGGAGGGCTGTGAGAAGCAAGTGATGCTCACAAGTTTAATACTGGGGAGGGGGGTAAGGAGGAAGGAAGGGAGAAAAGTATAAACAATAAAAGTTAACAATGGCAAGTAATACAAAATTGGTAATTTTAACCATAAATGTGAATGGGGTAAACTCCTCCATAAAGAGGAAGCAGATAGCAAAATGGATTAAAAGCCAGAATCCCACAATATGTTGCTTACAGGAAACACACCTGAAGAAGGGAGATACATACAGATTAAAGGTAAAAGGTTGGAGCAGAATCTACTATGCTTCAGGTGAAGTCAAAAAAGCAGGGATAGCCATCCTGATCTCAGATCAAGCAAAAGCAAAAATTGATCTGATTAAAAGAGATAAGGAAGGAAACTATATCTTGTTAAAGGGAAGCATAGGTAATGAAGCAATATCAATATTAAACATACATGCACCAAGTGGTATAGCATTTAAATTCTTAAAAGAGAAATTAAGAGAGCTGCAAGAAGAAATAGACAGCAAAACTATAATAGTGGGAGATCTCAACCTTGCACTCTCAGAATTAGATACATCAAACCACAAAATAAATAAGAATGAAATCAAAGAGGTAAATAGAATACTAGAAAAGTTAGATATCATACATCTTTGGAGAAAACTAAATGGAGACAGAAAGGAGTACACTTTCTTCTCAGCAGTTCATGGAACCTATATAAAAACTGACCATATATTAGGGCATAAAAACCTCAAACTCAAATGCAGTAAGGCAGAAATAGTAAATGCATCCTTTTCAGACCATGATGCAATGAAAATTATATTCAATAAAAAACCAGGGGAAAATAGACCCAAAATAATTGGAAACTAAATAATCTCATCCTAAAGAATGATTGGGTGAAACAGTAAATCATAGACATAATTAATAACTTCACCCAAGAGAATGACAATAATGAGACATCATACCAAAATGTTTGGGATGCAGCCAAAGCATAATAAGGGGAAATTTCATAACTCTAGAGGCCTACTTGCATAAAATAAAGAGAAGGTCAATGAATTGGGCTTGCAACTAAAAATGCTAGAAAAGGAACAAATTAAAAACCCCCAGTCAAACATTAAACTTAAATTCTAAAAATAAAAGGAGAGATCAATAAAATTGAAAGTAAAAAAACTATTGAATTAGTTAATAAAACTAAGAGTTGGTTCTATGAAAAACCAATAAAATAGATAAAGCCTTAGTAAATCTGATTTAAAAAAGGAAAGCGGAAAATCAAATTGTTAGTCTTAAAAATGAAAAGAGAGATCTCGCCACTAATGAAGAGGAAATTAGAGCAATAATTAGGATTTCCTTTGCCCAACTTTATGCCAAGAAATTCGATAACTTAAATGAAATGGAAGAATACCTTCAAAAATATTGCTTGCCCAGATTAAGAGGAAGAAGTAAATAGACTAAACAGTCCTATTTTAGAAAAAAAAAAATAGAACAAGCTATTAACCAACTCCCTAAGAAAAAATCCCCAGAACCAGATGGATTTACATGTGAATTCTACCAAACATTTAAAGAACAATTAACTCCAATGCTATATAAAGTATTTGAAAAATAGGGATTGAAGGAGTCCTACCAAATTCCTTTTGTGACACAGATATGGTACTGATATCTAAACCAGGTAGGTTGAAAAAAAAAGAAAGAAAATTAGAGACCAATCTCCCTAATAAATATTGATGCTAAAATCTTAAATAAAATATTAGCAAAAAGATTACAGAAAATCATCCCCAGGATAATACACTATGACCAAGTAGGCTTTATACTAGGAATGCAGGTCTGGTTCAATATTAGGAAAACTATTAGCATAATTAACTATATCAATAACCAAATTAACAAAAACCATATGATCATCTCAATAGATGTAGAAAAAGCATTTGATAAAATCCAACATCCATTCCTAATAAAAACACTTGAGAGGATAGGAATAAATGAACTTTTCCTTAAAATAGGAACATATGTTTAAAACTGTCAGTAAGCATCATATATAATGGGGAAAACTGGGACCTTTCCTAGTAAGATCAAGAGTAAAACAAGGTTGCCCACTATTACAATTATTATTCAATATTGTATTAAAAATACTAGCCTAGGCAATAAGAGTCAAGAAAGACATTAAAGGAATTAGAGTAGGTAAAGAGGAAACCAAACTATCACTCTTTGCAGATGATATGTGGTATACTTAGAGAACCCCAGAAATTCTACTAAAAAGCTATTAGAAATAATTCATAACTTTGGCAAAGTTACAGAATACAAAATAAACACACATAAATCCTCAGCATTTTTATACATCACCAATAAAATCCAACAGCAAGAGATACAAAGAGAAATTCCATTCAAAATAACCATTGATAGCATAAAATATTTAGGAATCTACCAAAGGAAAGTCAGGAATTATATGAGCAAAATTACAAAACAATTTCCACACAAATAAAGTCAGATTTAGATAATTTGAAAAATATTAAGCGCTCTTGGATAGGCCGAGCGAATATAATAAAGATGACAATACTCCCTAAACGAATCTATTTATTTAGTGCTATACCAATCAGACTCCCAAGAAACTATTTTAATGATCTAGAAAAAATAGCAACAAAATTCATATGGAAGAACAAAAGGTCACGAATCTCAAGGGAATTAATGAAAAAAAAAATCAAATGAAGGTGGCCTAGCTGTACCTGATATAAAACTATATTATAAAGCAGAAGTCACCAAAACCATTGGTATTGGCTAAGAAATAGATTAGTTGATCAGCGGAATAGGTTAGGTTCACAAGACAAAATAGACAATAACTATAGCAAACCCAAAGATCCCAACTTTTGGGATAAGAATTCATTATTTGACAAAAACTGGTGGGAAACCTGGAAATTAGCACGGTAGAAATTAGGCATGGACCCACACTTAACACTGTACACCAAGATAAGATCAAAATTAGTCCATGATTTAGGCATAAAGAACAAGATTATAAATAAATTAGAGGAACATAGGATAGTTTACCTCTCAGACTTGTGGAGGTGGAAGGAATTTGTGACCAAAGAAGAAAGAACTAGAGACCATTATTGATCACAAAATAGAAAATTTTGATTATATCAAATTAAAAAGCTTTTGTACAAACAAAATTAATTCAAACAAGATTAGAAGGGAAGCAACAAACTGGGAAAGCATTTTCACAGTTAAAGTTTCTGATAAAGGCCTCATTTCTAAAATATATAGAGAATTGACTCTAATTTATAAGAAATTAAGCCATTCTCCAATTGATAAATGGTCAAAGGATATGAACAGACAATTTTCAGATGAAGAAATTGAAACTATTTGCACTCATATGAAAGAGTGTTCCAAATCACTATTATTCAGAGAAATGCAAATTAAGACAACTCTGAGATACCACTGCACACCTATCAGATTGGCTAAGATGACAGGAAAAAATAATGATGAATGTTGGAGGGGATGTGGGAAACTGGGACACTGATGCATTCTGGTGGAGTTGTGAACAAATCCAACCATTCTGGAGAGCAATCTGGAATTATGCCCAAAAAGTTATCAAACTGTGCATACCTTTTAATCCAACAGTGTTACTATTGGGCTTATATCCCAAAGAGATACTAAATAAGGGAAAGGGACCCACATATGCCAAAATGTTTGTGGCAGCCCTATTTGTAGTGGCTAGAAACTGGAAAATGAATGGATGCCCATCAATTGGAGAATGGTTGGGTAAATTGTGGTATATGAATGTTATGGAATATTACTATTCTATAAGAAATGACCACCAGGATGAATAGAGAGTGGCTTGGAGAGACTTACATGAACTGATGCTAAGTGAAATGAGCAGAACCAGGAGATCATTATATACTTCAACAACAATACTGTATGAGGATGTATTCTGATGGAAGTGGATTTCTTCGACAAAGAAATCTAACTCAGTCTCAATTGATCAATGATGGATAGAAGCAGCTACACCCAAAGAAAGAACACTGGGAAATGAATGTAAACTGTTTGCATTTTTGTTTTTTTTCCCAGGTTATTTTTATCTTCGGAATCCAACTTTTCCTGTACAACAAGTTCTGTTCTGCACACATATATCGCATCTAGGAAATACTATGACATATTTAATATGTATAGGACTGCTTGCCATCTGGGGGAGGGGGTGGAGGGAGGGAGGGGAAAAGTTGGAACAGAAATGAAAGCAAGGGATAATGGTGTAAAAAATTAGTCAGGCATGGGTTCTGTCAACAAAAAGTTATAATTAGTTTAAAAATTAAAAAAATAAAAATTTATTAGTAAAAAAAGAATAATCAAAATTTCAATTTTTCTATCATATTTTTCAGAACAAATCACTTGATAGGGCATGAAGTGACATGAAGTTTAACTTTCACAGCACAAAGTATTCAAAGACTTCATGAATTTTCCAAAATAATTTTCTTAATCCTTCAATATTCAGTCTATTTTCTTTTGAATTTCCTACAACTAGCCAAAACGGATAAAGACAAAGACTTGTCTATATGAGTAAGATCTTCAGGGAAAAACACCATAGAGTTAAGAGGGAAGAGATGTTGTAGAAGAAACTAGATTTTTTAAATAGGTTATTGGTAAATAATTTTATTTGTTATTAGAGCTTTTGCTTCCCTATACCACTTTGTCTACAAGCAAAAGAGAAAGCTAATTTGAGTCAGAAAGCTCTTGGTTTGAGGTCTGACAATGATACATATTTGAAAGTCATTTAACTTTTTGATATTTATGACTATTCCCTAAAATATAAAAGAAAAAATTTGCCAACCTATAGTAATAGATCCAATTTCCTTCCCAGTTAATTACAATAATCCAAAGGCCTCTCCCCAAAAGTAATTTCATAACTGTAAAGCTTCAAATAATAAGTACTCAGATATGAAAATTTGGGATAAATATAAACTGTTTTCTAATTTTTTTAATAATAAAAGACATAAATAATAAATAACATAAGTCATAATAAAAAAAAGAAAAAAGGAGGGGGTCGGGAGAAGAGCGGAATCTTATAGTTTCATACTCAAAAAATTCTGTTTTTTCTATGGATCCAAAATCTATTAGCTTCATCCTTGTTGCTAGACAAAAAGAACATATTCATTGGCAATAATTGCTCTTGTAGACACAAACTGATAATAAACAAGCGTGTATATTTTAAATTTGGATATGAATCTCTGTATCAACCCGGTCATCTCAATATTTCTCACCAACCAATAGGAATGTGCAAACATTAAAAAAAAAAATCATGAAGGTATCATTTGGAAATAGAGATGGGTGCAGCAGAAAGACCATTAGATAGATGGTCAGAAAGTCCAAAAACCACCAATAACAAAATTTAAAACAAAATCTAGTAATTCTTAATAGAATACTAAGTCTCAGTTTTTTAATGTGTATTAGAGATACTTTACATATTTATGTGTCATGAACACTTGACAGTCTGGTGAAACCCAAAGGACTCATTGTTCTGAGAATAATATTTTGTTCTAAGAACAATATTTTGAAATGTATAACATAAAATACATAGAAGTGCAAATGTAAACTGATTATATTGTAGTAAATGCATATTTTTTCCCATTCTAATTCAAAGAACCCATGAAATCTAGCCATGAACCCCTGAAGTATCTATGAACTTCAGTTTAAGAATTTCTGTCCCATAGGGACAAAGAAAAGACTTATGATTTAATTGGCACAGGGAACTTCCAGGTGAGGAGACTTTCTTTATCAAATCAAGTTATCACCTTAATTCATTGTGTAATTTCCTAATTTATCATCTTGATGACTTGCCTGAAGCACTGGAAGTTAAGTGGTTTGCCCGGGGTATCCCTGGGTTTGAGCACAGCTCTCTCTCTCTCTACTATACTACAATATCCTTCTTAATCTTTTATGGAACAAAGACATTAGACTACTAATGATTTCACAAAGTTTATTCAAGCTCTAAAATTTTGATTGTTTTATCATAATCATTTATGAACCCAATCAGTATAAATCCAATTTTTTTTAATTCCACAAAGAAAAAAGGGGAAGGAGGAGAGAGGGAAAACAAAAGCCCTGTCCTCTATGACCTCTGGAAAACAAAAACAAAACCAGAAAGTTTGATAATAAAAGTAAAAACATAGAGAACCTCAAAAACATAGGTATTCAAAAAAAGTTTACTACTCCCAGGTCCTTGAGGTGAATTACAACTCCAAGCAATATTTTTTAAGTGTTTGTTTTTTGTTTTTTTTTTTTAAAGAAGAAAGTAAAAAAGAAAAGAAAGAAAGCTCCAGGAAAACAAATACATTAGGGAACAGAAGAGAGACAAATCACAATACCTCTTCAGTTAAGGGTTGGGAGATTAAGGATCTTTGCTTCAGGCTCAAAAGGGATTTTTTTCTGTATAAAAACCTAGATAAATAAATAAATTTATAAACAAGACTGACAGATTTGAAACAAAATTTCAGCTAGAAGGGAACTGAACCTCAACCCTTAGGACATACCAAACACTTGAGATTTTCTCATGCTTATTGTAGAGTTACAATAAAGTTTTATTCTGAGTATTCACCCAACTTTAACTATAAAACTCCAAAAAGAAATATTCCTTTTTTTTCAAATGATTAAAATTTTGAAATAATTAGAAAATAATCCCTAAAATGTTACATTTTGATGGCAATCAGAATCATTACTTAATCCCGATGGACTATTAAATATATGAAGTATTTAATAAATCAGAAGATCTAAAGAAAAGTGTATTTGCCTTTACAAATAAAATATACAATGAAATATCAGTGCAAAATAGTTGGGGGGGGGAATGAATAGGTAAGCATTCCCAACAGGGAATATTAAAGAAAATATTGGAGAAAAAAAGAGATGGTGTGAGTATATGTTTGTGCATGCATACACACACCAACACACGTGCACATGTGTGCTTAGTTCTACTCAAGAAAAATAATTTTTCAAAGTAACCAAAAATGGGTTAAACAAATAAGGGAAACATAATGATAAAGAAGTATCTTACCTGACAAAATAGGAGAAGAAAGTAAAATAATGAACTTTCAGTAACTGATATCTTGAATGGAAACAAGCATGCTTCCAAATCAAATATACTGAAAACTGGGAAATTAATTTTCTAATTTACTAAAGAAAGAATTTTCAGAACAAGCTATTCCTCATGAAGAACACAGAAATGTGGAAGAAACCAAGCAAATATTTAGAAGATGGGGGAAACCCATAGCCTAGAAATGATTATAAAAGGGTGCAAAATATTAGTGGATACAAGAAATGTGGTAAAGAGTTTCACATTTCATTTTGCCCCCCGGCTCCATGCAAAATGAATGAAAGAACCAATGCCTACCTCTGAGGGAGAAAAAAAAATCAAACTTCCACAAAAGAGTTCAAAATCATTGCTGTACCTTTCTATGAGTCAACTGAATAGTGTAAGGTTTCATATTGGGTAACCATTTTAATAGTGTAATGAATCAAACATGAAAAGTTAAAACAAGAGCTTTTACACAATAACACCTGGTTCAACATTTTTAAAACTTACCATGGCATTTATTAACATTTTCAGTGAAGAGCAGGAAGGTAAAATGGAGCACTTAAAATTCCACTTGCATTGCCTGAAGTGGAATTTACCACCTGTATCAAGTCTATGGACAAAGTAGTTATATTAAGTTTTTGATGACTATTCTTAGACAATCATTTCAGTCAAAGTATTTGAACTTCAAGATGGTCACTACCATATGTCACAATGATACAGGTCTTTAGTAATGTCGATTTTTGAAAAAAAATTCATACTAAAAGCTACCTAAAAACCACAGCATGTGTACTTTATGGATTAGAATTGTCAATAACTTCAGAAGTTATATTTCTTAACCTGACATTTTCTCTGATAACTAGTTCAGTTTTCATCTGATAGAACTACTAAATATTCTAGGACTGTATCAATAATAATGTTAAATCAACCAAGTCCAATCAATCAAGTATTTATTAAATACCTGATGGATGTTAGCTCAATGTTGAATTCTAGGGATACAAACAACAAAAAGCACCAACCAAAATAGTCTCTATGTTCAAGAAACTGACATTTAAAGGACATATCATACACATGTTTACACATACACACATAGGTATTCCAAAAGTATTAAAGGACTTTTAACACATTAAAGCTTAAAATTGCCCTAAGACTTTTAAACACTGTTATGTGTATGTGTAAATAGAAGAGTGGGAGATGTCAGTGGGTGTACACATACTGATACACAGTGTGTTATTTAGCATAATTTGACTCAACAATAAAAAAATGCTTTAAAAATATTTTAGTAAGCCCATGATTCCTTTTATTTGTAGTAATCACTCTTTTTTAGTGAGACAAACTCTCCCTGTATTCAAAATGTGGATAAGAATCTTTATCAAACAAGACATCAAATCATGGTCAACCTCTATGGATAGTAGCCATCATTTGGCTCTTAAGAAAGGTCCTACTTTGTGGCAGTCAATAAATTAAAATACTAAGATATGTAGAGGCCTCCTGATACTTCAAAAAATAAAAATAAATAAGATTTCTGTGATAATTTGTAAAGAGTTTTAAATGTTATTACCCTGTTGATTCTCACTATGGATTTTTCTAGTACCACACTCATTTTGTGAATGAGGAAACCAACACTCAGGAATATTTTATGGTTTGTGATAGTCACACAGTTACTGAGTGTCAAAGGCAAGACTCTCCTGGTTCTAACTCTTGATAATTTTGCACTAGGCTCTGAACTAATCACATCTTCTTCATAATAACATTAAAAAAATCTGTTTTCTAAATAGAACATCTGACAACTCCTATTTCTCTTCATTTTCATAACATAATCATGAATATATGGCCTGACCTCTCTGATCTGTTGTAACAATTTTCAGAAAATTCTCATCAAGATATTTGTATATCTGCAGGAATCAACAGAAATTTTCTCATTGGAGATCAGACCAACAACAACAACAACAAAAAAAAGTCAGAGAGAGAAAAAAGATAAAAAAATAAGAAAATCCCTATCATAAAAGTCCTCAGTCATAAGAGAGAGAAGTCTGGCAAAGGTGAACACAAGCATTTGTCATCACAAAATCAAATGCCATAATTACTTGGATTATTAAGTATGGAGAAAAAGGGGAATGTTCTACTGACCTGCTGAAATTGTGCTGTGATTATTCTTCCTCTTGAGCCAATGAACAACATGATTTTTAAATGCAGATAGGACTCCCTATTAGAAAGGAAAGCATAAAGGTTGGGGAAAATAGCCCTTAACCCCTAGCTTATCCAGAAACAGTAAGAAGCCCTTTTGAAATATGAAAAATATGTAAGGAAGATATATTAAAATAAGGGGGGAAGAAAGGTGGCAGTGTAAAGTTTCTTGTATCCACTAAAGTGTAAAGAAATTGAAAAGTATGTAAGAATGTTGTAGTTAAAAGAAAGAAAGATTACTGACCTATTCCAATCTTTTATCATAGGGGAGAGATCCTTAATTTTTTATGCATCATAGATCCTTATAGTAAACTGGTGGAAACTACAAGGGCCTCTTCTCAGAATAATATGCATCTTTTTAAAAATGTTAAAATAGAAGGAAATGCCAAGTATCAGTAGATTAGTAAAAATGATTTTTTTTCCCAATTAAGTTCGGATTTACCCATGAATGGACACCAAGCTATGAACTCATGCCATTAAAAAAAAAAAAGAAGAAGAAGAACCTCTAAGAAGAAAACAACTTTCATTTGTCCACAGAGATCCCAACAAAAGACACATTGAGTAATGGTCATAGGAAGGAGAAGTTGTCAACTCCCTGCTGTGACAAGCCATATGTCAGCCTAACAAAAACAACACAAGAGGTTTGTGATCTTCCTGGTCTATGTATCTATAACATGACAACAAATCTCCTGAGTTTTGTCAAACTTAACAGTTGTGGTAGAACAGTACCCTAACCCCTGACCTCACCCAAGTTAGGCTGATTTTCCTTAAAAGGTATTGAGACCACTCTAAAGACTTAGCTGCTCAGGATACAAGAAACTCAGACAACTGATATCACTTCCTGGTCACTTGAACACAAAGAAGCCAAGAAGATTTTTGGTCTCTCATATTTGGCTCACCATTATGAGCAACTCTGGGAGGAGAGTGTCAATCAGCCAAATCTACGAAAGGTACATTCTGTGCCTATCTTCGAATATCCTTCTGCTATGGCTGAGTAAATCTCCTTTTATTAACATTTGAAAGACATACAAGTTTCTCATTTTGTTGCAATATCAAACCCAAATTACCAGGGGACTGGCTTGAGTCAAGCCCAGCTCAGAAAAGACTATATCCATTTGAATCCATTTAGGGGACAAATAATATCTAGGGCAATAATCAACCAGGTAGCTGACAATAGTGCCTGTGAACTCAGGTGTCCCAAGAAATATGCAGAAAATGAGTTTTAAGTATCATGAACTAAAGACTGTATTCTTCCCATTTAATGAGATTTAGAGAACTTAAGTAATTTCTTATTCTTCACAAGGCTAATAACCGTCATAACCAAAATTCACAACCAGGTATGCTAACCTGGTTAAGCATCCCTTTTACTATACCACACAGACTCTCTGAGCACTGAAATTTATTGGGAAATCACAAGAACAATGGAAAAGTCAACATTTTCCAAATTACCAATTTCATAAAAGGGTCAATGGAATAAAATTATAGATCAAAAATATGTAAACAAAAAGTTTATTAAACAATTTAGACTTAAAAAGAACAGAATGGAAGTAAGAGTAAATAAATGAAGATGAATATACAAAAGGTTGGCACAATTCTGTAGGAAATATAATAAGAATATTTGTCAAAGGATTCAACAAATGCTAAGTATATGCAAAGGGCTAGATCTAAGGACATAAAGGGCATATTGAACTGGAGAGGAGCAAGAGAAAAATAAAAGAGATGACTGCTTCTTGAAGCAGATAAAACAAAGATAACGTGATAGAAAACAGAATAACTCATTTCCCATTTTATTTGTTCTTGCTCTTTGTCAATACGAATGATGTTCTGAGCAAAAATGGTTAACATGAAATTTAAATCCAAGGTTAGTAAAAAGATGTTAATCACTCATACACATAAAAAAGCACCTATCTGCCTTCAAAGAGTTCAAATCATCAGACTCAGATGAACTATAGAGTTCAGAGGGAATGTGTAGATGTAAGAGCTGAGCCACTGTCCATAATCTTTAAAAAGTCTTAAAGAATGGGAATGGTGCCAAAGACCTGAAGACAGGAAAATGTTCTAGCTTTCAAAAAAAAGTTAGAAGGAAGATTCTTCAAACTGCAGGAAGGAGAAATTAAGTTCAATTACAGGCAATTAGAAAGGAAAGCCCTGCTCATTTTCAGCCAGCATGAGCTCATTAAGGAAAAATGATGACAACTGACCTTTTCTTTTTCTTTTTTTTTTGACAAGGCTATTACACCGATGGATCAGAGTAATGCTATAGACATAGCATATCTGGATTTCAACGAAACATCTGACAAAGTCTCATTCTATTTTTGTGAACAAAATTGAGACACACAGGCATGATTATATGCTATAGATATTCAGTAATGATTAAACAACCAGTATAAAATAAGAATAACCAATAACATATAATCTATTGTTCTGTTCAATATTTTTGTAAATGAACTGAAGTCCCAGAGAGTATACTTAATAAATTTACATATGATATAAAGAGGGAATTGAAGCTAATATTAAACAAGACATAATCAGAATCCAAAAAGATCTGAATAGACTAGAATAATGGGCAAAATCATGGAATTTAGTAGACAGGACTGTCAAGTCTTACCCTTGAGTTTAATATATTTGCTCCAAAAGCAAAGGATGAGATGTATGTGTGTGTGTGTGTGTGTGTATATATATATATATATATATATATATATGTGTGTGTATATATATATATATATATATATATACACACACACACACACACACACATATATATACACACACATATACATACACACATGCATACAAACATATGTGTGTTCACACAGATCTTGAGATATACTGCAAGGTCACTCTGTGCTAAGTCTGCCAGAGAGGCCAAAAAGGCAAATGCAAATTTAGCCCACAGTAACAGAAGTACAATGTATGGAAAAATTATAATTCTACTAATTCTCAATCCTTATTAGACCGTCATGTTTGTTTCTGAGAAAGATGGAAGTTCTCTAACAGTCAGTAAACAAGATGCTGATATGAGTTAACATTCTATATAAGGATATGAAGAAAAAAGAGGACTACACTGGAAAAGACAGGAAGAACATGATTGTCACATAAGAGAGAAATTAGCCTTGTTTGTAGAATGAATGTTGAATGAACTGGGAACAACAGGTAAAAATTTCAGAGATGATGATTCTAAATAAAGAATAATATCCAACATTTAGGCCAATTACAAAATAAAATGAGTTACCTCATGAATTTGTTAGTTCCTTTGAAACTGCTTGTCTTCAAGATAAAATTATATATCTATTTGTCCAAAACGCTGTATGCAAAGTTTATCTTCAGTTTGAATTGGATTTGATTATTTCTGAGATTTTATCTAACTCTGAGGTCATATAATTCTGAAATATCATAACTGAAAGGCTCATAAATAAGGTCACATTTAAAAATAATTTTTTTGGGCAGATAAACAAATTTACAAATTGTTTAGTTGAAGGTTTCATGATTATGAATACATCATCTGTGATAAATTACCCAAGTTATAATTAGATATATATTTTTAATAAATAATTTCTAAATTCAAGTAGTTGTTTGTCTCTCACCACTTTCAATTTCTTATTGCTCCAATGAACTCTTTAGGGATAATCTTAAAGAAGTCACTTGAAAATGTTGCCTACCCTTAAAAAATATGGTCTGAATTTAAAAACCTGGATATTCTAAGCAAGAGGAACTAATCCTCTGGGAGCCTTTAAAAAACAGTACAGCCAATGGCAGAAATACAAACAAAACAGTTTACTACACATCCCATCTAAGTTTAAAAAAAGAAGAAGAAGAAGAAGAGGTTATAGGCAAGATAACATCTACTGTATATCTTAGAAATTTTCTGGAATCCACAGACTTTATGAGTTTTTGATGAGTTATTATTGATTAATCATTCTAGGAGTATACACATTGCATGATTCTTCAACTGCTATGACTAGAAATGCATGTATTTTGGAGTTATACAAAAAATTAATTCATTTAAAGAAGAGTTATGTCTTAGTTAGTAGTATAAATTTTATTCCTCTTGCTTTCTAACTTTTGGATGGGCACATACTCTGCCTTCCAGAAATTATTCTTCAAATATAGTTTCATTCTTTCCAGTGATTAGTGCTGTTTACTTTTCCTGTTTCTGATGAATTATTACTGACTAATCATTCTAGGAGTGCATACATTGCATGATTCAAAAACTAGCATGACTAGAAATGCATGTATTTTGGAATCACATGAAAATTATTTTATTTAAAGAATAGCTTACTCATCTCTTTACTTGACTTTTCCTTTATTTTCTGTAATTGTGATTACCTTTGATGTCTCTGATATTAGTACTAATAACCACTCCCCCAGTTGATAAACCTTTTAGCCTTTTTTTTCCCCAGTACCTATTTTTCTTGACTTTTATTTTTTTCAACCTCTTTTTTCTACAAATTGTCAGCTTCCATTGGTTTTTGTGTTGCTACTCTCTCCCAATTTTTGTACACAATTGTCTCTTTAAAGTCTCCTCGATTAATCAGAAATTATCTCCATTGTCTTTCTTAAATTCATTTATTTCCTTCTACTTATTCAACATCTATTTTTCTTCTATACTCTCTTCCTCTCTAGTCTAAATTATGGAAAACAGCCATAATCCCACTTGTCTTCTTATTTTCAGCCTCTTTTCTAAGCAATCACTAATTATTTTGTGGATATTTTGATCTTTTCATTTAAGTTGCTGCATACATTGAGTATATTTATTTACCCATAGACATCTTTTTTACATTGCATTCAAATTTCCTAATATTTGTTTATTATAATTAATTTAATCATTTTCAAATCAGTGGGCACATAAATTTATTTCTAATTCTTTACTAAAAGAAAAAGTGCTGCTATTATGAATATTTTGAAGTGTGTGAGTCTTTCATTTTATCATTGGCCTCCTATAGATCCTACCAAATGAATCTCTGGATCAAAGAGTAAGGAAATTTTAGTAACTTTTCCCCCATAATTCCAAATTGCTTTCTGAAATGGTTGAATCAAATCATAACCCCTTACCCATAATAGCACACAAGAATGCTTGCCTTTTTCCAGTCTTTCCAACATTGATTATTTCCCCACTCAATTATCATGAGTTTATTTGGTGCATGTAAAGTGAAAACTCAGAGTTGTAAAATCCAATAGTTGGAGTTAAAAAGAGAAATTCCATTTAAATAACTACTGATAGTATAAAATGTTTAGGAGTCTATCTGCCAAGGGAAAATCAGAAACTTTATGATGAAAACTACAAAACACTTTCCACACAAATTAAGTCTGATCTAACCAACTGGAAAAATATTAAATGCTTTAACAAACTGGGAAAACATCTTCACAGTTAAAGTTTTGATAAAGGCCTCATTTCCAAAATATATAGAGAATTGACTCTAATTTGTAAGAAACCAAGCCATTCTCCAGTTGATAAATGCTCAAAGGATATGAACAGACAATTTTCACATGATGAAATTGAAACTATTACCACTCATATGAAAGTGTTCCAAATCACTACTGATCAGAGAAATGCAAATTAAGACAACTCTGAGATACCACTGCACACCTGTCAGATTGGCTAAGATGACAGGAAAAAATAATGATGAATGTTGGAGGGGATGCGAGAAAACTGGGACACTGATGCATTGTTAGTGGAATTGTGAACGAATCCAACCATTCTGGAAAGCAATCTGGAATTATGCCCAAAAAGTTATCAAACTGTGCATACCCTTTGACCCAGCAGTGCTATTACTGGGCTCATACCCCAAAGAGATACTAAAGAAGGGAAAGGGACCTGGATGTGCAAAAATGTTTGTGGCAGCCCTGTTTGTAGTGGCTAGAAGCTGGAAAATGAATGGATGCCCTTCGATTGGAGAATGGTTGGGTAAATTGTGGTATATGAAGGTTATGAAATATTATTGTTCTGTAAGAAATGACCAGCAGGATGATTTCAGAGAGGCCTGGAGAGACTTACATGAACTGATGCTGAGTGAAATGAGCAGGACCAGGAGATCATTATATACTTCAATAACAATACTATATGAGGATGTATTCTGATGGACGTGGCCATCTTCAGCAATGAGATGAACCAAATCAGTTCCAATAGAGCAGTAATGAATTGAACCAGCTATAACCCAGCGAAAGAACTCTGGGAGATGACTATGAATCACTACATACAATTCCTAATCCCTCTATTTTTGTTTGCCTGCATTTTTTATTTCCTTCACGGGCTAATTGTACACTATTTCAAAGTCTGATTCTTTTTGTACAGCAAAATAACTGTTTGGACATGTATACATATATTGTATTTAACTTATACTTTAACATATTTAACATGTATTGGTCAACCTGCCATCTGGGGGAGGGGATAGGGGGAAGGAGAGGAAAAATTGGAAGAAAAGGTTTGGCAATTGTCAATGCTGTAAAATTATCCATGCATATATAACTTGTAAATAAAAAGCTATAATAAAAGCTTAAAAAAAAGAAAACTCAGAGTTTTTTTTTTTTATTAGCATTTATCTTATCAGTAATTTGGAGCAGAATTGCTAATATTTCACAATTCTTTTGAGAACTGTACTTAAATTTTTTGATCACTTATCTATTGGTGTTGACTTTTACTTTTAGATATTTATGTTAGTTATCTATATGTTTTCAATATTAGGATTTTATGAGAAGTTAATAAAGATTTCTCCCCCAAAAAATAACCATCTCCCTTTATCTTAGCTGTGTAATTTTTGTACATGAAAAATCTCTCTCATTTCATGTAATCAAAATTACATAGTTTATCTTTCTAATTATCTCCATCCCTTGTTTGGAGAAGAATATACTTTCTAGTCATATCTCTGTACCTGATCTGATTCTCTTCTTTTTTTATGTCATAATTTTTAATACTTAGGCAATATATTAATTTTTAACATATTGTGGTAGTATAGCCCTCTTCTACTTTCCCAGAAATTCTTATCAAACAGATTTCTTCCATAAGTAATTTATGTCTTGAGGTTTCCTGAATCATGAAAATAATACTATTCTTAAATTTCAATAATATGAAGTCTTTTTTAAGTTTTGTATTGGGCTATAAAATAGTGCTTAAGTGGGATAGCAGAAAGAGTTCTGGATTTTGCCTAAGACAACTAGATTTAAATCTAGGCTCTGTCATTCCTATATGATAAATAATTTAATCTCTCTTGACCTCAGTTTCTTCAGCTATAAAACCAGAGTTCACTCCAGATAAGCTCCATTGATCTTTATTTTTTCTTTAGTTCTAAGTCTACGATCTTATAATACTGGAATGTAAAAGTCAATGAAGAAGCAACAACAATCATAATAGTCCTTTGGAGGGAAAATAAAAATCATTAACAATAATGATCTATTAGCATCCATTCCACAGGGTTTACAAGAAATCAAAAGTATAAAAATATATTAAAAGATTAATTAAATATTTATAAATAAAATCAGTAAATCATTACAAATGAAGACATACAGTCAATTTGTCTCAATAATTTTCATTATTTTGGATCTAATTAAAAGTTTAAGTGCCCAAGCAAGAATGAAATGATATCTACTTTGGATCTGGCACTTTTTAGAAAATCATAAAGGTTCTATTTATAATGACCTAAATCCAAAAGTAACTGCAGTATTCAAAGTTAAATCTCCTAAAATGAAATGTCTTTATGTAAAATAAAAGAGTTAAAAAGCAAAATAAAACAGAGTTTCTAAATTAATGTAAGTCAGGAAGAAAGAAAACCATAGTAGATTGAATTGGCTTAAAAATCAGAAAGACATGGGTTCAAGGCAAGACTCTGGCTGAATGAGAGAAGTACAATTTATTTTTCAGTGTCCTAAGCATCTCTATAAGACTTTATCAAAGTTTGCTGATCTACAAAGTTAAAAAAAAAAAAGCTTTCTACATTCCATACACAAATGAAATCAGAAGTCAGGCTGAAAAAAAAAATCTATGAAAAAATATTGCAATGGTTTTCTAAGTGCTGCTAAACTTGACCTTTCTTCCCTAAAGGGATCTCAAATAACTATACATGTGATTTCATTTTTTCCCATTTTTAAAAATGCAAGATTGACCTTAAAATACAATCACATACCAGTTATGATAATATGATTTTGGAGGTATAAAAATATCCTAGAGTTCGCAACTGATATCACAACCAGCTATTTCAATCTATATGAAATGTATACAAAAAGAAGGATTCTTTTTGCATCAGTTTATGCATCACAGACCTTTATGGCAGTCTAATGAAATCTAAAGATCTATTGTCTTTTTAATAGATGGAAATGTTAAATTTCTAAGAAATTAATTTTAAAAAAGGAAATAGAATCAAGATGGTAGACTTGGGGATAGCCACACACTCTCCCAACATGCCATTCCAAATAATTTTAAAGTAATACCTCATATCAAATTATGGAGTGCAGAGCCAACAAAGTGTCAGGATAAGACATTTTTCTGGCTTAAGGAAACTTAGGTCAGCAAAAATTTGTGACAGAAAAGTGGAGACCTGTACCAAGTGTATACATGCTGTGGCCACAGAAGTAGTATATGTATATGTATGTGTATATGTATATATATATAATTGATTAAAAATAAAATAAAAAACTGAAAAACATCTATAATTTTGAACAGTAATTTATGCTGCAGGTACTATAAAATAAACACGTTTATTGTACACAATATATTGCTTATACAAAAGAACTCAATGTACCATAAAATCTATTTATAATACATAAAAATTTAACTTTATTGAATGACAAATTTTACCTAAAATTAATGCTATTTGCAATAAACTTTAAACATGCAAGTATCAATAATAAACAATTGTTTGCCTTTTGTATATAGAAGAGCTTTTCTAAGGAGAATTAGATGGTAAAGATCTCTTTTTAAAAGTTTTCCTAGGTCAAAAAGATTAAAGAACTTTTCCATGGAAAGCCCCAAAATAGATTAGATTCAAAATATCAGAGAAGTAGAAAGGAACAAAGAAATAAATGAATTAAAAGAACATTCTTTAGAAAAAAGGTACCACAAATGAAGTTTTTTATTCAAAAAATAAGAAATTAGATAAGGCCAGAAAAGCTCAGCAGGGAGGCCAAGGGCAGAAAAAGATAGTAAGTAGGCATTTTGTCCCAAACTCTTATCTTTGATAACAAAAGGATGGATAAAAGAGAGAAAATAACAATGAAAATAAACAAGGACCAATTTATAAATAAGTTCTATCAAACTTTTAAAGACCAGTTACCACCTACATTTATAAAAATCACAGAAATCTCAATCATAGAAATAAGACACTCTTACCCAATTTATTTCATCAAACAAATATGGCCCTAATACCTAAACTTCAAACACGTAAGAGGCAACAATCTACAAATATTTTAATAATGATGCAAATAGATAGAAAACATTTAAAATTCGTTTCATATAAAAATGTAAGGATGATTCAACTATAGAAAAATAATGCTAATTCCAGGAATATGAGCACATAAATAACAAAATCAAATTTACATCAACATAAACCCTAAGAATCACAAGTACAAAAGTTAGAAAGGATTCCCAGTGGCTAACTAATCTATTGATACATGAAATAATTCCCTATTACTACATTCCCAACAAAAGGTCATTCATCCTTTCCTGGAAAGTCTTTAAGGGGAATATACCACCTCTGTAGAGAACTTACTGCTCTTTTTGGCAGCATTAATTGTTGGATTCTTTGTACTTAAACTCCATTTATTCTTTTTAATTTCCATACCATTATTTCTTGTTTTGTCTAATCCCTCCTCCACATACTGAGGATATTAATCTTCCCTTAAAATCTTCCAAGATCACTATCATGTTCCCTGAATTTACTGTCCTCCAAGAGAAGTATGAAAGCAAAATTATACTCTGAGAAACATAGGATTTCATGTTTTCACTATGGATGGATTTCATTTCACTATGATGGGAAAAAATACATCTAAATGTGTTAGAATCACAATAATGAAATACTAAAAAAAAATTCTCAGAAATACACGGAGTAAACCAAAGATGTTTTTATCATCTCCTCCATTTTTTGTATAACTAGAAATGCTAATTTAAGTATCATCACCATTTTGATAAAGTTACAACAACAACAACAACAACAACAAATGGAAATAACAGGATAAATTCCACTTAAAATAATTACAATATGCATAATTTTTTAAAATTATCCACTTGAACTGGACAAAAAAATTTATCTGTAACACATGGCATATGTACAGAATATTCCTTTGGTCTCAGGCATCTAGAGCATCGAGCCTGGAGTCAGGAAGACATTATTCAAAACCAGTCCGAAAAATTTATTAGCTGTGTGATCCTGGGCAAGTATCCTGTTTGCCTCCGTTTCCTCGTCTGTTAAATAAGCTAGAAAAGGAAATGGCAAACCATTCCAGTATCTTTACCAAGACAACTTCAAATGGGGTCTGAAAGATTAGAATACAATTAAAATGACTGAGGATATCTTTGATTTAAGCAGCTACTCAAGTCTCCTTGGCTGGTGTCTCATCATCTGCTTGTCCCATAAACATGCAGGTTCTCCAAGACTTCTTTTTCTCTGTATTTTCCCACTTTGTGATCCTACCCATTCTCATGCCTTCAATTATCACTGATAAAAATGACTCCAAAAATCCAAAAAAGATTGAAGGAGATATCAAATATATGAAAATAAAGGAGAAGGAAGGCATTATAAGGTTAATTCTGCTATTTAATACATCTAACAGCCAGCTTCAACAGGCACTTTCTGTATTCACTGGGACTATGGCATGAACTTGCTAGATGCCAATCAACATCAGCGGAGAAAACTAGCTTCACCTTCAAGAAATGACAAATCAGTCGGCTATAAATAAATAAACCTCACTTCAGAATCGCTAGCACATAACCTCAAATTGTTTTTAACAGGCTGTTTTGCCACAAGAATTAGCCACAAGAACTAGTAGAAAGGATTAACAGATGAGCAGAGATATCATTTCTAGCAAGTAGAAAGAATAAAAGGAATTTTAGTGACTATACAGATCACATTATGGTTTTACTGTTCAGTCACTGGTAAAGAATTTTTCATTAAATAGATCTATAATTGAAATGATGTCACACTGAAACACCAATATTTTCTGACCCACTGTTAAACATGCATGACTAGGGGGTCAATAATAAAAGAAATTTCTCAACTATGTCAAAACCTTTATAATAATACTTTCTGTATTAATAAAGTACCAAAATCAAAGTATGTTTGTAGTGATTCAGGAATGATGAAACAAACTGTTGTAAATACATATAATGGAAGACTACTATTCCATGAGAAACAATGAATATGATAAATACAGAAAAAGCATGCAAAGACATATTTGACATGAAGTGAAGGAAGCAGAATCAAGAAAGCACTGTATAAAATGACAACAATTTAAAAAGAATATCTAAGTTAATAAAACAAAATGCTTTGAAATTATAATGGCCAATTTTGGACCCAAAGAAGAACCAGGGGAATGAAACTCCTTCCTTTCTTTTTAGAGATGGGGGGATTAATATCACATGTAAATGGCATGTGCTGATAAGTTTTATTAACTGGGTTTTTTGCTCTCTTTTAAAACTGTTTGTTAAAGAAATGGTTTTCTGGATATGTCTGGGATTTGTTGGTAAATATAGAAGACATAAAATTGTAAATTATAAATTTAAAGTGATACAAGTTTAAAAAATCAGGAAACATTTTTAACTTGGTGAACTGCAAATTTTATTTTGAAGAGACAGTCTTTGAGATAGATTTGTTCATGTCTGTGTATGAAAAAAGCTTCAATAAGCAAGAAAAGCATAATATGCTTGCAAAAATGCTAAATATTGAATTTCAATTTGATTTTTAAACATACCTTTAGATATCATAAGGGAGTAAGAAAAAGGCCTTTGTTAACTGGTAGAAATATTCAAAAGAGGAGGCCTGGGGTTGAGGATTAGGGAAAAACACTATTAAACTATACCTAGCAATATTCTTAAGTAAGCCATTAATATGCTGTATAAATATGTGGGTGAGACTATCATTGCTGTGCATATATATATGTATATTAACAATAAAACCACTAATGATTGACAATGTTCAATTTATGCAACTGGAATGGTACATAATAAAAGAGGCATGCTGAAATTCTACCAAACTAGTATAGAGAGTTATGCTTTCCCTGCTGATAAATTCAGTGCTTGACACCATTTGGAAATTATGTTCTAATTAGGTTACTTTTTATTTGTTTTATTCTATCGTATTGCCCATGTAGATCACTTATCTGCTTATTACAGGCAAGAGTACTAAATGCAACTTACCTAACAACTGAATACTATATACAGTACTATAGCTTATTCCCACTGTTAGAAATATTATTTTCAGATGGCCCAGAGGCATCACTGTACATTTTGTGATTCTAAGAGCCAGACCAATATTGAAATGTTATGAGGCAACTCCTAATGCCTCTGAATTGGTGAATATCAAGCATGTGGTAAAAATGATGAACATGTCCTCCTGGTGGGAGGCAAGAAAGAGTGACTGAGATTCCAACTGCAATGATTTAAGCACAGTAAAAAGTAAGAATATCCTCACTGAAAGATTATGAAATGTTTTTTATTATATAGCTCCATTAAAGAAATCTCAATCACAAGCAGAGAAAAACAATCCCATGAGTCTAAAATGAACAAGTAAAGATGTTAAAATATGGTCTTAGCTAAAAATGTATATATTTTTTAATATTATGAAACTCACTTGATCCTCATATATATGTTAACTTACTCAAAAAGGTTTAAAGTGTTAACAATTATTCTATGGATTATTGTTATCACCATTTATTAAAAAACTGAAGCACTGGAAACATATGGATAGATAATTAAAGTGGCTTGGATAAGATGATATATTAAATAGCCATCCTTATTTTACAGATTTGGAAAGAAAGCTCAACAAGGCAAAGTGTTTTACTTAAGATTACCCAGAAGAGGAATTGAAAAAGCTAGAATATCAGCCCTAAGAATGAGTCCCAAGAAAGGCACTCTTTTCACTATACTATACTACTCTCCTAAATGAATGAAAGACTGGGGAGGGGGAAAAGCATTTACGAAACAACTGCTATGGGCCTGACACCATGCTAACTACTTTACAAATATCTCATTTGATTCTCATGAGACAGAGATTAATGCCCATGCCTATTCAGCTAACAAAGGACTGCATATACATTTGAGTCTTCTTGACTCCAGATCCTGCCTGACTTTAGATCCAGCTCTCTATCTACTACACCACCTGGGAAGGATAAAGTATGAAATTGAAACTCCCTAAGGAGAATCCTCCAATTTTCCAGTTATTTTAATTATTCATTTAATGAATATATATTATTTGCTTACATGCATTCATGATACTGTAATTGGCTTTGTATACAAAAATCATGTTGGTTTAGTGAATATAGAGAGAGATCTAATGGAATAAGAAATTCTATTCAGAGAAGACTCTCACGTAGTTTCAAGCAAGTGCATTTGAAGAATGATCTTCATCTATAAATACAAAATCTTTCCCTTCTTTCCTAGGAATTATCCCAAAGACTAGTAATTACCTATAATTACCTAGCAAATTCAGAAAAGGAGCTATTTGTGGATGGCTAATTATTGTTCAATTTATAACGACTTGTTTATATTGTTTTATTAAAGGATGCTTACTGATGTTCTGTAAATGTTCTCTTTTAAAAAACGATTGCCAAGTATGGTTATATGTCACAATGCAGAATAATCATTCCTTCAGTAGAAGAGGTTAATCTGATTTTGGCATGAGATTTAGCATGGCTAAATGACCATGTGATAATAATTGCATATTTTTGCTGTTGTTACTTCAGTCATATCCAACTCTTCTTATTATTTGGGATTTTCTTAGCAAAGATACTGGGAGAGTTTACCCATTTCTGCTACAGCTCATTTTGCAGATAAGTAAACATACAAACGGGTTAAATAACTTGTCCAGGGTCACACAGCTGGTAAATGTCTGAGGCTGCCTTTGAACTCAACCAGTCTTCCTGACTGTGGGACTGGTGCTCTATCGACTGTGCCAATTATCTCTGATAGTAATTTTATGTACTGAGTCATATACCTCATCTATTTCTTTCTAACAGACACAACTGAATGACATATACCACTCAATATCCCCTACAAAGTAATTTCTAATAATTAAGTGCTTGCAAGCATTATTGATAACTTACAGTATCCTTTTAAGAAGTTGTTTTAATACTTTTGATTGGAACTAAGAAATCAATACAATTCAACACAACATAATTCAACAAGATTCTATTATTAGAAGAGTCTTAATACTAGGTCCTGGGTACAAAGTTTAGATACCGTGTCTCATAACCTTGTGAGACTTATAGTCTAGTAAGTCCACTTGAAGAACATGACATACATAAAAGAACTCTATTATTATAGAAAAATAATATTTGATAATTATATCAGAAAAATGACATGTAATATCTGGTGAAGAAAAAGGAAGGGAAGACACTATACAATACTACTGAGATGAAATTAATGTAATGATTCAAAGGCAATTACATGATTTCAAATAAGCATAAATTTTCAGGGAGAGCAAGATAATTTTGCTCTTTTTCGGACTCATACATTAGAGATGGTGGCAAGTCACACAAGTGGATATAACTTCTTTAAAGTTGGACAGGAAAATTGAGTGCTGGCTAGTGATGGCATGGCAGGAGAAGAAAATTTGCAAATCATCTCTGTTAAGATGATATTTTAAGCTGGAGAAATAAATTATGTTGCCAAAAAGCTATTTTAGAGAAAAAAGAAAAAAGCCAAACACTGAACTCTGGAGAAGACCCACCTAAGAGTGAAGAGAAAAGAGGACTTCTTAGAGAACAAAGATAATGTGGTTTCTGGAGAAGCAAGGGAATGGAAATGCAATTAAAAGACCTTCCTAGAAGTAGGTGGCAATTTCATTTGAATATTACCCCCCAAAATTTTTTGTCAATGGCTTTAAAAGCATTCATTTTCTTTAATATTATGAAAACAAAAATGACAATTCTCTCTGGAGATTTAACACTTCAATTCATATTATTCTTCAGGTTAATAGTCATTAACATTTGTCTGGTTGCTAATCTTTTTGAAGATTTTTATTCTTGAGAATTTTCAAATGTTTCTTTTTATTACTAGATAGCCTAAGCTGCACTGCTATCAAAAAAAAAATGCTAAAAGACAATAAGGATTGGATCGCCCTGGCTAATAATATTAACATCTAATCACACATAGTTCAACCAAATGGACTTTCCTTCTGTCCCTTATATATGACACTCCATCTCCCTCTACTGTGCCTTTGAACATTGTCTCTTATGTCTAAAACAAACTTTCTCCTTTAACAACTATCTCTTACTATTCTTAGTATCCTTCAAGGCTCAGCTCAAACACCACCTTTAACATGAAGCCACTGTTGATTCCCCCTAAATTTTCTTCTATTTAGTATGTTTGTATATATGTTCTCTCCTTCCCTCCCTCCCTCCCTCCCAGGGTTAATGACTTTCCATAAACCTCCCTCACTTAAATCCAATTCATTTGCAAGTCAAGACATCACAATACTGAAATCACTAGTCCTCTTCAAATAGAAGGGACAGACAACAATAACAGTAACTCTATGAAGTGTAATCTCTTAGAGGGCAGTAATTGCTTTTACTTTTGTTTTTTTAATCCTAAAGATCAAGCAAAGTGCCTACCAGAAAACCAACAAGCATTTATTAAACTCTTCCTATGTGCCTAGCACTATGCCAGCCCCACAGACAGAAAATAAAAGACAATTCTAAATGATCCATGAGGAAAAATACTATCCACCTCCAGAGAAAAAAGTGATGAACTCAGTGTAGATTGAAGCATACTGTTTAATTTTTTTTTCTTTATGGGAGTGAAGGGGGAAGTTGCACAGTGTGAATGTTGATTTTTCCAACATGGCCATTAATG
This sequence comes from Sarcophilus harrisii, assembly GCF_902635505.1. Classification (NCBI taxonomy): domain Eukaryota; kingdom Metazoa; phylum Chordata; class Mammalia; order Dasyuromorphia; family Dasyuridae; genus Sarcophilus; species Sarcophilus harrisii. The sequence goes on along the minus strand of NC_045430.1, from coordinate 159,788,343 downwards.
AAATATGTTTTGCATGACTTCACATGTACAATTGATATCAAATTGCTTGCTTTCTCAAGGGATGAGAGAGGCAAAGGAGGATTAGAGAATTTGGGACTCATGTTTAAAAACAATATTTAAAAATTTTACAATACAATTGGGATATATTTAAGAAATAAATGAAACATATTTTTGAAAAAGAAAAAATAAGTTTGGTCAGTTGAGAGAAGGTTTAAGAGCAAAATTGTAAAAAGAAGTATAATAAAGGGGCAAACTAAGACTATTAATATCCTGTTCTTATGCAAGATAACCCAAAAACCTTAGCGATTTTTTACCATTTAATAGCTTTAACAGCAGTAAGACTTTTTTTTTTTTTTTTTTTAAAGAAAATCCAGTATATTGATTGTATATTGACTGTTTAGGCAACATAAACTTTAAACCATCAGCATGTTTCCTTTTATTGTTAAGAAGTAAAACTCTATAGATAAGAACAGTATGCTATTTTTAGAGGATAGAATGATGGAGGAAGTAGAATGGGGAAAAGACTGTATTTGTTCTGGGAAGAAAGGACATGGGCCAAAAAGAGTGGTAATGATAGGATCAATGACAACAGCAAGGAAAGATTTAAAACTTGCAGAAAGAAGAAAATAGCAAAATATGGAGTCCAGAGCATAGTGTTACAGCTTTTTAATATGATTATGAAAAAAATTTTTTAAATTTTGTTTCCTTTTTTTAAACTGAAGTGCCTAATTTTGTACAAAAAAAAATTACTGAAAAGTTGTGCCTGAATGCACTGTTTTGAGAGGTTTTTCCCTTGGAGTAAATTTAAGCATATTTTAAATGTTCTAGAAGAACTTTCTATTTAAAGAATTACTGCAATGATTTTTTTTCTGAAAAGGTAATAATTCTTTTGTAATGTAAATATCCACCTCCTGTTTTCCTTCTTTAAAAACAATAAATAAAAAATAAGGATCCCTTAAAATGGGGCATAACTATATTACATTTACTTTAAACATACATATGCATTTGGAATTCTCAAATTTAACTCAATAAACATATTTGGGGGCAGCCATTGGTAAGGTACCATGAAAAGCTCAAAGGACAATGTTTAAATAAAACAGTCCCTGCCCTCAAAGCTTACACTCCTGGAGGTGAGTAGGATGGGTTAATGAGATACATATAGAAATAACTATAATACAAGACTAAGTATAAATACAAAAAAAAAAAAAAAGAGATCCACAGCTTTTTGATAAATTTTTGGTAGGAAAGATCTTTACCAGCTGGAGGAAATGGAGGAAACCTTCATGAAAGAGGCAGCACCTTGAAAGAAGAAAAGAATTCCAATATACAGAGCAGTGAAGAGTGATTATAAAAGAAGGGATGAAGGATTTTGTGAGTAATGGAAATAAGAGATCAAAATGAAAATGAAAATAGTGAGTAATTCAGTTTGATTAGAACTAGAGAACACAAAAGCAAAAATCATGAGATAAAACATGATATCTAACTCCTAATAAGATTTCAAACAATATTCAATAAAAGGATTAAAAAAAAGTGATACTTTAATCAACAATGCAGCAATTGAGAATCACTAAAGAGTTTTCAGGAAAGAAGGATTGTAACAAAAATTGTTTCATTAAGAAAAGTACAAAGTAAGAAATAAAATTTGGAGAGTGGAGAAATTAGAAACCATTAGTCAAGAGCCCTATGCAAAAAGCAAATTAAGATTTCATTAGAGCCTCAATTAAAATGACTACAATGAAAAAACAAAAGGGGGCAGCTAGATGGTGCAGTGGACAGAGTATCAGCTCTGAAGTCAGGAGGACCTGAGTTCAAATCTAACTCCAGACATTTAACACTTCCCAGCTGCGTGACCCTGGGCAAGTCACTTCACCCCAATTGCCTCAGCAAAAAATCAATAAATAAAGGAAGGAAGGAAGAGACAAATGAGAGACATAACTCAGAAACTAGGATAAACAACCCTTGGCAACTGCTTGTTTATAAGATGGAGAGGGAAAGGAAAGAATATGATTATTCTGAGGTTTCAAGCTTGAATGATAGGAATAATGGTATCCTCAACAGAATTAGAGACATATGAGCTGAAGAAGATTTTTGAAGCAAGGAGTTCTGTGTAAAAATGTGTTAGGTTTGAGGTGCGACATATATGTGGAAATTTTAACCAGGAAATTGTAAAGAGTGCTGAAAATATACTCATATGTAAAATTATATCTACTATATATGTAGATAAATGTACAGAAAGATGACAATTGGAGCCAAGGAAGTTGATGAAATTCTCAAGTGAAGAGAACAGAGACAGAACAAGGATAGTCTCAAGTACCATATATGTCTAGGGAATAAGAAAAGGATGAGAACATAATGAAGAAGAGAGAGGAATATACAGTGTTAGAAGATCAATTAAAGTACGATGTCTCAAAAGAAAAGAGAGAAAAAAAGAGTTATCAAGAAAGAAGGAATGACTGAGAAAAATGCTACAAAAATGTCAAGTAATATGAAGACTTTAAAAAAAAGTGAATCTGATAAGGAAATATTTTATGATGAGGAAATCATTATTTCATAAAATAATGGCAGAAGGCAGACCACAAGTGGAATGAATAAATAGAGAAAAGGCAACAATCAGACTTCTCTTTCTTGAAATTCAGCAATGAAGAAAAGATAGATGAAAATTAAAGTAACAGATTAATTATGGGAACATTTTTAGAACACAGCTCTCTAGATGAGTTTAGCGTTCACAGAAGAAAGATTAAAGATTCAAGGTAATGAAACAAGGGCCCGAACACAAAAGAGAAATGGAGAGATGATATCAAGGGCACAGGTAAGAGGGATTAACTTTTATAAGATGCGTCAGCTTATCTATTGAAACAAGAAGATATGAGCATAGAGAGATTTGAGAAGACAGACAAAAGACTTCTACATCAAGTGGCCATGTTATTTTGAGTAAAATAAGACCATATACTAAAAGTATTGCAGAAAGAAAATAACTTAAGAGTTTAAGGTCTATATAAGTAAAATGTTCACCAGTGGTTATATTTTTCTAACATGACTGAACCATTTAAGTCAAATTGCTTATCTGATTTCTCATAAGATTCAATGACATTTTAAAAAATAAAATAGATTGTCTAAGAGGTTCAAGTTGTAGTCACTTACACTTTCTCAAGCAAAAGACCACCAGTAATTGAAAATATAGAAGTTTTGAGAATTTGGCACTCTGTAAAGTTTATTCAGTAGAATATACTGAATGACAGTATAGAAAGTTTACAAGATATTTTCTGAAAGAAAAAATAAATGGATAATAGTATAGCAACACAACAGTGTTAATTTAGTCACAAGAATTTTATATTAAGAAGATGTTTGCAAATAGTTGTGAAATTCTATAGCCTCTTTGACCTTGAAGTTTTAAAATCATCAAGCTAAAACATTCAACTAAAGTGTCAATTACATTATTTACTGGGATGTTGAGAAAACAAGAGACTCAGAGAAGAACCCAGAATAACCATCTGAGGTTACAAAGATGAGAATCAGCCAAAAAAGTGTGACATAGTAAGATTTTTCTCAATAGTGACTTAAAGAAAATAAAAGCAAGCAATTTAGATGTCACATTAATAGGTGGGAGATATTTTTAGATAAGGCATACATAGTAGCAAATTAATACTAATTCTTATTCTCTGAGTATAAGATGATATGCAAATTTTTAAACTGGTTTTCAAAAAAATTCTTAGAATTCAGTATCAGATGGTGATGTTTTACTCTGTTAATTACAGATATGTACCCCTATACCTTCCATGGGATGCTTATAGAAACAAGGAAAGATGAAGAAAGCAAAAAGCAATGACTGATCTGAATGAGGCCAATAATTTTCTTCTTTTTTTTAGTCTTATGTAGAGAACAATTCAAAGACATACTAAATGCTTGTTGACTTTATTTCTTAATGCTCTGAGTATCCCAGATGAGCTGTCATGTATTTGATGTATAAAATAATTAAGTAGACTACCATAAGAAAAAAGTTTTTAAAAATGGATGAAACTCAGAATTTAAAGCAGGTTAATAAATCTTTGCAGAGGGAGAGATGGTTAATAAAGTTTATATATGCTATCTATCTAAATTGGGCAGATTTGTACTTCATGAAGAAGAAAAGATAAGACAATAAGGAGAGCATAGTTTAATGGAAAGAGTCCTGACTAGTGAGAAACAGCATCACTTAATTTCTCTGAGCTTCAGTATTTTACCTCTGAAATGAAGAAAATAGTACCTTCATTATATCACATATGCCTTTCTGGAATGGCAACTGCGGGTCATAGAGCCAGAAAACCAAATGTCTTCCATCTCAGGAGAACATAGCCCTTAAGCATTAGAATTCCCCTTCTGGGCCCTATTGTCTTGATTAGTGAATGAGTACCTGCAAAGTCAACTACATCTAGTTAGGCTCAGACCACTTTACCAGACCATATTTAACATCCAAACTGCTGCCAAACAATTATGCCCTACTCCCATTATTTTCTCCTTATTCTGAAATAAATAATCAAACTAGAATCACCATTTCCTCCATTTCTGAAGGAAAAAGTCAACTAAAGATTCTATACATCAATTCACAATCCCACTGACTCGCCAGAGATGAAAATATTTTCTAAATCTGAATAATATTATATTAACAGTAAGATGTAACTACTAAAGGAAAATCCACGCAGATGTCAATTACATACCTTACAACTACATGACAAAGTTTTTACAAAGCACTTTTCTCATTAAAGATGAGAAAATCAAGGAGAAGCAGCATTGCCCACAGGCACAAGACTAGAAAGTGGCAAAATTAGGTATTGCACCTTGGACCCATAATCCCAAATCTCGGTGATCTTTGTGCTACAACACAATTACTTTGTATATCAAACTATAATGGCAGCTCTATATAAGGACAACCTTATTTCTGTTTCTTCATCACTGCACATGGGCACTTCAAAGATCACAACAAAATGATATTTCATGGGACATACATGGAATTATGTAAACAAACTGTCCTCTTTTCAACATCTCAGATATTTCACTGAGAACTTTGAAAATCTTTTTAATTATATTAATGATTATGTTCAGAAAAGATAGTAAAAAAGAAGAGATTTGGTTTGAAAAAGATCACATTTACAAATTGATAGTATAAAATCTAGTAATATAAAAATAGACTATTAGCATAACATCAATGTTCTTTTAATACAAGTTAATATAAGATTGTTATCATTATAATTCTTAGCCTTTCTAAAGTGTTTTCATCCTCAAATCACTTTACAAATATTAATTCTAAGAAATCGTTAAGTAGTGCCAATCAAGAGGTAGGTAATCATTGTACAATGTTACAAAGTTAAACTAACAAAAACAAATTCTTATAGCTTAAAATAAATGTTAAAAAACATTTAGCTACCACTGTTCAAGGTAACCATAAAATGAAATATTTTATCCAACACTTCCACAATATTTATTGAGTACAAGTACAGAGACATCAAGATGAACACAATGAAAATTTGTACAATTGGAAAAGAACATTTAAAACTATCTATCCATCCATCTATCCACAGATATTTGTATATTTATAGAAAAATAAATCTCCTTTGCAAATTTTCCTACAGGGGAATCATTCAGACTTTGCCTCAAGAAATTCACCATATCCAAAAGCATTTCAGTATGCTTTTTTGGCAACTTTGTTAGGAAAGCAGAGATTACATCAAGCCTACATTTACAATTTCTACTCAATTGTTCCTCAATTGTTTCTCTAAAGAGAGGACAATCCCTCTCTCACAAGAAACCTTTCCTAATATATTGCTTTCAGATAGACTTTGCAATGTATCTTATATGTACATAATTATTTACATGTTGAACTCCTTGAGGGCAGAGACAACTGCCCTCTTTATATCACCATTACTTAGTACATTTCTTGAACACAAATGCTAGTCGACTGCTCATCTCCCAGTTAAACATCCAATTTCTTCAATTCATCCTTTTATGATATTGATTCAATACTTTTAATCCTTGTTGTTTCTTGCAGATGTTTTTCAGTTTGTTATTCACTCTTCAAATGAGGTTGCCAGAAATTAATAATCTGAATTTTGTCTGACAATTGGAGAGTATAGTTATTGAACAAGCTATCAATTAACAAGCATTTATTAACCACTTCCTATTTCTCTAACACTTGCTAAATGTTGGTACAGAGAGACAAAAGTAATATAATAGTTTCTGTGCTCCAAGAGCTTCCATTCTCTAAGGAGAGTCAATGTTTGCTTATAAAGGTATAGACAAAATGCATATAAATAAATATGATGTGATGGGGGAAAGACAGTAGGATCTGAGGGGATTAGTAATAGCTTCATACAAAAGATGGCACATGTTGAGTTTTAAAGAACATTAGGAATTCAAAGAAGTAGAAGAAAAGACAGTTCATTATAGGCATGAAAAAAAGTGCAGAAATAGAGAGATGGAAAAGGGAGTACCATATAGATACAACAAAACTAGTCCAGAAGGATAGAAATGTGTAAGAAAGCTGAAAAGGTAGATTGAAATTGGATTGATTGTCAAAAACTTAAAATATTAAACAATGGTTTATATTTATTCCTTGAAATGATGGAATTTATGTGGTAGAGAATAATTACTTGGTCAGATGTACTATTTAGAGAAGTCCCTTTGTGGGAGATTGATTGGAGGAGGGTTACACTTCAGGGAAGGAGCCTAATGATGAAGAAATTGCAAAAATACAGGCAAGAAAGCCCAGACTATTGAGGTAATGGAGAGTGGGGAAAAAAAGGGACAAATATGATAGGTGGATTTTATTCATAAACAATATTCTTATCATAAGCCAAGATCACATTAGGTTTAGGGTCTGGTACAATGCAATATTGACTCCTATTGGGCTTCTGATTAGTCAAAAATCCTTGAATGCTTTTAGACAGATAAATATGCAATTACAACTTCCTTGGTCCCTTGCCTACTTCATATTTTATGTGATCCTCTCTTCTCTTTTTTCCAAACCATACTGCATTTTGTATTACACAGATATATATGTGTATAACATATATTTTAAAAAATGTGTAAATGTGTGTGTGTGTGTATTTTATTGTCTTTACTAGGCTTTAAGTTCCTTTAGGAGAGGGACTAAGAAAGCACTTAAGTTTTCATATCCTCAATATTTAGAAAGGAATGTATAGTAAAGAGAGAAAGTATTGGAATTAATTAGGAAGACCTAGTTTTAAGCCATTCCTTTGACAAAAATTAGCTGCATTACAACAATTATGTTACTTAGCCATTAGTCAACTCTCTAAAACAATCTTTCTGTGTGTCCTGGACATTTCTGTAAGGTTGATGAAACATGTGGAAAAATTCTCAGAATATTTTAATATATGTTAAGTGAAATACACAAGATTACAAAGGAATACCATTATATTGAAAGACAATTTTTCACACACACACACACACACACACACACACACACACACACACACACACACACACACACTTTACATTCAGAAACCTCAGATTAAGAATCCCTGCTCTAAGGCTATAATTTAGAAAAGACTTTCCAGTCCAAATCGTACAAAGAGTTTTCTGATCAAGAGCTTTCCATATGGATGGAATCACAGTTCAAGAGCTGTTCCTTTACCCCACCCCACCCCCAAAGTTGCCTGTGCCAAACACAAGGCCTTGCAAAGAACAAGGGTTGAAAGAATGTATCCTGAATTGAGCTGGATGGTTTTCAAAAAGGTCCTCTTTCCCAGACCTTCTTGGTAATATTTTATTCTTCCATTTTCCAACCACAAATCAAAATTAATTGTAGAGATTTAAAAATACATTCTTCCTATAACCTACTTACTTACACTTTAGGTAGGATATTCTCACTGAATCTGTTGTAGAGTGTGAGAGCCCTGGTAGAGTTCAATAATTGCTTCTATGCTTAGCCAGGGTTGTTTAAGCTGTGTGATTATTTCTGAAATTCAACCCTCCTTACATTGTGCTCTGCTGTTATTTAACTCTTATAAATTTAAAATATACCATTAAAATGTATTTATTCTTAAGTTATTTTTAATCATAACATTTAAATGAAGTTTGGGTCAAAACAAGTAACCTGGCCCAAGGGGCTAATTTATAATAGGGTCTTATTTAAGAGTTATCTGATAACCTCATGGAGAAATAATTAGAACATTTAAAGTGAAAAATTAAGGCTGATGCAATTAACAATAACCCTGATGATTACTTAATATTTTCTAAGAGATTTCTAAAAAGCAGTGACATGATTTTATGCTGAGAGATAAAATTCAATTCATGTGGAGAAGTGAATTACATATGCTTACCATATTAAATAGGAAAAGAATTCAGATGAAGTACAGGCATTAATAAATTACTGCAGAATATTATTGAGTAAAATCACTTGGTTCTTATATGTCTGGATAATCTGAAAGATTTCACATTTCAAAAACTTTGGTTATCTGAAGTTTCTTTGTTTTATATACATTAACAAAATGAAACAAAACTGATATAATTATGGACATCCCCCCTCCCCAAAATGTAACATCTAATTATGTCTCAGTAAGCCAACTTTATATAAAACATTAACTAATAAGAATTCTAAAGATAAATTTTATCTATATTTCTACAATCAATATGAAATAAATGGTTAATATAGGAACATTTGTAATGCCAAATATTGGTAAACTAACTTAAAATGCACAAGAAGTTTGAATGCCAAAATAACAATTGTCACATTTGACAAATAAGGATGATATTAGGAATTAAATCTGTGAACATGGAACTCCCCTTCTTTGCATTTTTGACAAGAGTAGCCTATAATGCTGAAAGGATAAGTGACTTTCTTAGAATACCAGCAGAATTAGTATAGTTGTCAATAGTAGGACTTGAACCCAAGTCTCTGAGTCTGCTGCTCTCTCAGAAATAAAGTGACATAAATCAATGTATGGATTATTCATTGTTCAAATTGAGCTACATTAGCATAAGAAAAAAAAATACTCTCCATCAATTTACAGACTAAATTCTACACCAAGAGACAACATGGCAGAGTGAATAGAAAGCTGGCCTCAAAAATAAGGAAAATGTGACTCAAGTTCTGTCTCTAAAGGGAGGCAAAGCCAAGGTGACAGAGTATAGACAAGAACTCATTGACCTCTCTTCCAAATCCCTCCAAATCCCTTTAAATAATGACTTTAGACAAAGTCTAGAGCCTCTGTCCCACAAAGTGATGGAGTAGAACAATTTTTCAGCTCTAACACAACTTACAAGGTCAAAAGGAAAAGTCTGTTGCACCAGGTGAGACTGGAGCACAGTCATGGTGCAGGCCACCTCAGTCCAGCCTAGGCCCTAGGAAACCAAAAGCAGCTCTTGGGGCTTTGAATCAGTGTCACTCACAGAGACAATCTGGAAATTTGTCAGGAAATGTTTATTGAGCTAGGAGTATGAAGAGAGCCTCAACAGACTCTGGGAACCACTGAATCAGTAACAGTAGCAGTACCAGTACCAGCAGCAGCAGCAGCAGCAGCAGCAGCAGCAGCAGCAGCATCCAAAATTCTCAGCCCACAGGTTAGTAGAGCTGATCAGAACAGCTGATCAGAAGGAGATTTCGAGGGTCTCTTTGTAATCACTTAGGTAGAGCTCTGCTGCTTTGCCTATATCCATATCCAGGTTTCAGTGCTGAATCACCGTACAAGTCCTTAGAAAGATCTCTGAAAATAGCTGCACAAAAACCATAAAGCTTGAGGACTGCACTCTCCACTCAGGAAAGAGCCCTACTTTAACAAACAGTTAAAAGCCAACTAATAAGCTGGAAAAATGAGCAAATAAGAGAAAAATATTCTAAACAAAGAAAGCTACTATAGTGACAAGGAATATCAAAATACACATTCAGAAGATACAAAATCAAAGTTCCTACATCCAAAGCCTCCAAGAAAAAGGAGAATTGGTCTCAGGCCATGGAAGGTATCAAAAAGGATTTTGAAAATCAAGTAAGAAAGGTAGAAGAAAAACTGAGAAGAGAAGTAAGAGTGACACAAAAGGAAATATAAAAAGATACCAAGAAGAAGAATGCCTTAAAAACCAAAATCAGCTGAATGGGAAAGTAGGTTCAAAAGTTCACTAAGAAAAATAATTCCTTAAAAATTAGAATTTGAGTAAATGGAAGCTAATGACTATGAGAAATAAAGAAACTACAAAACAAAACCAAACAATTTTTTTTAAATGTAAAATATCTCACTAAAAAAAACAACTGATCTAGAAAATAGGTCCAGGAGAGAAAATTTTAAAATTATTGGTCTACCTTAAAACTGTGATTTAAAAAGTGCCTAGACATCATCTTTCAAGAAACTATTAAGGAATACTGTATTGATATTTTAAATCTAAAGAGTAAATTAAAAATTGAAAGAATCCACCGATCACCTTTTGAAAGATTTCACAAAATGAAAACTCCAAGGAATAGTATAGCCAAATTCTGGAACTTCCAGGTCAAAGAGAAAATATTGCAAGCATCCAGAAAGAAACAATATAGTGGCACCATAGTCTGTATAAGATTTAACAACTTCTACATTAGATAATCAGAGAGCTAAAAATATGAGATTCCAGAAAATAATGGAGCTAAGATTACAACAAAGTTCCATCTACACAGCAAAACTGAGGTTACTCCTTCAGAGGAAAAGGTGAATTTTCAATGAAATAGAGGACTTTCAAGCATTCGAGATGAAATGGGCAGGGCTAAATAGAAAACATGTCAAATACAAGTCTCAGGAGAAACATAATGGGGTAATCAGGAAAGGGAAATCATAAGGCACTTAAGACAGGTTGATCTGTTTGCATTCCTATATGGAACAATGATATTTATAACTCACAGGAACTTTCTCATGGTTAGTTAGGGCAATTGAGAAGAGTATATATAAGCAGAGGGCACAACTATGAGTTGAAAATGAAGGGATGATATCTGAAAAAATAAAATTAAGAGGTGAGAGAGGAAGGTACAGGGAGGAGGGGAAAAGGAGAGGCAGAATGGCATAAATTATTTCTCAAGAGTCAAGAAAAAGATTTTACAATGGAAGAGAGAGAGGGAAGGGAAAATTTTCTCCAATCAGAATCGTCTCAAAGACGTAAAACCATAAATAGAAATCTATCTTACCTTGCAGGAATGTAAGAGGAGAAAGACATGTATGAAAAGGAAAAAAGGTGATAGGAGAGAGAGCACACTGGGTAAGATGTTAGCAAAACACTTTTAAGGAGGGACAGGGTGAAAGAAGAGAGAGAATAGAATAAATAGAGACAAATACAGTTAGAAATAGTAATTGTGGAAAGAAATTTGAACCAAGTTTCTCTTATGAAGTTATTTTTCAAATGTACAGGGAACTAAGTTGAATTCATTAAAAAAATAAAATAAAAGCCATCCCCCAGTTGATAAGTGGTCAAAAGATATGATCTACACCCAAAAGGCTATAAAATCATGCATACTTTTTATTCTAACAATACCACCACTAGGCATGTTTCCCAAAAGAGATTTTTTTAAGGGAAAAATACATATAAATACCAAAAAATGTTTACAGGAGGTCTTTTCTCAGGGCAAAGAATCAGAGATTAAGGGGTTACCCAAGAATTTAGGAATAGATGAATAGATTATGGTATGTGATTGTAATGGAATACTATTGTTTTCTAAGAGAAGATGAACAGGATGCTCTCAGAAAAAAAAAAAATGGGAAAATCCTCTGTGAGGCTCATGCAAAATGAAATGTACTAGGGTCAAAATAATAGCAATGTTGAAGGATGATGTGAATGACTTTGCTATTCTCAACAACACAATGATCCAAGAATACTCTGAACAACTTACGCTGAAAAATGCTATCCATATCCAGAGAAAGATCATGTCTGAATACAGATTGAAACTTGCTTTTTAAAATTTATTTTATTAATTTATTTTTCTTGAAGGTTTGTTGTTGTTTTTTCAGTGTGTGTAGGAAATCTATATTTTATTTTACAGCATGACTTTTATAGAAATGCTTTACATAGCTTCGCATGTTCCTTCTCAATGGGGATGGGGTTGGGGAGAGAGAAAGGGAGAAAATCTAGAACTCAAAGTTTTAAAAACAAATGTAAAAAAATTGTCTTATGTGTAACTGGAAAAAATAAAGTATTAAAAATATTTTAGAAAAAAAAAGAAGAAATAAATTCTGCCTCCGAAACATAGCAGTTGTAAAGTAAAGTTGAAGAGGACACTAACACTTTTATTGCTTAAGGGAGTTCTGTGAAGTAAAATTTTTAAATCACTGAAAATTAAAATACTCAAGGGTCACTTTACAAATCTGGGAGGGGGGGGAGAATCCAAAATTCATTTGGAAAAATAAAGATATGGAATCTCAAGAAAAACAGTGAAACATGGTAGGAACCATGAGAGTTAAAGTCACTTACTACCACTCAAACAATTATCTAAAGCATTTATCAGAATTGTTTTGTAGTGTATAAGTTGAATAAAATGGATAAGCTGGGGCAAAATTTGAATTCAACATTTAATAAACCCAAGATCATAATCGCCAGAAGCACTTCCTAGTTTACAAGACCAGTTGGTTAAAAAAAAAAGAAAGAAAGAAAAGCAAATAACAGAAAATAAATTTAGAGTAGACCAGTTTATGCTATATAACACAATAAGTTTCAAATGGATAAGCAGCCTATATGCAAAAAGTCATATTGTTTAAAAAACAAAGAAAAAAAGGAGATATGTTTCAGAGACATGGTAAAGTTGACTTTCTTAACCAATTGGGTAGCAAATTTAATCATAAAAGATGAAACAGACCCTCCCAATTATATAAAATTAGAGGGCTGTAAAAGGAAAAACTAAATGCTATCGGATAGCAATCAAAACTGTTAAGAGGTAAAAGAAAATATTTACCATAAATATCTCTAAAGAAAGTCTGATATACATACTTAGTGTAGTTTTAACCTTTAATAATTTCAGGGGTAAAAATGTTAACAAAATTACCCCAAAAATCTTTTGAAAGTATATGAATTCAAATTTCTTTCATATTGATTTAATTTTTGTGAATTCTAAATACATTTAAAATTTTTACAAAATAAGACACTCTGTCATTATGTTCTCTATGAAATGCTTGCTGTAAGAAGCTTTTTCAGATCCTGGGATTGGTACAGGAGAAAAGATTCCTTTGCCTGACTTCTTCAGTCACCTAATCTATCTTTAATAGACTTTTTCTTGTGAGGTCACTTTAAAACTCTTATAGATATATCAAAAATTCAATCTTTGGATGATCTTAAAGCTAGAGTTACAAATGAAATCCTTTCAGTCATTGAACAAATAAAAATGAAAGTTGTTACAAAGTTCAAAAATTAGCTATAACAATGTATAAACACAAGACTGTGGCTATTCAGAATCTTAGTAAGAAAAATGTTAACATTTTAATTTTCTTTTAAAAATTAAGCTCCTTTATACATTTATATTTCTGAAAAAACTGAAGATTTAAACCGCACCAAGACTTCTGGGACAACTTGTGTATAAGACTTCTTCAACAGATAATAGGTCAGTTAGAGAAAATATAATCAATAATGATATGAAAAATGTACCCAATAACTAATAGTTACATATCATAAATGCATAATACCACAATTCTCATCTTTTGCCTTATTCTCAGCAAACGGGTAAAGATGGTAGGCCAGAAATACTCAATGATCAGAGAGTTGGTAAGAATATGTATTGGTTAAATTGTTTTGGAAAACAAGTTGGAAATATATGAAAAACAAAAAGCTCATGTCTTCTGAATGAGTTATCTACTACCGAGCCTATTACTCAAGGAAGTAAAACACAATGAGATACCTTATATGCCAAAAATACTTTATTAAAATAGCTATTGTGGGCAAGGTCTTAGACAAGGAATTGATGATACAATGACAGAAACAAGTTACATTCTATTGAGGAAGCAATTTATAAATATATAATTAGATATAAAATACATACAAAGTAAATATAAGCAAAGGGAGGGGTGGTAATAACAGAGTGCAATCAAGAAAAAAATTTTGAAGGATGTACTTGAGGCATTAAATCTGAGCTCTGAAGGAAGTGGAAAACTCTTAATGGGCACAGGAAAAAAGCAAGCACATTTCAGACAGGGAAAAGAGTTTGTGTACAAAGGAATAGGATGGAAAAGTAGATTTGAAGCCAGGTAGGAAAGACTTTAAATTACAAATATGGAAATTTATATTTGATCCTAGAGGTGATAGGAAATTAGTAGAGCATTCTGAGAAGGGAATTATTGTGATCAGACTTGTAATGCAGGAAAATCATTTGAAAGATGCATGGAACATGGATTTAAGAAGGGAGAGACTACATCACAAGTCTAATTAGGAGACTGTTGCAATAGTGAAGGTAAAAAGTCATAAGTTCATAAACTATGGAGGTAGCCATATGAGCATAGTGAAGGGGATTTCTGGAGAGCATAGCTTCTTTGTAACAGACCCAGTCACAACTTTTGTGCTGTATAACTTTTGCCAGCTACATTCAAGAGAAGAGAAAAGGGAGTTATCCAAGCCTGGTGCTGTCAAGCATAAGCAGCAACAGGAAGAGGACATAGGGATAAAAGGTTTGGAGAATGAAGTATAGTGTAAAGATGAAATGGTTAACTATAAGGTCCTAATTAAGAAGGGAGAGAAGTGAAGCTACAGCAGGGATAAAAGCAAGGAATGAGAGACTGGGGGAAAAAAATCACTGAGACATGTCCCCATATCTCTCTAATGAGTAAGTTAGGTGAAGATGAGAACAAGGAATAGTTTTAGGAATAGACCAAAACAATAAATGATATTATCAATTAATTTTCACGTTCATAAAATAAAGTGAGCTTAAATAAGAAGTCTTTTAGCTATAATAGATACATATAAACATACATTTAGGTATAGATGAGAGAATAGAGAGATAGAGAGTAACAGAAATATAAAAATCTTGATTAGGATTGTCAAATACTACCTTGGTCTGCCAAAATACATTATGAAGCCCTTTCCTAAAGAACTCCAAAAAAGAAAATAGACAACCACTGACCTTATATGGTTTAGACATTCACTCTTATTTCATATACAAATGAGAATCATAATTGCCGTCATTGTTTAAGTATAGACAAAGAATGCATTCTATATAGCATCTATTACTTCTAGCTGTGCTTTAGACCAACAGCCTAAAATATTTTTCACAAGTTTCTAAGCCAAAATGACCACTGCAAGAATCACTTGTGTTTACTTACAGTCTTAGAGATACAAGAAACTTTCTAGGTCATCCAGTTCCTACAGCATCATTTTATAGTAGAAGAAAAAGATGCCTGATAATGAAGTTATTTGCCCAAAGCCATGAAATATTGAATGGTAAAGTCTGGCATTCTTTCGACCACAGTACCATATTGCCTACAAAGGAAGAAAATATAGGAGGTAGGGGAGAGTGGGGGAAGAAAGCAGCTAATCGGTAATCTTCCATGACTGGGTGTTCTAAGTACCTGGAACTAGAGAATGGGAGAAGCATGAAACTCTCTCCTAAAAGTCCAGCTGTCCGACAGGGATTGGCCTGTAGTGAGGCACAGCAGACTGGCACCTGAGAAACTGCTAGAATAATGACATACAAATGGGAGATGACAAGTACCCAGAGCTACACAAAGGTACTCCAGGCATGGGGGATCAGACAGAAAGGTGAGAATCCATCCCTTGTATACTAACTCTACCCATGCACACCCACAATGAGAGTAACATATTTTCTGCCACCCTCAACCAGATAATGGAAACTTACATGTTAAATTTTTATGTTGAACTGCTAACAGATTAGTAAATTTAGAGGCAGGCTTGGCTCAACATAAGTGTTTTATACATCTGTGCTGCTAAATTGCATTTTAAATAAATAAATAAATAAATATGTTCCTTCTTAAGACACCACATTATCAATTCATTCCTTCTCACCTCTTTTGCTTTTTGATGTTCTAAATCTAATAAATAACATTTATTAGAGATTATCATAAGAGTTAAAAAGCAATAGTGCAAATGGAGGATGTACAGCTAGAACTGCTGCTCTCTCCCTCCTTAAATTACTTCTTCTTAATATATTATTTTCTTAAAGTATTCACATTCAATGTCAGATTCATATTTTCTTTTAGTATTCATTCATTACCAAAGACACAGGGTTAAGTTACTAGCTAATAGGACTGATTTATTAGAACAGATAAGAGAAAAGCCAGACAAAAGCAACTAGAAAGCAACTACTAGGAAAGGGATGACTATTAAAAAATACATGAAGATGGAAACACTAAGGAAGTAAAGGAATTCTATAGAATTATAGTAGAACATATGCTTTAGAACTAGGGATATTATATGGAAAGTTCACAAAAGATTTCAAGTTTTGCACAGCATGATGAATATGGAAATGTTTAGAAGAATTGCACATGTTTAACCTATATCAGATTACATGCTGTCTTGGGGAGCGGGGAGGAGGGAAGAGAGGGAGAAAAATTTGGAACACAAGGTTTTGTAAAAGTGAATGTTGAAAACTATCTGGATGTATTTGGAAAAATAAAATACTATACTTTTTTAAGATTTCAAGTTCATTATCATCCTGGAAGCATTTCCACTGCTGAAACAAGAGAATAATAATAATAATGAAAACATACTGGTACACCTTGGTTGAGTTTTGTAGCCATTCCCCAAATCCAAGCATTGACTTTTTCCCCCCCTAAGGCAATTGGGGTTAAATGACTTGCCCAGGGTCACACAGCTAGGGAGTATTAAGTGTCTGAGGTAAGATCTGAACTCAGATCCTCCTGACTTCAGATGCTGATGCTCTATTCACTGTGCCATCTAGTTGCCCCAAGCACTGCAAGTCTTGATACAATCTATTTATCATAACATTCCTGAGAGATATTCATTAGTAATCATGTTTTATATATATATATATATATATATATATATATATATATATATATATATGAAAGTAAAGTTTTAAAAGAAACATATTTTACTGAAATCATTTAGATTTTGGCCTAATATAGGTTTCCAAATGTCCAATTCAATGTTAGTTTGACTAAATAACTATTCTCTTTCATTATGCCTATTTTTAAAGATCAGAAGAGAAATAACATTCATAGTCTCTAATGCATGTTTGTTTACATATAAATAGAGGGTTTCTAGCATGGAGGGAAGTTTCTTAAAATGAACAAAGCCTGGAAAAGAGATCACCAAATAATGGCACAACTGCTACATCCAAATATCAAAAGGGACATCATAAGGAAGACATAACAGGCACTATTATGTTGGTCAATAGAAAAGATGAATGATCAACTGATAAAAGTAACAAAAAGAGATTTTTGCTCAACATAAGGGAAATTTAACAAAACTTTATGGCACTGAAACAGATTACCTACCAAAAACTAGGCCCCATGCCATCAAAAGTGTTCAAGCATAGGCTGAGTGCCTATTTGACAAGCATATTGGAGAAAAGATTACTTCTCCCAAGTATTATTTTTCGAGGTAGTTTTATGAGGGACTAGGAAGAGAGAGGGAAAATGTTTGCATTCAAATTCTTCTGGCTTCAGGGCTGCCCCACAGTTGAGGGACTCATCGACACAACCAGGTGAGGATACTAAATTAAAGATGGCTAATTCTTTACTGATTCAAAATCAAAAGAGAAAAAAAGAGGAAAGGGGGCTTTGCCAGAAGAGATCAATTCAAAAAAACCTAGTTAGGAGCTATTTAGAAAACAAATTCTAACAGAAAACAAAAAGCCTAAAGAGCTGATAATCACCATTCCTAATTAAAAAAAATACTAATTCCCTGTATTTTGCTCTGTCCCCTTGGGTCATGCTAGTAACATAAAAAGTATAGTTTCCACTTTCCAATATCCTAATCTCCATTATTGTCACTTTGACATCATTATAAATGGTAGTTACTAGAAAAAAAAAAAAAGTTCCTATAAACAACCCTAAATGGAAGATATATAAGTGACATTTGAAGGTTAACTGAGAAAAAGCTATCATCACCACAGAATAAGAAATAGCTTCTTTACATGTCTAGTAAATGGAAAAGGACACTAGTTCTGGAGTCAGAGGTCTAGATTAAAATCACACCTCAAACTCTACTTCCCTGGAATCTAGTTTCTTCATTTACAAAATATAGGGGTACTATTAGATAATTTCTAAAATTCCCAACTTTAGGCTTATGATCCTATAACTTAAATGAATGTTCATGAGGGTTTAAAATAATGAAAACAACTAAATGAACTAAATAAATAACTTTTCAAATAACATGCCACAACTGAAAATGTAAACTTAAATTTGGTAAGTTTTGTTTGGTCCACTACTTATGCGCCATAAATATATTATGTAAGTTCATATAATTACTCATAGCTCAAGAATGGCTAAAAATGAAAAAGCAAGGTACTTGCTGAGCTAGAAATAAGTATTCTCCAAATACAGACTTGTTCTTATAACTCAGGCATGAACATTTACTACTTCATTCTACAAACACTAATGCCACCAAATACCAAAGTAAAGCAAGCTATCCAAAGTTTTTTTTTTTAATTTTACCTATTAATTTAGTAATCAGCAAGTTTTATTATATTTATTAGAAAAATACTTAAATTAAAGAAATTAGCTTCTGAAGAGATATATACTATTTTAGAAGAAGATACCACATAGCCTCTTTAACTTCTTGACTATATGGTCTTATTCTTTAAGTGCATGAGGCATCTGATAATGTTGATAAATGTAGCTTAGATCCTCAGTGAAAAATATAAATGTATCTTTAAGTGTCTGTTTTGTTAGGAGGAACCCTACCCTTTTAAGATGTAGTGATCTTTTCTCATATTAAAAATTATAAGTGTCAGGTGACAACTCCAAATTTATACATATAATAGATGCAACAAAATAATTTTCACAAACTACCTGATATTCAGGAAGAGAATACCAATAAGTTACTACATCAATAAACATTTATTAAGAACCTAACATGAAGGCATCAGGGATATAAAGGTAAGGAATGAATCCCTATTTACAAGGAGCTTACCTTGTAACAAGAGAGTCCAAGACTGAGAAATTATCTGAAAATAACACTTTCTACAATCACTGGAAAAATAAATCAAAGAATATACCTTACTGAATATGAAATAATAGTGTATCTTTCTATGTCAATATGTCCATATGGTGGCTTTCTCTTTCTCTTTCTCTTCTGAGTCTAGGAAAGTCTGAGACTAAGGAACAGCTGCTCATAAGGTTTCCATTTTCCACAGTTTCTCTTAAAACTAGTCTACTCACAAATGGTTGTAAAGTTGAGAACAAGTACAACATGGCTTAAAAAATTTCTCAGGCAATTTAGTGTTATTTGGTATTTTATTTTTCCTGATATGCATTTTGTTTGTGCATTTTAATTAAACCTTTTGTTTTTAAACATATGCCTTAAAGCTGTTTTAACAATAAGAACGTTGAAAAAAATCTTTAAAAAAAACATAAAAGAAAAGAATGTAGTTTACTATGATCTAATGAAACAAAGTATGACTATAATGGAAGACAAGTTTAACAAGTATTCCTTTGTTGCTAGGAAACAAAAAAAATGTAATATTTTGTATTCCTTGATTAAATTAATAGAAACAATTATA
This sequence comes from Sarcophilus harrisii, assembly GCF_902635505.1. NCBI lineage: Eukaryota > Metazoa > Chordata > Mammalia > Dasyuromorphia > Dasyuridae > Sarcophilus > Sarcophilus harrisii. The sequence goes on along the minus strand of NC_045430.1, from coordinate 159,768,722 downwards.
ATTGAAATATTCTATATCGTCACATTTATATCACTCACAAATTAAAACTGAATGCAATTTTATAATGTTTTGACCTCTACATGTTATTTCATAGGACATAAAAATTATCAACAATATTTAGGTAACCATATATATCTTAGAAAAGAAGAGCTGATCTATATATTGAGAAGATATATTATATGAGAAACTACTATGTACACAAGGTTATATGTAGTACTTTTATTACTAGGAGTAATCATAAACACTGTCTACATTTATATAAACCTTATGACTAAAAAGCAGTTTACATTCATTACAGCATGTACTCATTTTCCCATGGGAGAAAGGGAAATATTATCCTTTATATTTGTAGATTATTCTTCTGTACTATCAGTAGCCATTTACCAAAGACCAGACAATAATTGCTAAATTTACAAACTTGCTTAATTAGCTCCTTTCTGTATTTCTCATATTTCTTTTTCTTTGGTGAGATGATGAACCAATCAGGGTTAAGGGACTTGCCCAGAGTCACACAGCTGTAAGAGTCAAGTGTCTCAGGCTGAATTTCAACTTAGTTCCTGATTCCAGGAACAATGCTCTATCCACTGTTACCATTTAGTTGCTCCTGGGTGGATTTTGAAAAGCAGTGAAAAAGAAAGAAAGCAGATAGCTAAAGGGGGAAAAAAGTGGCTATTATTTTCAATAATCTTCCACAAATTCTAACGTTTAAATAACTAAGAGTTAATTGATAACTACTGATAAGGAGACATAATAAATAGCAAAGTCAAAATTCATAACATTTTTCAGTATGAAGATACTCCCTCCACTATCGATTAATCAATCTTTAAACATTTATTCAGCACCTAGATGCCAGACACTGTAAAAAGCATTAGGGGTACAAAAAGCAGCAAATGACAGTGCCTATCATCAAAGAGCTTACAGTATAATGACTGTAAAATTACAGTAAAAATTGCAATCTTTTTTTAAAAAAAATTATATACAGGATAAATAGGAATAATCATCAAAAAGAGAAGGCACTAGAATTAATAAGGATTATATTAACAGGCTTCCTGTGGACTGGATTTTTGTTATGTTTTAAAAGAAGCCAGAGAGATCAGCAGTGACAGTAAAGGAGGAAGAGCATTCCAGGCATAGAGAACAACTAGAGAAAATGCCTAAAATCCAAAGTTGGAGTATCTTGTTTATCAAACACCTGGTAGACCAGTATGACTGGATTAAAGAGTAAATGGAGGAGAGTAAAGTATAAGGAAGAATTGAATGTGTGTGTATTTGTAACAAAGGGTAACACGATTGGATCTATACTACGTCCTAGTTGAAAACTAAAGTCTTCAACAGGTCTCAGTTTGACTGGGACTATACCCATTCAGTGATAAAGGCAAGGTAGCAATGGAGGCAAAGAATCCAAGGGAAAGTCATACTCCTCTTTTATTAATGTCATCTAAGAGACTGGACCAGTCTGGTAATCTAGTCTGGGGATAACCGGTGCAAAACCATAGAGAGAGGAGACTGTATATCTTGGGTTAGGTCAGTTTGCTTCTACCATAGACTGGGAAAAGGGAAATCATGTATAACAATAATTAGAGGGCATGTTGTGAAGGGTTTTGAAGACAAAAGAATATTTTTTTATTTGATTTGAATAATGAGAAACCATTGGAGCTGACTGATTAGTTTGGTGATATAGTCAAATCTTTATCTACAGAAAAATCCCCTTTGCTACATGGAATAATGATCAAATAGTGGAAAACTTGAGTGGTAACTGTAACAGGACAAGTACAAAGTGATAAAAGCATGAATGAAGGTTTTTGCTATGAAAGTAGTGAGAAAGGGACCAATTTGAGTACTCAACTTTGGGAATCCTGAAGTATCCAGATTTGTCAACTGACTGGATATGTGAGAGGATAAGAGTTAAGTATATATTACCCAGATCCTATAGATAGCTGCTTCTCAAACAGGCTGCCTTCTACTTCCATACATTGGTCCTTCCGAGATGAGAAATGTTATAATTTTTTTTAATGATATGGAAATTATAGCAATAAAATTTAGGTGCCTGGGAGAGCTGAGAGGTTAAAAACTTGCTTGTCACCGAACCAATATTTTGGGGTTTACCCATCTTCTATAGGAAGTATTTCCCTATTCTTAATCCTAGTTTTTGCTATTTTATTTAGTTTCTATTTATCCTCTATATATCTTGTTTGCATGTTGGAATATACAGGAGCCACCTGACAGTGGCTGCTGGAGGCCCAACCCAGAATGTATCTCCTCTTGTAAGAGGATGATATAAGGAGATTAAGGAAGTTGCTGTTCTCTGACCTGACTGAGAGGCCATTGCGTTGCCTGACCTCTCTCCTCTTCCCTCTGCCTCAATTTGTCTCACTCCCAGTCCTCAATACCTGTGTCAGCAAAGGCTGCTCTGCAATCCTTCAGATGCTATGATCCACAGCTGTGGAGGCTCTCGGACAATTGACCTGTCCCTTAACATTTGCACAGTTACTTATTTGTTGTCTGTTTCATTAGATAGTCCATCAAGAAAAAAATATTTATATAACCTTTAGGTGTACAAATCACTTTCCTCACAATGATCTTATAAAGTGGATGATGAAAATGTTACCCTGTCCATTTTATGGAAACTGAGGCTCAGGAACCTCCAAAATACCTATAATCACCTAGGTACTTCCAGATCTTCCAATTCCAAATGCAGTAATCTCTGTACTGAAGCTCAATAATTTAAAAAAAGAATGTTTCATTAAAATGCATTCCTAAAAGATAAATAAAGGCTGGGAAAAATAAGTGATTGAAAAAATTATGACAGGCAGTATCAAAGACAGTATTTTTTGAGAATCTCAACTGCACCCAAAAGAAATCCACCTTATATATTATTATCATGATCATGTTTATGTAGTATAAATCTATTACATTAATTTAATTCTTAAGATTATACATTAGCAAAGCTATATATATATATATATATATATATAAACAAACTGAACAATTATAATAGGGGATATATTGTTATTGTCTCATCCATAAAACTGCATTCCTTGAGGGCTAGAACTCTGTTTTTGTTTTGTTTTGTTTTTACTTTCTTTGAAGAGCCATTGCTTAGCACAATACATGCAATAAAAGCCTGTCTTTTTTAATCCCAACTATTCTTTTGGTGTTTTCCAAAGCACTAAAAATACCTTCACTCAGAAGGTAGAAGAGAAGTATATGGCTGTGCCTATGAACCATTCAAAACAAAGAGGAAAGTATGAAAAAAAAGTGTAAATGACATACAAGAAATGTATATTCAAATAAAAAAAATGATCTGGCCAGGTGGCAAGAGTAAGAGATAACTAATAAATCGTCCACTGGTGCGTCCAGTGTATTGTCCAGAGGGAGAGAAAAAAAATTAGCTTTGAGGTGAAAACCTTGTAGCAAAATTCTGAGAGGCAATGAGCAGATATAAAGAATGGCTAAGGAATAGCCAGCTACAGACTGGATGAAATCTACATTGCCAAGGAACAGTCACATCCAGAAAAGTTCCCTAGAAGCAATGGAATATTTTAGAAAAACTACAGCTAAATATATAGAAACTACTTTTAGAGGAGGAAAAATAAAGTTTACAAAAAAACACTTCAAAAATTTGTTCAGAAAAAAATGAGTCTGATTTTTGAGTTGAACAGAATCCCAAAATTATAAGCATGAAATAATTAGAGACCAAAAATATAATGATATACTTCATAAAATATTTAGTTTCCCATGACTAGAAATGTTCAAGCAATGGGTGGAGTTGACATATAAGTTTATAGGAAATTTAGTACAATTTTCCAATCTTTGGTTTTATGTGCTTTCTTAACTCTTATGAGAGTAACACTGCTGTCCCAATATCAATAAAATGAACATTCTTAGCTGTTTTGCTTCTAAAGACAGATTTGAATTTGGACCATGAACACAGTCTCTCTAAGGCTTCCTTGTTACAATGATCAGAGAACTTGAAATCAGAGGATTTAGATACAATATTTCTCTAGCCCTTTATTTTAATAGGTAAGGAAAATGAAGCTCACAGAGATCAGTCAGCTTAGCAAGATCATACCAATAGCAAACAGCTGAGCTAGGATTCAAACTCAGATTTTTTTTTTACTCCAATATTAGCATCCTTTCAAGGTGATAGTCACAGGAAGCAAAGGAAATTGGGTCCATATGGTAAATAGATATTGGCTTTAACCATATCCACTTGGAGGGGTGTACATATAATATAACACTATAGAAATTCATGCAAGTAAAACAGTATAATGATATAAACTTGATAAAACTTTTAATTTGAAACTATTTGAGTAGAAGGGCAGCATGAATTAGTGAAAAATCAAAACCCTAGTATAAAAAATTAAATGTTATTCCTTTAATTTCAATGGGTAGTAACTAGACTTACTTTGAAAAGATCTTTCTGGATAAACACTTTGAATAGGCAACACATGCTATTGAGATGATACTTGTGAAGTGCTTTACCAAAAAAGGTTGTTCTCTAGATGAAGAATCCATTACTAAAAATATGACAAAATTAATTTGCTTAGTGAGTAAAGCAGTCTAAACTTTAGAGACTGCAAAAACAAAATAACACATTTTTCTAAGGAGGAATATAACATGAAAACATAATTTTTAATTGCATATAACTAAAGATAAACAAAAGGGACAGACACCTAGAAGAAGAAAGGTCAGAAAATGTTATTAATGAAGATTGAGGAAAATGAAATTCTAGAATCAACAACAAAAGAAGAAATTCAATTCAATCCAATAAACACTACACTAAACAAAGTACTAAATATTTGTGTGACAGGAACTAGAATCAGAAAATATAAATAAAAGTAAAGTTTCTGCCCTTAAAGAATTTACTTTTACTGCTCTATTGGTAGGGAGGTATAATGCATATACAGAAAAATATGAGAAAATTGGAAGGGGCAGAAAATACTAACTAGAGATATTAAGAAAAGCTTTATATATTGAGGAGATAACATACCTCAGTTGAGTTTTCAGACTTCCCAAGGAGGAAAAGAGAAAATGTGTGGGACAGTCTGAATAAAAATTCAGTGGCAAGAAATGTCATCCCAAGCTCAGAAAATCACAAAAAGCTAGTTTTACTGAACTATCAAAGTTTCTCATGAATAATATGAAATAAGGTTAGAAAGCAATGCTATTCAATTCTTTAAATGCTCAAATTAGAAGTTTGTATTTTATTCTGCTATCAGTCCTTCTTTATCTTCCCTCTTCAATCCATTTTTCACACATGGGGCACAGGGCCTATTTCTGGGTAGTATGGAAGGAGTCAGGGGCTAATGGAGATGGGGAAGATGGAGATGAGCGACGCATTTTTGTCAGAGACTAGAGTGAAGGAAAGAAAAATGGGGATGATATGGAAAAGTTTTATGGTATAGAATAAGGCAAAAGAGAAGATTTGTGACAGATGGTCTCTCTTTCTTATTAAATTAAGAAGTGGGGATGACTTTGCTGAGATAGAGTGGGTGGGTAAGAGATCTGAGAAGAGCAAGTTTGCAACAGTTACTGTAGGGAGTAGGGTGGAAATTCAATCAGAGAAGAATAGAATGTTTGTAATACATCCTTCAGGGTCCTTTCTAAATGATGAGATAGTAATATTTGTGGTGAACTCTATACTTTGGAATGAGAACTGGAAATGAAAGAAAATCTAAGCAAATATATTTTATAATTGGTGGTAATATTTAATATATGATAAGGAATAACATTTGTAAATGTTTGTAAAAGGGACCAGACAAAGACCAAAAAAATGGTCAATGGAATTAGAAGAGCTAGATTCTGGTCCAATCCCTGCTTCTACTTGTGTAACTTGAAACAGATTATATGACCATCTTTAGGCTTCTTTTTTTTTAATCTGGAAAATGAGCAAAATGAACTATATGATCACTAAGATCCATTACACTTTAAAAACTGAAACACTCTACAAGTTCTCTACAAGTACTAAACTAAAAGCATGATGCATTCTCCTATCATAGCATTACTGATTTTAAAAAAACAATTATTAGGTCATTCTTCACTTAGCAGAAGGCCATGTAGATTTTTGAAACAAGGTGTGTCTCTTAGTAGAACATGGGTACTACTGCACCTTATATTACAGGCAACTTTCAATTACCAACAATCAGTTTTTCAAATTGCTATACTCTGAATTAATGAAATTTTATTGCAATTGCTTCCTAAGTTCCAACAATACATAATATAATTACTATTAAAGGGAAAAAATGTTAAATCAAAAAATCTAGTCTGTTGATGACTGTTTGGGTTTTTAATACATGACTCAAATTTCTAGAAATACTATGTTAACTGATCATTTTGTTTTTTTATACATACATTTAAGTAAGAACAAAAGTTTATCCAAAGATATTTTAAAAAGGTAAAATTATGGGCTCAATCAAATTTTTAGTTCTTTTAAAATGTTTCCTACATGTAGATATTTCTAATAAAGAATATATATTTATTTTGAAGCAAAAAAGGGGGGATAATTGACATAGAAATCATCCAACATAACCTAAAATTGAACTTAAAAAAATTCTTAGAAGCAAAAGATATTTCTATGAAAATGAACTTATGTTTGTGGGGGAAACATAATTAGCTTGGGAGGTGATTTAATTTATTTTGTTTTCCTCCAAATAATAAAAAGGATCTATTTATGCCTTCATGCTTTAAAATTATGGTTTTCCTTATAGACAATATACAAAAGAAAAACATAAAATTAAAAGGCTAAAAAACCAAAAAGAAAAAAAATTAATGAAATAACACAATGTTGAGAAGAGGTAACATTTAAGAGGAAATCAAAGGAAAAGAGACCAGTTTAAAAAAAACTTAAAAAAAAAAGATAAAGGGCAAAGGATTTAAAAATTAAACAGAAAAGAAGATTAAAGAAAGCCAAAAGGCAATGCAGAAGGATTAAGAAGCCAGTAAAAAGAAAAGACATCCAGATATAAGAAAGGAATAGCAAGTACCAAAGAAAAGATACTCAAAAGCAATGAAACAAGAAGAGAAAGAAGAACAAAACAACTTGGAAATTAATTTTAAAACAGGCATACAGGGAAGATATAATCTTAAAATCCTTCAAAACATGAAAATCTTTTTTTTTTTTTTTTGCACTAGCAATTGACTATAAAAGAAATTAGTTGTATCCAGGGAATTTAATGTAACATGTGAGTAGGGAAGAAGGCAGACAAAAGAACATTCAACCATACTTCAAGTCCTGGATCTACTACTAATTAGCTGTATGATTTGGGGCAAGTTTTAACTTGTAGGGTTCCCAGCTTCCTCTTCTACATAAGAAAAGTGTGTGCACAGATAATCTTTAAAGTGCCTATTGGTTGTGTCATTTTAAAATTCTACGTAAAAGTAATTTCATTTCATTCATGAACTGTCATCTGGTTAAATGGTAAGTTAATATGTCCACAAGTATAATCTAACAAACTATGAATAAAGAAATAATTATAGAAATTATATTCAACAACATAATGCTGAGGCAAAAATTAAGATATCAAAATAAGTAAGAACAAAATAGTTTGAAATCATTTTATCAACACATATACATCTTTCAACTTATATGTCTTTAATTTTATTAATAGGCAATGGAGGCAAAAACTGAGTGAGTAAATAAGCTACTACATAATGTCAAAAGTTACTTTTTCACAAAAAGCAGCATAAAACAAATTCAAGAAAGGAAAGAAGTTAGTCCAGTTATGAGGTGAGAACCAGGGATAGCTAAAAGAAAGTCCAAGTGCCTCCCAGGGATCTATGAAAAATTAAGAGGCCTAAGAGGAAAGTTTTTAGTGTACTGTGCCACTGGCTAATGGAGAATTCATATAGGGATCAGAATAAGAATAACAAAGGATGAAAAAACCTGGATGGGTTACAATAACTCCTGAAGAAGCATCTATACATGGAAGTACACACAATCTACTGAGCAACATGATTATTGAAATCCTTACAAATATTGGGGGGGGAACTACTTATTTAAAAATCATTATGAACATTGGCTAGGCAATATGGGATTTTACAAAGAGCAGAAAAAAGCCATTTTAAATAGTATAGTATCTATCTTGCTCCTTCATGAGCACTATGAGTGTTGGATAAATGCTAAAACAGCTCCCTATCTCTGGCAATGTGCTGGTATTCAGAGGAGGACCTGGATTAAAGTCTTTTGTTTGCTCTAGTCTCTCAATGTATCAGAGAAATCTCCAAGTCTATAACTTGCAGACAAAATGATGAGTTCAACTGACAGAGAAATTCCAGCACTTTAGCACAGTGCCTAGCACAAAACAGTCACTTAATGGAAGTTCACTGATTGACTGACTTAAGTTCCTAACAGAGACATCACATGTAAAAGTCTTGATTAAAAGCTTATTAAAAGCTAATCCTGGCCACTAAGATGCAGAAGATATTCAGTGAATACATATCTAATGAAGAATAAATCACACAATCATACTTCAAACACCTCATTTTATAGATAAGAAAGCTAAGACCTCTTTTGTTTTGTCAATTGTGCCCAACTCTTCATGAAACCATTCGGGCTTTTCTTGGAAGAGCAACTGAAGTGGTTTGCCATTTTCTTCTCCAATTTATTTTACAGATAAGGAAACTGAGGCAAATATAATTAAGAGACTTGCTAGGAAGTGTCTGAAGTCAGATTTTTGGGAAGAGAAGTCTTCCTGACTCAAGGTCCCACACTCTATCCACTGTACCACCTAGCTACTCCCAACTAAATTTCAGTGAGATTAAATTATTTGGTTGCAAAGGTGTAAAGTGAGATAGGAACCCATGTTCTCCAACAACAGAATGAAGCTCTGACCAAAAAGAAAATACTACATACATTCAACTTATTTTTGCAGAAGAGGGAAAAATCAAATTATCACCAAAATAGTCAAGACTGTCAGCTGAGAGCAGCATCGGGAGGTATAGAAACACCCATCAGAAGAAGTGACAGAGGACCCTTTGCTGGCACTGGTTAAAGTGAGCACTAACAGGCAACTCTTCTACCTATATGAACTGCTGGGATGCAATTACAGGGAAGAATCACAAGGAATGCTTGTTGCAAAGGGGTTGCAGTTCCAAAACAGAGAGGAGCACTAGTGTTTAGTGTTTTTGGTTGAAGGACAGCAGGGCCTTGGTCATAGTTCCAGGGTCAAGAAGAATAAGAACCAACCAAGTTAACCACCAAAGAGCCAGTAGAGCAGTGACCACATCATACTACTTTGGAAGCACTGAAAACTTGCAAACTCCCAGAAATAACTGAAAACACCAACACAAAAAAGCCTGATGCTTGGGACACTGCCTCCCCAACATCTAGGGAAGCAAAGCTCAATTTTATCATAAAATTAAAAGTCAAAAAATAGACTGAGAAATGAGAAAACAACAACAACAAATGACTATAAAAAGGTACTTAGGGAAGACCAAAACATAAATTCAGAAGAAAACATGTGAAAACAGCTACTCAAAAAGCCTAAAAAAGAACTTCTAATTAGATCCAAGTCCAATAAAAATTACTGGAAGAGTTAAAGAAAGGGATAAAAGTGGTAGAGGAAAAATTGGGAAAAGATATGAGAGCAATGCAAGAAAACTAACAACTTGGTAAAAGCCCCACAGGAAAAAAAAATACTGAAGAAAACATTACCTTAACAAATAGAATTGGCCTAATGGTGAAAGATGTACAAATACTCCCAGAAGAAAAAATTCCATGAAACTCAGAATAAAGCAAATAGAAAATGAGAGTAAAATTCACTGAAGAAAAAAATTCCTTAAAAAAAGCAGAAGTGGCCAAATGGGAAAAAAAGATATACAAAATCTAACTGAAGAAAGTAAGTTTTTATAAATTACAATTTATGTGAAAAACATCGTTACTTTAAATAAATCAATAATCTAAGACAAATCCAAAGGACTCAAGATGGGAAAAAAGTGCTCCAGAGAGGGGACTGATGTACTCTGAGTACAGACTGAAGCATAATTTTCTCACTTTTATTTTCTTTATGAGCAATATTTAAAAATGCTTTGCATGATTTCACATGTATAGCTGATATAATTTTGCTTGCCTTCTCAAGTTTTTTTTGGGGGGGTGAGGATGGGAAGAAAAAGAATGATTTTAATCAAAATTCAAAAAAGAAAAAGAATGTTTAAAATAAATCAATAATAATTTTTTTAAAAGCAACCATAAAGGAAAAACACAAGTATATCAAGAATTGAACAACAGGTATCAGAGCTTGATTAAGGTCATTTTATCAACTAGGACAACCTAGAAAAAGACCTTAGAAGCCATCTCATCCAACCCCCTCATTTTCCCAGGGAGAACTCATCCAAAATCACACAGGGATTGTATTTAAATGTAGGAGAGAAATGGGAATTGAACCCAGATCCTCTGGTTTTTAATTCAGTATTCTAATGCTCACTCCAATATTCCACAAAACTAATACAAGACTTTCATATAACTGACTTTTTCCTAGACAGTTGATTACAACTTAAAAAAAGCCTCAATCAGGTAAGAATGTAATGAAATAGAAAAAAGGAAAAAAAATCTGAAGGTACAGAGTCCTCTCAAAACGTACAAGGATTAACCCAAACCTCAGGGGCTTATCTGCTTATGTCCAATTAAAGGAGGCAACATAATATTAGAGATTTTTGCTTTCTCTATCCCAACAGTGAATCAACTCAACCCAGCTGCTATGGCAACAGCAGATTCCTTCAGATTCTCATCACTGGACCTCTACTAATTCTTCTAACTTTAAAGCTTGCAAGTTCATTCTGTCTTCAATACTCTTTTATCAGAGATTAGTAAAGAATGAACATGAAAGAGACAAAAAACACATGATATGAGCTTGTGGGCCTGGTGGTGATTGACCAATAAGAGATACAGATTGATAGCTTGATGAGATCAGATTTGCTTTTTGGTTTTTTTAAGAGAATGGGGAGACATGCTTGCAAACTTCAGAAGAAGCCAGTAGATAAGAAACTAAATATGAAAGGCAAAAGAGTAAATGGACAAGGAGGGAAATGAGGACACAAACTGCATTCTCGCTTACTAAATTTTCAAGCTCTTTCTGCTATTTTTTTTAAACCAGTTTTTGTAATCATTCCATACCATCCTATTCACATCCTATTTAAACTCTGATTATATTTTAATGCAGGTTCCATTGATTCATAGACTAATAGATTTGGAAATGGGTATCTTCAGTGATTTCTTAATGTCTACTAGTTAAATTTTATAAATTTTTGTTCATTTTACAAAACTAAAGCCCAGAGAGATAGATGATTTATTCAATGACATCCTGGAGTCAATAATCAAGTTAAGTCTCAAAACTAGGTCTCCGAAGTCATGTTGTTTCCTTATGAAATGCAGTCTCCTGTCAACAATCCATGTCTCATGCTGCATCCACTGATTCATTTAAAATTACATGGAAAGATCCCTTAGATGGGTGTTAGTCCTTCTTCAAATATGGCATACTTTTAAAAGTAAAATGACTTTTGAGGAAGCTGATAAATTTGTAATGTTTACTTCCAAGTCTGTTTTTTGTGTTACTTAATCTTCTGTGCTTGTAATACATTTAAAAAACGTTTAAGAATGAACTGATAGAGCAATTAGTTGGTGCAGTGGATAGAGCACCAGCCCTGGAATCAGGAGAACCTGAGCTCAAATGAGATCTCAGACACTTAACACTTACTGTGTGACCCTGGCAAGCTACTTAACCCCAAACTTCCATGCCAAAAAGAAAATAATGCACTGATGGAGAAAAAAAGTAAAAAGCATGCTAAGTAATGTACTATTTGGAATCTTTAACTATTTTATACCTAAAAGTTTTCTTCTCTATAAAAGAGATAATTTCTCTGAAAATTTTCTCCTTCAAAGCATCTGAAGCATCTCCTTCAAAGGGGCATTGTGAAGCCAAAATGAAAACATATTGAGGGAACTATACATACTTTAAAGTACCACACAATATTTTTAAGAATAAAGATATGTGAAAATAATGAAGAAATGTAGGAGTCTATGTGAAGAAGAAAATGACTTTCATGTATTTTTCCTTGTTGATGTTACTTATCTGGGAAAAAAGATCTTGTATATGGGCATACAAAACTGCTATATCTTTTGCCTACAATTTTCAAGCAAACCAATCATAAAAAAAAGGTTACCTGAAGATAGAGTTAATTATGTCTTGCATCTAGCAGATGGGAGGTGGAGGAGGATGGCAATATAAGAGGAGGTTAACCACATTTCTCGAGTTCTGATTTTCTGGGTGGTTCCTCTTATAGTATAATGAACTATTACTTTTCATTTCTGAATAACAGGGGAGATTAATGTATTCAACTATGGCTCATGAATTACTATTGCAGCTGCTCAGAATTTAAATGTTATGAATAGCAATTCATTTTCGTTGCCTATTAGATGGATTTATTAATAAACAAGAAAACATATATACATTAAAAATAATGGAATTTCTGATAATCAAACCTAAAAAACTTCTTTAGTTTGTCTAGGTTGTATTCAGGAACTAAAGTAACTTTTTTCTTAAATTTCTGCACCCCTCTAAGATATTAATGGATTTTATACATAAATGAAATCAATTTAAAAAGCTGTGTTATAAGAGAAACAAGGCCAAGATTTCCTTATAGGTAAGAATCTTTGCAACGATAATCAATTATTTAAAATGTATCTATTCACTTGCTCTCTATATATTTGTTATTATCTACTAAGAACTATATTTTGCTATTAGATTGTGGTTCATGATAGCAAGATCTAGTTCTAATTCAAATTTTTATCACTCTGCTAGACATAGCACAAAGGTTAGTGAGAAAGAAATACAAAAAATTACATACAACCTCTTTACTCAATCCATTAAGAGTGACAAAACACACACATATATATATACACACAATACAAACATTTATATGTATCTGTGCATATACACATATGTATATATAAAATACAACATAAATGCAGGAGAAATACCAAGTTTCATGATCTCAGTTTTTTTTTTTTAAAGATTATTTCTAGCTGGAAGAAAAAGAGAAAACTTCATAATAAAGGTAGCATTTGAGATGGATTTTTTCACCTAAGCCTCCTTCTTTTCCAAGCTAAACATTCCAAATTTCTTCAAATGACCATTTGTCTGTTAGGTCAAACATGTTTTCTTTCAGGTATAGATTAAAAAAAATGATTGTTACCTTCTTTTTAAAGAGTTCCTAAGAAGCCCTACCACCTCTAACACTCCACTCCTATTTGTGGAAGTTTAATCTTCTTTTGATTTCAACCCCCTATTCCTCTTCCCCACAGGGAACAATGTAAATAAGTTTAACCCTCTCGAACATGATAACCCAATAAAATATCAAATAAAAACATCATTTTACCTAAATCTCTGCTTTTCCAAGCTGATCACCCCAAACTTCTTCAAATGATTCTCATACAACATGGTTGCAAAGCATTTAAAAATTCTCTTTGCCGTCTTCTGAATGTTTTCTTTTCAAACTATTAAGTCCCTACAAAGAACTCGACATTTCAGAGTTGGTTTGACCAGGGCAGAGTCCAAAGAGCTAATTATCTAAATCATTCCTGGAAGTTACACCTGTCAATGAAGATCACATTAATGTTTTTGGATCTTTATCTCACACTCCTGAATTATAGCACACTAAAAATATATCTCTTGTCCTCTATCTTTGAGGAGGATATCTTGTGTGGAGAAGTCTTGTCATCCAACTATAACTTCCCCCTCCTCTATATTTAAGTTAAAAACCATCAACTTCTGAACATAAGATAGTTTATCTTTAAGATCTGTAGAGGAGGAAGGAATTTGCAACCAAAGAAAAATTAGAGATCATTATTGATCATAAAATAGATAATTTTTATTATATTAAGTTTAAAAGTTTTTGTACAAACAAATGTAGACAAGATTAGAAGGGAAGCAATAAACTGGGAAAACATTTTTACATTCAAAGGTTCTGATAAAAGCCTTGTTTCTAAAATATATAGAGAATGGACTCAAATTTATAAAAGTTTAAGCCATTCTCCAAATGATAAATGGTCAAAGAAATGAACAATTTTCAGATGAAGAAATTTAAACTATTTGTAGTCATAAGAAAAGGTCCTCCAAATCACTACTGATCAAAGAAAGGCAAATTAAGACAACTCTGAGATACCACTACACAGTTGTCAGATTGGCTAAGATGACAGGAAAAGATAATGACGAATGTTGGAGGGGATGTGGGAAAATTGGGATACCGATGCATTGTTGGTGGAATTGTGAACACATCCAACCATTATGGGGAGCAGTTTGGAACTATGCCCAAAAAGTTATCAAACTGTGCATACCCTTTGATCCAGCAGTGTTTCTACTGGGATTATATCCCAAAGAGATTTTACAGGAGGGAAAGGGACCCACATGTGCACAAATGTTTGTGGCAGCTCTTTTTGTAGTGGCAAGGAACTGGAAGCTGAATGGATGCCCATCAATTGGAGAATGGCTGAATAAATTATAGTAGATGAATGTTATGAAATATTATTGTTCTGTAAGAAACAAGAAACAGGATGATTTCAGAGAGGCCTAGAAAGACTTACATAAACTGATGCTAAGTGAAATGAGCAGAACCAGGAGACCATTATACACAGCAACAACAAGACTACATGATGATCAATTCTGATGGACATGGCTCTCTTCAACAATGAGATCCAAATTCAGTTCAAATCAGTTCCAGTTATACAGTGATAAAGAAAGCCATCTACATTCAGAGAGAGAATTGTGGGAACAGTGTGGAACACAATATAGCATTCTTACTCTCTCTGTTAGTGTTTACTTGCATTTTGTTTTCTTTCTCAGTTTTTTTTCTGAGATCTGATCTGATTTTTCTTGTGCAGCAAGATAATTGTATAAATATGTATACATATATTGGATTTAACATATATTTTAACATATTTAACATGTACTGGACTACCTGCCAGTTAGAAGAGAGGGTAGGGAGAAGAAGGGGAAATTTTGGAACAAAAGGTTTTGCAAGGATCAATGTTGAAAAATTACCCATGCATATGTTTTGTAAATAAAAAGCTTTAATTAAAAAAAAGGGGAGGGAGGAAAAAATGGGAGTTCAAAATCTTGCAAAGATGAATGTTAAATACTATATTTACATGTAATTAGAAAAAATAAAATACTATTAAGCAAAAGAAAATGAAAAAGAAAAGAAATAAATAAAATAAAGAATACCTCAGCTAAAAAAAAACACCAACTTCTGTAAACTAAAATTCAAATAAATAAAATGTTTAAATCAACTTTATCAAAATGACTTTGCATAACCTTAGGGGTTTTAAAAAAAACTCAAAAATAAAAAAAACCCATATCAACAGTCAAAATAGTGATGATCATATACAATCTAAAAACTGTTCAATTTTTTTTCTTGTGAGTCATTTTTCAGTTCTAACTGACTCTTCCTGACTCCATGTGGGGTTTTCTTAGCAAAGAATCACTGGAGTGATTTGCCATTTCCTCTTGCAGCTCATTTTACACAGGAAGATACAAAGCTAGTAAATGTTTGAGGCCAGATTTGAACTCAGAAAGATGAGTTTTCTTGACTTTAGCCCAGCCTTCTATCCACTGTGCCACTTAATCTTAGCACTCTCTAAACTTTTTCTGCCACTGTTAACATCATTAATGAAGAGGAAAGGAGCCATTTAGCACTAAGGGATATTCTGTATCTTTCTTTATTTCATAAGTTATGATCAAATTGCTTGCCTGTTGCCAGAATCAAACTTGAAACATTTTCAAACTGAATAGAGCATTCCAACATTTATGTACTGCTGACATTATCTTCAACAAGCAAGGATCACCCTCAAATCACAGTGCAGCCCTGAATGAGAACTTTGGGAAAAGTTTTTCCCTTCTACATCACAATAACCCTTTACCTTTTTCTTATCTAGCAGTCTTAGCTCATTCCAAATACTATTCTTAAAGGACCATGCCACTGATTATGTGCCATTGCTTCTGTTTTCTGTATGTCTTTTAAAAATTTAAGTTAGCTAAAAGAGTTCCAAGTATATACACATTATAGTCTTTAGATAGCACTTCCTTTTCTTCCTCACTCTCATAAGAATTCACATTTTAAAGTAGTCTTTAATCCTTTAAACCTTCCCTTCTCCAATATAAGTAATTTAGGAATTCAGTTAACAAGCCAGGGACAATGAGTGAAGCAATCTAAGGTAGAGAGAGCTTTCAGCCTTCCTCAAATCACATCTATATAAGCAGAGTCACAGCTAAGTCAAAGATGTCCCAATCTTCAATAATAAGTATCTGTAAAGATTTCTAAGATTATTTTGCCATCAAATACTCAACCTAGAAATGGATCTTTGGAGGTTAGGCAGTTTATTCTGAAGAAAAGAAAAAAAAATCTTTGGTCTTTCTTGTGGTAAACACAGATCTGTTCAAAGAGGTTGCAATGGATATAGAAGCATGAAGAACAACTACTTTTGTCTGATGTTGTATTAAATAGCCAGCTATAAAAGCATAATATAATAGACGAGATAAAAAAATCTCCACAATCATAAATCCTTTATTTCAAACTTCTTTGGGAATGTATGACTTAGAACAAAAAACCTTGTTGCTCAATTTCTTCACTTCAGAAGAATATTAAACAATTGCTCAGCAATAGAGATAAATTACCCTTTTCTAAGAAATATTATGGTATTTAATTAAAATAGCTAACATTACGTATATATAAATGCATAGCAGAAAACACAATTTATATTTAGTAAATATTAGAAATTACAATCCACATATTATAATTTTCATTATGAATGCACTCTTGGGAGGTCAGATAACAAGACTGCCCTTTGAAAAATTTTGAACTAAAGAATGCCCCTCAAGTTTTGAATGACCTTATTCAACTTGGCTAACATGATAACTCTATGAATAGAAGTTGGAATAGATGTTATCAAGAGTAAAAATTATTCACTTGAATTTTTTTCTTCATTCTAAAGTTTCCCTGAATGTTTGATCAGCAGCAGTATTATATCCTTCCACAGGCTAAAATATTAGCCTTAATCTGAAAATTATTAAAACAATAAAGATGACTAGGAAAGAAAAAAGTAAACTCAAATATACTGATATGAAGCTGAGGAAAAAGCAAAATGACTATTAAAGAACATCTCATATTTGTAATAAATAATAAAGCTAGCAATTATGTGTTTAATTTTCTTAATTTTTTATAAAATGAAAGATTTTCTTTTAATTTTTTTCTTTTTCTTTCTTTTTTTTTTTTTTACAAAGAAAAGAAACTATATTCAAATGGTTGGACTTTTCCCCTCTCTGAATTCATATGATCCCTGCAGGCAACCAGCAATTGCTAGATCTGTGGAATGTGCTCTTTGAACTGTACAAAAACCTTCAGCCTTTCGTGCATTCTGCAAACAAAAACTGCCAAGTATAATTATTCCTTTGATTTAACACTATAGAAGTGTTATATCACCATCCCCCAAACTCCATAGCTTTAAAGATTATGCATGTACAAAAGGCATTCCAACCTCTGCCCCCCCTCCCCCAGACAAATGGAAGTTAGTTGCTTTTTTCCCTATCAAAAACTGTATATATTTTGGTAACTTATAATAGTCCAAAAGAACACAATGTAAAAATCAAGGATTTTTGGTTATATTGGTGATTTTAAAAAATAATTCTATTTATATGGTCAGAGTCAAACACAGACGAATAGGAATTGCTTTTATAAGTAAATTTAAAAGGCATATGTGAAAAATAATAAATAGTTATTAGAAATACTGACACTTCAAAGCTTAAATTACGACTACAGAAATTGAAATCTTGCAAAACCACTCAAATATCACTGAACCACAGATTTATGGCCATAAGTGATCTTAGAGCCCATGCAAATCCAATACTTCATTTTACACTGAGGAGAGAGAAGGCCCCAAAACTCATGGGACTTATCTAGCATCACACTGGTATAAAGATAATGGATAGCAAAGAGTAGATTCAAACCCAGATCATCTGACTTTAAATCTAAGATAGTTTCCTTTCTACTATACCACCTGGGCTACATAATTACAATAATTCATTGTAGAAAAAAGCAAAATAGTTTATATTAAATTATAGGCATCTTGTTTTCAGTAGTGCTAACCATCCATTCTAAATCGATTTGCCAAAATACTTTTGAAAAGAGATGACTATATAACAATAAAGATCATTGATGGCTTTAAACTCCACCACCACACAAAAAAAAAGAAAGATGAAAAATAAATCACTGTCAAATATGTCTACCTTCTTATGTCAATAAAATCTACATGAGAATCATTTATACAAGTATTAAAGTTATCTTTGATGAAAACATGAGAACAGGCAGTTGATTGTATATGATTCTCTTAAAGTAAATCATATCTTTAGTTACACAACTAATGAATAATTCAAAAACTATAAGACACCACAGTTTACTGGTAGGTTTTTGGTTTTGCTTTAAAAAAAATTAAAACAAAGCATTTTATCAGGTAAATCAAAATAGTCTTAATGGGTCAACAAGTTGTCTCCTATGTTTATGTTAAGAGCAAAGGGAATTTTTCCACAGATGCAAACACAAAGATAGCTTTGTTCAATAAACACATAATTATCAATATAATATGAAGTATAAAAAAACAAAACATGAATGACATGCTCACAATAGTGTCTGCCAGTGCCATGAAGGATATCATATGAAAATAAATAGAAGCTTACAAAAGAAAAATTACCTAAAGACTCTGAGCATCTCCATAGGCTTTTGACTTTGAACTTGAAAACTTTATTGAGCATCTTCAATAGATTCAAAACCACTCAGAAGAGTGACATAAATCTATACTGGAAAAAATGTGTCAATAAAGAATAACAATTACCTATATAAAAATATGGTATACTACTTAACAGGCAACCTGTTAAATTAGTACTGGAGTTTACATGTCTTTAAAGACAGAACTGGCAGAAAACAATTTGGAAGAAGAAGAGAGTGTTTTGTACAGCACTGAAAAAAAATTGTATTAGGAAACTGTACCATGCTTTCAGAAATTTTAAGTTGTCCTATGGTTCCTCAAACCATTTAACTAATATGAAAAGATAATCAAACACAATAGAAAGTGTGTTGAATTTTATGTCACAGGGTGTTGGATTCAAATCCCCATTTTACTTTAGGTCACGTTATCTAAAAGGTAATGAAAAAATGTATTGGATATAAACTTGCTGCTATGTATTGAAAACAATATCTTGAGATAAAATAATGGCACTATATTGCAATATAAAGGACTGTAGAAAGAATAAACTTTCTCATAGGGCATAGTTTTTCTCCCTATATTTGGCAATAGCTATTCACCTGCACAAGACCCATAAGGAGTCCGAGATATTACTATGCCATCATCACAAGTAAAAGTGTAGTCACTCGCTGAAGGAAAACACCAGTTGGAGAGGTTAGATCTTTCCCACCTCTTACTTGGAAATAACAGCTCAGGCATAAGGTCTTAAAGGAGACAAAGGAAAAACAATTCTGACCATTCTAAGGGTCTAAGGCACACCAACTTTTATTTTAACACACCAGCTGAGTAGTAAGACTAACCAGCTGAGTCAGCTTAAAGGTAGTGTAGACTTACATCTGCCCATCAAAGAATGAACTTGAGCTCAGCAGAGATATGTTCTCTGTAAAGAGCATTAGAATAAAGAAACCTATATTTTGAATAGCAAAAGCAGCCCACCAGCATACTGACTTATAATAAGCTCAGAGAACTTTCTAGGACAAGTCCAACAGGAGCCAAACCCCAGCAGAGCCAGCTACTTGCACCTAGTCACACAAGAGACAGGCCAGGCCAACTGAAATACCATTTCTTCTGAAAAGACAGTTTAGGTTGGCTGTCAAAGTTCATGATTTGTCAATCATCTTCAGGGGTCCTCAAACTGCAGCTGTGGGCCAGATGCAGCAGCTGAGGCCATTTATCCCCCTCACTCAGGGCTATGAAGTTTCTTTATTTAAAGGCCCACAAAACAAAGTTTTTCTTTTTACTATAGTCCAGCCCTCCAACAATCTGAGGGACAGTGAACTGGCCCCCTATTTAAAAAGTTTGAGGACTCTTGATCTAGGTCAACTTCTTCCTTACCCCAACAAAAGACCCTCCAAAGAAAGAAAGAAGGTAGAAGCCAATTTCAGAGTTGTGAGATGCTGTAACCATGCAAATTCTCTGAGTATCTCTGTATCACGGTTAAGTCTGGGCCCACTTCTCTTCACCATGGATTTTGTGTGTATTTGGAAGAACATGACCCAGATTTGGGGGAAAACACTTTGTAATTCTGTTTACTGCTATCCATTTGAGTAAAAATATTTTTTTTTATTATAGAGAAGTTAATAAGTAGGGACTTGCCACCAGTTGGTTACTTCTAGAATTCTAAGAATAATAGGAGACTATTGGAAATTATATCTTCTCCAGACCTATCAATGAGGTGTAGGTTTGGGAAGTTAGCCAAGATAGGAAGTACAAGTGAACAGCAAGCAGGTCATTTTGTCTGAAACATAATCTTTATACCAACTTCTTCACAGGAATTTTCCCTGAGTAAAATGTTTTGTAAAGCTTAAAGCCTATTTAAATGTGAACTACTATGATAAGACTATGGTGCAGTGTTATAGCTAGAGTACTAGGCTTGCAATTAGAAAGATTGGGTTTAACCCCATATGAAATACTTAAATGGCTAGCTGACTACTGTAAGTTTCCTTGAACAATTATGGAGGTTTAAGAGACCCCTAACTACTAAGGTGTGATATATTGTAGGTTGAGGGAGTTCTCACATCAAATTTCGCAATAATTCCTTCCTTACATTGCCAAACTCAGATTCTTCCTATGTTTGCATATTATAGCTCATGTAAAAAAAAAAAAAAAAAAAAAAAAAGACAGCCATTACAAATATAAATTATTATTAACTATCCAAAGCTAACTTAAAAAAGAAATTTACTACAGCTTTAATATTAACCCATAAAATGCACATATAAAAAAGATCTAGTGAACGGGAGAAAGGAAGCATTGGTTTTGGTTGTTGGGTTTTTGTTTTGTTTTGTTTTTTCCATTTCAAACAGTCAAAATGAAATTTAAGGAAAGTTTAACAAGATAAATACAAAACAAGTCAAAGTTTAGAATAAGTCCTTGATGCCTTTTTAAGTCAGTCAATTAGCATTTATTAAGTTTCTACTATAGCATCAGACACAGCACTGAACACTGAGGATACAAAGAGAAGCAAAAGACAGTTTTTATCTTCAAGCTCACAATTTAATGGAGGATACAACAAGCAAACAAATATGTACAAATAAACTACATACAAAATAAATAGGAAATAATTAGTAGAGAAAGGACACCATAATTAAGAGGAATTGGAATAGTCTCTCTATAGAAAGTAGATTATAGCTGGGACTTAAAGAAGGCTGGGGGAAGAAGTCTCTTGAGAGAAGGAGACAATTTAGAATTCAAAATTTAAAAAAAAAAGCAAACATTAAAAATTTTAACATAATTAAAAAATAAATTCAAAAACATTTGGTTTTAGACTATCAAGTTTAGGCCAATGTATTGGAAAATACCAATTTATTTTTCCATTTGGTTTTTTGTTGCTGCTTAAAAAAATGTTTTTCAAATAGTACAAATGCAAGTAGTTACCACCACTTAAGAGTAATCTTTCATCTCAAATCTTTGTTCCCAAAGTGTGAATAACAAAAGGCTAGAATTTTTAAACTCACCTTTTAAACAAAATATATTCTTATGTTAATAGACAGCTGTTATATTGTTGGCTATTTAGATGCATGGCAGTTTCCACAAATGAAATAATTATGGAAAAGGGATTCAGACAAAGCTTAGTGTTTTTCCATCAACTCCCCACATTTACACAGATATGTAGGTATATATGTATATTACTTCTCACATGGACATCTGAATAATTTTTAACACCATTTATTAACTCAGTTTTATACCTCCACTAAAGTTCTATTCTAATGTTCTATCATGACATGAATATATTCTGGATAGTTATGTCAGCACAGTACAAGCTCTAGCAGGCCTTATCAAACTGGAAAGGTTTTGAATGCAGTCCTGATGATGAACTGGATGTCTTTTGTCTGGGGACCACACTAGATAAGTTCAGAGAGGCTCATTATCAGGTTGGCCTCAGGGTGATGAATTTTTCTTGCACAGCTGCTCTCAAAACCCATCTACTAAGGTATAAAAGGGTTACAATCTATACCAGAGATGGGAGTATCCACCACATGAAAAAAATTACAATTTTTTGAAGAACTAAAATAATCTTGAAGTAATTCTCTCAAATTTTAGATTTTAAAGAACAAATGTGTTCAGTTATAAATCTGAATGAGCTACCATCAAAAAAGTTTTACAGGAATTCTTTAGTATAGAATTCCCAGAATAATACTAACACCTTAATAATAACAAACTGTATTTGCGTATAACTTTATACTTTACAAAGTGCCTCAATAATAAGCATTTTTAGTCCCATTTTACAAACAAGGAAACTGGAACAAAATATAGATAGATAAATAGAAAGCAAATAGGGATATAGGAAGAGATGCAATTTTTAGCACTGATGGGAGCTGTTCTCATTCTGCTACATTTCAGCCCCTATCACTCCACTAAGATATTGATATTATTCATATTGCTAGTGTTCTCAAAGGGGAAAGCTATATTAGTCAGTATGAATGAAGTAATTTCTAGAAAGCAGACATGAATACACTTTAAGGGTTAAGGGTATTATATGTCAATTTGGTCACACTGTTTCCAGCATCAGGGGAGCATTTCTTGACTCAGTTGGCAAATATACTTATAGGCATAGTCTTAAAGGATATGAATTTCAAACCTAGAATAAGATTTTCTTTACAATATAGTCCTTTGCCTTAAGATGTTGTCCTTGTGGGAAATAATCTAAAACTGAGATTTTCTTCACCCTTCTCCCTAAGCAAAGAGACAAAATGAGTGTGTGCTTGGATATCAATTACTATTCAGTATATTTAAAATAGATAAATTTTACTTTTATTAGATTTAAACATTCCAAAATCTTATAAGCACATGATGGAAGTAGGAGATAAGGATGGTTCTAAATATAAAAAACGGTTGGATTTTTTTAAATGAAAATCTAATTATGGAAATCATAACAGATTTTTTTTAGAAAGTACTAAACTTTAAAAAGTACTAACGTGCTCAATAAAAGGAACAAATGTATATGGGTGCTGGCAAAACACCACAAAAAGTAAGTGATCTTCATTTTGAAATACATTAAGTACTTACTATATACAAATGTCTCTACACTATGATAACTGTACAAAGATAAACAATTATACTGTTCTTGCATCTAAAAAGATTACATTCTGCTACTGGGAATGTGAGCTAGGTGATACAGTGAATAAAGTTCCATGAAAGAGGACAGGAAAACTTGAGTTCAAAATCCATCTCAAGACACTTGGCTGAGCCATCCAAAAAAAAGTCCCTTAATTCCTGCCTCAATTTATTCCACTATTAAATGGAGACAATAATAATACTCACAGAGTTGCTGTGTGAATCAAATAAGATCCCATTTGTAAAGTTCTTAGCACAATGCTTGGCATACAATACTAATTGTTATTATTACTATTTAAGCATAGATCAACATAGTGAAAGATAGGGAACTTTGAAAGCAAAGTAGAGATCCAGAGAAAGTATTCTGGGAAAACCTGACCAAGGATTGAAGTCAAGTCAGTCAGAAGAAGCACTTGCTGTGCTCTAGGCAGAGGAGTCATTAGTAGATTTGAGTCTTAAAGAAAGAGGTTACTACCTGGATGTAGGGAAAAAAAATGTCCCAGCAAAAAATGGCTAAATGGGAAGAGATGTCAATTTATCTTGTTTAGATCTACAATAACAACAATCTTGTTTAGATCTCTTGTCCTTGTCTCTAATAGTTAGCAACCACAAACTACTGCCTAAAGTGGTATCTTGTGATAAGAAGGCTAGAAGTGATTATTGATACATTCTTGACTTGGCAAATTATCATGGGAAAGACAATAACTTAAATAGCAGCTACATAAGAATTATGAGAATAGGAACTCCAAAAAAGAAAAAAACCAAAGACATTTTGTGATGGGAGATTTCACTGAAGTGACAAAATGGCTTAAAAACCCAAAATGAATATTTAGAAAATGAACATCAGGGAAAACATCTCAATTACTTCCAGTATTGCATTGTCTCCCCAGGTACTAGATTTTCAGTCAAAAGAGGGAATAACTATGGATTATAAGAGCTGTGAAGTATGAGGCTTTTCCTATACAGAACAGATCTGGAGTTTCTGAGAAAGACACATCCTTCATGAAACAATAATAACAGCTGGAACCAAAAAGTTCTAGGAAACCTATGACCAGATTGAAGAGAAAAATGCAGGCCATATTTGTAAATGACTCTTCACTAAAGGGTACAAAAACTACTAAATGTAAACCTGAAAATTGTATATACTTTCTAAAAAGATAAATCTGGGATATGATAAAGAGCCTACAGGGACTAATGAAACTTGTCACATGCTCCCTTCTCTTGATGACTAATGTGGAGGCAAAAGACACTGCCTCTACCCAAAAAAGAAAAAGAAATCCTAGAAACCATCTCTTAAGAGTATGAATAATTGGTCCAAGAAATGATGGACATGAAGTCACAGGTGGTGTTATGATCTTTTTTCCAAATGAAAGATGGGGTTTTTAAAAAGAAAGTATGACATGAGAAGTAAGAAACCAGCTATGCAACTGTTGTCAAAGAACAAGATTTGCTTTTCTGGACCACCAGTGAAGATTACAGAAAGAGGTGCTCTAGGCTAGAGACATGTGACATCTCAGATTGAATGAGAAGAATGTTCTTTTCTCAAAAATTGATAAATTGATCCAGAAAATACTATATGAAAAACATAAAGAAAGGAAAATGTCTGGATGAAGCTAAATCTACATAATATGAAAAACAGTATAATGCAGAAGAATAACTGTGTTAAAGAGATATATGAGAAGTGAGCCAGGAGTAGTATTTCTGGACTCAATTTATTGATAAATAAACATCTATAATAAGAACATAGTACAGTAATAAAAGTAAACTAGAAACAAAGCAAATCAGATATTTAACACATAGATAAATGACTTCATAATATCACCAAGACAATAGAAGTGGATCCAGGGTAGAGATATGTCAATTGAAAAGAATCCTTTGATTAAAAACAAAAACAAAAAACCTAAAAGGAAATGACATTTGATGACAGTCAAATAGTCAGGACTTGTTTAAATAAACACAGACATACAGATTAACTGAGACAAAGAAATTAATTTATTGACATGAAATTAACATTTCAATTTCTTACATCTTTAAAAAATTGAAATTTACAATGTTCTTGTTTGGCTATAATAATCTTTCTGCAAATGATTTGACAAGAGTTCCTAAGATTTTTAATGTATATTCTTTAATTCTTCAGCATAAAACCACACATCACATTGAGTATTAAACATACCTCTAATGATATATATTTCTATCTCTTGTGACTTATATTTTAAAAGAACTATAAACTGCATAATGGGTTCCGTTTCATATATATATGTATATATGTATATGTATTTGATACCTACGTGGAGTTTTAATTAGTGAACAATGTCAATATGGAGTTTATATGCCAAAAGCATATAAAGGCTCCGTTTGTGATTCTCTTCTATCAACATTTTAATAACTAAAAGCTATAAATGGTAGGATATGCACATTATGTAAACATTTTATATATAGAAAATGATCACAGACTGATAGATATTATAAAAGAATTAGGTGGAAAAAGATCATAGAAGTCTGGAATTATAAGCCAAAAGATGAAACATGATAAGCACAAATGTAAAACACATTTCAATTTTCATAGATATAAATGAATTCTGGGGGAACAGGGCTACCTAGCAGTTCATTTGATGTAGACTGAAGAGTGCTACCATACTATAAGCTCTATAACTCTTACATAGCTATAAAAAATTATTTTAGGCTGAATTAACAGGAAGAACAATGGAGATAATCTCACTATGCATTGAACACAATAACTCCTAGAGTCTAGTTTCAGTTCTGGGCACAATATTTTACAAGAGATAAATGAATCGAAAGTGATCAGAGTTGGGAGAAGACTTAAAACTATGCATGACACATGAGGATCAATTAAAGGAAATGAAGCCATTTATTCTAAATATGTAAAGAGATAGGAAATATGATCATTATATTTAAGTATCTAAGGGCAATCTCATGGAAAGGATATTAGATGTATTGTGAAGTTTCAGAAAACAAAACTAGGATTAATGGATTTAAATTATAGGGAAAGAAAATTAGGCTGTTTATAAAAAATAAATTCTTTCCCAGATAAATAATTATCCTAAAATGGAATAACCTCATTAATTTCCATGCTCTTCATTACTGAATGTATATTTTCTTTATTTTAAATAATTATTAATGCTTTTTATTTTCAAAACATATGTCTACATAATTTCCAACATTTACCCTTGCAAAACTTTGTGTTCCAAATTTTCCCACCCTTCCCCCACCTCCTTCCATAGGCGGCAAGTAATATGTTAAATTATGTGCAATGCTTCTATACATATTTTCAGAATTACCATACTACACAAGAAAAATCAGATTAAAAGGGAAACAAAATGTGAAAGAAAATAAAATGCAAGCAAACAACAACAAAAAGAGTGAAAATGCTATGCTATGATCCATACCTCTCTCAGTGGTCCTCAAAGTGTAGTCCAAAGAATTGTTGGGGTCTCTGAAATCCTTTCAGAGGGTCTACAAATTCAAAATTATTTTTTATTTCTAATATAGTCAATAGCTATAAATATAACCCATGTGAACAAAAACTCTTTGAACAGATCCTCGATAGTTTTTTAACAACATGAGGATACTGAGAACAAAAGTTTGAGAACCACGGCATCTAGGTGCAAATGGCTCTCTCCATCATAAGACCATTGCAACTGGCCTGCCATCTCGCTGTTGAAAAGAGCCACATTCATCAGAATTGATCATCATATAGTCTTGCTTTTGCTGTGTATAATGTTTTTCTAGTTCTACTCACTTTACTTAGCATCAGTTTATGGAAGTCTTTCCATCCTTCTCTGAAATCATCTTGCTGATGTTTCTTATAGAACAATAATATTTCACAACAATAAATGTACATATTCAAGTAGAAGTGAAGATAAAAATTTGCTACTTATATTAAAGAATACATTAAAATCAGTCAATAAATTTTTAATAAGCACCCGCTATGTGCCTGACAATGTGTTATGGACTGAGAATACATAGAAAACTAAGAAGGAGTCTCTACTCATTAAGTAATTGGAAATATAAGGGATTATATAATATGCAAATAACTAAAAATAAACAAGTTATATATAGAATACACAGGAAATAATCAGCAGAGAGAAACCAAAAGAATTAAGAGCAATCAGGAAAAATTTCCTGTAAAAGGTGGGAATTGTACTGAAACATAAAGGAAACTAGAGAATCATGAGGCAGAGAAGAAGTGGGAGAGTACTCAATGGATGGTTAAGGTCAATGAAATGCCTGGAGTCAGGGAAGGAAGTGTCTTTTTTGAGAAGCAAGGCGGCCAGTGGTACTGAATGGAAGAGTTCATGGAAGGTTTTAAGATGTAAGATACCTGAAAAGATATGGGAAATGGGGTTGGGGGAGAAAGCATCAGATTATGAAGAGGTCTGGATGCAAGACAGGATTTTATATTTGAATATGCAGGTGACAAAAGAATCATAAAGGTTTACTGAATAGGACTGTGAAAATGGGCAACTCCATGCTTCAGGAAAATCATTCTGGCAGCTGAGTAAAGGGTGGACAGAAGAACAGAAAAATGCATGGCAGGCAGACCAATCAACACGCTCTTACAGTAATGTCAGGTATCAGTTAGACCTCTGAGGTTATTTTAAACTCCAAGCATAGTTTTCTGATATACAAGTGTTTAATAAGTGTTCATTTAATTTAGATTATTTCAGTCTATGATATGATTATTATAGCTTACAAAACTCACTTTGAGAGTATAATCATTGAAAAACTAAGATAAATCCAAATGCCTCAATGTGTGACTTTAAAATATGGAAATTAAAAGGTAATTAGCTATAAAATTGTTTTGATTTGAAACTGTCAAAATCTGGTATCATCCCTTTCAGCACCAATATTAAATTTTCAACATTAGAAGAAATTATGCTGGTAATACAATTGACTTGGATTATTAAAAGCTAGGGATTTAGGACAAGATTTTTCTCAATTTAAAATGCTAACTTAATTGTTTTTTCTTATTTATTTTTAGGCTTACAATTTAAAATATTTATAAACAAAAGGGAAGAGAAGAATGTGTCATAAAACCATAAAACTACAATAAACAAAAATGTCTAATTAAATAAAAAGGTTACAAAAATGTTATAAAAATCTGGATGCTCAATAAATAAATGGCCTTTGAAACAACCCAAAGTTTTACCTTGAATATTCCATATCTCAAGACAATTTTTCAAGCTCTTGGTTTTTCAGAATTCAGTTTTTCATCATAAGCCTCTTGTATGGGAAGCAGAATGCTGGATATACAGGAGAAGTAAGGAACAAAGTGAATATCCTCTGTAATAATGTTTTCTCATCCAATGAAATAAACCAAGCATTGGGCTTAAATGAAACTAATTAAAGACTTTGATATAAAAATAGCAATAACTGGGAAGAATGGAGATAAAGAAGGAAACATAACTTGTAAACTAATTAGGAATAGTCTTTTGAAACTGTGTGACCCAGCTTGATGGTGTCAAATTAAGAAGAGCTAAGATTAAAGGTCTTTTCTATGGTCATGGTAACCATATTGTCTACTTCTGTACATTTTTATACCTAAAGGAAAAGAAAAATCTCTAGGGAGAGTCAAGTGATAATTATTAAACAAAAGCACCTGCAAATTTCACAACATCCAATGATATTAGTTTCTCAAAATCGCCAGAGTTGCAGTACTGCTAATCCCAGAAATTTCTAAATAATGTGGAAAATGTGTCAAGTGGAAAAAAGACATCATTTAAAGAAAAAAAATGTCATACAGCACAAGAGGGTTTCTTAACTTGCAGCAGGAAGTCCTTTCACATTGGAAGAGACCCTATAAGTTGTGCTTATACCCTCAGAAACAATCCAAAACAGAAAAATGATATTTTCACATCTTTAAAATGGCAAGGATCTCTTCTTCACTTTTTCAGTTTGTATGATTTAGAATAAATTGAAAATGGTGCTTAACATTCTGGAGAATTTTGAGGAAACATCCAGGAGCAGAACATTCTTAATCAATCTGCCTATATCAGCAGTACTTAAAATGCCTTTACAATCTCAGTTATGGGAGATGGCAGGTGTGTACACTTTTAGGAAAGACCTTAAGGCTAAATATCTTTATGACACAGCAAAGCATGTCTATTTATGGGGCAGAAAAGTCCTAAGTCCTTGTTTGCAAAACAAAGATAATTTTACAGAACTATTTTTCAAGGTCCTTGGTGTGAAATAAGCAAATCCCAATTGATTTAGTGATATTAGACAAAAGAGGGAAAGGGGAGAGGAGGAAAGGAAAGAGAGAGTGTGGAAGGGAAAGAATGTGAGAGTGAAAAAAGGGAAAGAGAAAAACAGAGAAAGATAGAAAAAGGGACAGACAGACAGAAACTGAGTGCTTCTGAAGTAAAAGTTTGTGTCATTATTTATTAAGGTTATTTCTATTCAGGTCAAGGCATGCATTTTTTTCCAACTACTGTGACATCCAACTATTATTATTTGACCCAAAGCAATTCCTATAACCCATAGTGATTTTCCACATGGTATACATCAAAATGGAGCATAGTTCCAAAATGTGGGCAACCTACATGGATATATAGTCCTTCTATAGTTAGATGTAAACATTAAAAAAAAAAATAAAAAGGTAAATGCTTTTACCCATTTGCCTAGCTATCACCTTGCTATCCTGAATACCTGTATTTGAAGGCTGGAATTTGACTATCAGCAAGGTTTTCCAGAAACAAAAACCCAGTTTCCTTGAACAAAAGTATGAATGGTTACATAAAACTTATTCCCATATTGTCTCTGTCCACAAATTTGAACACTTTTTCTTTTCATACATTATGAGTCTATTTCCTCTCTCCCAAGAATAACAATTATTCCTAACAGTCATGTAGAATCGTGGTTGGTCATTGTATCAATCACAAATATATCAAACTTTTCAAAGCTATTTTCTTAAGGATATTGTTGTTATAATACAAATTATTCTCCTCATTCTATTCACTTACTCTGCATCAATTCAGAAGTCTTCCCAGATTTCACCAAAACCATCCATTTAGTCATTTCATACTGCAAAATGTTATTTCATCACATATTTATACCATAATTTGTCAGGAATTCCTGAATAGATGGCATCCCCAAAGTTTCTAGTTCTTTGATTCCATTTTTAAAATTTAAAAAAGCCATTATACATAGGTTTGTACATACAACTCCTTTTTGTTTTTCTATGATCTGTTTCAACGCACAGATCTAACAGTCGTATTCTTGAATCAAAGGGATATAATTTTAGTGGTCATAGTTCCAAAATGCTTTCCAGAATGGCTAGATCAATTTAAAACTTTACCATCAGAATACCAAAGTGCCCATTTCCCCACAACCCCTCCAAAATTTGTCATTTTTTTCTTTTGCCATCTTTGCCAGTCTGATTATGGAATGTCAAAGTTGCTTTGATTAGTATTTTTCTAGTTGTTTTCAAATTAGATCATTTTAATATGATTATTCATAGCTTAGAGTTCTTCCTTTAAAAGCTGACTGTTGCTATCTTTTGACAATTTTATCTGTTGGGGAAAGGCTTGAAGTACAAGAAGTGAGTACAGTCTGATTTTCAGCAGGCTTTGGGAATGAGCATCATACTTTTTTTTAAGTCCTGAAGACTTAAAGGGATTTTCCCCTTTCTTTTGAGAGATCGCTTCTCTCTATTAATGACATCTGACAGCAGCCAACTAGGTAAGACTTGCTTAATCCATTCACTAATCCAAGGGCACAAATTTGCATAGAAGGAAGATAATAGAAGGAAGGTAACATAATAGTCTTTATGGAACATTATACTCTTCTCCTGGAAAACTCACCTGACCATATAAAGAAACCTTCCAAAGTACATTATGAACCAACATTTTCCCAAGTATATACAATCTCCCCATTAAGACACTGTCACCTAAGTCTGTAATGCTGGTGAATTCTCCCCAAAATATCTATTAGATATTTTTTGTTAGGCAGAAAAAGCCTCAAATATTTGTCAACAATACAATGGAAAAAGAAAAAGGTACATCCCTTATCATTGCATTTATATATTTTTATTTTTATAAACTGGGCCCCTTCATTAGTTTTTAAAACATAAGTATTATTTTTCCATGATAATTTTTTCATTTTCCCACACTTTCTGCTACAAAAAAGTTTTCCAACTAATATATATATATATATATATATATATATATATATATATATCAATTTGATCCAAATCCAGAAGAATATCAATCTTTTCTAGACAACATAATGAAGCAAGGGTATCTTCCTTCTGCCATTACAAAGTTTGAGAATTTGAAAGATTAACCAAAGTAATTTCTCTAACACTTTTAAGATGAACTAATACTCAATTTATAAATCAATTCAATAAAAATGTATTAAGCACCTGTTATGTACAAGACTAATATTCTAGATGCTGGGGAAAACCAAAAACTCATCAAATTTTCATTGCATTACATAAACATACATGCATATATTACATTTACATACAGGAATATTACCTGTACATATACACAAACAAGCAAAACAGATAAAAATTTAATAAGGGAGAGAGCCCTAACAACTAGGGAAATGCCAGTTGTTAGGGATATAAACTTTTTTTTTATGGTAACCCAGGACACAGAGCTGGCAAGTCCTTAGCTGTTTTCTTTTTCAACCTTGCCTTCTTTTAAATACAAAGAACCTAGGGCCAGAGATTAATCAACTCATCTAAATAACAGAACTCACATCTAAACTGTCATCCTCTGACTTCCAAACTACTGTTCTTTTACATGGAGTAGAAAAGTGATGCATAAAGGAACTGAATAGTCCAAATGTCATTACTTAACAATAAGGACAAAAATACCCATTCCTGAATACCCATTCTTTTTTTTTTTTCACAAGGGTTCTGTTTCTGGGCAAAAAAATAAAATTGAATTAATAATTATATAAAGAATTTTTAAATAGTGTTACTTGTTTTCAAATCAGCATAACATTTAAAATTGTTTCTTTTATTAAAATAGGATACAAAATGTATAGGAAGTGACTCAAAGTTTATCTAGTTCAATCAGTAATTGAACAGCAATCTTATCTTCAAAATCTCTAAATAGTGGTTAGACTTTGGATAAAATCTACTTATCCAAAGTCTACTCAAAGATCTTTGGTAAGGGGAGACTCACTACCTTTTTAAGCAAACCATTTCACTTTTTGACAGTACTAATTGGACGGAAAATTATATTATTTACCAAGCCAAACTTTGTCTCCCTACCTCTGAAAATGCTCTTCATTTTACCCTTTGGAAGCACACAATTTAATTACAAGCTCTTTTCCACAGGACAGTTATTTTAAGTTTTAGTTTATTCCTCTCTATATCCCTCATGTTAGCTCTGAAGATAGCCTTAACTGGGTATTGAAGCAGAATATGTTTTTACAAATTCCTCAAATTGCAATTTTGTGAGAAAAAAAAGTTGCTATACAGACAAATCTTAGTGGAATATGTACAAACTGTAATTTATCAGAAACCTGGGCCATGGCCAAGATATATCAAAAACATGGCTGTTCTACAGATGCCAAATTTTTTGAACAATCAAAAAAATCCAAGAACAACAGATGTATTATTACTAAATATTGCTATGCTTAGAATACTTATACTAAAAGTCCAACAGGGACATTTTTATGCTGTTTTGATTATTTACAAAGTTTAATTCCTCTTTCAGTGAACTGAAAAGAAAATTCATCCTTTGAAAACTGATTCTATATTTTATTTTTGGCAGCATTTTTATAGTAACAGGAAAATAAGCTCAATTTTGAAACCTTTGGAATAAAAATTAAAATTATAAGAATAAGTAGAAAAACGGAAACTGCCATTTCATCAATGTAGTAGATCCCCAGATGAGGCTCAGTAATTTCTCCACAATTTACAATTTTAGTTGTCTACAAAACTGAGAAGTTCAAGGAACATAGACAGTATATGTCAGAGATGGGACTTGAACCAGGTTTTACTGGCTGAGAGGCTATTCTCAATCTACTCTAACGATGCTGCTTCTCCTAATTTTAAGAATTATAAGGACATCAAGGAGATTCTATCAATTTCTTCTGTATCAGAATAGGGAGAAAATAAGCACGTTAACAGTCACTTTAAATGAAAAATGAATTCCAAAGATTTTATTGTTGCTACTTTCATTCAATTGTGTCTGACTTTTCATGACTGCACAGACCACAGTATACCAAGACCTATCCTCCATTATTTCCCATCCTCTGCCCATCTCATCCTTTGCCACTTGGTTTTCTTTTGCCTTCAATCTTTTCCAACATCAAGGTAAAGTTTTCCAACAAATCTCATCTTCTCAATGGGGGAGCAAAGTATTTTTCTAGTAAAATTATTTCTTTTTGACATACATTGCTTTATGAATCATGTTGAAACCATGTAGGAGATTTTTTAAAAAAAGATTAAAAAGATTTAAAAAAAAAACAGAAAAAAGTGAACATGTGTTGATTTACATTGTCTACTTAGTTTTTTTTTTTGTTTTGTTTTGTTTTTTTTTGGATGAAGATGGCATTTTCTACCTGAAGTCTATTAGGACTGCTTTGGATCACTGACCCACTGAGAAGAACCAAGTTTTTCATAGTTGATCATTGCATATTCTTGCTGTTATGGTGTACAATGTATTCCTTGTTCTACTTGTTTCATTCAGCATCAGTTCATGTAAATCTTTCCAGGCCTTTCTAAAGTCAGCTTGTCCATCATTTTTATAGAACAATAGTGTTCCATTACCTTCACATACCACAACTTGTTCAGCCATTCCCCAATTGATGGACATCTACTCATTTCCCAAATCTTTCCTATCACAAAAAGAGCTGCTACAAACATTTTTGCACATGTCGGTCCTTTCCCCTCCTGTATGATTTCCTTGGGATACAGACCCAGTAATAGCACTGCTGGGTCAAAGGGTATACAATTTTATAGCCCTTTGGTCATAGTTGTAGAATGATCATTTCACAGCTCCACCAACCATGCTTAAGAGACCTAGTTTTCCCATATTCTCTCCAAAATTTATCATTTTCTTTTCCTGTCATTTTAGCCAATCTGAGAGGTGTGAAGTAGTACTTTAGAGTTGTTTTGTTATGCATTTCTCTAATTGATAGCCATTTGGAGCATTTTTTCATATAACTATAGATGGCTTCAATTTTATCTACTGAAAATTGTTCATATTCTTTGACCATTTATCAATTAGCGAATGACTTGTATTCTTATAAATCTGATACAATTCTTTATATATTTTAGAAATGAAACCTTTATCAAAAGTACTGGCTGTAAAGACTTTTTTCCCATCTTTTTATATTCCTTTTAATCTTGTAATCACAGTTGTCCATTTTGCCTTTCATAATGTTCGCTAGTTCTTTTTTGATCATAAATTCCTACTTTATCCAAAGATCTGAGAGGCAAATTATCGCTTGTTCTCCTAATTTGTTTATGGTATCATCCTTTATGCCCAAATATGTATCCATTTTGACCTTATTTTGGTATGAGGTGGGGCTAAAGTATTTAAGCTTCAAGCTTTAGTATTTGACAACAATTGGGACAATAGACAAGTTTGGCCTTGGAGTATAAAATGAAACAATACAGAAATTAAGTTGTATCAAGA
Source organism: Sarcophilus harrisii (assembly GCF_902635505.1). Taxonomy (NCBI): domain Eukaryota; kingdom Metazoa; phylum Chordata; class Mammalia; order Dasyuromorphia; family Dasyuridae; genus Sarcophilus; species Sarcophilus harrisii. The sequence continues at coordinate 159,733,760 of NC_045430.1, read as the reverse complement.
TAACTTGTGGGTCACAGCAAACACTATTTCAAAACCCCAAAAGACAACTCGACACACAGACATTACTAGATAGTCAAGAGATAGCAGACTAATTACATACTTTGAAGCCAAAGGTGGAGAAGCTCTACACAATTATCACAAGACCTGGAGTTGACTGTAGCTCACATCATTAGCTTCTTATTGCAAAATTCAGCATTAAATTGAAGAAAGTGGAGAAAACCATCAGGTTATACTGGAATGTCCTACACAGCATCACTATAAATATAAAGTAAAAATTATAGTTTTAAGGTATTGGAGCTAGTTCATAGAGTCCCTGAAGAATTATGGACAGCAGTTTGTAATACCATAGAGAAAGCAGCAAAAATAACAAAAATAAAATTTCAAAAGCTGTTATGTGGTCACACAAAATTCTATATCATTTCCAGAGAGATTCTGAAATAAAAGTTCAGAACAATAAGCATGGAGAAGAGACCACCACTATCAACTCATTAGAGTTGTATGCCTTCCTACTGCAGGAGAAAAGGTGCTCATACTTTATAAAACTAATTTTTTTTAATTGTTCAAATCTGCAGTTGAACTATTTTTTCATAACAAATGTTATACTGAGAATGTAAATGTTAAACTTTTATTTTCTTCTTGCTTTCCAACTTTTTCCAACATTCTTAAACAATTTTAAGAATTTTGGAGAATTATCTTGGATATCAACCCTTACACACACACACACACACACACAGAGAGAGAGAGAGAGAGAGAGAGAGAGAGAGTTCTAATTTCACAAAATATTGATTACAAGATTCTATTATTTACATTTGATTACTAAGTAAAAACTAAGTGAGAGATCTTATTTCAAATAATCTCATCTCACTCTTCCCTCCAGTCAACTCTACAGAATCAACAGAGTATGCATAATAAATTTCAAATAGAAATTCAGGTTATATTTTTACTACATTTTCGAATAGCCATTTACTAGGTATTTATTTCTTTTTTTAAAAGAAGTTTAGAATGCTTAAAAATGTGTAATATAATACTTTCTCAGCAATATTTTGCTGCTTCTAATTCTTTTAACATAAAGAATCTGCTTTATTTTTTAAAGAAATGCATCAATAAAAAAGAACAGCATTATATCCTACTCAATGTGAGCAGAATGCATTGCAAATAAGATGAGTCTACTTTGAATACCTTACCAGTTCAAATTATCTCCTAAAACATGTCTTAGTTCAGATTCATTTTTTTCCTATAAGCAAGAAGGCTTGTTTCCTCCCTTATCCTATGGTTAAGTGACAAAAGAACTTGAATAAATTCTTCATTAATGACCAAAGATACTGAAATGAAATTATATTTGAAAGATAATGCTGTATTTTCTACTTGAAATTCTAAACTAATATTCAAATTAAATTGTATTGTCCATTTATCATTTTTTTTTGCTTGAATGCTTCAGAAGTTCCTAATAACCTCATCTCTAGAGTCAAAAGACATAAAGAATCAAATCTAAAAAGACAGAATCTGCCTGAACAAATAGTTGTGTAGCAAATTTTAAGGAAGGTGCTGGCAAACGATAAATGGGCAAGTCAACAAGAGACAATCCCTAAAAATAACAGCTTTAGAAAAATGGGAACTTTCAAATAAATGTCCATCATACATCAGAATCTAGTGACTGAAAAAAAATTCACTGATGAGGAAAAAAAATGTAAGGTAGCAAGAACATGGCATTAGGCAAATAAGAGTAAATGCAATCATTTGGTTTTCCATGCTCATTAAAGGTAGAAACTAATACTAATCTTGTTTTCACTCTGACTTCCTAGTGAACAGAAAGGAGGCACTTGCATGTTGGGTAACTGATTAATATGTCATACCCAAGTATGTACATACTCGAACACATTAATTCATAACCAGCTGACAAAGTATAGGTCTCTCAAACTGGCTTAGAAATTTCATAATTTAGGAATCTCTAGTAATATATATATACAGTATGATCTACAAATTACAGAGAATAATTCTGAATTAGAAAGTATATTTCTCTATTTACCTTCAAAGGAAACAAATTTAATTCGTATTTAAATAATTTATTCAAGTGTTTTACTGCATATCAACTGCTGTCTCACATTTATTTGTATTAAGAAGTTTTATCTGTATTTATTTGCATTTATCTGTATGATCTGTATTAAGAGGTAATCATTTTCTAAAAACTTAACCAAGCATTTTTTGCATCACCAAAATATGTAGAATGACTTTTTGATGACAGGATGGCTTATTCAAAGGGTGAATTATCGGACATTCATGACTAAACTAATAAGGAAGCTAGACAGTAAAAGAACCATAAAACCGTGAGACAGAAAAGGACTTTCAGGGTTCACTTTATTCTTCCTCCTGATCTCAGAAAGTCACCTAAGAGTTTCTCCCACAATATCTACACCTACTAGTTCTACGTTATAAAATTAAGTAGAATTAATTGTATCACATTTACTTTTAATTTAAAGTAATGTGCATTGTATGATGAACTAGGGACTCTCTAAGAACTCAATTCCTCATCAGTAAAACGAAGAGGTAGGCATACATGATCATACAATTATCATTCTATTTTTTTAAGAAGACAAAGAACCATTCCCCAAAAACCTATAAACTGTCCGAACTATTCAAGATAAATTAAAAATAAATTAAAATATAGAAAATGAAAGAAATCACAAGGAAAACAATAAGAACAAGCAGTTTGATTTTTTAAAAATATACTATTGTCAATGTCAACATGACCTAATAAGCATGTTTGTATCTCTGCAGTGACCATGATGTTAAGAATTATCAGTGTTTGGGTTTAAACTAAGAAATTATCATATTATCTCTATAGAAAACTTAGGATGGTGCTCAAAATTTACTACTGAACAAATTATAGTAAAAAGTAAACATGAGTGCTAATTTAAATTTGAAGATACTGGTAAAAATCAACTTAGCAATTTTAAAATACTAAATAATACCATATGTATGCATGTGCATACACATACACACACACACACACACACACACACATTCTGACACAAAGAAACCAGCACTAAGGAAGAAGGCCAATTTCATACTTCTTCCAATTTCATATCTGCCCTTTCTTTCATTACTTTTCCACTTGCTTTTCATAAATTCAAATAAGAAAGGACATTAGAGGACATCTAGTCTGAGCTTCCATCAATTTAAAAACGAATAAATGGAGGCCAAAAGAGATACAGTGATTTTCCCAGTCACCCAAGGTGATTTTGAGTCCATGTCATTAGCTCTACTTTGAGCTCTATATTGAGTCCATGTCTAGCTCTACTTTCCTTGTACAGAGTATCTCCTATCCTTGAGCTGCATTCCCTTCTTTCTCTTACAATCCTTAACTTCCTTTAAAGCTCAGCCTATGTAGTTCATTCTAAGATCCTTCTCTTGAGAAAAGCACAGAAGATGGTTTATTCATTCTATTTCTGTACTTGAGCTAGAAATCAGTAGCACAGATTTTAGAAAATGGAGATAGAGACAAACTCTCATCTGAGAAATGGATTCTTTTTGGACCAAGAACTCTTAAGAAATCTAATATTACAGAAGCATTTGAAGATATCACCAATGGAGCTCATTTGGGTTCAAGTTAATAGTATTTGAGAGGACTCAACAACCTCCAAGCTACCTGAAATAAATGCAATGATGGAAGACAAGAAACAACCTCCACAAGTCTATAATCTCAAACCAAAAAACAAAAATATGTTAAGTCCCACCCATAATGTTCTAAAACTTTCTTTTTATATGGACAAAAGTACTTTCCCTGGTGAAGTATTTTTGTGTAGAAAGAATATGGTACACAGGCATTTCCTTCTTTCCATTCACCTTGCAATTCAACATAAAAAAAGATGTCATCCATTCACAATTCTAAGGATAACATTCCTGGGGAGGAATTGGTAATTGGTTCTTTAAATATCTACAGCAAAGCCTGAATCTTTCTAATGCAGGAGGACACATTCTGGAATGACCCAAAGATGGTCTGAATAACTTCTAATGTATAGTCAATGACAGCCAACTTTTCATCTATAGAACTAGATTGCAGGGAATAAGGGGAATAATTATAATCTAAGTCAATTTTCATCTACATATTTAATATAAAAAAACTTTTTATGTTGCATATGTCCTGTAGAATAAAAGTTCTTTGGGGACAATGGCTTTAAAAAATGCTGTCTTGGAAGTGGCTATCTTCAGCGATGAGAGGATCCAATTCAGTTCCAATTGATCACTGATGAACAGAACCAGCTACACCCAATTAAAGAACACTGGGAAATGAGTGTAGACTGTTTGCATTTTTGTTTTTCTTCCCAGGTTATTTTTACCTTTCTGAATCCAGTTTTTCTTGTGCAACAAGAGAACTATATAAATATGTACACATGTATTGTATTTAAGATATACTTTAACATGTATGAGACTGCCTGCCATCCAGGGGAGGGGGTGGAGGAAAGGAAGGGAAAAGTTGGAACAGAAATGAGTGCAAGGTCAATGTTGAAAAATTAGCTATGCATATGTTCTGTCAATAAAAAGCTATAATAAAATGCTCTCTTGGAATCCTTGGTACTTACAAAATAGCAAGCTTTTACTAAATATCTATTGAATTGGTAGTGGTCAAGTCTGTATTTGCCTCCAGGTCCTCTGATGTCAAGTTCAGATGTGTTTCCATTGTAACACATTTTCAGAGTCATCTTGCAAAGATACTTCTAAATCTATTCTCTTCATTGCCACTTCCTTAACTATAGATTCTTATCAAAATAGCTCTGATTTTGTAAAGGATTCAGGAGCTATAGCACTGTGTTAACAATCAATCAGATAAAGAGAAAGAATTTAGTGCACTTCAGGCTTATAAGACTCAACAGCGTAACACAGGACCACACCTGTGGTCCAAACCAAGACATACAAAATTCCTAAATAGAACACAGATTACATTATCAGAAGAATAGAACACAGGAAAATGGAAGTGATAGTTCAATTGTATTCTGGTATGATCCTCTTAGGACAGAACATGAAAAACAGGAGTATATTCAAAGAAAAGCAACCAGGATGTGGGAAGTGTCTGAAGCCAGGTTATACAAAGATGAGTTGAGGCACATGACTCACGTGGAAATGTTTTTTAAAATATATTTTAATTTAATTTAATTTAATTTATTGTAGAAAGTTTATTTATTTTAATAAACATTGATTTATGAATTATGTTGAGAGAGAAAAAATCGGAGCAAAGGGGAAAAACCTGGGGAGAGATTTAAAAAAAAAAAAAAAAAAACAGAAGCAGTGAACATAGCATGTGTTGATTTACATTCAATCACCATAGTTCTTTTTCCGGATGCTGATGGCATTTTCTTTCCAAAGTCTGTTGAGATTGATTTGATCATTGAACCACTGAGAAGAACCAAGTCTTTCATAGTTCATCATTGTACGTTCTTGCCGTTGCTGTGTACAATGTATTCCTGGTTCTGCTTGTTTCACTCAGCATCAGTTCATGTAAATCTTTCCAGACCTTTCTATAACCAGCTTATTCATCATTTGTATAGAACAATAATGAATAGAACCTTCATAAACCACAACTTGTTCAGCCATTCCCCGATTGATAGGCGTCCACTCCTTTTCCATTTCTTTGCTACCACAAAAAGAGCCCCTACAAACATTTTTGCTCATATGGGTCCTTTTCCCTCCTTTATGATTTCCTTGGGATACAGACCCAGTAATGACTGGGTCAAAGGATATGCAAAGTTTTACAGCCCTTTGGACATAGTTCCAGATGGCTCTTCAGAATGGTTGGATCATTTCACAACTCCACCAATAATATATCAGTGTCCCAGTTTTCCTATATCCCCTCCAACATTTATCTTTTTCTGTCATCTGGATATATTACTGTACATGTATAACCTATATCAAAGGTAGAGGGAGGAGCAGGAGGAAGAAAATTTAGAAATCAAAATCTTATAAATATGAATGATCAAAACTACATTTACATGTAATTGGAAAAAACAAAACTCCATTAAGTGAAAAAAATAAGTATTATGCCTTTAAATATGTGAAGTGCTTTCATTTAGAAGAGAATGAGTGTTTTGTTTGTTCCAGGACAAAACTCACACTATAGCTGAATAGAAATTTAAGATAGTTACTATACATGGAAAAACTTCCTATCAATTAAAACTGTCCAAAGTTGGAATAGAAATACTAGAGGAAGAAAGGCTTTCCAGCAGGGTTAAATGACTATTTGTCAAATATTATATATAAAATTATTATTAACTAACTTTTGTAAAGATCCCAACCAACTAAGAGGCTATCAGATCCTAAAATTCTTCATTTTTCTGAGACATGGATTTAGGGGATGGAAGGGATAATAGTAAAGTGAATGACAGCAATCCATGTAGGGAAATCATAGTGTGGAAACTACTTCCACTAGCATATATCAGATATTCATCTATAACTTAGAGAATCTCTTGGGAGACTCAGAGATCAAATAACTTGCCTTGCTCATAACAAATATAGCTGGCACAGAATAAAACTTGCACCTTGCCTTGCTAATTCCAAAGACAGTCCTTTATCAACTGTGCCTTCCTTCTTATCAATATAGCAAGATTAACTAGTTGCAATTTGACATAACTTTTCCTCATAATTTTTCCAATATACTATTAAAACATTAAAAAAACATATCAGTAATCACAAAGTCAGTAAACTCACTCATAATAAGCTTTTTTGATACTTTCCAAAATATGTATATGATCCTTAAATCTTGTGCTTTTCCACCACACTTTTTTTTTGTACATCTTATAATCTTTTCCTTTTTGTCACTTTTCCTTTTGAATGTTTCCTAGGGCTGCATCTGGTCTATCTAAAAATGTGATGTGAAGTAGATTATAATAATACAGGCATGTTAACAGGGAGCCTTGAAGTTAAAAAAGCAGTTTCCAAGTCATTTCACAATAGGACTTTACAGATACCAGAATGGCACCAGTTATCCCCTACATTAAAACAGGAATATCAAGCTCATGAAACAGTGCAAGTAATTGTGAAAACTGCATTGATCCAAAAGAAGATTAGAAACCATAATAAATGTGCTCACAGTCTTTTAGGTCTTCCTTCTCCAAACTGCAAAAGACAGCCAATTGCTATGATAGGATCTCAAATTTGGTGAGCAGTATTAGGTGGTGATAAAGTATTGTGCATATCTACAGGATAACCAAGATTTTACCTATACACGTTTTTCAAAAATGAGAAAAGCATCTTGAAAGAAAGGACTTTAAGAAATGTTTCATCAAAATCGTTTGATTTTGACGAAATTATTAAAACTTATTAAAATATAAATTTATATAGTCATAGAGAGTATAACAATAAATGAATAAAAGGCAGAAAGACGTATAGGATAGACAATCTGTCAAAAATCAGAAAAAAATGGATTCAAATTCTGTCTCCTAAATCTACCAGCTATGTGAACCTAAGTTACATTCTCAAAGCCTCTAGCAATTCCCAAAGAGGATAAGCTTCAAAGGATTTGCATATTTGCATTGGGAGATCCCTATAAAAATAAAATCACAAGTCTAGACACACACATAAATGTGTGTAAGTGCATAAATATATGTATATAGGTATATAGAGATATATGGACATATATGTATCTATATCTATATATACATATGTGTTTCATATATATGTACACATGCATACAAATTATACACACACATACATATATATATACACATACATATATATATATATATTCCTGACATTATTTTTCTCTGATATGTCCATTTTTTTATTATAGCTTTTTATTTACAAGTTATATATATGGGTAACTTTACAGCATTGATAATTGCCAAACTTTTTGTTCCAATTTTTCCCCTCCTTCCCCCCACCCCCTCCCCCCAATGGCAGGTTTAAATATGTTAAAGTATAAATTAAATACAAAATAAGGATACATGTCCAAACAGTTATTTTGCTGTGCAAAATGAATCGGATTCTGAAATAATGTATAATTAGCCTGTGAAGGAAATCTGATATGTACATTTTTTAAGAGTATTTTATGACTACATATTTTTTGCTGACACATTTTTCTTATATTTAGATACAGAGTCTTAGAAAATAATTTCAAATACATGGTATTATTAGTTCTTCATGAGTCTGCTTATGTAATCAAATAATCAAATCTTATTTAGCAACACTAAGAAAAAAACCAGAAATTTCCTATATATAAGAATGAAAACATACTTAACTTTTTTCTTCTAACATACAAAGATGTCTAGGAAAAAATTTTGTTTCCTTATTTAATTGAGTTTACCTTTAACCTGGCTGTGAACTGAAAAATATATAATTTTAAAAGATTTTATTAAAAGTCCACCCGTGCTTTCAAGTCTTTTTTTTAAACCAAGAATTTATTTGAAAAGAACTTGATGCTATTCATAGAAAATTGCCATAATAATTTCTTACACTGGCAAAGACACTTACTTTCAAAATATTTAAATAAAAAGTTATAATTTACTAAAGTACTCATTGAAATTTCTCACTATGGGAAGGAGATGAACTTTGATTCACAAAAGTGATGAAAGCAGAATGTAAGCTCTTGCAGATCCAACAGACTGTAAAGACTTTATATATGGACTTTATCCAAGCGCTTATTTAGCATAAACCCAATATAATAAACAACACAAGTTTGGCCACTAAGTGATGACTATTTGTCTTTTTTTTTTTTTTTTTTTTTTTGCAGTGACTAATGAAACATGACAAAATTACAGTCTTTAATGTCTACACAAATTCTCAATGATGAAAACAGTACTAAAATTTTCATTTTTTTATTATACCTACAAAGATTTAGAGACAGAAGGGACCATAGAGGTCATCTAATATAATGCTTTCAAGTTTTAGGGGATTCTTGTACATAGGAATAAATGGTTTTTGAGGCCGCTTCCAATTCTGAGATTTTGTGACTATTATCAGGATTTTGACTATAATAGTCCTTCTCTCTTTATAAATTTTATTATGACCTACCTTGGTTTAAAAAAAATGCAGGAATATTTGTATATCTAAGAATTCTCACCAAAATTTGAAGTTTGATTTAAATACTTTATATGATTTTTTTTTCAGATTTATTCCAAAATAACAAATTCTTGAATTCTGTATTTTTCTAGCAGCTTGGGAAAATAAATGTAGTACAATTAATTTTATAATATATAGGTTAAAAAACATAATTTAACATCTGTTATTACAAAGTGATGCACTGAGTAGATATGTGAAGAAAGAGTCATATTCTTGCATATACATGTGTAGAAATAAAAGTTCAAAACAGGATTACAGTATCTATAACTAGACATGCTAAAGTCAATAGATAGTATCACTTCAAAATCTATACATTTTTATCAATGCAAATTAATGCCAAATATATTTATTTCCCCTTAAATATTTTAAGTTCAAAATTACAACAAATGATGGTGTCTTGATTTGGTTAAGTATTGAGTATAGTATTACAAAGCCAGATTAAGATAGTTACTAACCAAAAGAAATAGCATTTTATACAGAAAAAATATATATAAAAAAGATGCAAATCCTAGGAATCTCTTACCTTCTTAATTCCCTCCAAGGCTTTCCTAAAATTTAATTTCATTCTCTTCTATGCTTTTCCAATATAAAAAAAAAAAAATTCTGGAGTCTTATGGAAAAGGCAACAAGCAGTTTAAATGACTTACATTAGTAGATGCAAGGAGTTCTCGTCTTCAATTCTTTCTTCAGAGGTACAAGTGCCTTGTTCTTTTTTTCCCCCTTATTATACTCTTTTTTCCAGGCTTTTCTCCTATTTCTCGTATGGATCAGGATGAAGGGTCGATGGATTTCTATATTTAATCTGGATAAGGGAAAACATACTTTCAATTGATATAGCATTTTATGTGCCTTTTTCTTTAACTTTGTTGAAAGGCTTTTTAGCATCATTTTTTTTTATCGGTGAATAAATATTTGTTGGGTATTGATGCAGAGCAGTGAGGAGTCAATTGTGGTAAAAAAAAAAATTTGTAATGAATTAACAGCGAATTTATTTTTAACCTTTTCCTACTGCCACCATATGTGTTTGAAAGAAGGAACAGTAAATGATTGCTAATGGCAGCAAAGGTTCATAAGACCACAAAGAATGGAAAGAAAACAGGAGTTGAAAAATTTGAAGGCAAGAAAGTGCTGTTTATACAAAACAGTCAAGACTTAAAAGGTTAAGAAATGAAGCTAGAGGAAAAATGATACTCCTGAATAGGAGGTTATTAACTTCAGATTCAAAGACACTATCCTATCACAATCCCCAAGGAATTCATAAATTTGAATAGAGGGAGAGAATTATGTCTTTATATTCACTAACCTCTAGCTAAAATTTATCATTTCCTTAAATTATGATTAAAAAGCAAACAAAAAATTATTTTGGGAACGTTCGACAGGCTTCATCAGCCTGCCAAAGGGGTCTATAATAAAAATAAATAAATAGATAAATTGAAGAAACCCCTGCCCCAGAAGTATAATAAGAGAATCAAAGGCAAAAGGGAACAAATAAGGTTTAAGGACAGGTTCAGAGGAAGTAAAGTGACTGGAGAAGTAGGTCAGGAATCCATAACAAAAAGGAAGGTCAGAACTTTATCTTGAAGCTAGGTCAATTTGGAATGATGCTCAAGTTGAATGTATAAATATTCCTTTGGGTGGCTGAGAGACACTGGTCATGGAATTTAAGCTGGTTGATGAATTGAGATGCCAGGTTCTTATAAGCATCAGCAATATGAATGCTATAAGCACTATGGATAATAACAAGGATTTGAGTAAACACATATTAATCAAGATGCTCAGTTAAGAAAGATGAGGCAAAAAAATGTGGCAAAGAGAAGGTTGGTAAACTACCTGGATTAGGGAAATACTCCTTAGAAAGAGACAGTCTGTGAAAAAGAGGGACCACTGAATAATGGTAGGGAGCAGGGCTGTGAAAATGGCCCTATAAATCAGTGATGCATGAATACACAAATAGCCAGGTGTAAAGGGAAATCTGGTATTGAATGAATAATTATCAAATTCGGGATTCAAAGATGGAACTTTTATATCTTCATCACTACTTAGTTTTATGACTTTAGGCAAGTTATAGATCTTCATTTTCTTCATCTATTAAGTAAGAAAATTAGACAAGATCATTCCTAAGGTCTTTCTAACTCTAACTTCTTTATGAAATTTGATGTGATATGTTAAGGACAATTCAAGATTTCTGATGTCAGAAAATGGAAGGAACATTAAAAAGTTAGAGGATAAAGAAAATTTTTTTTAACAATAGAGCATTCTATAAGATTCAATGAAAGAATCAGGCAAAGACTAGAAACTAGGTAAGATTGAGATAATAAATAGGTAGAAGGGGGAAATGATTTTCATATGGGCATTGGTGCTGAATTAAGGGAGTAGGAAGATAAATTTTGTTAAGTAAAGGACCTATCAAGTGCACAAAAGCTTTAGTGTTAAGCTCCCAGAGTCTTAAAATATTCTGCTAAATTTATGAGTTTAAATGACCTCACATCTGTCATGAAGGAATAGTTTTGTTTTTTTTTAACACATGGCTAGAAAGTGTTTAAAATTGGATTTGAATTCAAGACTTCTTGATTTCATATCCAATGCTTCATCCACTAAACCTACCTAATCAATATAAATGACCTAAGAGTTTCTAACTCATGCCATGTTTATATAGATATATTTTTAAAGAAATAAAAATATTTTTAAATCATAAAATACTAAAATAGGTTTTAAAATGAGATATATGAGATTTTAAGAAAACTACAGATCTTTGACATTTTAGGAAGTGAAACATACTAAAGAGATTATGATACACAATACAGAAAGTTTTTTTTAACAGCTCTATCACTGAAATATTCTCTATTATAACAGCTCTACAAAAATCTAACAGAAGTCTACACTATACAAGTGCACATGTACATTTGGGAATCATCATCTGCTCCACAAAAATGTGGGCACTCGTTTGTTAACAAGAGAATCATTTCTAGCTTACAAGACTTTTTTGTCCAAAATGCCTACATTTTCATGGTTGCTATCTGTAATTGAGGGAAAGCTTCCAAGCTAAGGCCTCCAATGAGCCACACCTAGGTTCATCACTTTTCTGATTTTTGAAACTCATTCTGGTTCCCTATGGACAGATACCCAGTACACTGAACATGAAGCATTTTTAAGCCAAAAAATTGGAATAAACTACAGTTCTTTTTGGACATACTCAACTCTTGCAAACAGTCTTTTCTGACACTTTTAATGCCAGCTATCTTGCAGAAATTGAAAATTATATACTACATTTTTAAAAATTATGTTGAAGTGGAAATTAAAGGGGAAAATAAATATAAAAGTAATAAATAAGTTTAAAGTTTATTAGTTTTAGACCTAGGAAAAGCAGACTATGAAAACCAAAACAGAGAAAAGTACAGTGTGAATCCTTTGAATCTAATTTTTACCTTTGTGAATAACTTATACATAACTCCTTCTAGTTTTTAACTAAGAAAGCATTGCTGATAATCAGATCAGTTTGATTTAATTCGATGTACTTCAATTTAAAAAAAAAATCTCTATTAAGGATTCACTACCCATTAGGTGTTAGGAATATTAAGAGGAAATACTCTCAACAATTAAATTTAATTCAAAATTTATTAAATATCCGCTGTGTATATGGTACTTATGGTAACAGGAGTTAACAGCTCAGTTAAAAAAAAAAGGGGGGGGGGGGAAGTAAAGAGGGACCAGCACCAGTAACTGCCTTAAAAATCAATCCCTTTGCTAAAGAAATCTACATTGTACAGGACTGTGCTCCTTACCTCCAAGATATTTATGATCTAATTTACCAGATAAAATATGTATGCAAATAATTATATGAAAATCAGAGTATTTCAAGTGCATAAGAAAGTTACCAAGAGGTATATAAACTCAAGGAGATGTGACTCATGAGGTGTTGACTAGAATTAGGAAGACTTTGGAAGAGGTGATGCAAAGGATTTCAGAGAAAAAATGTTGGTGGTGGACATTATAGAAATAGTATTATAAAGCCCTAAACCATGAAGTCAGAGGATGCGGTTAAAGAATAGGGAGCATTCTAAAGAATGAGTGAAGCAGAATAAAGAAGTATGAGAAAAGAATGAAAAGGTAAGTTAGAACATATTGTAGAGGGCCTTGAATACCAACATCAACAGCATATAGCTTATTCATTTGACAAAAGGGAGTTCCTGAGGGCATTACAGACATCACTCTAGAAGTGTGAAGGGTAGACCAGAATATGTAGAGGAAGATTACATGGGAGACCTTGATAACAGTCCAAATGAGAAATATTAACTGCCTGAACCAGGATAGTTGCAGTAGAAAAGAAGGCTAAGAGATAAGAAACACCTTGGAGATAAAATGAGTGATATTTTTCAACTGAATAGGGAAGTGAGGGCAAAGATATGTTAAAGACGATGCCAAGATTTTAATGGAATTTAATGAAATTTTAATGGAATGTCACTAGGACAACGAGAGAACCACCAAAAAGTAGCAAAGATAGTTTGAAGAAGATAATGAATTAATGTGGGGACAGACTGACTTTTGGAGGTTGGAATCCTGAGGAAGTTGTCTAATAGGTAAGAAGAATAATGAAATGATAATTAGCAGATCTGCAATATGAGGATCATTTAAATATAAATGATAATTTAATTCATGGGAGATATTGCAGTAATTACAGAGTTAAGTGACTCCAACCAGGGTGACACAGCTAGCAAGTGTCTGAGGCCTGATTTGAACTCAAGAAGATGAGTCTTACTGATTTTAGAACCAGCATTCTATCCAATACCCTGTCCAGCACCCAAATTACAAAGGAAGAGAGTATAAAGAAAGACAAATACATTATATTTAGAGGACAGTCACATTTTAGGAGCAAGAGGTAGAATTTAAAGGGGACAAAAATGATGAGATAAAAAGAGAGAAAATTGGGGAAGACATTAAGAATCATACCATTTCAAATAGAAAGGAAGTCTCTGGGGCAGGCAGTTCAAAAGAGCTCATTATAAAATCAGATTTCAGGATTCCAAAACTGTAAAATTTCACCTAATTTTGTCTTAATTTATAATACATTTAATCTTGTAAATCAAAGTTATTAACATTTACCTTCTGTATTCATGTTTTCATTTAGCTGTTGAAACAAATATGATTCCATTTTGATTTCCAGAAAACAGAAATATGCTTGCTATATTTTGGGTCAATGCAGATCAATGTACATTCCTTCAGGGAAACCTTTTGAACTGACAGAAGATGAGTGATTGACATTAGTAACAAACACTTTTTTGTTGTCCTGGATTGACATGTCATTTATAGAAAAACTTATGCTAATTAATGCTATCCATACTTACCAGATATGTCAAAGGAATATTTCAAATACTTTATAGCTATAGCTTGATAAGATATGCAAATTGCATATAGATAAGAATATGAATCCCTCATGAAAAGAAATGTAGCAATCCTATATGCAACTGATAAAATGATAAGAACTTTCTATTGACATATACTTATATGATTGCATCTTAGGTATCATTATAAAGCTAATGAAAATTATGAAGGGGAGGCAAGAACACATTTTCAAGTTAAGAAAAAAATCCAGACTAAAAGCATATCCCCCCTCAGGAATTTTTATGAAGGCATGACTAGTAAAGCAGTACATAAGGGAGATAGATTGTCATATTCCCCGCAGACTAGAAGGCTGATCAAAATTATGTAGTATAATTGTCTGTCCATTCAGTGTATCCAAAGTAAGGATTTAAGTGCTTTTACTAGTACTGATCACTAATATAGATTGCCTGTCTATTGAAAGGAGAGAACTGTTACTCTTTCACAACAGTTTATTTCAAATTCAGTAAAATGTACTCAACAATCATGAGTTAATATGAAGCTCCTTCATAGATGCCAAAAATTAATTCAGTGAAAGCAAAAATCAATGAGACTTTTTCTCTTTAAGACCAGAGCATGAAATAAATATCTGAAGGGAGGGCGAGAATATTAAGAATTACTACTGTTATGGTAGAAACACGAAATTCGTATTTTACTAAACCTCTTCTAAGTGGAGATTAAATTGTTTGATATCAGATAAATTTATTGACTATCATAAAAAGAAAATATCCTTTAAAATAGCAGATAGGCATATACATAGCCTTCAAAGAACAAGAACTAAAAATACAGAATCAAAAACAAACTACCAATTGTCAAACACCAATTTCCTAAGGCCACCATGGCACTAAGAATTTAAAACAATAACAATTAATAGTCATTCTTATTTATTAAAAAAAAAAAGGGGGGGGGGGAACCTCTTACCATCTTCTGGTTCTGGTTCTATTTTTTCAACTATATTTTCAATGGTTATTCTGAAATCAACTTTTTTTCGATTCATTCACTAACTGTAAGAATCATCCATAATTTAAAATTAGCTATCTGGATGGGGGTTTGGGAGAAGGTTATATTTGAAAATAAGAATTTGCTTTTTTTTTTTAAAGGCATCAATAAAACAAAACAAAAAAGTCACAGAAGCACTCTGTTGTTTTCTCCATTAGCTGCATAAGAATGTGGTCTAGTTAAAAGCAGAACTATTTCTATTTCAACATAATGAAGCTGTTAGCTGATTTGGTGAACTATCTCTGTAGTTAAGATGATCAAAGTTCACATCTTGTTCTAGTAGCTTCCTAGCAATGTGACTTTGGGTAAAAAAAAAATCTGTATCAAGTTTCCTCACCTACAAAAATGAACATAACAACAACTATCTCATGTGGTTGTAGAAAAGATCACATGGGATAATATATGCAAAGTACTTTGCAAACATGGAAACAATATATAAATGTTGGTTTTATTATAGAATGAGTAGTAAGGTAGATGGGCAAGGGGAAAGGATAGGGGATGGAATAAGATGTGAAACATGACCTTGTGATCCAAGGACAGAGGCTCTTGATTACAGACATTTGTGTCAAAGGTGGAACCTGTGACTCCTGATCTTTCTGACTCTGAGACTCACTCTCTAACCACTAATATCCATTAGCCAAGGTTACTTCCCAAAAGAAATTGGAATGTTAGCAGAGAAAGAACTGATAAAAAGAAAGTTGTATAGAAAAATTTAACATATGTATTTATGTATACACATATATCCGCTTCTAATGGTAGCCATCTTTAAGGTAAGGGAGAGAGCAGGGAAGGAAAAATAAAAAGAAATCCACATGAAAGGGACAAAAAAGAGGAAGAGAAGCAGAAAAGGCAGATGACTCTTAGTACTTTTCCTGAATCATTTTCTTTGAAATTTCCTAGGAAGTAAAGTACAAGTGCAACCCCAATGTTTCAGCAATCTTTGCCCTGCAAAAGTACAATACAGACTGAGGTTTAGATATATTTTTCAATACATTCTCAATACAGCATTGAGGAAGTGCTGCTTCATTCAAGTAGGTTTAGTTTAGTCAATTTTCAACATTTACTCATTTAACTTCCAGGACTTTTAGCATTCCTGGCATTTTATTTCCTCATTTTCACTTTCACTTTGGAAATCAAGCAGCTGACTAAGTACAGTAGAGAAAAAATAAGAGACTCATGTGACCTACACAGGTTTGTGGGGTGGTGGATGATACCTTACTTGGCACTTCACTGATCTTGTTCACCCTACAGTAGTAAAAGCAAAGAGGTCCCAAGGCATTCATAATATATGTCGATGGTTTGCCCTTAAAATTCAAGTTTTGTGTTGCAATTATGCCCCTAAAGCAAAGTGCAAGTTCCTTGGGCTCTAAAGTCAAGCATGCAAAGTCTGTGATGTGGATTACTGAGAAAATAAAATTGTTAGATAAACTCTGTTCAGAAAAGTCTGCAGTGGGCCATCAGCTGGAGTTTGACTCTGTATATGCACAAAAAGGAGAGAAAGTATTCATGAAAGTGTTGAGTGACTCTCTTTCAGAAAATGCTAAAGTAATCTTCCAAATGTGTGATGAGGGAACTAAAAAAAAAAAAAAAAAAAAAGGAAAAGAAGCTAAATTTGTGGGTAAATGAGATGGTCACCCCCAGGTAGGGGCCAGGACTCCCTCAAGGCATGTGCTTTTCATCCAGGAACAAGTCAACCACTAAGCCAAAAGAGAGATTAGAGATGGCAGGTTGCCTCTTTCCCTTTTTTTACCTCAGGGTTCCTTCTGACATCCCAGCCCTTGCCCCTCCCAGTTCTGTCAGGGTTATCTCTCCCCTTCCTTGTTTTTTATAGAATATTTCGTGGTTACTGTGTTATGAACAGTGCATATTATCAAAATTAATGTTTTGTTATAAAGAGCCATATGCAGAAAAGTGTATTTTTGGCAATCTCTAGAGAAAAATTGCAGATTTTGGTTTTAGGAACCTAACCCCAATTTCCCATAGGCTCAATATAACAACCTTCACACTTTCTACTTTCTTACTGTTTTTTTGGAATGTCACCCACATGATAGTTGAAGACTGACTAAATATCTATAAGAAAATAAGCATGGGGCATACACACATAAATGTAACATTTGTTTCAAGTACTTGGGTTTGTTATAAATGAGTACGTACACCTTAATAATATACTGAAAAAAATATTTCAAATTATAGAATTTTAGCCCAAGAGATTCCAAAGATGTTTCCAGTATATGTGTCTTAAGCTATTTGTCAGAATTTTTTTTTTAAATGAATGTTCCAACAACCTAAATACTGGGGAGAGATAAGCATACAGTAACAGCTAAATTAGTGAAATAGATAATAGGAATTCAAAGATCATCTCCAATATAAAAGCTAGCTGAGTGACCAGATGAGATAATATGAGTAAAACATATAGAGAAAACCATAAAGCACTCTATAAATATTAACTATTATTTGTTTTTCTAAAATTATGTTGTTTTATTCTGCTCAACTTTTTTTTTTTTATTATGTTCAGATAGAAATCATCTAAGGACAAGTGGATACCCTTCTGTTATTCCTTTTTAGTTAATGTTGCCTATACTACTGTGTAGGTGGATAAAAAGAACGGTTTTGTAACTGAATAAGAGCTCTGAGATGTTAGCTTATCTTCTGAAGACTCAATAAACGCATCTTCAGGATAACTCCAATAGAGCAGAGAAAATAACAGAGATGATATGTAACTAGTCCATTTTCATACGTTTTTAATTTTTCCACTAGGTCTCTATATTTTGAAACCTTTTTATTCTAAGTAGTTTGGGGATTATAAGTATTTAATATGGTGACATCTATCAAGTACACTTTGATAGGTCAATGGATCTGTGATTTCACTGATGTGGATATTCTCTCAAATGGTACAGATTAAAAGCAATGCTATTTGTATAAACACTGTTTCATCCTTTGTGATACTGGTTCATATTTTCGTATAATCCTGCAGAGATTTCATCCATTGTGTTGGGGAATCCCCACTAAAGATCCACATTGTATGTTTAACTATGGACTACCTAAGCTATCCTCTCATACAAAAAAATTTTACATGACTAAATATATTCTTTTTTAGTCATAAAATTATCTGATAAAATTATTTACACCACTTCTCATATATATTTTAAAAAATGAGTAAAACTGTCATTAGCTTTTCCCTCATAGTTTGACCTTAGAGTAAGAATCAAATGAGATAGTACAAGTATCAACAAATTTGCTGAACCTAAGTGATCCATAACTATCACTTATTATCACCAAATCATTTTTATAATCAACCAATAATAAGCACATTAGAATCTGTGAATAACCTAAGTTTATTCTTGGAAAAAAATTATAGAAATAAGAAGTTAAACAACAGAGTAATTATTGGTATTTGTTTATTAGGAAAGTATCAAGAATATGAGTGTGAAGATGAAAATGAGGAAAGGTTATGTTATGAAGAGATTGGAGACAACCAAGTACCGTGTACAAAGACACAACCCAAGAGTCTGTAAATTGAAGATTCAATTTAGGATGAAATTAAAAGGATAGATTTGAACAATCCAACTTTGTGAATGGAAGGGAACCAAATTTTTAAGTTTGGAGAGACAAGAAGGAGGGAGAAAGAAGAAAGTCCAAGATATACTACAATACAATACAAAGATATCTTTGTAACTTTGGGATTGAGAATAAATTCTTCAATGCTCTCATTTTTTATGTCACATACAACAAAGCCACCCACTGTGTATCAGGACTTGTCCAGCTACTCATTCAAGTTTTATATAGAACATGAGGGACCGTGATGTAAGAGTCCAAATGGAGAGATAACACTATCACTGATAGAGGAAAATTTTATTAAAGAAAACTCTACAGATCTTTTTTTTTTCCATTTTGTTTATAAATAAGTTACAGAAATGGTTTCTGCATACATTTCTTCATCTTTTCCTTTGTCCATTCCTACACTATTGATACCATCTCTTCAATATTACTAGATTCACAAGGTTTATAACTGGAAGGAATCTAATCCAACCAATCTCCTCATTTTATAGAAAAGGAAAGATCACAAAGACACTTAATGGAAGAGTAAGGAATGAAGTCCTCTGATTTTAAATCTGATGTTCATCATGTAGCTGTCAGATACTTGATTCTTTACCATCTTGAAAGGTGGATCTTTCCAATTTATTGTTTTAATTTCATCCTAAATTGAACTTTCAATTCAGAAACTTTTGGGTTATATCTTTGTACACATACTTAGTTGTCTCCAAACTCTTCATAATATAACCTTTTCTCATTTTCATCTTCACAGTCATAGTTTTGATACTCCTCAATACATTAACTATTACAAATGCTTTTCACTACATTTCTGGTCTCTATCTTATTTTGCTGTTATTATTATTCAGTGCTTTCACTTGTGTCTAACTCTTTGTGATGCCTTTAGGGGTTTTCTTGGCAAAGGTATTTAAGTGATTTGCCTTTTCCTTCTCAAGCTCATTTTATAGATGAGGTAACATAAGCAGAGGTAAGTGACTTGCCCAGGGTCACAGAGTTGTTAAGGTCAAATTTGAACTCAGGTCCTTTTGACTCTAAGTCTGCCTTTCTATCCACTGTATCATCTACCTAATCAGCATAAAATGCCCTAGCATTTCCAATTTCTGCTATATTTATATAGACTGTCATATGTATTTATAAAGAAAAATGCTTTTTAAATTCATACACAATTTACTTATTTGAACTTGTTCTTACCTCTTCTATGTATGTTAATGATTGTTTCACAAAAGGAATTGAAGTTCAAGATAGGGTAAAACTGTGTCATTAGTTTTGTTACAGACACAAAGGGCTCTAAACTGCCACATTTTTTACATCCCAGGGGAAGACAGGGCTGAGAAGTGCAGATCTGGTAGAGCTCTCAATAAATTTGAATCCGGAGGAGAATAATCACAGGTGTGTTTTTAATGTTTGATTAAACTAAGAAAGAATTTTGAATTTTTTTTTAAATTTCAAAGACATCTTTTAAATTTTTGTTACTATATTTTAGGTTTATGTGCTTTTTATTGATCTCTTGTCTTATTTCACAGATATTTCTGGGAAAGGAGAAAGAACATGCTCTACCCTCTTGCCTATCCTCTCTTCTGACTCCTCCCCCCCCCAAAAAAATGAGCAATATCAACCTATGTTGAGACCACATCTAACAATGTATATAACCCTCTGCCCTAGAAGTCCTCCATATACATACAAAAGGAAGAGAAAAATTTGCTCCAAATAAATTTTCCATGCTTAAGTATTTCTCACTTATGTTGATAATCCAATATTTGGTCACTAGTTTCTAAACACAGACACAACAGAAAACTGTTCTCATATTTCCAACTAGATTTATTCACATAGTGTAACTGCCCTTTCCCATTCCATATTCACTCTGTTGCCAAAGCCTGTTCATTTTGCCTATGTCCCTTAGTCTCCCAAGGGGCACTGTTAGCACTATGGTATAGGCCCACATCACTCTATACCTGTATACCACTGTAGTCTACTGGCTGGTTTGCCTGCTGCTAGAATATCCCTACTCTAGTCTACTCAGTTGCCAAAGTGATCTTCCTAAAGCACAGATCTGACCATGTCATTCCTCTCTTCAATAAATTCCAGTGGTTCCCTATTACTTCCAGAACCAAAGATAAAATTTTGTTAGGTTTTCCAAGGCTTTCATAACCTGTCCTTCCCCTTTCCAATATTCTTACCACTTATTCCTCCTCCAATATCTACTCTGCAATTCCAAAATTCCTTGCCACTCCATGAACTTGACATTCAATTTCCAGGCTGTCAATTTCTCAGCCACTCATGTATGCTCTCTCTAGCCTCATCTCTACTTTCTGGCTTTCTTCAAGTCCCAGTAAACATTCCAACTTCTACAGGATCCCTCTTATTTCTAGTTCCCTCATTAACTCCAATTGACCTTGTATGTAGCTTATGTGTACATCCTGGTTAATATTTTTGCCTTCCCTATTAGACTGTCAGCTCCTTTAAAGCAGTGACTATCTTTTTTGCCTTTCTTTATAACTCCTGCAGGCAAGTGGTAGATGGTCAATAACTGTTTATTGACTGACAGGCTGACTGTAGTGCAGAATCAAAGCAAAAGGAAAACAGAATCATCACAACTTTAAGTTGCATTAAGGAAAACAATGCTTCCTTGGAGGGAGAGGAATACCTTTCATTCATGACCTTCAGTAGAATTGAGCAGAATGTCTCTTCATAACACAGATGGAGAGAAGTAATCTCCAAAGCCTTTCTGCCTTAACTCATCCAGAGTGGAGCCTTGAGGAAAAGTTTGTGATGCAGATTTTAAGTTTTAGTTTTCAAAGCCCCCTAAGGCCATTATCAACCTATTTTAAATGTAATATATAAAAATAATGCACCATAAATCAAGTTCGTAAGCACATTTTTTAAAATGTCATTTGCCTCAGTTTCCAAGCAAGTTCTTTACTTTCAGTAACAAATCTAAGTGTAATTAGAAAACAATGGTATCTATGATGCATACCTGCCCATTATATTTCATATCCAAAATGTTTTTGCAATTGAGTAGTTTACATTTTAATAACTGAAGTAGGTCAAATAAGGATATCAAATACTCAAACTAATAATTTTAACCAACATGAATAAATGAATTCAAACTTAAAGAAGATCTACTTATTTCCCCCCTACATTTTTGACTAGCTATTTGTATATTAACTCTTATACAAAAGGAAAAAAAAAAAATCTTACAGCAAACATGCAAGGGGGGGGGGGGGGGGGAAACTACCTTATCTGTCCAGCTCTAGCAATTCAGTTTCGACAACAGTATTTCCTAAATGTGCCCTATTCACGGCTGGATATGTAATTACCTTCGGTTCATAGTCTAGACATTAATGCTTTGGTAGTATTTAAGACTCCTTGTAAAGTGCTTGCTTCTTTAAGGAAGCAAGGCTAAATCTTGACCAGATAAATTAGCAAAGAATGCAATAAAAGCTACAATAAAGGAACTTTATCCTACAAACCTTCAAGTTGCTGCTAAATGAGATTTCTTTGAAATGCAGATCAGTTGAACTAGATTAGTGAATTTTAGCTCCTGTCAACATCATAACAAAATACAAATACAATTGTTCACTGGCCTTATCTCCATGCTTCCATCTGCTGCCTTGTTATTTACTTTCCTTGATTTACTATGCAGATCTAAATAAGGCACATCAAGGAGGGCTTACAACACAATGGCTGCTTAAGCTTTACATCAAGGTATTTGAAACTGAAGCCCTGAAAGGGCTGCCATCAAAGACATATCTCTAATGAACTTCCATATCAGAGAAGGTTTGGTATTTAATACTGCTGTGAAAAGAAAAAAGCTACAAATCAGAATGGCCTATGAAAGAAAATGCCTGCAAATCTTGATGAGATTAGCACCTACCAGAATTAATATCCCAATAAAAATGAAGTCTGGTATCTTGAAGAGTTAACTTCCAACCTTTGGAAAAAAGGATGCAGTGTCAAGAGCAGGAAAAATCATTTGACAAGGTTAAAAGGTCAGGAGAGAATTCTTTATTCCTCCCCCCCCCCACACCCAAAAAGGTTGCAAAACATTTTTTTTTTTGCTTCTAGCCCCATTAAGTCACTGTCAAGAAAACCACATTTTAAAATAATTAACCCAATTAACAGATTTGCAGCATTATTTAACCATATGAATTTTACAGTATTTTTAAAAGAAAAATTAGCAACAACTTCACAGTGAAACAACTTAATCTAAAATGACAGCATCCAACATTTGTTCATCAATTCTACTATGTCTCTTTTCTACCCCATGGCAATCTATGGCAGTGCAGAGTAAAATCTTCTGTCAGCCTTCAAATCCTAGGGTCCCATTTTCATTATATGCCACTTCCCTACTCGAAAACTACAATAAAATGAAAAAAAAAAAAAAGTTTTTATTTTCCCCTTCCCTAATTACAGGCATCCACTTTAATTTCTAATACATTAAATGTGCAGTTGGTAATAATATAAAACCTGAAACATAAAAAAGTTTTCAGCAGATTGACATCTGAGGTATAATTGCATTGCTATTTGACAATTTCTTCACTATAAGCAGTGAGGTCTATAAACAAATCATACTTTTTTTTTCCCTTAAGAAAGCATTTCAATCATTTATGTCCTTCTATAGCAAGTGAAGATCCCACAAGCACGTTCTGTACTGTGGATCAATCATCTCCAAACCAAAGTAGACATGTTGTAGACTCCAGTGCCTGGAAATCATGCTGCAGGCTCACCAGATGATGAAAACTGAGGTATGCAGTGTATGGTAGCCCCACATGGCATTCGTTAGCTTCTGGGCATGTCAAACTTCACAACTACCCTACAGTCAATGACAGCAAACACCTTCCCTGTTCTTCTTGCCTCCAAACATAAACTTGCCTCTCTACCCTCCTTCCAAATTACAGGCAGTCTTCCAGAAACAAAGGCCCCAAACAGAAGCAACATCCCATGACTACACAACAGAAATCACAGTTGTCTTTTTTACTGGATTTCATTTCATGTAGGCTATGCTCCAGACTTATTTACAACCACCAGAGACCATTACCTTTTCCAGTTTAATGAAATGACAAAATAGCCGATTTGCATATGCAAAAGCAGGTGTTGGAACAGGTTTGACTACTCTTGACCTAAAGCATGTAAAAGAGGTTTATCAGCAACAGCTGTCCCAAAGGTATTGAGGCTCTGATGGGCAGTCAAAACTCTCTCCTACTGTACCATCTGTCCTGCTGTGTGTTCAAAATGACAATCCGAATTAAAGCTGGTCGAAGGATCTCATATAAGTAATTCTTTCCACATCTTCATCCATATGTTGAAATCCCAAGATGCATAAGTACTAGAGTTATTATAAATAACAATTCTATATGAAAAACTTTTTTTTGTCATCTCTCCTAGGAAAACGTTAACTAGACTACACTAGTTTATTCTAATGACTGTTATAAAGCAAATCATTTCAACATTCAGAAATACAGACAAAAGAAAAAGCATTACAGCAATTTTGAAACAGTGAACAATAGATTATTCTTTTCATAAGATTAAGGTTCTTCTTTCACACTGCCAGGTGCTTCTTTTCATAGTTTTTTTTTTTTTCAATTTTGCATTTTAATTGCTGAAATAATTATAGAAATTATTTTGTTGGTTTGCTACCATAAAAACTAATATTTTTAGTTTTGTTTGTTTGTTGTCTTATACTTACAACATATTGGAATAATGAAATTTTGGTTTCAGTTAAAAAAACTAACTCGAAACAATTCAATGTAGATATATATATAATTCAATTTGAATAATTCTCTTATGAAAATGAACTTTTATTTTTTTATCTTCACTTAAAAACATGAACCTGAGTCTCAATATGACCCCCTTAACAAATAGTCACTTGTTTTGGAGTTATGCTTGCAGAAGGTAGCACCATATGCCCCAAGCTTAAAGTTGAATGCTCTTTCTATAGTCTAATTTGCTTGTCAAAAGATGTTACAATCATAAA
This sequence comes from Sarcophilus harrisii, assembly GCF_902635505.1. Lineage (NCBI taxonomy): Eukaryota > Metazoa > Chordata > Mammalia > Dasyuromorphia > Dasyuridae > Sarcophilus > Sarcophilus harrisii. Next base: position 159,708,811 of record NC_045430.1, on the reverse strand, counting down.
TCTACAATGTCTGGATATACTTATGATATAAATATGTATCAAATAAAATATACCCTTTGCTTTTCTTACTAATAATTTGAACCTAAAAAATTCTCTCCAGCAAAAGAGATGAATTGATTAAAACATGCTGATTTTATAACGCTCAAACACGAAATTATAAATAAATGGCATTCTGGTGTCACATGCTAGGGGGAAAAAAACTAGCCTTTAAGTATTTGAGTTTTAAAATGTATTTTCTATGACTAACCTCAAATACTAGTTTTATTTTTTTTAAATTCTAAGTATCCAAGCATCTAATATTGCAAATAGGAATAAAAAAATACTTCTTAACCAAACATTTAGTGTGGTTTTAAAAACATTAGAAATTGATATAGATTATTTATAATTAACTCAAATTTATACAAAATGAAGTTCATGTTATATTTCACTGATGCTTATATTATGTATTCATGATTTTATTTCTGAATTTCTTACTTTACATGCCTTTTATTGAAATACTTTTTATGTGACTGAAGAAAGGGATATAAATGCTAGGGAGAGAGGAAGGAATGAGAGCCATACCTACAAAGGAACAAAGTAGCTAGGTTTTCTTTTCTTTTTTCTTTTCTTTTCTTTTCTTTTTGGTTCTGTTTCCTTTCCTTTAACTTTTAAAGAACAAAAATACAGGGTTGGGGAGAGGGGTAAGAAAGGAGAGCAAAGAATTTCTATGGTGGTTTCTGACAACTGAGATGAAACATCAATATGACCCCCTCAAAGCCATGCCAAAAATTTTAAAACTTAACTTATTTACTCAATTGGTTGTAACTGCCTGTTCTGAGCCACAGTAATCCATCATGTGAATAAATATTTAGACAAATTTTTAAATGTGTGCTATGTACTTGACAAAATGCCACAGCTCCAGGCTGTCATGTAAATACAATCTGATCAAAAACATTCTGCATGTACAATAAAAGCCCAGCTAGAAAAAGAACAGTTCAGTCATTGAGAATTAATACTTGGGAAAAAAAGAGCCAAGATAGGAAGCATTCAGTGATATATCTAAAAATAATTTCTTTTAAACTCTTAGGTAGGCCTGTGGAGGTAGTTCTCATAAAAAGAATTCTAAACACACACACACACACACACACACACACACACACACACGAACAGATCCCATAATATGCCTGGGATTCTAGAAGATAACTCTAAAGAATAATTAACCATTGGGAGTAGAAGGGGTTAGGTTCAATATATCTAGCTAGTATTTTTAAAAATTCTAACATAGAAAATGAACCCAGTTCCAGTCCAACTATTAATCAAGGGATCTCAATCAATTTCATGATCAAGAATATTGAAGATGATCACATAACTTCACAGCCAATGTGATCTTTAGTAGCACAAGGAAGAAAAGACTTCCAGAGCACAAAGATAATCCACTGTATTCCACAAAAGTTAAGAATATTGCTTTCAATTCCTGGTGTCACTTTTGGAACAGGAAAGAGGAAAGCAGATGCACTATACTTTTGAAAACTGATTGAAGGAACTGAGGATGCTTAGCTAGAAGAAAAGAAGTTTTAAGGAGAAAATGCTAGTTATTGTCAAATGTGCTAAGGATTATCTCACAGAGAAAAGAATTTGGACTTCTTCTGTTTGGTCTCTGAGGTTGTTACATGGGAGCAAGAGGTAGAACCTGACACTAAGAAATGTCTTTTGCCTTTCTTTGCATCCCAAACCAAACTCTTAACACATGCTTTGGCACACATAATTTATTGACTGTAACAAACAATAAAAAAGAAAAATGAAAATAAAAAGCAAAAGCAGTTCAGCAAAACTGAACAATTCCTCAGTTGAATTAGTATATAAAATGTTCTATATTCAGAGTATCCCCCTCCTGAAAATAAATAAATAAGCAAGCAAGCAAATAAGTAAATTAATTAATCATTTAATTGATTAATAAAGGTGGTACATTTTCTCATCTCTGTTCCAGAATCAAGCTTGACTATTGTGGTTGTTGTTGGTATTATTATTATTAAATACCAGTATCACTATTACTAATTTTTATTACTACTGCTGTTAAAAGCTAGCATTTACATAACACATAAGGTTTGCAAAGTGATTTTAAAATATCTCATTTATCATTAAAATTACTCTGGGAATTAAGTATCCATTATATAGATCATATAAAAAGAATGGTCAGAGGTCACTCAGGCAGTATGTGAAGCTGACTTAGGCTTTGAACCTAAATGTTCCCATTTCCAAGTCCAGTGTTCTAGAATGGATGTTACCTTAAAAAACCATTCAGTCTAACTTTCTCCTTTTGCAGATGATACAACTAAAACTCATAGAGTTTAAGTGTGCCCTGCTCAAGTTCACACAATCAGCTCATGGAAGAAATAGGGAGAGATTCTTGGTCTCTGTGACTTGTACTTAAATACTTTTGTTATCATATACTTCAATTAAGTAATTAAATATGTCCTGTGAAAAAGTCCTTACAAGTACTTTAATGTTATACTTAATATATTATAGTATTACACATGAATTTTATACATTATACATTACATGATATAATATGCAATGCATGTTACATTATGCGATATTACATTCACACCTGTTACATATATATATAGTGAGTTCCCCAATCAACTCTTACTCTAATAGTTCATTTTAGTATACAGATGACCCGAGTTCTTGAGAGCTACATCAGCAAATTCTAGTAGGACTTATCAAATTCAAAGAGCTTAAATTAAATTTATTGATAAACTGTGTGACTTATCTGAAACCATAATAGCTAAATTCCCACTGATTCATCACCAACAAGGCTGGTCACTAGAGAATAATTATTTTTATTTGGCCACAGTGAGCCATAAAGACATTTACTTAAGTCATGGAACGGGTGGGATCTATATCCATGCAAGATGTATCTATGCTACTGAAATATGTATACATCAGAATTCACTATTAATCTGTGGTATCTTTAAATCATAAAAGACTATTGACTTTTGGAAGACATTTTGAATCTACCTGACCAAAACTTCAACTGATGAATATTTTCTTAAAAGCCAGTTTTGCATTCATTTTAATTTTCATTATTTGGGATTTTTATTACTTTAAGAATGTTAGTTTGAGAAATGGTTGGAAGAGAGGGCAAAAATTCTATAGAATATGTATTTTGTTAAGCATGTTTATATGCTCTTCTGTATAAATAGAAAATAACAGTGGAAATTGTGCATCCCAAATAAGTTATCTGACCTACAAAAATTAAACCTTTTTTTTAAATACCATGAGCTTGATGGAAACTAAGTTTATACAATCCAGTCATAAGAACTACATTATATTAAACATAGGATAAGTATCACAAGTAAGAAGTCACTTTAACAGCACAATTTGTAGCAAGTGGGATATGTAGTATAATATTTAGCCCCCAAATACAAACCATGTACTCTCTTATATGTACCTAGTGTTTACAAATCCATTTAGATGCTCTCTCCCCTTTTGTACGTAGAGACTGTTTTCCCTTTCTTTCTGTCTCTAGTACTTCCCCCAGTGACTGGCACATAGTAAGCACTTGCTTGTTGATTTATTGACTCTCAATCTTGGCTAATTACTTCATTTGAATTCTGAAGCATCCCTACATAAAAGGAAGGCAGAGAAATCTGGGAGTGTTTTTTTTTTTTTTAAACAAGAATAGTTTCACTTCTGATAAAGAGGGAAAATATATTTAATTTCACAATCCTCTCTTGAGCCCTCTATACACTATATACAGAATCCTCCATGTATGCAGTTTAGGAAACATTCAAATACAGGATAGACACCAGGGGATATTGAGTAGGTGGGTATAAGAAAGTTAAACTTTACACACTTTAAATTTTTTAGTCCAGGCAGAGTGACTTGACAGCCAGTATTGCTATGAATCTTAAAAATATCATTTGACACATTTAACTCAAGCAACAAAAATATTTTCTGCTCTCAAAAATCTATATTCATAAGGCAGTTACATTTTCAGCTATACTAAAACCAGTGGGCAAACTCCCTATACTTTAGAAGGTCATTTCAGACCACTACCCACATCACCTAGGCTGATTTACAAATGCTATATTTTCAAGGTAAGTTGAAAAATGGGGGTCACTCATCCCACAATTCTGTCATCTTTACTTATATATTCAAAGACTCCAGTTTCCATTCATGAGTTACTCACCAAACTATGTATTTCCAAAATTATGGCACAAAGCACTCTTCCCAATGAGGATAGTAAATGATGGAAAGATATCTTGATTTCTTTATTTTGCAACTGCACTTCCTCTCTCTGCAAGAACCTGACTGTCCATAATGAGTTTACTTTGCTACAACTTCTATCAAAAGAAAAGCAACAACAAAAAAAAAATTTTCTTCTCAAACAACATTAAAAAATCCTTTTGAATATAAAGGAATTAGAGGAATAACAAGATTTAAGTTTTCTTTTAAATTTCATATATATTTTTGGAGGTGGTAGAATATTTGCTTCTTCAAAGGAAGATTATTCCCTAAAAGAAAATCTACAAGTCTAAGTTCATGATAAAGTTTATTAATGATAAATAGAATCAGAATTTGTATCCAAGTATTAGGAATCATCCTTATGTTCTAAGGCTATCCCATTACACTCGTATCCATTGAATATAAAAATAATGTCCTTATTATGTTGGGTGGATTGTCCTAAATAAAAATCAAAAGAGATCACAGAGAAGAATAGACAGGAAGAAAATGCAAAGTATAGCCCTGCAGCTGGAATCAAAGATACTGCTTTCAACTCCAACCACTGCTTATTCCTGGGTGTATGACCCTGGGCAAGTCATTTAATCCCTCAATGGTTCAGGATTCCCATCAGGAAAAAATGTGGGTTGCAGTGGACTGAATTAAATGACCTCTAAGGTTCCTTTTCAATTCTAAATTTATGAACCATATATAACACTGGAGTTAGTACCAAAACCAACAAGATCATAGATTCTTCAAACCATTAAAGTTTTATGAAGTTGAGATGCTCACCACATCAAGCCATGTTTATTACATTCTCTAGAATAAATGTTATTCTACTACTTGTTCAATAAAGAAAATTAACCTCACAAGACTGATCAACCCACTCAGCAAATAGCAAACTAACAATTTGAACAACCACATAGACTAATTAAATACTGTTATTTTCAGATCATTCAAAAAAAAAAAAATCACATTGTGGAGTAAAAAGACATGTGTTCTAATCCCAGGGTTGATAATTATTAGTTCTATAACAACTATGTAGGTAGCTAGGTGGTGCAGTAGATAGAGTGCTAGGCCTGCGGTAAAGAAGATTCATCTTTTTGAGCTCAAATCCAGCCTAAGATACTAATTAGCTAAAGGATTCTGGGCAAGTCACTTAACCCTGTTTGCCTTAGTTTTCTCATGTGTAAAATAAACTGGAGAAGGACATGGCAAACCGCTCCAATATTTTTGCTAAGAAAACCTAAATGGAGTCACCAAGAATCTAATACAACTGAAAAATCACCAAACACCACAACAAAAATAGTACTTGTCAATCTTTGACAATTATTCATTCTATAACAACTCACTTAACTTATCCAGACTTTGCTTCCTCATTTGTAAAATATGGATAACATTTGTATTACATATGTCTCAAGCTTATTTTGAGAAAAGTTCTGCAAATTCTTTTTAAAAAGTGATCTAAATGTGTCAATATAAAGCTTGTGTTCATTAAATAATGAATAATTTGTAAACAAGTTGAATCAGTTGCATAAAATGGGACTTAGAAAGCATGATGTGAAAGCTAGGACAAGATCTTGTGAATTAATTAAAAGTTTCACTTAATCAAGTTTTTTACTGAATAAATTCAGCTTGTAAAAAATTACTGGTAAATTCCTCTAAATAGAGCAAATAGAATTAAAAAAAAAAAATTACTTACCTTGATCCTGACAGTTTTAAAAGCCATTTGGTCCATCCTATGAACAATTCCAAATGGCATTACCACATGATCAGTTCAATTCCATTTCCACAGTTCTCTCTCTGATGACATATTTTATACCATTCATGTGCCAAATTCCACACTCGTGTACTCAGGCTACATCTCTCAATTGACCTTTAAGTAATCTACAATGTTGATTCTTCAAAGACTGTTGTATTTCACAATTTAGAACTATAAAGCATACATATTGGCACTATATTATCTACTTATATTTATTTCAATTTTTTTTCTTTTCTTTCTTTCTTTTTTTGTTTTTGTTTTGTTTTTTTTTTTGCTGAGGCAATTGGGGTTAAGTGACTTGCCCAGGGTCACATAGCCAGGAAGTGTTAAGTGTCTGAGGTCACATTTGACCTCAGGTTCTTCTGACTTCAGAGTTGGTGCTCCACTGTGTCACTTAGCTGCCCCTATTTAATTCAATTTCAATTCTATTCAAAAAAAAAAAAAATGAGTATTTGTGTACCTTATGTTACATGAAGCACTAAAATTCTATTTAGGAAGCTTATCTCATTAATAAGGCTATAAATTCCTTGAGATCAATGATGATGATATAGTCTTGTCGTTCTCCTTCCCCCACCCCCAGGCAATTGAGGTTAAGTGACTTGCCCAGGGTCACACAGTTAGAAAGCATTAATTGTTCTAGGCCAGATTTGAACTCAGGTCCTCCTGACTTCATGGCTGCTGCTATACCACTGTGCCACCTAGCTCCCCTCATGATATAGTTATTTTTGTCCCATACGGAACCTATAACAATTCTAGGTATATAGGAGATACATTTGTCGAAGAAAATTATATACGAATTAAATATCAAGCCAAATACTTCATCCTTTATTTTTTTATTGTCACAATTATTATTTATTTTTGTCACAGTATTCAGTTGAATAGAATCAATTATTTTATCCATTTTTAAGTTATAAAAGATGATAGGGTAGAAGTATAATCTTTCCGGCAGAAAAAAAGGATCTATATGAACAAAATAAACATTATAACATTGTTAGAATCATTAAAGTCTGGATTGCTCAACAGAAAAAAAATGTAGAGGGGACAAATGCAAAGCAGAATGAGGTTGGAAATTCAGGTTAAAAAACATGGATTCTACTCTCTCATACCCTGCTATTTATTAGTTATCTGGAATAGGAAAGAATACTTAACTCAAATTCAATTTTCTTAACCACAAAATGTGAATTATAATGGTATCTGCCGTAGTCTACTCCTGTGATTGGAGTGTTGTTATGAAGCTCAAATCCAGTAATACACATGAAAAGACTATAAGGGATTATTACTTTAAAAACCATACTTAATAACAACAATCTGATATCTGCTTCTGTTTTTTATTTTCATGTGAACTGATAGTTCTCATGACCTTAAGCTATTGAAGCAGAGTATCAACAATTAAAAGTTATTAAACTGTTTAAAAATAATGGAGAAATAATCACTAAAAAGAAATATACAGAACCAAGATAAAGGATTAGGATGATTTATGTGGTCACAGGACTATAGCTATAGAATGAGAAGAGAGCTAAGTTTATCTAATCAAATTCCCTCATTTTTATATATTACAGGAAACTGAGGCCTAGGGAAATTAAATGATGCGCCCAGGGTCACACAGGCAACAAGTAACAAAGAGATACATGATTTGAATTTAGGTTGTTGGAACAGAAATCTAGCATCCTTAATTATACCATGTGTTCCAATGAAGAGTAGTGAATGCATATAGAATATTTATTGAATAATAAGAAAATGTCATTTTCTTAATCAACTTCTTCTAGCTAAAATGTTTTTCCAGTACTATGGTTTTATAATATTGAAAAGTAACTAAACAGAATGAGTTTTACATCAATAGAAGTGATTACTTTTTCACAACTTTTACCATTTCTTCACACAATTTATATTTTTCTCTCATATAATTTTTGGTGGCAAAGACCAGGTTCTCAACAGTCATCACAAATTCTCCATTTCCACAAATAAATCATGATTTTGCCTTTTGTTTGATGCTTCTCTATTGATGTGTCATTGGCCATTTCTTTGGATGAAAACACTTACTCGCTTGACCCTTATCACATGACCTAAGGTTTTGCCTATTTCTTTGTAGTTTTCATTTTTGTTACTTCTTGTTGCAATACAATTTTGACATACTCCAATTTGTTTAACCAATCATGAGAAATCTGAGTTCCTTCTGGGGTTGCTGTTTTGTTTTTCTTTTGCAATAACAAAGTTATGATTATTTAAAACACAGTATGCTTTCCCCCCTTTTAATAACTTCATGATCAGTGAGTGAAAGGGTATATATAGTTTTGTAATTCCTATTAGATATTACCAGACTACTTTCCCAAAAGATTGCACCAAGTAACAACTTTAGAGATAGTGTAACAACATATGTTTCTCTACAGCCTTGCTAACATTTAATTTTATTGTTTTTCACTATTTCCCCCTATTTAATGGGTAGTTGGATACTGTGGAGTTGTTAAGATGTACATTTCTCTTTATAATTACAGATCATATGGAAATATAATAGATTCATGGAGTCTTAATGCTAGAAGAACCCAGGGATAAAGAGCCCAGGGATGTTATCTAGTCCTAGCTCTTCATGTTAGAGATGAGGATATTGAGCAGCATATTTTTAAAAATTGACTTGTCTCAAGGCTTACTTTCTTTGTTGTGCTAGTGTCCCTCTTAGCAGCATGTCTTTCATAGAGAAGGTGTTCGAGTATTTTCTGAAATGAACTGAAATAATCTCTAATTATATTTTCATGTAACTTTCATGGCTCTTAAATCTCTAGATTTCCTACAACTTAAAAACGGTACAGAGAACTAAAGATAGTTCTCATATTTATGCAAGGGCAGAATTAGAACCCACATCTGCAAGTCCCAGGGAGGAAGAATTTAAGTGAACATAAAGAAGAGGTCTCCAGTCAACTACTGCTGTCCAAAAACAGAAAGCATTTTGGGGGTAGGGGAAGAGAAGGGGGAAGGTGTGGTGATGCGTTACCCTTTTATTTTTTATTAAAGTTTTTTCTTTTCAAAATATATATATGCATAGAGAGTTTTCAACAGTCACCCTTGTAAAACCTTGTGATCCAAATTTTTCCTTCCCTTCCCCCAATCCTTTTCCTAAATGGCAAGTAATCCAATATATGTTGAACATGTGCAATTCCTCTATACATATTTCTATAATTATCACGTGAGTTTCCCTTTGGTAAAGATGTTTGAGTTATTTCTGGGGATGTTTTAGACCAGATGCATGATTTTGATAGTGTGTGGGTTAGATGGCTTCCAGAGTCTCTTGTATAAAATTCTAGGTATTTAGAAGAAAAACATGTTACCTAAGTTTAATACACTCAATTCTAAATACTTTTAAAGACAATTCCTAACTAAACCACAGCATGTGGCAATGCCACAAATAGGGTTTCAGAAGACTAACATTGTTTGCATAGCCCATTTAAAGGAACTTCATTTTTCATCCCCCAAGTTGCTGGATTATCCTGACAAACTGGGGAAGCCCAAAGTTCTGGTACAAGTTAGAAAGTGGCTGATAGGCAAACATAAACTGAGCAGAAAATTCACACATACTGAATTGCAGGCACTCAGAAACTGGAAGGTAGACCTGACCAAAACAGACCCAAGTGAAATCAATTTGAAAACAATTCTGAAAGTCTATTTCAGAATGGCCTCATGTTAAGGGCAGCTAGATGGTGCAGTGGCGTGCCAACCTTGGAGTCAGAAAAAATGAGCCTTCCTGAAATCAAATGTTAATCAAACTGTTAACTTTCACTGAACTAATCTAAATTTCACAAAATACTCCACATAAGCTAAGGATACTGGAGTTCTCTGAGCCATAAAGAATGGGAAGCTTTACACCCAATCAAGTGTTCTGTCAGGATCACTCTAACCTACTTCCATTTCTTAAAGGAGATTATACTGAAACGAAATGACTGATAGAAAGCAATTGATGCTGGTAGGAACCATAATAGTTTCATGTTAGACCCCAAAGTAAAGACCAGATGGTTATCTGAAATGAAACTTTTATCTGATCAGGTTTACAGACCTTCAAAGAAAAGCTGCTCTGCCTTATTGTAATTGGTCAATTAACAAGCATTTATTAAGAGTTTCTTACGAACCAGGCACTATCCTGAATGATAGGGGCAGAAAGAAAGGCAAAAAAACTGGTCTTCACTTATAAGAAGCTCACAATCTAATGGAGGAATCAACATGTAATCATATACAAGATACATTCAATGTAAAAGGGAGGAAATTTCATCTGAAAGAGAGTTGTGGTAGGACGGGTAGAATCAGTGAAGCCTTCTTGCAGAATGCAAGAAATCTGAGGTGAATAGTAAAGGAAGTCAGAGAAATAATAAGGTAGAAGTGAGGCAAGTGAGCATTCCAGGCACAGGAAATAATCAGCAAAATGGTACAAGTGGAGCATAGTGTGCAAGGAACAGCAAGAAAACCAATGTCACTGGATCACAGAGGAAGGAAAGGATCATGGAGGGAAGGAAATTTGACAGATAGGAAAGGGTCAGATTACAAATGACTTCAAATACCAGATGAATATTTTATATTATTCCTGAAAGTAACAAAGAGGTAAAGGAGTTTATTAGTCATCATGGTAAAATAATTAGATCCCAGATTTAAGAAGAGTGTTTTGACAGCAGAATGGAGGAGGAATGGAAGTGGGAAAAAGAGCTGAGTTAAGGTGATCAATTAAAAAGCTGTTGTAATAGTCCAGGTGTGATGATAAAGATGGGATACACCAGGATAATGGCTGTGTGAATGAAGAAAAATTAATTCTATGAGAATTTATTAAATAACCTACTAACACGTAAAGAACTATTAGGCTCTGTAATACACAGACAAAATGAACTTCAAGAATCTGATGAATTTTCCTTAGAAAGTGCGTCAAGATACAGAACTGAAACAAATATCTATGATTGATATTATTTGAGGCAGAAGAAGAAAAATAATTTTAAATCATAGAGTTAGTCAGAACTAGTCAGAAGAACTAGTTAACTAGTCAGAAAGCCCGTTACTATCCAGCTGTTTTTCCTTAGTAAGCTTAAATCACACATCTTTACAATCTCATTGCTTTAGTCCTAGTACTCACCACAACCTTCAATCTTTCAACTATTTAGTTCCTGTCTAGGCCATATCTTTGCACTAACTATAATCTTCACCTTTCTCCATCTTGGCCCCTTAGTGAACCAATTCAAAACCTCTGTTGTCATCTAGCCCCAATAAAATCTCAGCCCTGGATTATACTCACTATCTACTGACTTCTCTCTTTACACACATGCTGCTAAATAAAACTAGAAAAAATGCAGACACTGTGCTGTTAAGATTTACTGCCAATTTTTGTTATGTAAGTTCAACTGGGCCCTCACTACAGCAAGACAATCATTTTATATTTCCTCAGTTGATTCACTATTATACTCAATAGCTCTTCCAAACATTTTCATTCTCTTCAAACTTCCCATAGTTTCACCTCCCTTCACCTTCAGAGCTGTTTCTATTTCATGGGGAAAACAAAACAAAACAAAACAAAACAAAACAAAACAAAACAAAACAAAACAAAACAAAACAAAACCGAGGCCATTCACAGAAAGTTCCCTTTCCCCTCCTCTTCCTTAATTCACATTTACCAAGTGCCAACTTTCACTTTCTCTGTCTCTATCTCCATCTCAAATAATGAGGTAATCCTTCTTCTTGCCAAGGCAAATCCTTCTATATGCACAAGTGATTCAGTTCCATCCTATTATCTCTCCAGCACATTACTATTTCTATTATCAACAGGTTCTCCCTTATTTTCAATGGAAGAGGCAGGTAGCTTCAGAATGAGACAAGAGGTGGAAGAATTAAGGGCAATGGGAATGGGAATAATGGAATAGAAAACAAGAGATTGAATAATGACATTCTGGGATTCAGCATCACTGGCTTGGTGAAGGTGGGACCAGATGGGGAATTATTAATCACTGACCAATGAATTCAGGTGAATTATACACAATCTAGTGGAGAAAATAAAATATGTACTAAAATATTATCACAATATAATTAAATGCTGTATAAGAGTAACAAAAAGTGCTACAGGAGTTTGGAGTACAATAAAGCACTTTTCTATATGGTGATTAGGTAGCATTATAACTAAAACTTCATTTGGTCTTGGGAGTCAGAAAAACCACAGTAAAAAATCCCACTCATATACTGTCTGGGACACTTTGGGTAAGTTACTTAATCTCTCTTATCTCTGTTTCCACATATTTTACATATTAAGGGCTTCTATGGTCTTTTCCAGCTCTAAATTTATAACCCTTTGATTTGAATGGTTGACAGTATAGCATGAATTATACAAATTCTACACAAATTCCACATTTCAGAAAGATTTAGACTTTCTTGATCTTCCCCAAATTTGGCATACTGTCTCCTGTTTCCACAACTTCACTCGAACATTTCCCATTAATAGAATGTAATTCTTCCATATCTTTCCAAGGCTGAATTCAGATACTACCTTTTACTATTTCTAACTTTGTTGATAAAATTATGACAAAAAATTAATAATTAAGAATATTCTCTTTGTTGAGAAATGTTATTTTGTTTATCATTTGCATTTTTCTCATTTTGGTCCTATTGGGGTTTAATCAAAGGTTACTTAAATGAGATGTGTGGAACTCAAATTATAATTTTAAATGTTTAAAAATGTTTTAAAAATCTGGAAAAGTACAACCACCATAAAAGTAGATCAAAAACTCAGGAATAATAAAATCAATAATCATAAGTTTAGATAATATCTTGACAATGAGTCTTCTGAGTGATAACAAGTGGGCTTCAAAGAGTCACTAAGGCTCTTCTCATTGTCTTTCAGGAATGGCTCAGCCCTACTGTATAAGCTAAAAGAAATTAGACACAAGTACTGTCACTCTACATAAAAGTGAACAATGAAGAGATCCCATTAACCTCAACAGCCCAATATTAACCTAAGACAAAGAAATCTGGATGCTAATAAACCTCATCTACCAAAAAAACCCCTAAGGATTTCTTAGTTATATACAATTAAAAAGGTTAATTTTACTAATCAAAGTTATATAAAATATAACAATATTTAGAAATCATTGAGTACTGAACAGTTCTTTCTTCTTGAATGCATCCCCATTTTCTTCCAGTGTTTTCTCTGACTATATATTCTTAGCCTTTCACCTACATATGAAACCTATGTGATTCACTGATTTTCCTTCCAAACTTAATTTTTTATCATTAAAGCTTTTTATTTTCAAAATATATGTATAATTTTCAACATTCACCACTGCAAAACCTTGTATTCCAAGTTTTTTTCCTCCCTTTCCCCCAATCCCTCCCCTAGGTAGCAAGTAATCCAATATGTTAAACATATGCATAAACATATTTCCACAATTATCATGTTGCACAAGAAAAATCAGATCAAAAAAGCAAAAAATGAGAAAGAAAACAAAATGCAAAGCAAACCAACAAAAAGAGTAAAAATACCATGTTATGATCCACACTCAATACCCACATTTCTCTCTCTGAATCCAGATGGCTTTCTTCATTACAAGACCATTGGAACTGTCTTGAATCATCTCATTGTTGAAAAGAGCCATGTCTATCAGAATTGATTATCATATAATCTTGCTATTGCTATGTACTATAATCTCCTAGTTCTGCTCATTTCACTTAGCATCAATTCATGTGAGTCTCTTCAGGCGTCTCTGAAATCATCCTGCTAATCGTTTCTTATAGAAAAATAATCTTCCATAATATTCATATACCATAACTTGTTCAGCCATTCTCCAACTTTCGGGCAAAAAGGCTGCTACAAACATTTTTGCACATGTGAGTCTCTTTCCCTCCTTTGTGATTTCTTGGGGATACAGATCCAGTAAAGACAGAGTGCACTGGCACAGTTTGATAGCCCTTTGAGCATAGTTGCAAATTGTTTTCCAGAATGGTTGAATTGGTTCATAATGTCACCAACAATGTATTAGTGTCCCAGTTTTCCCACATCCCCTCCAACATTCATCTTTATGCTTTCCTGTCATCTTAGCCAATCTGAGAGATGTGTAATGGTACCTCAGAGTTGTCCTAATTTTAATTTCTCTAATGAATAGTGATTTAGAGCACCCTTTCATATGACTAGAAATGGTTTCAATTTCATCTGAAAATTCTTTGTCATATCTTTTGACCATTTATCAATTGGAAAATGGCTTGAATTATTATAAATTTAGTCAATTCTCTACATATTTTATCAGTCCCCTTGAATGTAAAGTTATTACCAGTTTATTGTTTCCCTTTTAATCTTGTCTGCATTGGTTTCGTTTGTACAAAACTTTTAACTTAATATAATCAAAATTATCCATTTGGAATTCCATAATGTACTCCAGTTCTTCTTTGGCCATAAATCCCTTCCTTCTCCACATATCTAAGAGGCAGACTATCCTTTGTTCTTTTAATTTGTTTATAATATCACTCTTTATGTCTAAATCATGACCCCATTTTGAACTTATCTTGGTATAGGGGGTTAGGCATGGGTCAATACCTAGTTTCTACTATATTAATTTCAAATGTTCCCAGAAATTTCTGTCAAATAGTGAGCTCTTATTAGAATAAGAAGCTGGGGTCTTTGGTTTATCTAACACTGGATTACTTATAGTCATTGACTGTTGTGACTTGTGAACATGAGCTATTCCATTGATTAACTTACTCTATTTCTTAGCCAGTACTATATGGTTTTTACGACCACTGCTTTATAAATTTTAGATTTGGTATAGGCCACCTTTATTTGCACTTTTTCATTAATTCCCTTGAAATTGTTTACTTTTTGTTCTTCCAGATGAACTTTATTATTTTTTCTAGCTCTGTAAAATAATTTATTGGGATTCTGATTGGTATGGCACTGAACAAGTAGATAAATTAAAGTAGTATTGTCATTTTTATTATATTAGCTTGGCCTGCCCATGAGTACTTGATATCTTTCCAGTTGATTAGATCTGACTTTATTTGTGTTTTGTAATTGTGTTCATATAGTTTCTGATTTTGCCTTGGCAGGTAGACTCCCAAATATATTATCTATAGTTATTTAAATGGAATTTTTCTTTATATCTGTTGCTACTGGACTTTGTTGGTAATATATAAAAATGCTGATGATTTATGTGAATTTATTTTGTATGCTACAACTTTTTGCTGAAGTTGTGAATTGCTTCTAGAGGTTTTTTAGTTGATTCTCTAGGATTTTCTAAGTATACTATCATATCATCTTCAAAGAGTGATAATTTGGTTTCCCCATTACCTACTTTAATTCCTTGTTCTTCTCTTATTGCCAAAGCTAACATTTCTAATCCAATATTGAATAGTATCACAATAGTGATAATGGGCAATCTTATTTTCACCCCTGATCTTACTGGGAATGGGTTCTATGTTATCTCCATTATATATGATGTTTGCTATCACTGACTGTTGTGACTTGTGAACATGAGCTATTCCATTGATTAACTTTTTTTTAATGTTTTAAATTAGATGCTATTAATCATTTCTTCCAAAATTTAAAAACAAACTTCAAAGATTGTTTTATTTCAACGGTTATCATAGCTAAGAAAAATTCATAAAGCTATAAAGATTTAAAGTAAAGAACATTTACTGTTTACTGCCTGTGCCTGCTAAATCAAGACAATAATTTTTATCATTTTAAATGCCATTTATGCAAAGGTTTTATTGGAATTCAGATAGTAACTTTCCATATTTCTTGATGCTGATGGAGAGGACACAGAGAAAGAGAGGGTCCCTGCAAATCAAATCTGAAGTCCTATGGATAGTTATTCCAGGTGGGATGAAGGAAAGCAGCTACAGAAGAGATGGCATAGTGTCTAGACAGGTCTCTGGCTTCCTGTTAGTGGAAAGCTTTATTCCTTTTCTCTTTTAAGCAGTCTGATGGAGGAAGGGAGCTAACTAGGACTGGGAAAGCTCATGAAGTCATAGAGGATAACACGTAAGGACATAAGGTTTTTGAGCATGAGAACTGCTTTGTTGGACCCCTGCTTATTTTATGAACTAGGGGTAATATGGACTAGAGTGGGAGAGAAACTTAACAACAAAGATGGGTCATAGGATGACTGCAATAGTCCAGGCAAGAAGTAACAAAGACCTAAACTAGCTAGAACAGTATTCATAGAGAAGCTAAGAAAGAGACCAAAATCTGTAGATATTATCATGGCAAAAGCATTAGATGTGAAAAGTGGGGAAGAGAGAAGAATTAAAGATGACTCTAAGGTTCAAACCTAAATGATAGTGGAATGGTGAAATGGAAAGTACACTGCACTAAGAGTCAATGGAAACCTGGACTTGAAGCTCTAATCTGACATTTATGATCTCTGTAACCGAAAGGAAGTCATGTAGCTTTTCTGAGCTTCAGATTCATCATAAGCAAAAAAAAAGAAATAAACACATCTCTAATACCTACCTACAATTTTTTGTAATTGTGATCAAAGTGCTTTACAAACCTTACAATACAAGCCTATTATAAATATGAATTATTGCTGTGAGGAGAAATGGGCAAGCTCAAAGGAGGCTCCAATTCAGAAGGAAAGATAAAGATAAGTTCTGTTCTAGATATGTTAAGTTTAAGGTGCCACTGGGACATCCAGGAAGAGAGATCTAATAAGCATTGTTGATATAGAATTAGAATTCAGAGGAGACAATGAAGCATGATCATAGAAATATGGGAGTTACATGCACAGAAGTGATAAATAAATTCATGCAAGCCGAAAGATTAAGAGAGAGAGAGAGAGAGAATAGAACTCACAGAGGTCACACACATAGGAAAAAAGACAATGATCCAGCAAAATGGACCAAAAAGTGCCAGGAAGGAAGAGAACTTGGAGATAATAGTATGATGGAAGGCAACTTAAGGGGAAATATTCAGGAGGTTATTTTCTTAATATAATAATCTAACAGCACTCTCAGACATTTGTTCATTTACATATTTACCTATATATATTTCTCTCCTCATCACTTCTCCAGAACCCCCATTGAATACTAAGCTTATTTAGCAGTGTTTGTGTTTTAAATATCTTTGTTTATCTACTGCCTAATCCAGAGCCTAGGCACTTAATATATGTTTGTTGAATTTAACTGAATGTAATCTTGTATATCAAATATCAACTAAATTTTTGCCACAGTATTCAGGGTTTATATAGCATTGGACCCAGAATAGACATTCAGTGATTATGTGTTGATTGACTGACTGCATGAGTTAAGTGACAAAGAAAAGTGTAAAGTCTGAACACAATAGTAACCTACTTTTCTGGAGGTCAAGTATATGGCAATGTCAGCCATCTGGGAAAAAAACATGAATTTAGAAATAAGCAAAAGAGACCTCTAAACAGAAGAATACACTTATGCTTACTCACTTCAAAGTTTTAGATCCACCCAGAAAATAATGTATAAAATGAAGCAGAAAATTGGAAACAAGGTACACTGACAGCAGCAAGAAGTGACAGTTGACATCACAGGAAAACAACTGAGGAACTATGACAGCCTGGAAGAATGTGGCCTTTTTAGGGTCAGGTTAAACAATATATACAACATCTAATTTATACTTTAATATATTTAACATTTACTGGTCATCCTGCCATCTAGGGGAGGGGGTGGGGGGAAGGAGGGGAAAAATTGGAACAAAAGGTTTGGCAATTGTCAATGCTGTAAAATTACCCATACATATAACTTGAAAATAAAAAGCTATTATTAAAAAAAAAAAAAAACAATATACACAACATCCCAATTGCCCCTAAGGGTGTCACGCTAGAATAAGTGGTGCTTTTGGTGAGGTTGAGTCCTCAAGAAAAGAATAAATTATGCTTAATAACTGCTAAAAAGGAATGGCAGTTTAATACATTTTAGAAATATTTCCACAAAAAATAGTTTAAATGCTTTAAAGTTTTTCCACTTTAATGAAAAAACAAATTAAATGAAAAATTTAATTGGACAAAACATGTTGGTATCCAACAATATGAGATAACCATCAGAGCTTTGGAGTTGGACAGCAATTAAAAATCAATTATCTCACCTCCAACACTTTATAGATAAGGAAACTTATATACAGGGATAGTTACATTTAGGTTTCTTTAAGGCCAACTCAAAACTAAAATTCAGTCATCTTCATTGTCTACTTTTTATAGTAATCTCTCATGAATGAGACAAAAAAAGGGAGATTGTTCATATTATTTTAGTTAAATTATGTAAATGATAGTATTAATAGAAGTGTAATTTTTTAAATGCTCTTACTCCTAAGGAACTTGACTTCTTATTGAATAGTAAGATTTAAAAATTACAACCTTTTCTTGATTTTTTCCAGATAAATTTTCTGTCCACAATATTTTATAACTATGTTTTATCTCCAATTAATATTACTGCCATTTTTGTTACCATTGTTTTGTTATCAAATAGATATCTATTACCTATATTACTATGTATATAAATTACTCATACACACCGACTAAAAATGCATATTACCACATATATATTATGTTACTACTATTTTAAAGTATGAGCAAATATTTAATAAAACCTTAAATAAGGCCAAATAACTATAAAAAGTCAGTGGCTTGAGAGTTCTTTTAACCTACTATAGAGGAAAATAGATAGAATACCATAAAAATCTTTCATTTCTTTCTTTTCCATATTTTTCTAATTTAAACACCTTAAAAAATTACTAAAAATGTTTGTGTTCACTCTGCCATTTGTTATTTATATCTGATCAAGCAAAACTTAATGATCTTTTAGAATCCATTAAAGATAGTAAGAAAATCTGACATAAAAAAAATATAATGCAAACCTTAACATTTCTGAGCGTCTTTTTTTCAAGCTACAAAATGGAAACTCAACACCGATGTTTTTATTATTTTTGCAAAGTCAAAATTCTAGCAATGTGACTAAAATATCAGTAGTGTAGTCTGAGGGTAGAGAGGCTAATCCAGTATAACAAAGGTTTTCATCACAAGGATGTATATGGCAAACTTAATAAACTGAATAATCATATAAATTTAGAGCAATGATTTCTAATACTTTGTAGCAATGAAGAGGTTTTGAGTTTGAGGAAGAGAGGGAAAGGAGTAGAGAAGGAGGGAGAGAAAATATACATGTATATATAATAGTGAAAATCAGCTAAGGGAAAGTCAATTTATCTGGTGCAAGTTGTCAATAGCAACATTTAACTGAGTTAATTTAAGGAAATTCTATTCTGATAGTCCTTACCCAATTTCAGGATTTAGCATAAAGTAATGTGCAACATTACAGTTGCTGTTGTTTTTTGTTAATCCTTTTCCTGCCAGAAAAGTCTATAGTAAGCACTAAATAAGTAAAGGCTATATATAAATAGTACTAGCTATTGTTTACATAGCAGTCTTTGTTTCACAACCATCCAGTAAAGAACTAGTTTAAATATCATCCCCATATCATAGATGAAGAAATAAATTAATGGTCAGAGGGATTTAGTATTACAGCTAGGAAGGCAAAACCAAGGTTCAAATCCAGTTCTTCTAATCCTAAAGTCATTTTTTTTTTTTTTTTCAACTGCAGGATGCTGCCTCCTGAAAGACAAATTGGGAAAAACTTTCAGCTGCCTTTGTGTGTGGTTTGTGTCAGTCTAGTTTGTTCAGGATGTGCTTCAGCCAATAGACTGCTGCTGAGTGTAAATACTGAAAATAGGTTACATTTCATTAATTCAACTAAAGTTTACAAAGGAATAGATTACTTTAGCAATGTCCTTCTTTTCCAAATATAAATGGCAAAAAGCTATACAAGGCATACTCACTACGTGGGAATCAAGACACTGTGGATCTTGAAGCACCCTAAGGACTCAAGCCAAGGGCAAATGGATCACCTCAATTGACAGAGCATATATTTTCCTCTGGCAGATGTTTGTCTCTGCCTATTAGCATCACCTCTACTTGGGTTGCGATTATGTAAATATAAAATAATCTTAATAAAAAAATAATAAAAGTCAGCTCATTTTTTTTCAGTCAGTTCTGGGAAGCCGAAGAGAGGGAAAAAGCAGCAACCAAACCCAGTCATTTTACTACAATGCTACTTCCACTTGGAAAAAGCCCAGAAAAGACTGGAGGCTTAAGCACATTGTGTTGGCACTTCAACCAGTAACTTGTTCTACAACCTTCAACAAGTTGCTTCATCTCCCTGTCTCAATTTTCGTAACTTTTATTGCAAGATTACAAAATCAACATACCTCAAAAAGCTATTATAAAGAAAGATAAACAAAGATTGCTTGTACCTTTACAAACTGGAACGGAAATGCTAAACAACAGCAATATATACAAGTGTCAATATGTATATATATTCTCCAATTTTCCTTTCTTCTTAGTGGTTCTGGCAGCCAATATTTCTTGGCCAGGTACCACAAAACTGTGAGGCTCATAATCTTTGCTGGTTTGTATACATGAAGAATGGTTATTAGAGACAAGGAATCTGCATTTAAATCCAACCTCTGATAATAACTAGTGTTTAATCACCCACAAGTTATCTCATATCTGTTCAATGAGGAAAGGAAATACAACAGTGGGAATGAGATTATCTCTATTCATAATTTGGGCTCCACCATCTCTGTGACCTTGAGAAAGACTCAAGGCCCAACTTCTTTGAGCTTGAGTTTCCTTATTTATAAAGTGAAAAGGTAGGACAACAGCAGCAGTTCTTAACTAGGATGTTTTTTTTTCCTTTTTTCATTATTTTGATAAATATATTTCAATATAATTATATTCATTTATAATCCTAAGCATTTTACTTTATGCACTTAAAACATTACTTCTGGAAAGGAAGGGGGGGGGGGCGGGCGGTCCAGAGGCTTCACTTGATAACCAAAGGGTCCATGGAATACAAATTGAGAATCTCTAAACCAGATGATGTCTAAAAGAATAAATTTACCGAACACAGAGTATGTTGTGAGGAAAGGGTTCTGTAAGTCTTAAAAAGCTATATAAATTTCTATATGAATTTTTCTCTGTTTCTCTGTGTATCTCTGTCTGTCTCTCACCTTTTCCCCTATTCAAGCTACCTCTTCATATTTGCTATGTGCCATTCAGAGGTTCACTAAGTCTAAACTCTAAATGCCCAAGTAAACCATTTTGGAGAGGTTCACTTACTCTTTCTTTACTGAAAAAATAAACATATCCTTAGCCCGGTCTTCCTTCCTTTCAAGGACACTCTTGTTCCATTTCAATAGTTATATCAACAAACTTTAATAGCAAAGTCATGTGCATTTTAAATATCCTGATAAATTCACCATAAATAAACAAACTTACAGCTCAACTTTAAGGAAGTATTGTTAAATAGCCAATAATGAGTGATGTACATTAACAAGAAAAGCAATAAATACCTGAACACCAATTATAATAACTAGAATACCTAAAATTGGTGCCTCTGCACAATTCATAAATAGATGTTTATTGAAATGTCTGTTCTCTTTGAATAATTCTAAAATGTTAAGAAAGCACATATACTTTTTTCATATCCCATACATATGTCCAAAAAACTCTCTCCTGAGAGACTTAAATGACTAAATGTAGTAACCAAATGTCTCAAAATACAAATAGTATTACTTGAAGATTTTTACTTTTAGTTTCATTATCTTTCCTATGTATCAGCAAGGAGTTTCTACATCACTGCATAAAAAGAATCAGCTACCTCTGTAGAAAAATCTCTATTTCCTTACCTGTAAATAATGGTTTCCATGCTATAGCCTCCTTTCTAAGAGAGAGATACTGTCAAAATAAACAAGGAAATGCATAGGAAGCACATAAAGTGTTCAGTAAAAAAAAAAAAAAAAAAAAAAAGGTAAATTTATTTGAGGATTTTGTTATTGTTAGTCTGAAAAACAAAACATCAAAAAGCCACTTCAGGAGAAAAGATTCAAAAAAAAAAAAAAAAAAAAACCCTCACATTTAATCAAGCAACTCTTCTATCAAAATGGAGTTTCAAAAATTTCACATAATAAAACAGATTCCTCAGGATTTTCAGTTCACATTTTATTCCTAGTTTTTCTGTGTGGATATTTTTTTTAAATTTATTTTTTTAAGCTAAAGCCCAGCACCATCTTTAAGGAATCTCAGCACCTCCAAATCACAAAAGAATAATGCTAGCTCATTATTGTTGATGTTATTATGTTGGAAAATAGTGTCTAGTTAAAGATAATAGTCTCTAGCCTCTACTGTAGTAATAAAGATATAGCCAAATTAGACTACATGAATAATTCATTACAGTAGGTTTTATTTTGCTGTTATTTCTGGTGTTACTTTTAAATTGTAGGCTGTTCTGATGGCTAACATAGATTCTTTTATCTGAATGTCCCCTTAGTTCTTGGAAGGCAATTGGAGGTTCCTTTTCTAGAGGAGGGAAACCAGACCCTCAAAAAGCTATTATGCTTTTTGGAAAGGAGAGAATTTATATTCTTTGAAACTTCCAAAAAACTAACAACTAACTTTTAAGATTACAAACATGAGTAGCAAGATTTTATGTACTGTACTACTCAACGTAGCTATCCCATCATCCACAAAGAGAAAAAAAAAAAACTTCACTAAGAAAACTGAAAGAGAATTACTGATGTTGAAGTCAGATATAAATTCATTAGTTTAAACTAGTAAATCTTGAAGGTTACATACCAGATCTACAGATATAGATCTACAAATCTACAGATGCTGACAAGGTCTCTTCTTAAAATTGAGTAAAGAAGGCCTCAAAAAATACAAAAAGGAAAATAAGGTTTATAATACTAAAAACGGTACTGAAACAATTTCAATTTTAGTACTAAAACTGAAATCCCAAGGCATTAAATGACTTGGCTAGAGTCACACAGGCAGGAAAAAGGGATTTGAACAAAATACTATGAATTTAAGTTCAGTGAATTAGATCCTAAAGAAGGGTTTTGAAAAGAGGTGGCAACAGTAGCAACATGCAAAATTACTAAAATCCCAAACGACATACAGTTATGCAGAAAAACAGAAGCAGCTAGGTAGCACAGTAAATAGAGGGCCAATCCTGGAGTGAGAAGTCATCTTCCTGAGTTCAAACCAATACTAGCAGTGTAACTCTGGGTAAGACTCTTATGTCTGTTTGCCTTAGTTACTCATCTGAAAAATGTACTGGAAAAGCAAAGGCAAATCATTCTAGTATCTTTATCAAGAAAACCCTAAAATGGGGCTACAAAGACTCAAACATGACTGAAGCAAACAAAATAGGCTAGCATATTGGCACAATTTCCTATATGTGAGAAAAGTGCTTTATAATCAATATAGTATTTATTTATTCAAACAAAACTGGATTGGGGTAAGCACTATTATCATTTTGCAAGAAACTAGACATACAGACTAGACAAACCATTTTCAAGATCACACAAAGTTAATACATAAAGATCAGAAATCTTAGAGGATATTCTAATATAGCAGAATTTCTTAGATCATCACTCAGACTATTATTCCTTCTCATTTTAAACCTCACATGAATTCATTTACTAATAAGTTGCTATAGCTGAATGATGTACAGTTTTACTTAATGTGGTTTTTGTCTCTATATGTTAAAAATACGTTCCTCTGCCCTATGGTTTGTACTTTTAGATAATTGAAGTGTGAAAGAAAACTGAGCAGAAAGTGCATAGATTCCCAGATTTTTACCTGTTTTTAATAATAAAGCAAAAAAAAAAAATCAACACCATGTACCTCAAAGCACAAACAGTACAGCAAAAAGCATCTTTGCTTTATTCTTATACATCTTAATGGAATTTTCTCCATTTGATTCTATACTTTCCCCCCCTCCAAAAAAAACCCAGAATTAACTTTAAAAAACTTTTATATATTAGAAACATTAGGTTATAAAGAGAAGCAGGGAGTTAAACTTTTCAGATTAGGCATAATTGTTCTTTGGTCTGTGTTGAACATAAAATTTTTAAACATGAGGGAATTCCTTTTCTTTCTCAGAAAGAAGTCAATCCAAAGATTATATATAGCATAAGCATCTCAAGGTATTAAAATCTGGCAACATAAATATAGTTCCTGGCACCCAAACAATAAACAAGGAAGAGATGATACATCTGTGCTTTTCAATTGGTTATATGACTAAAAAAATAGTGTGATGTCAATCATTCACAAGAGAATGGCTATTCCCTTCTCATATTTTCATTAAGGATATCATTTATCTGTGGGTGGATCACTGTCATTAAGTTTTATAAAGATAAAAGATCGAATATGTACTCTAGCATACTGAAATCAATTACCTGCATTTTTTTTGCCCATTCATTTAGTATTCTCCTCTCCCTGAGACAACTTATAAAATAATTCCCTAATAAGATGAAGATCTGTTGTATCCATAGAGTTCCTTTGCATATGTTTGATCTAATCTAGCTCCATTCTATTTTTGCAATATTTCAACTTCTATTTCATAAGGTCCAAATATGTAGGATCTGCCCTTAAGGATGAGGTAAATAGTTACAGATACAGTCCTATTTTATGTTATTTGTTGATTAAAAAAAACGAGAAATTTTATTCCACAAGATAACGTTATGAAACAATTTCTTTTTGTTATTTATTATACTTTAAAGACATAATGGGTATATATAAGCAAAAAAAAAAGATAACATCAATCATTTTAAATGAATAAGAGAATCATATGAGGGTGTTATGTGAGCTGATAATATTTGCAAATTAGACAAATAAAACTAATAATTATCCAACATTTACTAAGATGTACCTGAGAATCTTAAGTTACTGTTCTTGAATTAACAGTAGCAGAGTAGAACCCTTCAGTATATTTTCCACTTTTCTTAATTTTTCCATAATCATGTTATTTCTCTTCTGCTTTTCAAACTATGTTTCACTATTTTTATGAGTCCCATTATCATGTTCTTTATAATGAGATAAAAATAAAAGTCATCCATTAGTACATATAATTGAATAACTAACTTTAGATTTTCTCCTTGATCAATATTATTATTTTAAATAGGTTATTTTAGAGCTAACCAACTAGAAACCTCAACTGCTTTTATTCATGAGCTAATCTTAATTTACCAAAGCAAATGAAGAGTAAAAATTATTCTAGCTCAATATTCAGAATTTGCTAATATAGTCAAGAATAGTTCATGTAGAAAAGCAGCATGTCAAAGAAATACATGGAAGCTGTTTCTGAATGATGTAATTAATGAGATAAGGAAAAAAAAAACAACTAAAAAGGTCTTAGTTCTCTGCTTTCATTCAACTTTTGTGGCCCCTTAGTTGTAATAGTGCTGATATATGATAGATACTTAATACTTACTTTTTGGAATGGATCTGTATAGTTGGTTAGCTCTGAAATAGCTTATTTAAAATAATAATAATAATATTGATCAAGGAGAAAATCTGATGTTACTTTTTCCAATTATATGTATAATGTATGACTTTTACTTTTATCTCGGTGTAAAGAACGTAATTATAGGACTCATAAAAACAGCAAAACGCAGTTTATTAAAGATAGGCAGTCCTAAACTTACAAATGCCCTCAATGTACATGCGGCCAATAATTAAACACTGAAATATGGGTCAAGTACTCATGGACATTGTAAAAAAAATTTTGTACCACTCTCTTTCCTTTCAATCAATCAATATTTATTAAGTCTCTAGTATATGCCAGCCATTATGTGCTAAGTTCCAGACTAATGGTCTTCAAGGTATGTTGTCTAAATTATAATAAAATAACAAGGGGGAAGACTGTTTTTATAAACTTGTTTCATTCCTTTTTTATAATCAATAACTTTAAAAAGTGGAAATATTTCAATAACTATTTTCTTCATTGAAAACAGTGGATCTCCATATTTATAGTACACCCAATAGAAATAGAAAAGGCCTTGGGGTACATGAAGTGAGGATGAATTAGATCAAGCACACACCAAGAAGGTCTATTCTGGATGCAAAAGATCTTCAGGGGGTACAAGATGATCAGTTGGGTTGTGGAAAGAAAAAAAAGTGGAACTACTACTATTCATATCTTTCTAAAAATATTTATATTGTTCAGGAAAAAAAAATTAACCTTTATTAGCACTTAATACCATCATATAAGGATTAATACCAGTGCCATGACTCAGTCAGCATTTCCAAGAGTCACAAGACATGTACGAGAAGTATTCTGTGAGAATAGTGGTATTTCCAAAAGGTGAAGTTGAAAGGGGTACCCTCAATATATTCATTCCTTTATATTTATATATTTATAATGCAAATTACAGTTTATAGGTTCCCAATTAGATTTCAAAGTATTAAATTAAATTAAATTATTAAAGTATTAACTAATTTAATTAAATTAAAATTTCTCATTTTAACTAACTAAACCTCACAAAATAGACTGGTGGGTTAAAAACATTCTTGTAAAGTAACTAGAGTTTGAAAATAATGCAATCACATGCAAACAAGAAAATAGCAGAGCTAATATTATGAGCACAAACTTTTAATCCACAAGGCAAGATAAAAACTTTAATGACAAATTAAAGACAAAAACTTTAATTAACAAATACAAGCCAAATTAAAAAAAAACAAAATTAAAACTATTGAGATCCAAAATATATCTTCTATTATTGAGAGTATCACTAACAATGATGATGATAATAAAAACAACATAGTTAGCATTTATATATCACCCATGTGTCAGGCACCGTGCTAAACATCAAATAAATATCCTATTTGATCCTCAATAACATTCTACAGTTGAAAAAACAGAGGCAGACAGAAATTAAGTAACTGGACTAATGTCATACAGCTACTAGGTATCTGAGGTTAGATTTGTTCGACTCCGTGCCAGCACTCAATCCACTCAACAATCTAACTTATGAAAGCTTTTCTACCTAAATGCGTATAAAACAAATTTGGAAATAAGATTTTTGTATCCTGTTTTAAACTATGCCAATGTAAAAATTTCATTGGGCTTTGAACTCATTTGTGAAAAATTTAAAAATGCGACACTGAATAATTTGCAAATTCAACATATTTATTTACACCAATAAAAAAGGGAAACTTAAAAGTTGAAGTTCAGTGATAACTAGCATAACTAGATGAGATTCAAAAGATTAGCATCATGATTTTGTAAATATAGACAAAAATACATATATTGCTTTCATATGTGCATATTTATCTATAAAATATTTTTCCTTTTGAGAATGATTAAGACAATATATCAAACTATAATGAATTTTGGACCACACATTTCAATGAATGGATCAAAAAATGTTAAGATTTTAAAAAACAACAAAGCAATTCAGTCACACTGCTCTCACTAAAATATTACCATTACTAACACAAGGGGATTTTTTCTATTAATAAAAATTATTTTGATTGCTTGTCTCATCTTTCTTACATTATTTTAAAGGACTTATTTATTTTAATACATCATTTCATTTTTAATAATAATAGCTTTTTAGAAATAGATGCAAAGATAATTTTCAACATTCATCCTGCAATACCTTGTGTTCCAAATTTTTCTCCCTCCCTTCCCCAAATCTTCTCTCCTAGACAGCAAAGAATGCAGGATAGGTTAAACATGTGTAATTCTTCTAAACATATTTCCACATTTATCATGCTGGAAAAAAAAAAAAACAATCAGAAGAGAAAAAAAATGAAAAAGAAAAACACAAGCAAGCAAACAACAACAAAAAGGTGAAAATACTATGTTGTGATTCACATTCAGTTTCCATAGTCCTATCTCTGGATGCAGATGGCTCTCTCCATCACAAGTCCATTGGAATTGGCCCGAATCACCTTATTGTTGAAAAGAGCCAAGGCATCACAGTTGATCATCACAAAATCTTATGGTTACTGTGTATAATGTTCTCTTGGTTCTACTCACTTCATTTACCATAAGTTTCTCCAGGGTTCTCTGAAATCAACTTGCTGATCATTTCTTATAGAACAATAATATTCCAATATATTCATACACCAGAACTTATTCAGCCATTCTTCAACTGATGGGTATCCACTCAGTTTCCAGTTCCTAACCACTACAAAAAATGTTGCTGCAAACATTTTTGCACATGTTTATGTTTTCTCTGAGATACAGATGCAGTATAGGCGCTGGTTCAAAGGGCATATGCACAGTTTTATAGACCTTTGGACATAAATCCAAGTTGCTCTCCAGAATAATTGGATCAGTTCACAACTCCACCAACAATATGCCAGTTTTCCCACATCTCCTCCAGCATTTATCATTATCTTTTCCTATCTCCTTAGCCAATCTGAGAGGTCTTACATAATTTTTAATCTTTTAATTTATATAATAATGCACAAGGACATGAGTCAAGAAAAAATGAAGTGACTATTACTGCTGCTCTGTAAGTATGCATAATGCTCTGTCTACCCTCTGCCAGGCTGGTAAAGGATGTATATGTTCAGGCAATGGGGTCTGTGAATTCATTAATTTGCAAAGTTACAGTATAATGAACCTCAATTTTCAGGTGGTCAAATAAAATTAAGAAGAAAAAATAAAATTAACTCAGTGTAATTCTTTGATCCTAATAAAAGGTAATTTGTAGTGTGCTGAAGCAAATGGACGTTTCTGGACTGATGTGGATAATTAAAGTGCAGGAGCTTCAGAGACCCCAAAATGCAATGCAGCCTTTTATCAGAAGCAGTCACTCTATCTCAGTCTGACAGTTAACAGCGTATGATCTGGTAAACAAATACTTTCACACAGTACAAAAGTGCCATTAAAGGCCAAAACTGTCAACACAAATTCCATTCTTACAAGAGAAAAAAATATATAAACTGTTGATCACCTCTGGTTGTCTTAACTAGCATGGAGGTTGTCATGGAAACATTTCTGCGAAGTTCCCAGTGATGAAACACAAACACTTCCAGTTTAATTGCTATTAGGTTTAGCATACCAGAGTTTATTTATACTCAGAGTGCATTATGATAAAATGCAGTAGAAAGTAAAGCTTGTAATGATCTAGTATAACAATGCCAATGTTTCTTTAAAAAAAATGGAAATAAAATTCAACAGAAGTTTGATTTTTCAGAGAGGAAAAAAAAGAAGGAAAAAACACCTAGAATTCATTGTTTCCTCAAATGCTGATAAATTTTTTTAGCACATGGATGTACCACTGCTTTCCTCTTATGTAGTGCATAATAGACAATACAAATACTAAATATAATAATAATAGATATCAGAAAATTTAAATGACAAGCATTAGGATTTTGATTTTGCTAATTCTCTCATAGTAATAATGTTTACTTAAGACTTAACCAAAACTTAGTTTTCTGGTGATAAAATGTCAGTAATCTGATCTGTAAGTTCCTTTTTGCTAGAAAAGTGTATGTTCTATTTATTCAATGAGCCAGCATTCCTATCCCCTTCACCCCCATTCTCTCAGTAATTACTTTTTTTAGAAGTAAGGGAAATAAAAAACCTCTGCTAAGAAAAAGGTAAGGTTATTAAAATCAATGTACAAAATGATACTACACTACAAGGATGGTAAACCACTTAGCAGATGTCTTTATTAATTGTTATGGCTGAAAGAAAGCATTACCCCAAGGCCAATTTAATAATAAACTTCCTATGATTCTTTGCTAGACTAGACCTTAAACTTAAGACTGTCAACCAGCCCATGCCTGAAGACATTTTGACTTATTAAGAGCTGCTAGAGCTTTCAGTCATCTGACACTGCCTTTCTAAAGCTAAGGTCACCAACACACAACAATGAAGTAAGGGAAAGTATAAATCATATAGCCTTGGAAATAGTTAACTGATATAATTGAGTCTTTGCTTTTTATTATCAGGAAATTCTTTCAGTAAATAGTATACTTTGAAACTGGAGCCAAAGCAAGATAAAACACATTTATTAACACATTCAAAGTGTGGGCATTTACAAAAAAAGGCAAAAACCTCCTTTGACTTCAAGGAGCACACTTTCTAAATAGGAAAATGATATGTATATAACTACATAAAAACAAGATATGAACAGGGTAATCTGGAGGTACCTCTCAGAGGGAAGAAGGTACTAATATTGAAAGAGAATAAGTCCAGCTTCTTGCAGAAGTTAGGATTTCAAATGAGATTTGAAGACAAGGGATCTAGGAAGAGCTGTCCAGGCATTGGGGATTTTTTTTAAACAGAAGCAAACCAGAATCATGAAGGGTCTTTGTGAAGTCTGGGTTAGCACCCTGGATGCCTCAGAATCAGCTGAAGTCAGGATAAAGAAAAGTCCTTGGTCTTTAGGGGGAGAAGTAAAGGAGATGGATGAAAACTCCATCAACTCTCCACAATATCCTCTCTCCTCCTTGTCCACAGCCAAAGTGATCCTGGCTTGTCTTACTCCACACCCCTAGTCCCTCCTACAATTTTCTATATACACCAAAAGATCGAGCCAGCACAGAATAGTGAGAAGGGCCATTTCCCCAGCATATGCTAATAGAGTATTGTCCAATGTGTAATTAGCCTTAAGTGCTTGGCTGTCTGATTCCAGTGCATCAACTCAGAGTTTCAGCCTTTTACAGGTCTTGAGTCTATTTCATTCTGTATATGTGAACTGATTAAAAGGAACAGGCATGATTGGCTTGAAGAAGGTCATACTTCAGGGACTCATAAGAGCTAGCTTCAAGTTTCTGTTGGGCTGTCATTGTGAAAGAGAGTTCTGACTTTGTTCTATTTGGCCCTACAACATAGAACCAGGTAGAGATGGGTGCAATTTGCAAAGAAGCAAATTTAGGCTTGAGATCAGGAAAAATCTCCTAGCAATGACAGCTAAGGAGTAGAATGGGTTTTCTAAAGTGGTAATAGGTCCTTCCATCCTAAGAGATTTTTCACAGAAGCTAACTGACCACTTATCATGTATGTAAGAGCATAGATTTCCTTTTAGATATGGGATGGAGTAGAAAAGTACTGAAGTTTCTTCCAATTTACAAATTTCATGATTCTGTGAAATATTTCTACATTTTCCTTAAATCAAAAGTAGATATATTTTTTAGAATTGTACAAAAAGAAAATAAACTAGCTAAGATATTAAAACATTTAAAAAATTAACAGGTGTTTATTTAGAGTTATATGCTATTCTGTATAAGGAATAAAAACAACAACATAAGACGTAGTCACAGTCCCTTAAGATGGCATAATCGAATTGTGGAAATAAGACTGGCATATAAAAATAATTTTAGTAAAATTCAGGACAGCATGTAATTACATCTTAGTTAAGAAAAAATGAGGAAAACCTTCAATATGTAGGGCGGAACCTCTTAAATATGTTAAACACAAATAGGTTGCAATCTACTATCCTGAGGGAGAAACAACATCTATGAGATTATAAATTTACCTACAGATACCGTGTTTTTTTTTTTTTTTTTTTCAAATCCAACAGTGTGGTAATAATTGGCAACCCAGAATAAAATGCTTTGCATATTGTAGACATTTGATAAGTGTTTGAATTGCTAAATATCCTGGTAATTAAGTCAAAGCTTTTTAAATGCTCATAGATCATGGGTCAATTCTCCATATGCTACAAAGGTTCTATCTGTGCCTCTGTAGTTGAAAGTTTAGACAATATATTCTCAAGAGCTCAGAGACTGTATCTATATAAGTGTTTCAAACAACGCCATGATAAATTAGAATACTTACTGCAGTAATTGGAATGTGGGTTCCTCAAATTTGAGTTTAAAAATGAGTAAATATGATCAATTTCTCCATCTTATTGCAATTCTTTCATTTGATGGCAAGTGTTTCTCCAAATGAGTGATTATGTGATAACCCAAATGTCCATAATAAAGTGACCAAAAGGGAAATGGCTTATTAGACAAATCCAAAGAAAAACTGAATAAAAGAATATTCCTATAGCTGGCTGGAGACAGGCCTGGCATGCTTCAGGCCTCCAAATCTATATCCACGTGGGGATGACAGCATAGCAACTCCACAGATTGTGGTGGAGCTCCAAATATGATTCTCCACTTTCCTTTTTAATATAAAAATCCACCTTTGATGTGTTTTAGAGATGCTCCTTTTCTTTTGAAGGGTTCCCAGGACAGTGTTTGGTAGCGAATAAAGGGTTATTTGCTTCCTCTCCTTCCAAATTTATGTTTTGGGATTTCTGAGAAAGATGAATGAGACTATAATAGTGGAATATTCCTTGATTTACTCAAGGTTGACTAACAAGTAAATGTGTCTTATCTGTAATGAAAAGTGCCATGAGGCAATCTGGACAGCAATGGACATGTCCTTAAGTTATTATTGGGCAAAGGGAGAAATTTTTCTTTGCTGATTTTAGGGATGACAGAAAATAAACAAGAGGCAATAATTACTTATGGTATATGTGCTAAATATCAGTTAAATATCATAAAAAGTTAAAGAAATTATTTAGGTTTTTTCCCTAGAATTTTAACCCTTGAAATTCTGACTCTGGTTCCATGAAATGACAGGAGAATCGGGATGATCTTAAAATATTTCAAAGACCTGTTAACATGGGGATAAAGATCTTGTTTATTAATAGAGATATATACATGAGTGTGTATGCATAAATTTCTACAGCAGGCAATATGAATTCATTTATATTCCTCAGAATGAGAAAGGACAGCACTTAGCATTAAAAAATTTTAATCAGCAAAACACATGTGAGGGAGAAACTAGTATAGAATGAGAAAGTAGTACAGAAGTACAGAGAACCAACATTATAGAAAGTATTGAAGAATTTAAGGTTCCTTTCACATTAGATTTGCCAAATAAAGGCAAAATAGTCCATTCTACTAAATTTGTTCTCTTTTTTATAAGCTTCCTCCATTTTAAGGTACCCTAAAGTCCATTTCTTTTTTCACCTTTACTCCTATATAAAAACAGGAAATTTTCTAATTTTTATCATCTAAATGGAATGTATAAATTAACTTCATATAAATGAGTTTCGGCCAATATTTCATCCAGAAGCTGCAAGTTTGTTTATTTTTTAGCTCCAAATGTAGATTTTAAAACTTAACTTCCCAATGAAAGGCATTTCAGATAACAAATATTAGTAAACATTTATTAAAGGCTTACAATGTGCCAAGCATTGTGCTATATGCTAGGGATACAAAGAGAGGCAAAAGACAGTCCATGATCCTGAGGAGCTCACAGGCTAATAAGGGAAACTGCAAAGTATATATAAATAAGCCATATACATATTTGTGTGTGTGTGTGTGTGTGTATTTTGGTATTAAGTCCGTAGCCTAGAGAAACATCAAATAACGATGAGAGGCTCCTGTCTAGCTGGTATAAGATGGCTCCCAATATCACAAGTCTAATCTCTATGTTCTTCAGTTAATTGTTGCATCACCAAAGATTCTCTGGTCCTTTTTGAGGCAGAACTTAGGAGTAACAAAGAGGACAGAACATTGGGCTTAAGAATCAAAAGACTTTAGTTCAAATCCAATCTCAGACACTTCCTACCTGTGGGACTTTAGCAAGTCATTTAATCTCTTGCTTCAGTTTCATTGACTGTTAATGAGGATAATAATTGTACCTACCTCAAAGGGTTGTTCTGAGAATAAAATGTGGGAAATATTTGTAAGATGCCCAATAAACAGTAGACACGTAATAAATGCTTGTTTGTTCTCTCCCTTTTCAGCTCTTTTTTGGCTCCAAATTAAAGGTATAACATTAAGGCTTCCTAATTTACAATCCATCACCTCTGAAAGAGGTTGTTATATATATATATGTGTGTGTGTGTGTGTGTGTGTGTGTATGTGTGTATGTGTGTGTGTATTTAAAGGGAAGGATTAGTTTCAGGCTAATAACTATAGGATTACATTTTTTGGGGGCCATTAACTTGCCAGTGCATGGCAAGTTAACACATACTAGAAGAGAACCCAAAAAGTACCAAGCTCTAATCACTCCAAAAGGAAGAAGTTAGATCTTGAAGCAAAATTGGAGATTAATGGAAAAATTATTTACCTGTACTACACAATTCCATTTTCCTCTGTATAGAATTCATTATAAGGTACCATTTTTCAAATTTGGATCTTAGCAGATACATGCATGTGAATACATTCATAATTGTCACAATAACTTTCACCTGAATGCTTCAATGAATCTGTGCTATCACTGAGAAGAACATGCTCTTCCCAATGATATAAATGGTACCCCAACCATTCTTTATCATCCTGTGGTCTTCTTTGATCACATCCAAAATTCTCCACAGAAAGTCAATCCAATGTGTTTTAGACACTTTCCTCTAAGTATTTCAACATTATGTGGGTAATTGTGCAGTATCTGGTCTGGCAATCAACTGAGCTTTGTGTTCTCTACATGACGAGCAAGCTAACACTTATTATTCTCTCTACTTCTTGTATGCAGACCAGATCATTGCTGATATGCCACAGCCTGCTTAAATCCAGCAGTTTGTGAACCATAGTTCACCTGCAATTTTGATTATTGTCATGGCCCATGATTTTGTGGCAGATATCACATCACCAGGAAAAAAAATACTTTAAATGACAGGTACTGGAATATTTTTTCCCAGAGAACAGTTTGATAATACTGAAAATCAGATCTACTTAACAGTGTTAAATAGTATTTTAAAATGTAACATTCAATTGTAAAACAACACAGAATGCAATATAGGGTCTCATGAAAATTTACTTATTTTCAAAAGCTTAAGGTATCTCCAAATTATTACTCTGGTTGGGGTTTAAGAATGTATTTAAACGAGACAAATTATAGGAAAAGAAAAGATGAAGCACACTTGAAATATTAACAAAAAGGAAGACAAATAAAAGAAAATTCAAATCAAGATTTCTATAAATCAGCTATCAAGTATACCAAGCTCACATTTCTAAATCCTAGAACAGCAACATGATGAAGACTGAATATTTTTCTTCAAAGAATTGCTTAATGTTTCTTAACTTCAGAGAAGCATGATTCATTAACGTTTTGTTTTCTTCTGTCAAGGATAAAAAATAGTTAATAAAAAACTGTATATGACAAAAATTAAAGGCTTATTTTACAGGGTTTTTTTTTATATTTTACAAAACATCTGATGTTTATCCCATACACTGAATATTGTTTGTACACATAATTTGGGAGAAGTGGCAAAGCAGTTCATGATTTATTTAAACTTCCATTCAATCATATATTAAGATACTTTATTATTTGTGGGTAGATATTTGAAACAGGCCTAAATTCAAATAGGTGATGTCTATTACAATCTCCTCAACAATCTTCAGTAATAAAATGAAAGTATTTTCTAAATGAAACAAGCATGTAAAAATATTGAAATTTTGAATATTTGATTGTTCTTTTTGGGGCGCAGTATAACTATAATTTAAATAGAACACCAAGAGATTTTAGTACTGTGTAATTTGTGATCCAAACAAAAAGCATTAAAATAAGTTTTTATTTATTATTAAACTTTAGCTGACAACATTCAAATATTTGATTTTTAAAATCTACAAATTTTGATTCTGAGATAGGCTTCATCATTCAATACTAGTTGTCATCTAAAAAAAAACACAGAAAAAAATGGGAATATAAACCTCTGGCAAAAATATCAATAAACTTATAAAAACTGATTATGACTGTTAATTCTTCTTACTGGCAAAAGCAGACATTTAAAAAGTCATTACTGTATCAAGTTTACCACTGATGGATACCATGCTACTCCTCCAAAGTTATATGTATGTGAAATGTTCCCTATACCATAGCATATAAAAAGGTGGATCTACTAAGCTTTCATCCTGATCCTCCAAGCTTAGAAAATGTTTGTAAAATTTTTTAAAATGCAGTGTAAACATTTCAGGCCTGAACCTTTTTTTATATGCCTTTGAACCTTCACTTTCATGTGCAATACCTGACAGCCCACTGAGAATAGCTGCTGAAAGCCCCAAAGATGGGTAAAACAGAATTTCTGACTCAGGAAATAAAGATCAGCTGAATATGATTCCCATATGGCAATCCAGATCAATGGAAAGCAAGACCAGAAATTTACAATATCTATACAGTACAGTACAACATGAAGGTTATCTTTTATTGCTGGTAGCAAAACTCCCAGTGGCCAAGAATAGAGTAGACATGAAGACTGCAAATCTAGTAATGATGAACTAAGAAAATATATTATATTCATACAATCAAATGAAAATGGAATTATGAAATTTTATTAACTTTGCTACCATTAATATTGTAAATAATTTCTAAAACTAAAAATAATTTATACTCTCTCTTAAGGGATACAACGATATGAATTAGGATTTGGGGTTTGCTTTTTTTTTTAAGTATGAAGAAATTCATGGGACTGAACAACAAGAAGCATTCTTTCTTTTAAAAAAAAAAAACATCTCAAACAGCTGCAAGGCTACTTTCATAATAAAATATATTTGAAAGACAATAGATTTAAAAGTCTGATTACTTTTAATTTAAGTTTATGTGAAAATTCTCAAAATGTATTTTTAAATAACATATACACTAAAATACACAATCATATTATTCTCAAATGGGAACATCTAGAGACATCTACCATCTACACAGAATCCTTCTCCCACTGAGACTCTGCACAAGACAACATCTTTAACAATGCAAGATATTTTTTGTAAACATGTTTTCAACTAACTTAATATTTTTAATTATCGAATAACTGAATAAAATTAGCTCTGTAGTTGTGTCCATTATGGAATATGGTATAATCTTAAATGCACATGCTTTGGAAGATGAAAAGGTTTTATGTATATGGCTTACTTTGAGTCTTAATTTTTTTTTTTTTTGGAATCAACACAAAAATAGAGTAAAATCATGAATTCTTCTGAATCTTTCAGTAAATGATGCCATTGTAAAGATGTATTCTCCTGTAGAAAACTGATCACCAAAACCTGCCTGTACCAAGCTCATAGCTTCATCATATATATGCTCAATACTTAGGTAGACCATTCTTATAAGATTGCATAAAAATGAGATAATGTGCATGTGGTATTTTAGCCAATGAGGTCTTCTTGGTCATTTTCTTTGAGTAACAATACCATCAATGAAATTTTGTTCTCCCACGATGATGTTTTTTTTTTTGTTTTGGTATCCTTACTTCTCTAGTAATGTCTTGATTATCAGTCTTTTGATGACTTTTGAATTTTTGCTCTCAGGATCAATTTCCTTTATACCTGGTATGTCATGATCTGGTCCATGTAGCAGCTCTTTCTAATTTCTTTTTAAGTAACATCTGAAAGCGACTGTTACACTGTCATTGTTAACTGAAAATAGCAATAAAGTACAAAGGCTTAAATGTGTTCTTCCACTTTGCATCTAGTTGGTATCCTTTTAGCTATATTTTTGGAATGATCTGGTTTAGCTGGATCTTAAATCAAATAACTTGTTCTTTCTTTTTATTGTTTTTCTTTTGTTTTGGAGGGCAATAATAGCTATTTCACCATCCTTCTCCATCATGTTTTAAAAATAATGTTTGTCCTCATAGATGGTAATATTTTTGATTGATGTCACTATTTGGCAAGAATATCAAATGATTGCTGATTGAGGCAGTTTCTAGTCTCTTTGACCTTTGTGGCAACTGCCAACTCAAAAAAAATTCACTTAAATTTCTCTAGGGAAAATGTATTATATGAGTCAATATCTTTAGTTTTATCCATTTTCTGTGTTTTTTTTTAGTCTATGGCTTACTTTAAAAGATATTAGAGCTTTAAGTGGCCTCTGTATTATTTTCTCATGTTAACTTTTTAAAAATCTAATTTGATGTGGACTATTACTTTTATCAATGCTAAGTGCTTAGATAGCTGAGTTTTGAAATGACTTGTTAATTGGTACCACTAATTTCCTGCATGCAATATAACCAATTTCACATTGTTCAATGCTCATCCAGAGATTCTTTTTTTAAGGGTTATACTCATGATACATAGACATAAGACATCTAGGTGTCTATTAATATTTGGGCTCTTTCATTTCTCAATTTTAAATCAAATTTTCCACCATATTTTTCACCATCCTCTCCTGTGTCAATCTGCATAACACAGTATATGTTGACATAGTTTGGAAGATCTTATCAAGTTCCTCAAAGAATTCTCTACTCCATTCTCTGCAATAGATGTTGATACATAAGAAATATCTATCTCCATACTTTTTTTGGCTTATGTTCACCATGGGAAGAACAAGGTGAAAAAACTGAAGGTCACATAAAATGGTATGTCTTGTTACTATTGGGCATAGAGTGAAACCAGCCCCTCCATTTCCACATGTAAGTCGACACAATGATAGGCAGCAGAGTGATGCAATGGAGAAAGTCCTTGGCGTCAGGAAGACCTGATTTCAAACGTTGCTTCAGATGTCTGTAGTAGTGTAGTACAGAGAATTGCACCTGGAGTCAGGAAGACCCAAATTAAAATACAGCCTGAAACACTAGTCTTGCAACATTTAGCAGGTTCTTCTCCACCAGTTTGTATAAAATAAGGATAATAACAGTCCCAACTTTCCAGAGTGGAGCTAAAGCTCAAATGAGAAAATATTTATAAAACACTTAGCACAATGCCTGGAATATAGTAAGTGTTAAATAAATGCTTATTTTCTTCCAATGTGACCCTGAGCAGATTACTTAATCTCTCTGACTCATTTTCATCATTTGTAAAATGAAGATAATGTATCCACATCAGAGGGTTGTTTTTAAGATCAAATGAATTATCCAACAAAAAGAGTTTTGCAGCCTTAAACCCTTCTATAAATACCAGCTATTATGTAAGCTATCTTCCCATTCAGATAGAATGGGAAGTCTTCAGTTCTCATCAATAGTATTATAAATACCAATCTAGTTTAATCCATTCTGATATTTATGATTTGTTTTAATATTAAATTATTTATTTATAACATATAATTATGTGTAATGCATGAAAATAAGTATAATAATAACAATAATGTTTATAATAAATTAAAATATAAAATAAAATATTAATTATTCATTGGTCAAAACACTTCCCCTTATACTACTAACGATTATATTAATGTTTATGGATGATATGAAAACTGTGGGATCTTTAACCATTATGTTTCCTTTTTTTTTCCTCTTCGTCATCGTTACTTTAAAAGCAAAAGGCAACTACACTAGACTAACGGCAATTTTTATTAGATAGTCATAGGCAAAGTAAACATCACTATCATCAACTTTCTGGAGACAAGCTTCTTCTTATTTACTGGGTCTCAGAAATCAGCTGCATTTTATTGCTGATATACTAAAAATCTTTCAGTCTTAGGGAAACCTGCCAAAATTTGCTTTTGTACTCCGTAGAATAGGCTTCAAAAATCCAACATCTCTTCTCCACAATGAAGCACGGGAATAAAATTTATATAGATATACATAAAAGATGCTATATGTATGTTGAAACAAATTATAATTTATATATGTGCATATGCATCCATAAATGATTCCTAAGTTATTACATTATTATGTATACTTTAGCCATTCATAAAATTGGATTCAAACATTTTTGGAGCTAGAAAAAATCTCTGAAGCTACCTAGGATAACCTCCTACTCAATGCAAGAGCCCAACACTATTCATCCAGTGACAAGCACTGAATTAACTCAAAATGCAATCTATTATTTTTAATAGACATCTATACCTGCTAACAAATAAAAATGTTACTCAAATGATCTTTAATGAGTACATTCTACAGACAGCACTATGCTAAATGATGACTGACACAAGAATAAGTATATCAGATTATATGCCCCCTAGAACACTTTAATATAGTAGAAAAGATAAGGCAGGTAACACAAGCAATTGCAAAAAAAATGGCAGAATTATAAAAAGTATGGTTCTATATCCAGAGGACACTTTCACATGGAAAAGGAAGAGAAATCAAAATCATGAAAGTCTTCATGCCTGAAACTGACTGATCTGCTGGAACTTTAAAGATGAAATAATAGGGAACAACAAGGAACCACATAAAATTAAGAAACAGAAGAATTCAGGATCTATAGGGTCTATATGGGGAACTGTAAGCAATCTAGTTTGCTAGAGCGTAATGAGAATAAATGCATATACAAGGAGAAGAGGTAAAAATGATAATGTGGGATCAGATTATAAGAAATATGATATAGTGGAGTCTGAAGACCTGGGTTCAAATCTTGGTCACTTTAAATCTCTGGGCTTTATTTCTTCATCTGTAAAATGAAAGGGTTGGATTAGATGATCTCTAAGATTCCCTCTTTCTATAAATCTATATTCTATTTTAATAAACCCCTCAAAATGTTATTTTCCCCAAACTGTATTTAACACTCAGAATTTAGAGTCATCAGGAAGTGACTACTACTCTCTCAGTGTTCTAAGGACCTTGAGAAGCTGAATTTCTAACACAGTCATTCATCAACTGCATAACCTTAATTGCATAATTCCCATTAAAAATAAACAGCCACATTTAATTAGCTTTTGGCAAGTGTATTTCCTAAGATGGTACAGTTGGTATAAAACATTCTGCCTCATAGTTTAGGGTATATCCATTTACAAATACATCCTTCTCTACTAGGAGAGTGAGCACAGATGTAAAGTACAAAGATAGTGAGATTGCCCCATAAAGAGCCCATATTGCTAAAAGGTAAACTCACAATTCTGATTACTAGAAGCCTCTTCTTCTAAGAGAAAGGCAGCATTCTTCTGCATTGCAAGAGATCAGGTTAGTTGAAGGCATTTCCCTCATTGGCAGCCATACTTTTATAATCATCTCAACCAATTACAAAGGTTTGTTTTTTTTTTTCCATATGCAGTGTCACCAGTCTTCTATCTAATAACCACAAAGTCCTAAGATCTTTTCAAATTGTCTACACACCAGTATCAAGTCAGAAAAAATTTCCTTACCTAGTTTACTCTAAAGGTTAACTGATTCAGTTGAGATATCTGTGTTTACCTTGACTGGGGATTGAGGACCCCCTCCCCCAGCCTTGCATTAGAATAATCTTGATTATCGTTAAAGAATCTGGATAATCTTTTGTAGGGAATATTTATTTTTGCAGAGAAACATGAGAACTCCACGTTGTGATATTAAATCTAGTGATGGACTTGGAATAGGTTGGCAGGAGGAAAGA
Organism: Sarcophilus harrisii; assembly: GCF_902635505.1. Taxonomy (NCBI): domain Eukaryota; kingdom Metazoa; phylum Chordata; class Mammalia; order Dasyuromorphia; family Dasyuridae; genus Sarcophilus; species Sarcophilus harrisii. Next base: position 159,667,822 of record NC_045430.1, on the reverse strand, counting down.
TTACCAGAGGGGAATGGAGACAAACTGGAAAACTATGGTAGTAGTTTAGGTAAGAGATGAAAGGGATGTTAAGTAGGGTAAAACAAATGGAAATTTCTATTCATTTATCCAAAATGAAAATAAAGGGATAAGTGCGCAAAAAGGTTATCAGTTACTTCATCTGTGGCATTATATTTCTATTAATCTGCCCTAAGATTCAAATTCAGTGCTTTTTAACTGGGACTTCCTCTTTCTAAGCTTCAATTCCTTCTATTATAAAACAGGAATAATGATTTCTGTTCCACTCAACTCTCAAAATTACAAAGTTCAAATGAAATTGCATATACTCACTCAAATACTTTGCAAGCTAGAAAATACTATATAAAATGTAAGATTTCATCATTAGTTGAATTCCCTTTCCAAATGGCTGAGATTCAAATATTTGAAGACAGTTATTATGTCCTCTACTCAAGTCTTTCTTTCCCTAAGATAAATACACCAAATTCTTTCAACCGATTCTCTTCTGATATTATTTCCATAGTCTCATAGAATGTAAACTGGAAGGGACTTGACTTGTTCATGTAATCAGTCAGAAAACCCCTCAAATCAAGCACCTGGCACTAAACGGAAAATTAGCCAAGCAAAACTACAAAAACTGGAAGGCAATGTGAAACTTGAGATATTGCAGAGCTAAAACTATGGAAATATGAATCATTTAGATTAAGGTAAAAATGATATGTGGAATATCAGCTTCCCAGATAATTATAATTAAAGATACATTGGTAACTCATAGTTCTTAAGTATCAACAAAGAATTACAAATGGACTTGAAAAGATGAGAGTCTGGACATATTTAGGAAGTAGCTTAATATTTCCAAAGACTCCCAAACTGCTCTCTGCTGCCAAAGCACATCTTTTTGTCATTGATATTCTTCTGGCCATGTGATATGACTTCAAATTTCACAACATTATTATCTCAGAATAATCACAATCACTATGATCCAAAGATCAATGTTAATATGTATGCATTTATGAAGAAGTTGCATCACTTTATCAAAATGACTAGTACCCAAGAAGTGGTGTAAGAGACATCCTCAAGGGGAAATGGAATGAGAAAAGATGATAGGTAAATGATGTAGCAAGGACAAAAATAACTTGAACAATTCATTAATACTGACAACAATAATGACAGCTAACATATAATACCTACTATGTTCTAGATACTGCTAAGTGCTTTACAATATTAGTTCATTTGATTCTCATAACAACTTTAGGGTACAAGTGCTATTATTATTCCATTTTTACAATGAGGAAACTGAAGCACACAAAAGTGACTTGCTTGGGTCACAAGCCTAGTGTCTGAGGCTGGATGTGTTCTCAGGTCTTCCTAATTCTAGTCCGATATATTTTTTAAAAGAGGAAACTATTATCTATCTAAAAATGCTACTAGTGAAGGGAGTACTTACAATGATGAGACCACAGAATAATAAAAAAATAATAATAAATGTTATTTCTAGTACTAAATTGCAACTTCCATTAGGACAATTTTATATGTAGCACAGCCCTCTTATTTAGGTGCTAAATTGAATTGAATTTTCTTTCTCCTTTCTCTCTCTCTCCATGTATATGTGTACACACAAATACATATATATACACATATACATGCATGTATGTAAACAAATACATACATCAATACATATAGATGGCATTTGTTTAGATCAAATCTTCTTAAACTACATGTTGCAACCCTATATGAGTTACATAACTGAATGTGGGGGTTATGAAATTATAATTCATTATTGGCACATGCTTGATTTGTATACCTAATACAGACACACACACACACACACACACACCCTTGAGGTCATGAAAGAATTTCTTAAACCAAAAAAGGGTCAGAAGCCCTGGTTTAGATCATGAAGCTGAATTTCTTCAACACAATTAAAAACAAATCAACATCTACTATGTGCAAAGCATGGCACACTAAGGGAAGGATTTTGTAGAGGTAAGGATTAAGTCATCAGGGAAGGCTTAATGGGGTTATAAGAAAAGAAGAACCAATGAAGAAAGCAAAGGAAGACTAGGATAGAAAGGTACATAAAGATATATAATCAGGACAGTGTTACAGAAACCAAGGGAGGAGAAATATTGAAATGGGAGAGCTGTTCAACAGCACTAAAGCAGAAAGGTTAAAGGAAATGAAAAATAAAAAAATAAAAGGGTATTAGATTGGTCAATAAGGCAGCTACCACCATGACCTTACGTAAAGCTTCTTCACTAAGGGCAGGGATAGAAACTGGACCTGTTCTTTGACTGCTCTGCTCATGCTATTTGGTACCTTTTCTATAACTTAGAATTCTAGAGAGTTATTTGAGTGAGAGAATAATATGAGATTAAAGTCATATGACTTATCGGAAGCAGGAAAAATCCAAGTTTTCCCAGCTTTTAGGCTAGCTCTTAATCTGAATCAAAATGCCTTTTTTCCTCCCATGAGTATAGATACTCAATTTATGGGAAATTGGGTAGAGAAGAAAGAAAATATAGAAGAACAGGAGATGCCAGATAGATAGGTGACTGAGTAGAAAAGGTCCTAAATTCTAGGAGTAGAAAGAGAGAGAGATGAGAGAAAGAGAGGAAGAGAGAGGCTGAAGGAGAGAAGGAGAGGGAGAGGGGGAGAGCGAAAGGGAGAGGGAGAGAGATTCTCCCCAAATTAAAAAGGAAAAATTAGGAGACTAAGATTTACTGAGATAATAATGAGTTCAGTTGAAAGAGTTTATTCCAGATAACCATGTGCACAGAGCAGATTAGGTAAATATGCTAAGAACAAAGACACTTGTGGCAATAGTTGAAGGCTTCACAAGAAAAGATTACTGAAGCAACCACAGCAACACGTTTTATAGAGAATCAAGAAAAGATAATTTTTTTTTTTAAGAATGCCATATAGCTGAAGTCACACACGAAAAGTTTGTACTGTTTTACAGCTTCTTCTGCAGTCTGGGAAAAGTAAACAAAAACAATAAGAAGTCATCATTTTAGTCCATCAAGAGAACTTAGTGTTCTATGATGGTGGTAAGAACAATAGGGAAGTAGGAGACCATGGAGTTTTGTGGGTATTGGAAAAGGTAGTGGACCAAGAACTTGAAAACAAATGGATTCAGCTAGGCAGTTTTAGGCATGTAAATGAATGTCAATAGACTTCATCTGCAGATTAAGGGAAATAATACCCAAGATGTCTACAGTTCTTTCTAGCAGTAAATCTATAATCCCATGAATTATTTTTGTATGACCTACTAAGAATTTCCCCATTTCTTCTTCTTCTTCCTCTTTATAAGAAGTCTATATTTTACATAAAAAGAAAGACCTGGCAGGTCTATAGGTTGAATATATGGACTCTTCATTTTGTTATTCAATGTGTTGCCTATAGTACATTTTATTATGTATTTTCTAGTTAAATTGCATATTCAAAATTGAGATTCAAAAATAGGGATTTTCACATAGTTTTAATTTTTTTTAAATCTTAGCTTATATTTGCTTTTTTTCCCTTCCTCCAAAGATTCATTTTTTTTTTTTTACACATTCTGATCCAATTTAATGTGACTTCTGTCCAAAATACATTTTAGAAAGGTAACTGGCTTCTAAGGAAATATTCTAATCATTTTCCATTGGAATGCCACCTTTAAGTTTAATTAAAAATTATACATAATAGTGGTTCTTTATTGATCGTTTAATTGATCTCTCCTCCCCATTTTCAGCTTTCTTTTATGTATATTTTCCCCTATTAAAATCTAAGTTCCTTGATTCTACTTGTATTGCTATGCCAAACACTTAGCACAATGCTAGGCACATAATAAGTGCTTGATAAATGCATTTTGACTGACTGAATTCTAATAAATTGCTTTGTTCATGTTATAGCACTGTTGAGAATAATTCAACCCACTTCAAGTCCTCCATCACACCTCCCATGTGCTAATTATTACAATGCATATTCTCTGGAATTTCATCTATCTCTTGTATCTGTTTTTCAGGTTCTTCATGGAATCTTTATTGAGTTTATTTGTGTGTATGTGTGTGATGTGTATAGATAGATAGATGTAAATGTATTAGATGTATCTATTTTCTATACACATATCTATCTTTATATCTATCTCTATTTCAATAGTAATAGCTATAAATCAATTTCTTTCCACATCACCAATCACATACATTCTAGGTTCAGAGTCAGTGTCCTTCCAGGAATTATTTTCTTAATTTCTCTATCGTTATTATAAATCATTTCTGACCAGGGATTTAATAAATTAACTCAGAAGTTACACAAATCAGTCAGTCACAAACTTCTGTATAATTTCTCTTCCACTTTATTTCTTCTGGGGAATAAAGTAAAACAACTACAACAAATCAAAGAACCTATGTGATTTGTTGTTGTTCTCTCTGTAACCTCATTTGGGGTTTTCTTGGCAGAGATACTGGAGTGGTTTGCCATTTCCTTCTGCAGTTCATTGGACAGATGAGAAAACTGAGACAAATTGGGTTAAATGACTTGCCCAGAATCACACAGCTAGTAAGTGTTTGAAACTGGGTTTGAATTTAGGTCTTCCTACTGCCAGGTCCGCTCCACTGCACCACCTAGTTCCCCTAGTCTATGTGATAGATTACCTCACAGACCATGGTTTGAGTTTCAGACAGAAAAACTAAGTTTGATCCACAACTGGTCTAGTGCTTTATAGACAGTGGGCCCTTGAAAACATTATTGATTTCATACTCCTATGAAATCAGGTAAAGAAAAATAAGATTACCAGGAGCATAAATTCTGTAGAAGAGATTTTATAAAGCATGTAATCTAACCCCTTCTTTTTTCAGATAAAGAAATAGAGGGCCAGAGAAGTTAAGATCCCTTCCCAAGATCATACCCCAGATCCCTTACACTCTAACTCCAATGCTCTTTCTATACCACAACAACAGCCTCCCTCCAGTGGTTACTATTCCTCATTTCTTTCCTTTCCAACATCTAAATGTTCCTCTTTTTGAAGAAAATGTAATTTAAAATTTTCTGTATAAGAATAACAGTCTTTTATATGATTCTCAATATTTACAAAACTACAAGGCGATAGAGCTGGACAATAATCAGCAGTTTGTTAAGGCAGTGTCTATTAGCAAGAATGCTATGCAGAATAAATGATGCTAAAAATATGCATTCGGAAAAGCAGGTAGACTGAAAAGATAGTGACAAGAAGGGGATGATAAATTAATGGTCCAAGTACTAATTTGGTACCCACAATATGTGAAAATATCTAGAGAACCATCTTACAATATACCTTCTAATAACCCTGGGAGGTAGTTAAAGCAAGCATTATTGTTTTCTCCTTTATAGATGATGAAAATGAAGTTCAAGGTTAAGAGGCTTGCCCATAGTCCCATCAGGAATAACTGACAGACCCCGGATGCACACCCAGATTTTTAAACATAATTATTATACCATTCTGGAGTGAGGTCTCTCAGACTACTATATTTTCTATCGTCATCATGTTGCCAAATAATGAAGATTTTACATGCGGACATCTCAAAAGTATTTCAGAAAAATAAAAATCCATGAAAGGTAGTACCCCATCAAGACAAATTATTAACACTACATTTTTATATATGTAATACTACTCCTCTAGTTTTTAAGTCTTCTGAGCAGCTTCATCCATATATATATATATATATATACATATATGTATATATATGCACTATGTCTATTGTTTATTCATTCTTAAAAGGAAAAAAATTCCCAAGACCTTAAAAGTATCTTTGGTAAGATTATACCAAATCTTAAAAGTAAACCAAGAAGTCATCAAAAAATTCAAAGGAAAAATATCTCAAACAATTACTGACCCAAACAAAACAGTCAGAAAGCCCTCTCACCACAAAAAACCTAGAGATTGATAAGAATATATTAAAGTAGCTTAAGCTTATGAGTTGTCACAAGTTTAAAATTGTTTTACTACATGGTAATTTAGTGAAATGAGATGAATATGCAGGAAATGAACTCCAAAGACAGAACTGTACCTGCTGTAATTAGTTTTCATATATATTCTTGCTTCTGCTTATTTTTTTATTTTATTTTTTAAAAAATGCAAATTTAAAATGTAGATACTCAATGTGTGATGTACCTACAAAAGTGATGGCGCTTGTGGAATGAAGTTAGTTATATGTCTTAGAGGGAGGAGGGGTTGTGGGGAAGAAACTGAATGGCAACAATGCAGTTTATTAAGACTCTTTACATTGACTAGATTTGTATACTTATGACCAGGGTTAGCAAAACATAACTAATTTTTTTTTTTTTAATCGGGCCCTCTGGGCTGAAATTACAATGCCAGACAAGATGTTGTTCTGTGAATAGGTGGCAAAATGCTTAGGAGATTTTCCACCAGGGGAGACAAAATGTGGAACTTTACTTAGGCATAGAAGACTTTTTTTTGTTAAATTAGGCCAACAGCAGAGTTATTTTTAGATTACTTACTTCACTTTCTCTTCTTAATGGGCTGGTATACAAAATAGGACAGAAAATGCACCATATGCCACAGCAAATGCTCAAACCTAAATTCTTAAAGCTCTCACAGAAATAAAGGCATACATATGATTACAAATTAAAGTGTTCCATTCAAAAGAAACTTAAATGTAACTTACTGCAACTATATTGATATCTATTATCAATCATAGTTTATCTGATGACATCTAAGTCAACCAAAGACAAAATCATCAAAAGATGCTTTAGGGAAAACAAGTATGAAAAAAGTTGTTTTAGAAGAAAGGAGTGTGATATAGGAACACAGTGAATGCACAGATATACTGATGTTAACTTATGGCCAAAAATAAAATATTCTAAATAACAGAATGTATGTTATTGAAATTATACTATGAATTCTTTATTTACTTAACAAAGTATAAGATGAATGGTGTATGGACCTATAAAATGGTCCATGTGGTTATTTTCATATTAAATAATCCTAAAGTCCCTAAAACAATTTCTAATTCTATAGAAATGTATAATTTAATATTACCTCTTTGTCTAACATACTACATTTATCAATCACATTTTTTACTTTTTTACTAAAATATTATGTTCATGAAATTCATTTTCTGTTTTAGTGTGTCACAATGGAAGCAAATCTTGTAGATTAGACATAAAAAACTTAAAAATATGGAGGAAAAGGATAAAATTCATTAATTCCATTTTATCTAAATTTATAAGTGCATGCAACACAGCCAGGAATGAAACTGTTTAATTAGAATATAATTTATTAATAGTTTTTAAAAGGGAAAAACAATTCTAATTATTTTAGGAGAAACAAAAAAGACAATATAAATGGAATAAATTTCCAAATAATATTATAAGAATGACAAACTGTATATGACAAGTTGATCACAAAAGTCTACAAAACCGCAATACAACTAAAAAATTTAAACAGTTCTTATCCTGTTCATTTTTTAAAATAGTATATGGATTCAAGTGACATGTGTGAAATGGTTTTCTTTTAGTTCATTCAACAAATATTACAAAGGTGATATAAAAAAAAAGGTGATATGAAATTAAAAATACTTTCCAAAAAATGTAATTATGAACAATAAACACCTAGTAGTTTGACACTGTTACTCATCATAAATCACACGGCAATTTTGAGATTTTAAAATATTATATTCATTCTTTCTAGTAAGAATAAAAGTAATCAAGGAATGTTGATAGATACACTTCACAATTTTACATAAATTTGTTTTTATAAGTTTAAAAGTTATGATTAAAACCAACACCTTTTATAACAATATTTTACCATAAGAAAAGTAAAATGGAAAATGTCTCCTAAAACGTAATAAAAATATTATTTGTCACCAAAGTGGTTTTAACATATGATCATGATAGACACATACATTATTTTTTTAAAAAGAGGAAAAAAAGGAACCATGTCTTTAAAAAAGAGAAAATCATGGAATTTTAGAATTATATGATATTATTGATGAAAAATAAACTAGTAACCACAGACATGTATTATAGACTTTATATACATTTAAGTTTGCTTTTTAGAATTTGCATTTTACTATAATCATAATAGGGTAAATAAATCCAATGTTCATCCTATAAAGACAATACAGATTTTGGGATATTATTTTAAGAAGGAATATAAAATCACACTGACTTGAATTTTAAAATATTAAAAGGGCCACAAGATAAACTCCACCAAAAACATAGTAATAAAAAATTCTGAAAGATTAAATTCTTAAAACATAGTTGAGGAGGCTGAATGTTCCATACTTTTATTAAGATACAATTTCAAGTTTAAATTGAAGCAACGGAATTCTCTGTAACTGTAGGTCAATTAACTCTAAGAAGAACAGAAGTATATGACAGAAAATAAGAGAATGAATCCCTAAGTCATATATAATTAAAGCACAATTAGATGTGCTTTAAATGCGGTTAAATACATACTATATTAGTGAGGTCCACCACTCAAAAAAAAAAATCTCCAAGTGAAATTTCTATTGTGTATATAATTTTCAATCCTTAATCATCAAGAAATTATTAATCAAGAAAACAAATCAACCAATTCCATTAACAAACATATACCAAGTGTTATGTACCAGCCACTGTGTTAAGCAGTGTAGATAAAAAGAAATATGAGGGAAAAAAAAAAAAAAAAAAAACAGTTGAGTTCTGCTCTCAAGGACCTTGCATTTCAAAAGGAAGCATAGGCAAATTAGATGAAGAGTATGTAGAAAATAGTATTAGATGAGAAAGCACCAGCAACTAGACCACTAAGAAAATCCTCTTGCAGGAGATGGTACTTGGGCTACATCTTAAAAGAAGCTAGGAATCCTATGGTGGAAGCAAGTGAAAAAAACATTCCAGGAAATAGACCAGTCAATGGAAAGGTACAGAAAAAGGATATAGGGCACTCTGTGTTTTGGTAAACATAAGTTTGACCAACATAGCTAGACGTTGGGAGGGAGTAATGTGTCAAAAGCATGTTACAAATAAATGTCTTATTTTCTCTATTTAATCAAGATAGTAAGCATTCTTGTATATTCCATACAAAAGAATTCCATTAAAACAATGGGAAGTAACTGATATTATTATGAACATGCCTATGCAGTATAATTCTTACAATATATACATTTACTTTTTGGGTCATATTAAAATTACTTAGCATTAATATTGATGTAAAACTTCCAGAAGCTACAGTGGTATCCCAAATTTCCAAAGTTTATGAATATAGCTATCAGTAACTTTTGCCTAGATTTTAGAAAGAACTACTAAAAGAAAATCTGTAGGTTAAAAATACATTAATTTTTTGAAATGAACCCTTTAGTATGATACAATATTGCACAAGATTAGCTACTACCCACACACGGTAACCACACATTGAACATAAGTATTTTTAATTATGGCATCACTAACATATCCTCACACCCCCAATAATCTAAAGAGTATATGTCTTCTGCAAAACCTTCTCTATACACTTTATCTGTTCAGCAACTTCTTTAAAAAAAACAACAAATAATTAAAAACAATTGTACTTTGTCAAAATTAACTATCATTTTTCTGGTATAAAATAAAGAATATTTCACAAGAACTTTGTAAAGCGTTTCCTTAATTCCCAGAAGATTATTAGAATATATACACTCTCCCATCTTTGAAATATTGTAACACAATGATCTTTCTTGTGGTACATATAATAATCTCCTCCATATTATTATTATTATTTTGTTTAAAGTTTAAAACTTTGTGCTAAGACTTTTGGGATAACCTTAATCTCTTTTTATCTCTTTTACTGACTCTAATTTACTCACAAGTAGAGATTGCATCTTTATTTCTGTATATAACTGGTACCCAATAAATCTGTTGAATGAGTAAAAATATATTATGTTCCTACTATGTGTAAAGTTTTCAGAACAATCGCTAAAGAGAGTTACAGATAATAAAGAATCTTTTCCTGTCTTAAATATGTTTAGAATCTAACAGGAGAAATAAGACATGTACATAAATTATAATAATACAAGCTACAATGTATTAAACACCATAAAGAGCCTATCAAAGTTCTCAAGAGAAATTACCTCCTAGTTGTGAACGAATCCAACCATTTTGGAGAGTAGTTTGGAACTATGCTCAAAAAGTTATCAAACTGTGCATACCCTTTGATCCAGCAGTGTTACTACTGGGATTATATCCCAAAGAGATTATAAAGAAGGGAAAGGGACCTGTATGTGCACGAATGTTTGTGGCAGCCCTTTTTGTAGTGGCTAAAAACGGGAAACTGAATGGATGTCCATCAGTTGGAGAATGGCTGAATAAATTGTGGGATATGAATATTATGGAATATTACTGTTCTGTAAGAAATGACCAACAGGATGATTTCAGAAAGGCCTGGAGAGACTTACACGAACTGATGCTGAGTGAAATGAGCAGGACCAGGAGATCATTATATACTTCAACAACAATACTATATGATGACCAGTTCTGATGGACCAGGCCATCCTCAGCAACGAGATCAACCAGATCATTTCCAATGGAGCAGTAATGAACTGAATCAGCTACACCCAGCGAAAGAACTCTGGGAGATGACTAAAAACCATTACATTGAATTCCCAATCCCTATATTTATGCACACCTGCATTTTTTATTTCCTTCACAAGCTAATTGTACAATATTTCAGAGTCTGATTCTTTTTATACAGCAAAATAACGTTTTGGTCATGTATACTTATTGTGTATCTAATTTATATTTTAATGTATTTAACATCTACTGGTCATCCTGCCATCTAGGGGAGGGGTGGGGGGTAAGAGGTGAAAAATTGGAACAAGAGGTTTGTCAATTGTTAATGATGTAAAGTTACCCATGCATATATCCTGTAAATAAAAGGCTATTAAATAAAAAAAGAGAGAGAGAGAAATTACCTCCTATAAACTTGATCAATGCTACATGGACAAGCAGGCATTTGAGCTGAGTCTTCAAAGACCAACAAACTTTAATAGATGTTCATGAAGTAAAGAAAAAGAGAATTACAGGCTTAGGAAATAACACAAATAGGCAGAAAAGCATGGATTGAGTTCCTGAATTGGTAAATAATTTCAGTTTAATAGACATTTAGGGGACATGAAGGAAATAGTTTAAAATAAACCTACCAATATAGGCTTAAATCTGACTCTGGAAGGCCTTGAATGTAAAACTAGAAATTTGTCAGTATAATTTTGTCCAAATCTGAATTTTGAAACATCATTTTGTCAATTTATGCAAGCAATATGATAGTTTATTTTATTTTAAAGTTATGGAATATGACAAGCATTTCTATAACATGGTACAATAAAAAAGATGATTGTACATGAAACTGCAAATCTATTACATATTACTTGGTTTGCCTCTCAAATATACAACAAAATTATCATGTAAATTTCTTTTTTTCCTTTTCTATTTTTTCCTTTCTCCCCACTACTGTCCTAAAGATGGCTATCATTAAAAACAAATAAATATGTATATGTAAAATTATTATAAAGATACTTTATTTACCAGTTCTTTTGCTGGATGCAGATAGCATCTTTCTTCATATGTCTTTTATAGTTAATTTGAGCATTTACAATAGATAAAATAATGGATTCACTCAAAGTTGTTCTGAAAACAACAGTATTTTTATCACAGATGATATTCTCTTAGTTTTGTTCATTTAGCTCATTATTTCATGCAAGTCTTTCCAAATCTAAATCTCTAAATCTAAACTCACTGAGCTCATCATTTCTTGTAGCACAGTAATAATTCATCACAATCATATACCATAACTTGTTCAGCCATTTCCCCCAATTGTTGGGCATTTCCAACTCTTTGCCACCATAGAGAGCTGCTATAAATATTCTAGGACATATAGGTTTTTTCTTTTTTCTCTAAACATCTTTGGAAATAGACCAAGTAATAATATTGCTAGGTCATAGGATAAGTAGTTTAATAACTCTTTGGGCAGAATTCCAGAAATTCCAAAATGATTAGATCAGTTCACAATTCTACCAACAATAAATTAGTGCTGTATTTTTCCACTTCCTCTCCAACAATTGTCTTTCCCCCCCCTTCTATCATTTTTTGCTATCTCAAGGTTGTTTTCATCTATATTTCTCCAATCACCAATAATTTAGAGAATTTTATATGACTATAAATGGTTTTGATTTCTTCACTGAAAACCGTCAGTTAATATCCTTTGATGATTTAGCAAATGTGGAATGATTCATATTCTTATAGATTTTTCAAAGTTCTTGATATATTTTAGATATGAGAGCTTTATATGATAAACTGTCTATAAATTTTCTTCAGTTTTCTGTTTTCCTTCTAATCTTAGCTACATTTGTTTTATTTGTACAAAACCTTTTTAATTTAATGTAATTGAAACTATCCATTTTACATTTAATTTTTACTCTCTTTTTGCTTATTTGTAAATTGTTCACCTATCCATAGGTCTAATAAGTAATCTCTGTATCTTTTTTAAAAAAACAATATTTCAAATACTATAACACTGAGGCCTCCCAACCCAAATAAGATGGCCTGGGCCATTAGGCACAGAGAAAAGTCCTAATATGGTGGGAATATCTACTTGTGAAGTGGAGTGAGGGAGAGAGAGCAATGTGAAGACTCCATAAGAAAAGAAAGTACTTCAGGGCACTGCAATGCTGGGGATATGAGTTACATTGGCCACCAGTAAGTACTCTCTTTATATAGGCCTCTCTACTATTATATTCTTCTTTTGTCCATTTTTCCCATAGGTGCTGTAAGTATCAGAGACTATACTTTAGATATTTTAGCCACCATTTAAATACCTTTATTTTGAGCCAATTGTTTCACCTTTCTATTAAAAGTAAATTTAGAAAGAGTTATGAGCTTTAATTTTTAAAGTTCAAAAGTACAGACTAGCTTTTGTACTCCTAGACACTCACAGCCCCTGAGGATCCAACCTGTAGTCATCCAGTTTAACTGCAAGTTAGGGAAGTACCCCAAAATGGGGTGCTACATTTGTAAGTATTCTCAGCCTTATTATATAGTTAATCAATGTCAAAATTGTGAATAATATTCACTAACCTTAAAGTAAAAACAACTGGAAAATAAGAAAACCCTAGCTTACTTAAATGCCCAAAATTTATAACAGAAAAACAACATCACTATGCAAGAGTAACCTAAGAAACTAGAAAAAATGAAAATGGAAATATTTTATTTAGTTTCATTACTGGTACACATTTTAAATACCAACAGGAGAGGTTATGATGGTAATTCTGGTAATCACTACTACTGATTAACAAATATATTTCAGGTGGTTGTTGAAACTTTTCTAAAATGTTTTTCTCAAAATAATGAGCTGTCACTTTAACTTTATTATTTTAAGAACTTTGTGCTCAATGTAAATCAATAAGCATGCCCTAAGGCCTTTCAACAAGCCAAAAAGAAACTTAGGCAAATTTAGAGAATTTTAAAATAGCCGGGCCAACTTCTAGTATTGCCCACACCTAATAGCTTCAGAGAACTTCATAAATAAAGAATTGTAATTGCAAATACCACAAACTTAAAATTCAAAATTAATTTTCAAGGTTCACATGGGTCAAATGTATATTGGTTCACACAGCAATCAATATCTAATTCCTGTACTACTCAAGCTATCAGACCAGAGTATACAGCCTCTGAGATTTCCCTTCAGAGAAGGAATTCTTAATTTAGTATCCATATATTTTTTTAAACTATATTTCAATAAAATCCTTGTGATCCTGTTATTTTCTATCATGCATTTAAATACATTTTCTAAGCAAAGATTCATAATTTTCACCTTAATGCCAAAAAGATTCATTACAAAAGAGTCAAGAATCCCTATTTTATCACAATAAATTGTGATATTGATAGTATAGATAGTATAGATAGATGTTTCCCTTGCCCCTTTGGTTCAAAAAAAAAAAAATATGTTTCACTGGTGCTGTCAAAACCAGATACCCTGCCCAATCCTCTAACAATGCACCTGCAAGTCTTACAACTATATTGCATAAAAGAAGCTTTCAGGGTCCTAATCTCTAAAAAAATAAAAAAAGAATTTAAAATGCCATTTTTGGAAGAGTCCAATCAATAAGTACTAAGCTTATATTTTATATATATATATATATATATATATATATACACATACATATATAATGTATGTATGGACTATCCAGACATTCCATTATTTAACAACCTACTACATACAATGCATTCTGCTAGATCCGGAGGACATGCAGATATAAATGCAAAAAGAGTCCTCAACTTCCAGTTGAGATGATAATGGTGAACTGAAAGTTACACATAAAGATAAATGGACAAGGGAGAGGAATCTGCAATTTATCCAAAATCTTGGCTTTCTTTCCTGCCTCTTATTTCTAGCAGTCATTACTCTGGAAACTCCCTGGACCAGGATCCATCTTCAAGTCAGGACAGTTATTTACAATCCAGGTAAGAAGGAAGGAGATCTGATAGAAAGCCAAATGTGATGGATTTTGATGTTCTCTCTTCTCTTCACTGAGACCTTTGTCTCCCACTTCCAGAGCTGATGTTCCATTCAAAGAGTTTCTGGTGGATAATGATGTACTATAAGTTTTATCTTTCAGTTGTGCTTTATTCTGTGTCCTCCTTTCGATCATACAGTTCCAAAGATGATCTTCTCCATTTTCCCTTCTACCAAGTCCTCCTTCCCCACAAAATGATATACACCCTAAAATATGAAGGAAATAATTGAAACTTAATTTCCCCACATAATTAGGGAAGGAAAAAGATGAAAATGGGGGACAGAATGTTGCACAAAGTGTGGATGATCTGAAAGAAGGATTATAGGTCTAGTGGTAGAGCAACAAAAATCACAAACTAAGGAAGAAAAGGGAGCTAAGTAGAATTATTCTGGGAGGGATGGATTCTACATTGGGAAAGTAAAGAGGGAATCTGGCAATTAAATGGCTAAAATTATAATTACTGATATAATCTGCATAATTTCTTACACAAAGATTTATCAGGAGATATGAATAATAAATCTAATGAATTTAAAAGTCAGCTAATTCAATAGAAACCTTCCTTCTTTTCTCTTCTGTGTATATAAACTGTGTAGAGTCTGGTGTGACAGAAAAAGCAGTAGACGGATATTGACACATCTGGGTTTGAACTCCAGTTCTATAACTAGCTATTCATGCCACAGCATAAATAACAAACTCTCTTTATCTCAATTAAAAGAACCAAGCCTAGAACTAAGATCTTATAGCTCCTAGTCCAATGTTCTTTTCAATCTACCAACACAAATTAAATCAAACATGCATAATTCAGCTTCTGGCCCACTAAAAACAAATTATCCATTTGTATTTAATTTAGTTTTTCTGCAGCAGATTTTTTTTTTAACTTTTAGGTAGAGTATGAATATAAGCCTACAGCTTTGTATTTTTTTCTGGTTATTAATGAAATCCATGGGAATATAAACTTCTTGAGGGCTGAGATTGCATTGTATGAGCAAAGTCTAGTAAAATACCTTATAGAACTTTGCTACTTGTAGCAAACATTACCTACAAATGTTAGCTGCATTGATGCTTGTAACAAACTGTATGTGTGCCTTAGAAATCATCTAGACTAGTGGTTCTTAATCTGAAATTCACAGACTACTAAAGAATCTATGTCACAGATTGAGGGGAGGGAGTGTGTGAACACAGATTAGGGGGGAAAATGTTATTTTTATTTTCATTAACCCTTAAATTTTGCATTTCAACTATTTCAAAACAATAGAGAAGGGGTTCATAAACTTAATCTAACTGCTAATGGGATGTAAAACATGAAAATGTTCACAAATTCCTGGTGTAGTTCAATCTCTTCATTTTATGGATGAGGTTAACTGAAGCCAATAGATTTTTGGTAACTTAGTCAAACTCATAAAGGTGGCAAGTAGCACTTAGCACAGTGGCTTACATACAGTAGGCCTTTAATAAAAGTTTTTTAAGTAGATATAAGATTCAAATGCCAGTCAAGTGATTCCAAACCCAGTACGATATATCTAAAACATCATACTTCCTGTCTACATATGCATAGTCCTCCATGCTTTCATCTCTGCCCCTTTGGTCATGTTTTCATCTTCCTGGTCTTACTCCTACATCCCTTGATTGATTCACAGACTATTCATTAATAAGGTCACTTCACCTTCTACCACTATCACCATCCCTTTTAGGAAGCCTTCCCCAGACATTCTCGCACCCAAAAATGAGGGTTATTGATAGTACCATAAACTAGGGAGAGCACTATAAATCTAAACATTCAGAGGTCAGAGAGAAATGTAAAGAGCAATTTTAGAAGTTACTAGGACCTTGAAAACAAGTGTGGTAAATTTTCTTAGGATTACTGAGGTTATCTGTGAGTAATAATTATTACCCTTTAACTGACATTTTACTTTTTCAATATGAATTGTTTCCTCCCCACCAATTCCAGAGAAGTAACTGTTGATAGGTGATAGGAACTGGATCTGTGATTTCATTGATTAAAGAATACTTCCTAGTTGAGGAAATTCCTCTATGAACAAGCGTCTGCAACATCTCTGCAACTTACAGTGTTAGAGTTACCTTGACCAGTGTCAGGGCTTAAATCTAAGTCTTCCTGGGTTCAATGCCAACTCTCAGTTCACTATTTCATGCCGTTTGTCCCTGACTCCATTATAGTATTCTGTTCCTTTTAGTTCATGTCTCTTCAGTATATATAAATGATAATATCATTTAATTAATAGTATTAAGTTTGAAATAATAACGATAGTAGTTAACATTTGTATAGATAGAACTTTAAGGTTTGAAAAACTGTTTTGCAAATATTATTTCATTTTATCCTCACAATAATGCTGGGATGTGGGTTCTATTACTGCTCAGTCTCCCCCTTGCTAGCTCATTTTACAAATGAGGGAACTGAGACAAACAGGGTTAAGAGACTTACCCAGGCTCACACAGCTAATAAATGTCTGAGGCCAGATTTTAACTCAGAAAGATGAGTCCTTCCTGACTCCAGGCCCTGTACCCTATCCACTTCAGCATCCAGCTTCCTAGCTTCATATATTACATATATATTATAGAGATGTTTTTCAGAAGTTAAAGAAATTTATCTTTATATTTTTCAAAGCACCATTCATAACATCCCAATTAAATAAAATAAACACTGATTAAGCATCTCCTTTGGGCAAGGACTATTCTAGGCATGGGGTGCTATATTGCCCAAAAGATAGTATACCCAAAAAGATGGGGTTTTTTCCCTCTTTTAGATAACTTTAAAGACCTTTCTTAGAGTTTCTATGTAAAACCACTTGAAAAATGTTAGAAATCAGTTCAGGTTCTTTCCTATGTGTGTGTGTGTCTATGTGTGTGTGTGTGTGTGTGTATAAAACAAGTATTTATCTAGATTATAAAATAATTTTAAATGCACAAACTAATTTTTCTACTAATAGGATAATTACGTTAATTTAAAGAATTATCTTCAATCATAAAATTTTCTTTCAATACTCTATACTTTCATTTATGCTTACAACAGGCAGGGATGTGGTACAGTAGATAGTCTTGGGCCCTGACTCAGGGGGACTCTTCTTCCTGAGTTCAAACGTAACTCAAAATCTTAAAGTTAATAAGCCTGTTAAGCTCTGTTTCCTCAACTGTAAAATAAACTGGGGAAGGAAATGGCAAACTACTCCAGTATCTTTGCCAAGAAAACTCAAATGGGGCCATGAAGCATCAGTCATAACTGAACAACAAATATTTACATTTATTAAGTCCCTCTTGGGGCCACTTTTGATCCAGACCTTTAATGTAATGGAATAGGTGAGTAAAATACTCACCTGTAATCAATAGAGTTGAGCTTACATCACGCTCCAGAAAGTCACTATATGTTTAATCCTTGAAATTGAGAGAGGTTAAATGACTTGACAGTCTCCTCATCCATAAAATGGGGCTAATAATAGCACCTAATTCAGAAGGTTGTTGTGAAGCTCAAATGACAACATAGGTGAAGTGTTTCCCAAACCTTCAAATGCTATATAGAGGCAGCTATGAAATGTGGTAGACCTTCATTCTTTAAGACCAGTGTTCAAATTTGGCCTCAAACACTTACTAGTTGTGTGACTTCTGATCAAATCACTTAATTTCTATCTGCTTCTGTTTGATCATCTAATTTTTAAAAAGGGGGGGAGAGTGAGCATAATAATAGTACCCATATCTCAGGGTTGTTGTGGGGATAAAATGAGATAATATTTATAAAATTTATTTCAAACCTTAAAGTTCTAGCTATACAAAAGCTAACTACTATCATTATTATAGCAAACTTAATGTTATCATTTATATTTTATTAGTGACATAAAATAGATATTTCTAACTTACAATATTATATGAGAATTCTAAAACAAAGAGCTATGTAAGGTCCAAGGGACAAGGTTGTTATTGACTAAGGGAGATCGAGAAACAATGCACAGAGAAAGTAGCAAGTTAGATAAAAAAAAAAAAAATCAAGGACAAAAATAAGGTCAAACACATCAGTTTATATTATTGTCTAATTAGCATATATCTCAGAAAGTATAGGAAATTCAACTTTCCAGCCATCATTATTTTATTTAAATTTTACTTAAGAGCTGCTAATAATCTGTAATTATGTGAGAAAGTCAATACACAGATTGTAACTTCATGCTCTGCTTTCCCACTACTGGATATATAGCCCAAGGGTGTGAAAGACAGTGAAAATGGTTCCAGCTGTGCCAAAATTTTTGCAGTTCTTTTTGTGGTAACAAAATATTAAGAAGAAAGGTATGTCTATCAACTAGAGTCTGACCAAAGTACTGAATAGAAATATAATGAAATATTACTGTGCCATAAGAAATTATGAATATGAGGAATACAAAGAAGCAAAGAAAATATGTATGAGCTGAAGATGCAGAGCCACAATGACTAAAACTGATAGAAAAAAAAAACAACACTTTTTAAAAAGACAGCCAAACTCAGATTATGTGTGATGATCAGTTCAGGTTCCACAAAATACACAATAAAAACCTAATGTCCTCCACTTGATAGAGGAGGAGGGATCAATAGGTGCAGGATGTGATTGTTTTGTTGGTATGTTTGGTCTAACATTTTTTGTTATTGTTGCAAGGGAGAATTCAGAATAGGGGAGAGTGTTCTGTAGAAGAATTACTGTATCATAAAAACAAAAAAACATCAAATTAAAAAAACCTTTTAAAAAAGCACCTTTCCTTGTAAATTTACGTTTTTTGACAAATTAATATTTCAATAACTTCATGTTCTAAAAAAACACATATATGTGCACACATACACATATGTGTATGTATATATAATGATTCCTCAAACATTTAGTATCCCCAACAATGTAGAAGGCAATATGGTAAGTACCAGAAATATAAAGATGAAAAATCATATCACACTCAAATTCAAAAATCTTACAAGATTTATCAAAGGGATATAATATATTCAAAAATAATTATTGTATAAGGTATAAAACAATGGAGTAAATAAGGGAACAATAGAAAATACAAACTCTTGGCCTTTTTTATTGTCTTGAATTCCTTGGCAGTCCAATGAAGCCTATGCACACTTTCTCAGAATCATATTTTTAAACACACAAGATCACAGAGGAAGCTACGTATATATACATACACATACACACACATATGTATACTTTTTAAAAATTTTACTAAACTCAGGTTAGGAATTCATGCCTTAAAATTTTTTGAAAAGGGAGAAATTACTTTTAGATGGAAGAATCAGGGATGGTTTCTCAGAGAGAATGATATACAGAGGTTAAGCCTAGAAAGGACAAAGAAATCAAAGGCATAGATGAGGAGAAAATATATCACGATGGGGAACATTTGGAAGGTAGAGTGGAGAAGGGCAAGTATATGCCAGTAATGTCAGTAATATCAGTAAATGAAAAGAGGAATAGGGTTGTCCTTTGGAAAATACATTGGAACTAGACTGGTAGTGCCTTAAATGCCTGGTTCAAGCCTTTATATAATAGTCTATAAACTCCATATTCTCTTTACGAAGAAGTCAGCTGGCATAATGGATAGAAAGCCAGATTGGAAGTCAGGAAGACCCGAGTTTGACTCCTGCCTCACATACTCTGTGTGTGTGTGTGAGACCTGAGAAAGTCATTTAATCTCTCTGTGCCTTAGCTTCCTCATTTACAAAATGGGTTGTAATAATAGAACTTATCCCTACAGGATTGCCGTAAGGATAAAATGAAATAATATATGAGAAGAACATTATAAACCTTAAAATGCTCTTTAAGTTCTAGCTACAATAAACAGCAGGAATAAACTAAGGGCATTTCAGGCAGAGTGTGGCATGGTCAAGCCTAAGCATTTAAGATGATTTAAGAAGAATAGATCAAAAGAGGAAGAAACTGAGAAATGAAGAAAGACTAATTTATAAAATTGTTTTCCTGTTTTAAATTTCCTTTATTCAACATCACCTACATCACATTTTCCATACTATACAAATGATATAATCACTATATATCTTTTCATATGTATTCACTCATACACTTTTAATACTTTCACACAAATAATTGAGAACTTTTTGGTTCTCAAGGAAAACGTAACAGGTCACAAGCAATGCACATCTCAGCAGTGAATGCATACTTGATTATATTAGATCTTTTGTACTTTTCCTTTTTGGGGGTCATGAAAATACTGTAAGTACTATAATGAAACCACAGATCTATCTGGTTTTTTTTTTCACGTGGCTATACCCCGAATCATAAATATTTTAATCCATGTTGTCTTAATTGTAAAAAAAGATTACCCTGTTTTTCATAAATGCTTAATTTCAAACTTTATTCTGCTTCCCCAAAGCCTGCTTGGTCCTCATTTTCTAAAAAAGTGTTATGGTTGTGCCACACAATAAAAGAAACTAACATTTCCCCAAATGAAAATTCAATGGCACAACCAACTTTTCTAAAATTTATTCAAATATAAATTTAATATAAATTCCAATAATTAATGAAATCCTAAGCCCCAAAATTATAAAAAAAATAGATTTCATATAAAATATTCCCTCTGTTATATGATAAAAAAAATAGTAAAATAAGAAGGGATTATTTTTTTAAAAAGAAACAAAATACATCTTGATGTTAGAGGTATTGTGAATTGGTTAAACCAATAAAATAGGCAGTAAAAAGAAAGGAAGTGACTTCTATTTTTGTTTTTTGTAAAAAGGGATATCAATATAATACTTCTCATCAGAAAGGTCATAAGGGAAACTGGAAAACAAACCTAAGAGTCAAAAGAAAAAGACTAAGGCTCTAAAATTAAAAAAAAAAATAAAAAGCTTCTACTTGTATATTATGTTCTGCCAAAGACAAGGAAGAAGAGAACACAAGAAAATGAACTCTACTTTTGTTGGAGTGTTTTATCTTTTTAGTTGTCATTTGCATCTTCTAATCAGGTCAATTACCTTACTCTCCTCTATGAGCTCTATGAGCTATGCTTTGAAACTGGTTCTTCTCCTATGAGAAAACATAAAAATCTCGTGGTAAACCAGTCTTCAGTAGTCAAAAAAACCTTGTAATCTTGAGTTAAATGTCCTGCATGTTAATATCCTATATTCTTATTTTACAGCTGAAAAACTATGGTCCAGATAAATAGCCTGTCCAAGGTCATACAGACAAAAGCAGAACTAAGATATGAATTCATGTCTTTGGATACCAAGTCTGCTGTTCTTTATATTACATCACACTCTCCCTTAGTAAACACCTAATGACAAGAGGCCTGAATTCTAAACCCAATTCTGCCAACCAGCTGTGTGCTTAGTAAGTTCTTCAATGGCAGCACTTAGGTTGTGGCAAAGCCAAACATGAAAAGACATTTCTATAAACTTAAGCTTTATTTTAATTTGGAAATGAGAATTTCCAAGCCAAATTTCAATGTCCCTTATGATCCATTTAGCAGTCATATTAGTTCTAAGCTAGTCAGTGCCAAAGGTAAAGACATAGGACAAAGATGCTGCTTAACCTCTTCCTAAAAGCCACTTGTCTCCTAGTTTTCAACTTATAGTTTCTGGGACTTTAATGAAAGGTGAAATGTATCCAATTTGTGAATGCAAAACTGGGAGGATTGACAAATATTTCTATGGCAGAATCAGACTCCAAAAGGATACTGCTAAGTTGTAATGAAGAATTAAATCTAATAATGTGATACTCTAGCTTCACATTACAAAATAGGAAAGCTACAGCAAAATAGCATTCAATACAGAAGAAAAAGTATATTTTAGTAGTTTGCAAACTCAACATGAATAGATAATATAAACTGGTAGTCAAAGAAGCTAACGTGAATATAATTCACTAACAGAAGCATAAGGTACAGCCTAAGGGAGGTGCATTACGTTTTGCCCTCATCAGTCTCTATCTGTAGCATTATATTTACTTCTGAGTATATAATTTTTAAAAAGGTGTTAAGCATGCAGGGTCTTGCTTGATGAGAAAATTCCAAACCATGTTCTGAAGGATGAATTTAAGGATCTCAGACTCATGGAATGTTTAAAATATAACATGCTTAAAAACCTTAATGATGAATTTAATCCAATTACCTTATTTCATAAATGGAGAAGATAAAGCTTACTAAAGCTCAACAGTTTATCCAAGTCACCCAGAGACAGTGGCAGAAACTGTGACAAAAGCCAAGTCTTCTAACTTCAAGTCAGGTGAAAATATTTGGCCTAATGTAGAAAAGACTCAGAGGGAATAAGATAATTATCTCCAATCATCTGAAGAGCTATCATAAAGAACAAAGATTAGATGCTTTTTCCTCTTGTCCCCCAAAACATAACTAAGATCAATGAATAGAAGTTGGATAGGTATTCATAGGCTAGTTATATGGAAAAAAAAGTTTCCAATAATCAGAATTGTGAAAACGTAGAATTGATTATCTTGACAATGAGATCTCCATCAGTGGAAGTCATCAAACAAAAACTAGTTAAACAGATAGTAGATTTTAATAGCTGTCAGTGTAAAAGATGCATCACAAAGATATATATAGATATATATATATACATGCATATATGCATGTATATATATATATCTACAAGATAAATAAATGCAAAATTATGTTGAATAATAATCCTTTTTCAATCACATGCATCAACTACACAAAAGTTATTTGTTAGTTTTTTAAATTTCCATTTTATTTGAAGTCAACTATTTGTTTCTGGAAATTAATGAGGGTATTTATATTAAACAAATGGTTTTAAACTTCACTGAAACTTTTTTAGGAGATTTTGATAGAGGATAGAAAAATGTTTCCAAGCTTAAATGTGCAAATATCAGTTTTTATTATGTGATACATTACTTTTAGCAGTTGAGAAAGAAGAGTAGTATTCTGGAAACAGAGAGTGTTTGTTCACCAGTTTGCTGCACAATGGTCAAGAAAGATGAAGACTGAGAAAGGGCCATTTGGCAATCAAAATATCAGTGGTAACTTTGAACAGTTTCAGTTGAGTGAGAAAAGAATAAGGATGAGGTTGGTGGAGACTGGGAAATTTGTAGTTCTTTTTAGATACAGTGGAAAGTATTTGGGGAAAGATAAGACAATGTAAAGATCAGCAATGCCTATTCTCAATCCATCCATTACTGTTTATCCTGGCCTACTAATTTCTTTTCCATTAATAAAAGAAAATCAATCCCCAAAAAAACTTCAATATGGGCAGGGGAGAGTGTGTGGAATTCTTACTTGCCACTTCCCAGAAGTTCCAAGGTCTGTCTCTATGAAGTATCTAGAACAGCAGTTAGCAGGGAATGGGAATTCTTCCTTCATGATTAGAGCAGATGTTTAGACTAAGACTATTATGATCACCTGAACAGACTAAAGCATTCTTTAGTGATGAAGTTTATACATAAAGGGGGTGGTAGAGCTGTCCTGAAAACAAGCCCATGACTGGCTATCATGGGTGATATGTGATTCATCTTTTCATCCTTTGATTGATTTATCATTCTTCCCTTGGTGTCAAGGTCACAGCCCTCACTCTGGAGACCATTACTTAGAAGAAAGGGAGTTTCATTTCAAGTAATTTCAATATGATAAGTACTCTCTGTGTTCCTTAAAACAATGTTTCTTTTTGTCTAGACTTTCTCATCCTTTTAGCTAGAAAGAATGAAGACATTTTAAGCCTTCTATTTACCCCACCAAACTTTTAACTTACATCATTATTCTTCTCTACTTCCTATTTATAGCCATCTAAGGCAAGTAATCAGATCTTTTCATTTTTTCCTTTATAAACAACATCAATATATCTCCTTTTTCCATTCAGAGACATTACCCTAATGCAGACTGTCTTATGACCTCCTGCCAGAACTATTGCAATAGCTTTCTTCTTGGTCTCCCTATCTTATGTCTCTCCCTTCTCCTGGTCATCTTAGACTTAGCTGTCAAAATGATCTTCCTGAAGTGCAGGTTTGACCAAGTCACTCCCGTACTCAATAAATACCAGTAGTTTCCTGTTACTTCCAGGATGAAATAGAAAATCCTCTTTGGATTTAAGTGTACACACACACGTACGTACACACACACATGTACGTACATACGTACACACACACACACACACCCCATTCCTGGAAAGCTTCCTAAAGTTTTCCCTCATCACTTCCAACTCCAAACTTCCCTCAAGACTGGGAAAATCTCACAGATCTTCAGGAGATTGTTTTCTCTGTCCTTAATCCAACTCTTCCTTAGAAGACTGCCTTCCATTTACTCAGTACCTGTCAGATGTACAGTTATTTTAGCATCTTCTCTTCTCTAACACAGCATGAGCTCCTTGAAAACAAAGATGTTTTTGCTTTTCTTTATATCCCCAATGCTTAGCATAGTATCTGGTATACAGATTGATTTACACAGGCCAAGTTAAAAATATCCCTTTCATTTAATGCATAATTTTTACTACCATGACAATCAGTTCAAGTTCACTACTACTACAGCAATTACTCCATTAGAACTTGAACTGATAGAATATCTCAGAATTCAGATCTTGGCTCATTCACTTCTACTATTTTATAACAACATGAGAATGTAATAAAGGTCAAATGAAAAAAGTACTTAAAAATTTTGCAACTAAAAAACAAATGCCATATAAATGTAAGTTCCTTAAGGGTAGGGACTTATTTGCCCTATTTTGTACCCAAGCACTTAACACAGTACATGCCAAACATTCACGACTATTTAATATGTTTACTGATTACTTCTTCCCTCAGTCAATAAGACAGATGATAATTAAGAAAAGACTGAACACTTCCAAGGTAGATAAAAAAGGGATGGGGAGTAATAATAGACAAGACACTAAGGAGACTAAACAATGAGGAAAAAGCCAATTTTAATTTTAATGAATCAATACCTAAAAATGTCTCTCATTTTTGTGAGATTTGCATATCTCTTTCTACATCAAAACAAAGTTGAGAGGCATGTAAAATATTGCTTAGAAGTGACAGGTCTAGTTCTAAATTATCTCCCCAAGGAATTATGACACAAATAAGCATTTTTAAAGTAGTCATCTTAAAAACAACAACAATTGAAGTATATTCCAAAAAGATGAAGAGTTTACAACTACTTTAATAAGATGTCAGAGTATAATTAAGATGATATAATAAGCCAAAATAAAAAAACTTGATATTCAAAATATTGAGCTTTATTTCTAGAGAGAAGGAATAACACTCAACAATAAAAAAGAAATATCTTAACAGAAATATAATAAATATATAAAACATTAATTTATGCAGATACTAAACTTTTAACTTTTTATTATTTTATAAATATTTAAAATACAAAAGATGAGTCACTCATATTCTACTTTTTAAGTGGTACCTTATTTGAGTAAATATCTTATTTCCAATGATATCAACCAAACTATTAGGTGAAACTTGTTAATTTTAAGATATCTGAGTAGTTGGATTTCATTCTATTTTTCAGTACATATTAAATATAAGTTTTACTTTTTGTAGAAACAACCTTTTAACTGAAAAAACTTCCTAAATTAAGAAAAACATTTTTGGGGGGATCAGTGTGCCCCAGATAACTATGACTGAAAAAAAATTGTATCCTTATAAATACAGTAATAAAAGTAAATATTTCCTCAGTGCTATAATGTCCATAATATAGAATCTGGCATGATCCCACTGGGAATATAATACTAATGGAAAGGAATTCAAAGCACAATTAGGGAGCAGATCAAAGATGATAGGTCAGTGAAAGCTAATAACACAAAGTAATAATACAGTTAAGCATCTTTATAATGAGCTATGTTTTTCCCTTGGATTATAAAATTATGGTTGTAATAGGTATCAGAAAGTAAACTTGAAAAAGCCCTTTAAAAAAAAAGGAGAGCAAGAATGTGGTTACCTTAAGTATATAAAATAGCATTTGAGAGCACATAAGATAAGAGATGGAAAGAAAAAAGGGGGAAAGTCTCTTTCCCTGGAAACAGAATATTCATAACTGATAAAGTATAGTTTATAAAGTCAAATTTTGTAAAGTTTAAAAAGTTAGGCTGTTCCTGCTGAAATTGCAACTCAATAGTACGCTGTCAAATTGAGTTGAACTCCAGTTCCTGTTAATGCAGTCTTAAGACTGCATCAATCAACATTTATTAAACATATGCTGTGTATCAGGCCCTATGTCAAATGCTAGGATGCAAAAATAGACCAAAAACAATCCCTGCCTTCAAGAAACTCACAATCTAATAGGATTAGATCCATCTATAATATCCATGGGAATAGAAAAGGAAGATATCTGGGAGTTGGGGTGGAGGTCTGCTTTTAAAAACAAACCTTGCCAAATATATAACCTAACACCACACTGAGTTCGATAGTTTAAAATACCAGGAACAAAATGCAAGAGATAAGGTTACTAAGGTAAATATTATGAAAAGATAAATTACTTTTAGCATGTTAAATGAAGCACAGAACTGACACAGCAATATTACTGATGCCAGTTGGGCTTGCTTTCTTTACAAAATAATGAACAATGGAAAGAAGATAGAATCAATATAAAATTGAATTGTTCTATTTTTTTTTGACAAAAAAGAAAATGACCTCTGAAGGAAAAAAATGGATTAAAAAAATGTTAAGCATTAACAAGAGTTAAAACTTAAATCGAGTCAGTTAACAAAAAACAACTACATTTTAACACAATGACATCTGCAATAGGAGAAGAGATGGACAAGAAGTATGTTGCTTCTTCTCTTCTCCCCCCCCCAAAAAAGCTAAAAGGTAGTATATATAAAATATGCCTAAAGAATGCAACTTGTTTTTTCTTACAAAATAGGGATAGGAAAGCAAATATTATTAAGAGCCAGCATGACCTCAGCAAGGATAAGCCATGAGAAACTAACTTTATTCCCCTGTTCAACTAGATAAACTGAACAAGAAAATCTCTGAGACAACATGCTTGGTTTTCACCAAAGCATTTGACAAAATTGACTATATTATTTTCTTCAACAAAATGCATTTACTTGGATTCAGAATGGAAGAATGACCAAAACCAAAAGTAGACTTTAAGAAATACATACCAACTCAAAAAGAGTCTATCTAGTAATGTGGCAAAGGAATTCCTGTTTGATTGATCTGTACTCTTTAACATTTTAAACAACATTTTGGACAACGGCATTATGACATACTTATCCAATCTTCAAATGATGTAGAACTAGTTGAGATACTTAATGCATTAAATGAGAGAATTAAAATCTAAAACTACAGTGAAAAGTTGAAATGTAGTATCTTTTACTTGGGTTTAAAGTATCAACCCACACAAGGTCAAAATAACATGGTGATGTCTAAATAAAAATTCTTATTAAAAAGACCTGGAAGTTTTAGTAGATTCAAAACAAATTAATAGCATAACATGGTAGCCAAAGGGTTATTATAGGAAGCATAAAAAGAAGTGTAAAATACAGAATGAAGGTGATGACAATTCTGCTTTAATATCCCCTACTCAGATCACATCTAAAATAATACATTTAGTACTAAGTATATTTTAGAAAGGATCCTGTTTGGGAGAGGATGACTAAAATTTTGAAGGAAATAAAAATCATGGCAAATGAGCTCAAGGAACTATACAATTTTAATAATTTTAATCTGAAACAAAGATTTGAGATCAGTATACCTATTTTGAGCCATTGAAAACTAATTAAAGATGTGAAATAAACTCACAAAATATTCTTTAGGGAAGGGAAATTCCAACATCAAGGTTATTTCCAAGCATATAATTCCACTAAGGTCAATATCCACTTAATATGCTTTTGAATCCCCTTTGTTTTTAACAAGTCCAGGGAGGTCTCCAAGCCCCTACAACATGTATCAAGTCAAATTGCTTGTCTCCAATCTTGTTATTTAGTCACTCCAATAATCCCATTAAACTACATGAACCCCTCTCAATTCTGTTTTCACGAATTAGGGAACCCATGTCTATGGAAATTGTTAGATCAATTCTTTGTCTTAACTGGGATTTATGGATTACTTAACAAAAGTATATGTGTTTGGGATAGAGATGAATAATACTATAGTTTTAAATCCTATCAGCTAGGAAAGGAAAGGAAACTTGATCATAAAATGAAGGATATTCCGCACCTTAGTGTAAATTACTATATCTTGCTAATAGCCTTAATACTTAACGGCTACTGTGCATTCAGATAAGAGAAATTTTAAGGGAAAAGAAGAAAAACTGAACATCTGGGGAAGAGAAGGTCTACAGGAGTTTCAAGGAAATACTCTGATTAAGAAAACATTGTGTCCAAAGAGGCAAAAAAAGAGGATATGAAATGTCCTCAAAATTTGTCATTTCATTTCAGGGCTTTAAATATATAGCCTTCTGGTATTATTTAATCAAAACTAGTATGAAAGGTCACAAATCTTAACTTTTTCCCAGTCTATACCTATGCAAAAAAATGTTGAGAAAAAGTAGTAGTATTAATAATACAGCAAAATATAGTAGAATTATCTCCTAATCCAAGTACCTTTAAGAGTTCAACCCTCAAAATGGGATGCTATAATTCACAAAAGCAAGATGATGAACACATAGATAAAAGATGTGGATTTGAATCCTGGCTCTCTCACTTACTAGCTAAATGACATTGAGCAAATTTCATGCCTTCTTCATTTCTAAAAGAAATGTTAGAATAGACAGCAGCTAAGAACCTTTAGAGCTTTAATTTTGTTCTACTAGAGGGAAGAAAAGGGATTGGGCAGAGCATAATATGGAAAGAAATTTTTAAAAAAGGTGAAAAGGCATTAGACAATATTCACTTTAAAATCTTTTCTACACTTCCCTCTTCCATTCTCTCCCAGGAAGACAAATTGCATGCCATTTTGCCACCTAAATCTTCATTACATATCTCTAAGACCACTGTCTGAAATGTCTTCAATATGATGTTCATATAGTTAAGTATCTCCCTAAAAAAGTTGGGAAATGAGGGAAAAATGATCCCCTTATGTCAATCATATCTTAGTGATAGGTGTTAAAAAAAAAAAAAAAAAGGAAAATGATTAGGCATCTATACAAATGAAATGGAAGCTCTGATTGAGATAGGTAGGCCTTCCAACAAATTTAACTATATTGCCTAATCTATTTTAAAAATAGACTCTTGGGCAAGGAAAAGGGAATTCATAAGACCCAACTCCTCAACTCTGTTGATTAAACCTGTCTATACTCCACAGAAGAGTGGGATAATTTTCCTGAATAATGGATCCAGGAATCATTAAGTAAGACAGCAGAGCACCTCCTTCATTCTGTCCATCAATGATCTCTTCTCTACAACTCTATAAAGTTAACACACTGATTAGATTCATTTACAAGAATTATTTACAATTTATACTTAATTACACTGAAGGGCAACAGTGATTATATGTATCACTGAATGTATCAAATTAGCTTTGCTACACATTTTATTTGGTGACAACACTCAAATATTTATGTACTCAAATTTACTAATTTTCAACTGTAGAATGTAACTGTCCATTAAATAGTTTGGAGCTGTTTGTTTTTCAGTTATTACAATAATTTTTGAAAGAAGAGATTCCTTACTCTGATCAGCTAGCTAGGTAATACTGCCAGATGAAATGAGATTTTTAAGCAACAATTCAAATAACTAGGCAAATGTGATAGGGTTCTCCCCCCCCCCCAAAAAAAAAAAAAGATATGGAATAAAAAGGAGGAGAGGAACCACTCATCACTATGGCTAAACTTTAAATCAAGAATGAACTCAATCTTTTACTAACAGTAGTAAGAAAACAGTGGTGACACTGAATTAGAAAACAGGGCAAAGGACAGGAATTATGATTTCATTAGATTAGGAAACTCTACCATAGTTAACTATTAGTTATTAGAATAGTTAAGAGCTGCCTCCACTGAGATGCTAAGTGACTTGCCTAAGATCAGGCAGCCAGTGTGTCTATCAGACCCAACACTTGAACCCACAACTCTACCAAGAGGCTTCCTTCGGGACAGGCCAAGACCATGCAGAATTAAAACAAAAGCAAATTAAAAGTATGAGACAAAGATATTATTTTGAAATGTACTTTGGAGAGAATGAAGAAGGTAAAAGGTAGAGATCAAAGGACAGCTTTTTTTTTTAAGAAATTAAAATCATTCAGATAGATTAACAAATTTAGGTATGAAAATAATATGGAATAGGATTAGGAATAGAAAGAGGATTCTTTGAGACATTTTCAAGTATGTTATTTTATCAGTGTGGGTACTCCCTCCAATGACATAAAATATTACGATATCCAGTTTGAACAAGTTCCTAGAAAAAAATTACCACCCTGCAGTTAACCTGAAGATGAGCCTCTTTGACTTTAGCTAAGTTGATCTTGATAAACACCTGATAAAGATCCTTCTCTCATCACTGGACCTAAATTCAAAGTCTTTTCAGGTTATGTGGTCTTAGTAGAATCTATACATTACTGACAAATCCTTTAAGAATACAAGGTCATTTGTGAGCCATAAGAAGTCATGAAATTAAGAATTCAGGGGAGGAATAGAAAACTTTTTAATGAAAGGAAAAAATAAAGAAAAAGTTTTTGTTAGTTTGAATATTCTTAAAATCTGAATACTTAAATTAAAAAGCTCTTTCCCCAGATATTTACTACTGAAAAATTGCAAATATCTTTCTTCAGATTCAAGTACAAAATTGTATTTTTCTCCTACTGGTAAGTCTTTGATTCATTTTTAGAATTGAAAATAATGCTACAGTAAATAATAATAATAACTTGTTAAACAAAATATTCTCATTTAACTAAGACTTCTGCTTAGGGAAGTTTTAAAAGGTAAATCTAAAAATCTTAGAATTCTATTTAGAAATTTAAAATATTTCCTCAAAGACCAATTGGGAAAAATTAAGATTGTTTATTATATTTTGTTATTATATTATTTTATTATTATGTTGTTTATTATTATTACTTAATAATGTTGAAAACTTTAAAATTCTGCAGTATTCATTTCCTTAGCAGCAACATACTTTTCTACCATATAAGTTTAATTGTCATTTTAATGAAAATAAATGTACAATTCTGAATTCAAAGAAATGTCAAAATGGGAGTATGCTCATATCCCTCAAAGTAGTAAAAAAAACAAAACAAAACAAAACAAAAAAAACTATGATTTATCTCAACAATGCTAGTTGTATAGATGGGAGAAGACTGAATTTAAAAAAGCAATCATCAGCAAAAGAATATAAGAGATATAATTTCACAAAAAAGTCCTGGATTAGGTATTGGCTAGCATGTTTACTAGAAAAATAGAAACTGAAGAACTGAGACTTCCTCTGACTCCCTCATTTTAGACGGCACGACTTGCACAACAGTCAGTTAGCAACACTATCCACCCTAGAACCCAAGTATACTGACTGCTACTTCATTGTATTTTCCAGCAGACCACATTCCCTTCAATGTTCTACATGATAAAGAAATGCTTTTCTCACTAAGACAGGACACCTAGCTTTCAAAACTCCACAAGTTCAAAATGAGGCAGGATTAGGATATAAAGTCAACTATCAGCTTATAGGAAGGAGGAAAAGTTATTTGTACATGATAGATAGCATCTCTTAATAAGTGGTTTCTTCTTTATCATATAGCATTTTCTGTAACAGTCATTTTGGCATTTAATCACATGTGATTTTTCCACTAATTTAACACTTTGAACTATATTCCTTATCTCCCCAACTAGACTGTAAGTTCCTAGAGGGCAAAATTGCATGTGTGTTTGCATCTCTCTCTAATGTTTGGTAGAATGCAATGCATAAGGTGGTCACATATTTACACAATGTACAAATAAATAAACTGACTAGACAGAAAATTTCTGTGTACTAAACTCATTTTTATTAGCTTACATTGTAAAATTGGAGTTACAATCTCTTCAAAATAACTATGGCCAATATTTGATAATATGACATTTTAAAATGTAGCAAAAACTTATAAAATAGTTTTCCATGTTAAATTACGCAAAATGTCTTTGTATCTAAATATAAAGTAGTTAAATGTTGACTTTTATGTTTGTTAAAAAGATTTCAAGGAAAAATACAGAGAACATACTAAATTGAAGAATCACTCAACTTTTTTGAAGACTGTTCTACAATATATAAAAAATAATGTTCAGATGACATTTCCTTAAACTATGTGGAAGTTACACATTTTTAGAAATATAGGTTGATCTGGGCAGATCAGCAGAAGACATGTGGAAACATAGTAAAGGCAATGAATCAAAAGGCAGGCATAAATTAACAAACTGAAGAATACATTTTTTGTAACATGAAGATAACTGGAAAATCTCTAATATGATTTTTCATAAAATGCAGCTTCTAGGTTCATAAATTCCATGATAATGAATTTCTGTACAACAGTTTCTGCTCATCTATGCTAAAGGAATATAGTTTGTAAGAACTGTAAAATTGCCAGGCCATTGCCATTTCATTCAACATTGTCTAAGACTTGTAAAAGTCCAATTTGAGGTCTTGAAATAGGTAAATGAGAATCTGTGCGAGGTTCCTTAAGACAACAACAAAAACTATTTCAAACCTATAGAAATATTAAGAAACTAAAGTCATATCACCTCACAAAGAAAAGGATATAAGAAAAGATACAAGAATCCAAGTATGTTAAGAAATACAGAAATGGACAAGAAATTGTTTTCTTTCCACTAAAAATGGAAGAAAAATAAAAGCAATTTACAACACACGAAAATTAGTACAGAAATTAGGATGCCTAGGAATTGTAAGCAACATTCTAGAGTATTTTCAAAGATATTTAAGACAGTTTGCTTTCCCCAAAGACTTTTAAGGATATAGATAATCATCTCTGTGTAATAGGTTTGGGGAAGTTTCATTTAAACTCTATGGATAAATGTATAAAACTAGGTTATGGTTAAAGCCTGTTCTTATTCTATGATCCCACAATTATATGGTTCAATCTAAATTAAAGGAACACTTTTTTTTTTCCAAAACAAATGATAGTGAGTTAAATCATCAATATAGTTTTAAACAGATTCTTTAAATCAGGACTTGCACTACTAGCTATCACCAAATTAAGAAAACAATCAAGTAGATATTAAAAACACCAAAAATTAGTATTCATTTTTTTTGCAAAGGAACTGATATCATTCATGAATTTCTCTCTGATATGCAATTCTCTCCATTAGCAAATACTGAATATTTCTTAGTGATCTATGTTCTAATTCACTTCTCCTTCAAATAAGTATGTGATCTCTTCATTTTTTTTTTCATTTTGAGAATCAGGAATACCTGGACACTTCCATCATTCAGTTTTCTATTAGCATTAGAACATAGCTGTTCTAACATAAACCTGTCAATACAGAAAATATACAAGGGTGATATAGCACTAAATATAAATCTTTTAATTAAGATCACATATAATTGTCTTTTAACATAATTAAAATTTTGCATCCTACTCTTATCTTTTCCGAGAAGAAAAACAACTGAATACACAGTAAAGATGATTTGCTACATTCCATTATATTGCTATGGTTATTCCATGTTTCTCAATACAATAAAACATGGTATTTTCTAGTATGAAACAACATCTTTCACATATTTAAATATGCTTATTATATGGAGTAATTCTAATTAGGCTACATTACTCATAATTGTTTATGTTTCTGTGAAAATTTTTTTTGCTTTATACAAAGGAAATGAAGCCTTTCAGTCAAATAGATCTGTGTACACTAACTCTAGTAGTGCAACAATATTCATAATTTTCTCTTATTATAAAAAGAAGTTGTATTATTTCTATACTCAGTCAACAATTCTTTTTTATTTTATATGCCCAGAACAAAAACACAATACAAATTCCCTTCCACCTCCTAATTTCTCAGTAAAGTCAATACATTATCAGTATAAGGAAGCAAAATTCATGTACTAACATCACTTTTGCACAGGAACCCAAGCAGAGCATAATGTAACTAAAGGCCTCCCCAGCATGTACTTCATTCAGGTTATGGAGTGTGTTAAAAATGATGTTCTGTTTCAGTTTACAGATCAGCTTAGAAGCCAAAGATTAACAGAATCAATTTTACATAGTCTTCAATAGTCCTTTTCCTGATCAATCTGTAGTCTCTTAAATTTATTTTTGATTATAAATTAAATGTATTATATTAAAATGTATTTTTAATAACATAAGAATAAAAATGTTCATTTCCTTCAGGTAGTGAAATTACCCAACTAAAAAATCTGTTTTTTTATAGCACCTAAAAGTATACTTTTGGAATAACCTCTTTAAAAAAAATTAAACATTTTCTCCTTTTCCACTTACCTTCCAGAAGGATGTGATCAAATTTCTGTCTCCTTTTTAAGATTTAGTGACCTCAATGTAACCTAAAATATGAGACATTCCTTTTGCTCAACAATAATTTGACACTCATTCCTTTAGGCAACTACTATGAAACTGTAAGCCCTGGTATCTTTTGTGTTAAAAAAAAAAAAATCTAAGTATCTAAAAAATTAAAATTACAAATCTTCCACAGCTTGCATAGCTATTCATCTAGACAGAAGTATAGTCAATTATGGAACATAATACTGCCCTAGACGTCTGTGATATGATTTGTTTAGCAATGTTATACAAATATTGAGTTTTTTAAATTCCAAAGTTGCCACAAATGAGAAAAAACAGCTTTTACAAAAATCTTGGTGACAGTAATGATAAATAGGATTTTTGATAAAATAGAAGATCTTAGCTTTAGTATCTGCTACAGTGCCAAACTTCGAGAACAAAGTATCTCCAAACTAATCTTTTTTGTCTTAATTTTGACAAATACCACAGACACACTATAATATACACCTCTTCTAGTTTCTACTCTTTAATCAAATTAATAGATCTACAAGAGCATGCCAAAAAAAAAAAAAAAGTATGCCTTCCAGGCAAACTTTTGCTTTCAAAAACTAAAGCTCTGTGAATACTTCCAGCTGGAAAACTTCCACTTCCACCACTTAACATGCTCATACTCATTTTCTACCTCCTGTTGACCTGCTATTTCTGCCTTGATCTTCTAGACAGAGTAAGAGTATTTTGTATCTCTTTTTCACCAAAAGGCATCCCACTGTGAAAAAAAAAATTGATTTGTACTGTGAATATATATTTAGACAAATGTCACAACCCACCTACATATATGTGTCCTAATTCAACTATACCTAAACTCCTTTCATATACCATGTTCCTCTCTCAAAACAACTCCATTATGAAATGTCATGAAAGGTCAAGAAGGGCCTATTTTTTTTTTTGATTAGCTTACCACCTGTTATGAAATTCGTATTTTTTTTTAAAGTATAATCCTTCAGAAACTGATTGAATGAAACTCAACATGTGGAGAGAGTGTTTTAAAAAAAATACTGTAGAGAGCAGCTGCTCATTAATTGTTTAAAATCTGTGGGGAGAATGCTTAATGAAAACTAGAAATTAATCTCGTTCTTAGATTATGCAGTATTTTACTTATTTTCCCTAACTATGAGTAAAGTCTATAACTGTTGAATCATCTCTAGGTTTGATTCTGCTTACAGAAAAACTCAAACTTTACAATTTTACTATCTGTTTTAGTCAGGAAAAACTGAACCCAAAAGTGACAAAAGTCATAGAATAATACTTCAGCCTCCCTGCCCCACAGCACAAATATTCAACACACACACACAAAATCAGTATATTTCCAACAACTTCAGAATTTCATGTAAATGTCAACATAGCCATGGTCAACAATACCTAACTTGCCCCCAGAAATACCCTGGGTTTCATATACCACTTCTCAGTGCATTGTTTGGGGCATATGGTTCAAAGTTAGCATTCTCCATTAGTGCGCAGAGGAGACAGCTGTGCATAGGCTAAGGACCTGCCACAGCTAAGCTTTCAGAGACGGCGTGAATTCAGTGCAGTAACCTCCCCTGGCCAGTGAGAGTGGGTGGCGAACGCCATCATTTGCACGTGCATCTGATGAGATGCGAAGGGGACTAGGGATACAAAAGTACCAACAGCAAGATGTTCGTCACAACTTAATTCTCTCCCCTTTCTTTCCTATTCACCGATATCCAAAAACAAACACACATGAAGGAGGTTTCGATTGTCTCTCAGATGACCTAATAAAAGAACCGAAGGAGAATTTATTTAAGCAACACTATCCCAACACCCAAGTAAACAAGGGAAAAACTTCCAAAGAGGAAAAAGAAGAGACAGTGACGGGGGAAGCGGGCCGTTAGGAAAAGGTAAAGAATGTTAAAAGCCAGTCAGTCATTGTGAAATGCTTCCTGGGTTGGAAAGGTAATTTCTTTATCTAACTTAAGAAGATTTCCTAAATAGGAAGAAATGCCCTTTTTTCTCTTTTTTCAATTTCTGGAGAAGTACTTACTTTTAAATAAAAACTGAAGTTTTCCTGACATAATAAGAAGCATGCACTTGTGCAGTTTAGTAAATAAGGGTCAACAAATGGATCCATAAAGTGTGTGCTTCTAAACACCAGATGTTTGTTAGTTTGGCTTTTCGGAAGGGGAAAAAGAAAAAAGATGCGAATAAGGAGAGGCCACAAACAATATTGAACACTCCCCCCGCCCCCCAAACCCTGGTAAACACCCACATCTGGTGTTTCGACACATAGTTTCTCTAAACACAGTCTCTCCGGGCAAGGCTACGTTTTGCATACTTTAAGCTAAAATTTATGCAAAGAAAAAAAAAAAAAGCTAACAGCAACCAGTTCCCCTTCCCGTTCCCAAATCCCAGATAATAATGTAAAAAAAGACAACAAGTGGTGCTGCGAAGGCAGGCAGCAACGCGAGCCAGATGCCGAGCCGAAGTCTGACACATGTCACACTTGCACCGCGGCACGGAAGGCGGCCGCTGGGGTGAAACTTTCCCGCAACGGGAGCAGGAGAGCGTGAAGTCAAGTCCAGCCCGGAGTCTGGGACCGGCGGTGGCTGGCGTTGGAGGGCGGGGGGGGTCAGGGAGGCTCGGGAAGAGCGGGGAGAGGCTAAGGAAAGGGGGAGGGGAGAGGGTGAAGAAAAAGTGGAGGAGAAGAAACTTACCGGGAAGAGCGAGGCGCGGAACGGGGCGTCCGGAGGAGGGTGCCCCCGAGGAGGAGAGGCGCCGCCGAAAGCCCCAACCCACGCAACCGCGCACAAAGTCTGTGCGGCTGCCGCCGGGAATGGGGGGGTGGGGTGGGGGGGTGTATGTGCGCGCGTGCGTGCGTGTGTGTGGTGGGTGTGAGCGCGCGCGCGCGCCGAGGAGAAGGGACGCCGCGGCAGGCACCGGCGGGGAGGGGGGGGGTCGCACCGAACTACAGCGGCATAAATAACTGGGACTGCTCCTCCGCTGGCGGCGCAGGGCAGCGCCGGGGGCTCTGAGGCGGCGGGGCGGCAGCTGCACGCGCCGGCGCGTCTCGCGCTTTCTCGGAGGCTCGCGCTGTCTCGCGCTCTCTCTCCTGTGTGTGTGTGTGTGTGTGTGTGTGTGTGTCTGTGTGTATGTGTGCGCGCGCGCGCGAGCGTGTGTGTGTGTGTGTGTGTGTTATTGGCAGTGTGAAACGTACACACACCGCTCGCTCGCAGCGACCGCTTCTTGCCAGAGGAGCGGGAGCGGGGGCTGGAGAGCGGTGGTCCGCGGGCTCCTCCCTAGGTGCGGACTGTTTATTATGGTTTACCACGACCCCCCAAAAAAGTAGCCGGGGAAGAGCGCTCCCCCGCACTCTCCCCCGCCTCATGCCCATAAAAAGCGGCTCGGGACTATATTCTCTTTCCTTCCCTCCCCACCTCTCTCTTAGTTCCAAGTAGGAGGAGAACGCGGAGCAGGATAGTGTTATGATTTTCTGTAAAGCGTCCTCGCTGACGTCGAGTCCACCTGCTATGTAAACAAAACGTGGGGAGAAGTTGTTTGTTCTGCTCCCGATCTCTCTTCCCTGCTCTCCACGCCCCCTTCTCCCCGAGACTCCTCCCCCCCACGCCCCCTTCTCCACCTCCTCCGGTTCCTCTCCGAGCCGGAGTGTAGGTTTGGGGTTAGGGCTCGGGAGTAGGGTGGCGGTGGGGGGGTGGGGCGCTAAGGGTTAGGGTGGGAGGAGGAAGAACAAAACCTTATGCTGTATTGGCAGTGCCGAGTGGTGTCTGCAGCTTCTTGGCAATCCCCTAAGTACAGTCCTATGCAGACAGAATTGCTGGCAAATGAAACAGGGGATTCCATGTGAAGTGCAAAAAGCCTTGAAGGGATCCAAAGCCATCAACAGAAAGGAGCTGAAAAGTACAATGTAGTTAGAAGGGGAGATTCTAAAATGTTGGCTCGTTCTGATTTCTCCTTTTGTTTTTACGCATCTACCACCTGGGGTAGGATGAGAATGACTTTCTTAAAAAAAAAAAAAAAAAATATTTTCCCCTTAAAAGCAATCCTGGTATTTCTTTTACTTTGACTTTCCTGCAATTACGATAGTCGCTATAGGTGTTCTACACTTGGAAGATTGGAGGAGTGGACAGGGAAGGAAGACAAGACCTGGTAAAGGGAGCGTGCGTGAGGAAATGGACAGGGAATTCGGATACCAGTCTGGCCTTTTAGGGTTCCGAATGCTTCCGTGACATCTTCTATCTACTGATGGATGGGGAGCAAAAAGTAACACATGTGAAAGAAAACAATCTTGCAAGTACCCTGCTCTGTGAGTGCACTTCAAAGAGCGCAGCGAAGGAAAGAGAAGCAGCGGGAGCTCGCACATGTTGCAGCAGGGTGGATACTCCCTTGAACCCTGCTCTCCGTTTGTGCAAAAGGGGCTGCACTGGGCTTAAAGGATGGGGGGAGTGGAGGAGAAAGTAAAGGAGATAGGAAGGGTAATCTGGATAGAGGACTCATCTGGAATCTCGACCCACTTCATTCAAGCCTGTGACGAAGGTGGGGAGAGAAGTACAATTGCCCCCTCTTTCAGCCCCTCCCCCAACTTTTCCCAATCGCTGGTAGCGGTCCATGCTGTGCTCCTCCTTGCTAGCTCTGGGCGCAGTCCTCCAGCCTTGCTCTCTACTTCTTCCCTCCAGGTTTACACGACCGCTGCGATCACCCACACGGTACATGTATTTCCTCGCAGTCACCTCAGTTGTAAAGCCTGTTTTCCAAAAGGGCGTTGAAACTTTACTCCAAATATCTCCAGGCATTGGAAGGCTGGTGTAAGCAAAGCCTAACTCTGCTGCTCCCCACCCCTCCCAGGAGAAAGAACTGCTAAGTTTTAAAGTCTCTCGTGGCAGGCAAAGTGATTCAAGAGACTAGACAGGCATTAACTTCTGCATTCGAGTGTCTTTCATTTCCGCAAAGAGCAACAGAGCCCCTTTTCCAAAAAGGAAAGAGAGAGTTCATACATAGTTCGCACTCCTCTTTCCCACAAAAATTGCAGATTATCTCTGGGAAGTATCAACCCCTGGAACCCACATTTGTAAACATATCATCACATTTTCCTTTAAAACCAATTTAATATATCAGGAAGCTAAACTACACGTCCAAGCAAATCAGCCCTTGTATTCAATGAGCTAGGGATGGAGGAGGGTGGGTTTTGCTTCCAATACAATTCTAATTGTTTCACTTTCTGGGTGGATTTTAAACTCTACCGAGCCATAAAGTGACACCTTAATATTACTCTTCGGAAATGTTGCTTTACCTGCGAGAGAGCTAACCGACATTTAACAATATCAAAAGAAATTTTCTTTTGTGTTTCGGACTCTCCTGATCTAAACTAGATTTATCTCCTCGCTCTCAGAATCCTGAGGATAATTTTGCGCCCAGTGTAAGTGCATTCCTCTATGGTTAATAGATCTGAATCATACGTGGATGCCAGTCAGAATTGACAAGAATTCAATTTGAAAAACAAAGGGGGAGGGGAGAATGACAGTAAATCTGGAGAAAGCTTGTTGTATACTCTTTTCCCTCGGTTTATGAATGAAGGTAGCTTGGCGGTCACAGAGCTGACAGATTGCTACTCTTTTTTTTTTTTTTTTCTCCCCACCCCCATCCCTTTCCCCTGCTTAACTGTATTCTTTCTCAGTTGGTGTTCTGAAGAGGGAAAGAAGGAAGAGAGCTCGCATAAAGGAGCTAGGGTCAACCTGAACAGTACAGTTCAGGTTCCAAAAAAGACAAAGAGGAAAAGAAGCTGGAGATTCGAAAGAGGAATGGATTTAGTCTTTCACCTTCCGCCCTTTCTGTACATAAACATACTTTTTGGCGAAATTTGTTAGCCTGTGAAGTTTCTTTGCTGTGTGTAAAAGTAGCCAAGAGATAAAAGGTGCAAAAAGGAAATTGCAACTTGAGTTGCCTAAGAATGAGAGAATAATCTTATTACTAATCAATCTTTGCTGAGATGGCCGCACGTAGAAGTACGCTTCCTTTTATACTTGGAGCCATTATCTTTATAAACCTGCATATATTTCTTCTGAGGCCGACAGGCACTACCACTACCCCATCCCCCCAGGGAACTAAGAGGGCGAGGTGAGAATTGCAGGTTCTGTTGGGAGCAGCAAAGCTTAGCTGCTTCTCTGATTCCTAACTCTCAACCAATAAGGTTAGCCCGGGTTCGAGAGGTGAAAGTTCAGCCTTAGGGCTCTCTCTCTCTTCTCTCTCTTCTCTCTCTTCTCTCTCTCTCTCTCTCTCTGTCTCTGTCTCTCTCTCTCTCTCTCTCTCTGTCTCTCTCTCTCTTCTCTCTCTCTTCTCTTCTCTCTCTCTTCTCTCTCTCTCTCTCCTCTCTTCTCTCTCTCTCTCTCTCTCTCTCTCTCTCTCTCTCTTCTCTCTCTCTTCTCTCTCTCTCTCTCTCTCTCTCTCTCTCTCTCTCTCTCTCTCTCTCTCTCTCTCTCTCCCGCGCTCCTTTCCACACCCTGACTGTTTTTCTTGCTGACTTCTCTTTACTTTTCTTTCTCTACTCCCTCCTCCTCCACTTTCTTTCCCCCACTTATCTCTTTACCTCTAGCTTCACCCCCTTCCTCTACTTTCTTTCCCACTCTCCCTCCTTTCTTCTCTCTTTCCTTCCCTTCCACACATTACGTACATGAACGCTACCATTCACTGCCACGGTGGCATGTTCT
The DNA here is from genome assembly GCF_902635505.1 of Sarcophilus harrisii. Classification (NCBI taxonomy): domain Eukaryota; kingdom Metazoa; phylum Chordata; class Mammalia; order Dasyuromorphia; family Dasyuridae; genus Sarcophilus; species Sarcophilus harrisii. The sequence goes on along the minus strand of NC_045430.1, from coordinate 159,626,276 downwards.
TTGTTGATGGGTGGCCATAAAGTATATTTATTTGGTTACCCGCTACTCTTTTAACTCTCCCATCATGTTAGCAAAACACTAAACGCTTTGTTTCATGTTGGTTAGTTACTGGAACAGGTTTGAAGGGCGCAGTTCTAACAGATTTCAAGAAAGTTGAAATCAGAATTGACAAGCCGGGTTTCCGAGGTTCAGAGAACTCTGGAAGGGCAAAAAGGGAACGAATACTTGTCTTTTACACAAGCCAAGAGTTATTCAACAGACTCACTGTAGCCTTTTAAACGAAAAGCAATACATTGGGGAAGGGGGAAGAAAGCCGAAACCTGTTTCTAGGATTGCGTTCCTGGTTGCTCTTGTTGCATAGGTCTGGTCTCCATTCAATTCTATCACATTGGTCAGCCCGTCATTCAAAGATAATTCGGGCGAAACTTGAACTGCATTACTCTGAAACAAAAGATCTTTCACTGAATGTAACCCCCCAAAAGTCCCTCTTAAAGAAATATATGATTTAATGTTTTTTGGACAAAAAAATCTTCCACACAACAAAATCCATGACAGTACTCCATTAAGGAGCTAGGTACCAGTTAAGTTCGTTTGATATGGTCTTTACCAGTGCTTCTTGAGGGAAATGAAGCAACCCAAGTGAGACACTCAAGCGAGAAAGGAGGAAGGAAATCTCTGTGAATGACACATCGTAGAAACATCTGTATTGTTTAATGGTACTTCATTCACAGCACTTTTTGTTCCCCTGCTTCTATTTAATTGCTTTGCCACAAAATTGTACGATTCTTCTGATGCTGAAGTGTTGTCTTTAGAAAATTTTCCAGTCAAATATTAATTACATTTTCTCGTGAATGCCTTATATTAATGTTACAGTTCTTAATTTTTTAAAAATATAGTTGAAATATAAAGAGGAGAGAAAAGAAAGGTTTAGTCAAATGGTTGTTTATTCCCCCCCTTTGCTGTTACAACTACCATCTGCAAAGTTGTATAGTATTACTCGCTTCAGATAACCCTTTATCGAACGCCTTCTTTTAATTATTATAATGTGTTTTTCCTTTCGGATCACAGAACTGTACACAGATCAGGTTTCTATTTTTCATGACTACTGTTTGCAGAAAGACTGCTCTTAAACACAAGTGACTACCCCATTACCTACTCAACCTCCTAACTCCCTTTACCTCTCCAAATACACACGCGCGCGTACACACACACACACACACACACACACACACACCACACACACACTCTTTCCCTGCCTGTTAGAGCTTAGAAAGGGGAAAAAATACATACTGGTTTCCCGAAGTCAAATCAAGGGCTAATCTATACTACATTCAAATTGAGTGCAGAAATTGCAGAATTAGTGGAGTTACACCACCATCTGTCGTTAAGCTTTGGGACTACAAAATTTGAGCTATATAATAAATCTTAATGAGCTTTGCCAAATTCTTTTTTTATGTAGGTCAGACTATAAATTTTAATTTAAAAAAAATGTACATTGACCTACTGTCCAGGTCTTGAAGATAAATATTTATTTATGAAACTTGCAATTGTAGCAAGTTACTCTAATTTTCTTGTAAGCAAAAGTAAATAAAAAATGTCCTACCTCTGCTAGCCTTCAGTAATGTCTTTTCAAATGTTCTATGGGGCTCAGGTTTTGTTTTGGTTTTGGTTTTTTATTTTTGTTCTCCCTTCCTCTATTAAACTGCTGATATGAACAATGGAAACCAGACTACACAGGTCTACAGGGTACAACTAGCCTGGAGTGAATAATACACTCTTAATTCTCTCTAGAATGTAACAGTTCTTTGTTAGTAACATGAAACATGTAAATATAGCATATCTCTCCTAAAAGTCTGCCTCTAAAAAAAGAAATTGATTAAAAAGGAAGTTAATATTAGATTCTAGGACTGGTTAATTTTGCTATAGAGACAAAGATCAATTACTCTAAGAATCTTTCATGATCCATAGATTCAACATCAAGGAAATCTTTATCTGAAAGAATATTGAGATGTAGCTACTACTGGATAAAGCATTCCAAAACTGCCTCATAAGTTTCCATTAAAAGTTCTTTAGAAAAAGGAAGGAAGGAAAGAGAGTGAAAATGAAAGAAAAGAGAAAAAGAACTTAGCAATACGGTTTATACTAGTTTGTAATTTTAGAGTATTTTTCTTCAGAGGAACACAAAATACTCAACAAAGTATTCTATGGCTAACTTTCTTGACATTCCTCTGAGTTTGGTAGCAGACTATAAAATCCTTATTTTATAAAATAGGATACTTAAATTTTAAGCAGCTTGATGATTTGCCCCATGGTAGCATACTAAGCAAAAGAAAAATTATTGCTATGTAGAATTTCCTGACATTTAGTTAAGTCTTCAATTCATTAGTAGCGTTCTCGACACCAGATGGACAACTACACTAAGAATGATCTGATAAAATTAAAAATGGCCAAGTTGTAAACTAAATACCTAATGAGATGACCCAATGTTCCGAAAATCTGGACAGAAATAGAAGTATTGGAACATCATTCTGGTCTTCAGTCGAACTTCATTCACATCATAATGACTGACAAATTCAAACATGAATAGTGATCAGTTTTTAACAATGAGTGTGATTATGATGTGCTTTCCAATTGATGTCACATATGAATTAAATGTATGGATTTTCCTGATCTTATAATTCAGCATAGTGCTGCTTTAATGGCCTTAAACTAGATAGTGCTGATTCACCTTACTTCTAAGATTCACATGCTAGAATCTTTTATTAGTCCCAGTTGATTTGTTTACCAAAATTCCCCAATTAGAATGTAAGTTCCTTGAAGGATAGAATTGTATAGTTACTTAGTTTGATTGATTAAATACTTTATTGTCTCAGTAGTTTAATACTTTCTTTTTCAGTAAGCAAATTGTTCTCCAAGTAAAATTATTACGTCCCAGCAACATGACTTGCCATTTCAGTGGAGCTATAGAGATGTAGTTGTGATAGCTGAGTGGTGACAGTACTTCTAGATGTCAATACAGTATTAAAGATGCTTAGCTTTCATGTGGCATTCAGCAGAATAGATAGGGGATATATTCCTGATGACTTGTTCACTGTGGAAGTCTATCTTTGCCTACAAATGTTTTGTTGTTTTTTAAAATTATTTTTATTTTTGTTTTGTTTTTACAACAGGCATTTAAGTAGAACCTAAATGATGAATGTAAATGTTTTTCATTCAGAAAGTAACAATGAATGTGTGCTTTATCCACAATTTATAATTTCCTTCAGTATTTTAAATTGTTTTGGGGGCTTATAAGAGAGAAAAATTTCCTCATCTTCATAAACTTGTGCTTTCAGAAAATGCTAGATAGGCTAAATACAGTAACAAAAAAAATTTAGCTTCCTAATTTGCTAAGTAGATGCAAATGATAAAAACATGTTTAGTAGGTGAATGTAACAATTAAACTCCTATATTCTTCTTTAAAAAATATTTTATTTTTTCCTACTTACAGGAGAAATTTGAATATTCATTTAAAAAATTTTGAATTCCAAGTTTTCTTTCTCCTTCCCTTGCCTCTCCCCTTTCCTGAGATGGTAAGCAATTTTATATAGGTTATGCATGTTCAATCATGCAACATATTATCACATTAGCCATATTGTGAAAGAAGACACAGATCTGAAATACACATACATATGCACACACATAAAAATACAGTGAATAAAGTGAAAAAATAATATGGTTTATTCTGCATTCAGAATTCTCTTGGATCACAGTATTGCTGAGAATATTTAAGTCATGCACAATTGATCATTATATCATATTGGTGTTACTGTGTGCAGTGTCCTCCTGGTTCTGTTCAATTTACTTTGTATCAGTTTGTATAAGTCTTTCCCTGCTCATCATTTCTTATAGCACAGTAATATTCCATTATCATAGTATACCATAATATTCAACTATTCCCCAATTGATGGACATGTCCTCAACTTACAATTCTTTGCCTCTACAAAAAAGAACTCCCATATTCTTTTGAAAAATTTAATAAATATCTTTTATTTTTCTATTTCTGAAAATATCCTTTCCCCTCCTAGACATCGTCCCTTATAACAATAAGAAAAACCAACCACAGTTTAGCAAAACTAAAAAAAAAAAGTCTAACATAGGATGAAGTGTTCCATACTCATAGAAATCCCACATCTTTGAAGGGAAGAAAGCACATTTTTATACATCTTTTTTTCAGGACTAAACTCCACCAGTATAATTTCACAGCGTTCAGTTTTGATTGCTTTGCTTCAGGGTTGTTTTCATTTGTGTTATTGTAACCATCATATATGTTGTTTAGTGATTCTGTTTACATTTGTATTGGTTCACAAGTGTTCACATTCTTCTCTATATTCATCATATTTATAGTATTCAATTTACTTAGGTACCACAATTTGTTTTACCATACTCCCAAACAATGGACATTTATTTTGTTTCCACTTATTGTCTATTAAAAAAGTAATCCTATAAATATAAATAGTATATGTGAATGTGTGTATGTACCATTCTTTGTATCATTGTCTTCTTTAGCATACATGCCTGATAGCATATTATAAGTGTCAAGATTTATGAATACTTTAATCACTCTCAACATAATCCCAAAATCCTTTCCAGGTTAACAGCAGTTTCACCAGCAAGATTTGGCTTTTTTTTGCCCCCCACAACTACAGCAATATTGACTTTCCTTCTTTTGTCATCTTTGCCAGCTTACTGATTTTAAAGCTTTAAAATTACTTTGATTTGAATTTTTTATATTATTATGGTTATCTTGTGGTTATTAATAGTCTTTTAGAACTCTTTGTTTGGATCCTTTGACCAGTGATCCTTTAGGGAAAAGCTCTTGGTCTTAATATTTCTATTAATTGTTCTTATATCTTAAATATCAGATAGTTGTCAAAAATAATTGATCCAAAGATTTTTTTCCTACTCAACTGTTTCCCTTCATATCATATTTGTACTATTAATATTCCTTTTCAACTTTATGTAATCAAAATGATTTATTTCATTCCTTATTATCAACTTTCCCTTTTTTGATTAACTATTATCATCTTGACTATAGCTGAGAAAGTCACCTAATATAATTATTTCCTAATTTGTTTATGGTATAATGATTTAGGATATGTAATATTCAGGATATTTATATAAATTTTTCATTTACTGCAGTAGATGGTATAAAATGTTGGTCTAAACCTAATTTCTGCCATGTCTTTTTAATCTTATAGCCATTCTTGTCAAAAACAATAACTTTTGTTCTTAGGTTTATCAAACACTATGCTATTGAGTTCAATTACTTCTGATTCTTCCTTATTAGTTGACTTATTCTAATGCTTTATTTTAATTCTTTAAAATTAATATGAGTTCCCATATTCTCAAAGAAGACTTGGTGAGACAGATTTTTACCTTGGTTCAGAACTTAATAGCTATTTATTGTCATCCCATAATCAGTGAATGTACAGAATGTATCAACTTGTTCAATAGTAAAAAAATCAGGTATAATTTCTCAATTTTTCATGAAACCTATATAGAGTGATATAAAACCTTAAAAAAGAAAGGTATATCATTAGCTTTTAATTCTATTTCATTTTCAAAATTAGATTCATTATTTTTTATCTGTTTTTGCCCATGTCCAATCACTCATGTAATGATGCTACTACTTTTATTTTTATCACCTCTCGGATAAAAGTTTAGAAAGTGGTTATTTTCTAAATTTGGTTATACACCAGATAGCATTAAAGTTCTTAAATGCCTATTTATCCATGGTTTTTCAGAGAATTTTTGTGTCCCTATTAAATATGAGTTGTGATGATTAGTTTAAATTAGTCTAAGAAAAGCAAAACCCAGTGAAAACTATGCCTTTTATGGTCAATTAGCTGCCTCAGTAAGCAGAACTTTATTTACATAGCCAAGTCTGTGAAGTAGTAGTAGAAAGCTCTTGTCTGTTGCTAATATCAAAGACTAGCTTTGAGTTGACAAAGGTATTCTAAGAAGTCTTTAATTTATCATTTCTCATATTAGTAGTATTTTAAGCATAAAATACATGGATTAAACTAGGTCCACTTTAGTAAGAATACTGAATTTCCTAAAGCAGTCAGCTCATTCAAATTTATGCTACATATTTCCATTAGGCTAGAACTAATTACCACATTTATATATAATTATAACTTTGAATAGTGCAAATTCAAATATATACAGTCACTTGACAGAGCTCATTATTCGCACTAATTAGGATCTGGCTAACTTATTAATCCCTATCTCTCAGAGAAACATATTCAACCCACTAGAAAAATAGTTCTATTGATACACAGAAAAAAGAGGAAATATATTGTTAACACACCCTTTAAAGGCACTCCTTGAATTATGAATAACTAAATTATGAATATTTTATACATATGAACTTCTTCCCCTATTCATGTGAAGTTCCTCTGCCTTCCTCCTTCATTGATTCCCCCCAGGAACATTCTTTACTCTCTAATCCCCTCCCTTCAGAAAAGTAAGCAGGATTTTCTCCTAAGATAACTACACCACCTGGTGGCTAGCATTAGGAAGCAAAGAATACAACTCCTCTACCAAAGGAGGTAGAAAGAAGACACAGTCTTCTTCTTCTTCTTTTTTTTTTTTAAAGCTCTGGAGAGGATACTTTATACTGTCCATTACTCTATTATATAAAGTGTGTGTGTGTGTGTGTGTGTGTGTGTGTGTGTGTGTGTGTGTGTGTGGTGACAGAGAGAAAGAGACAGAGAGACAGAGACAGAGAAAATCAGAAATAGAGATAGAGAGTTCAAAATATAAATACTCATTGTAGCTATAGTTATTGTGGTCAAAAGATGAGTTCTTGTTTCAGAGAGAAGCTTTGGTCCTTCCTAATACCACATAAATTCCCTCATACAATCTGGCCCACCCTCTTTCTCCTGTTAAGTTCTCATTTTGATGTATATAGTATTTTATGCTTCCTTCTAATATTTTTCCTTAAATAGAATAAAATTAAAATGATAATCAACTATTAATAGTTATAAATAATAAGATATTAGTAATTTTGATGCTACAAATGATTTTATTAACAAATTTAAATATATTGATGTCTCTAAAATAACTGTGGATCCTAAGTTTATTAGTGATTTCATTTCACTTGACTTTGTCTTATAATATACTAATCATTGTATACCTGGAAGTAGATAGCCTTACTTTTAAAATAACATCATGTGAGTTAGGCAGAATTTTGCTAAAGATATTTTTAAAGTTCTTATCCAAAAACTCCCAGTTTTCTGAGTTTTTTTTTTGAAGTAAAAAAATCTTTTTATTACTTCTATGTGATCTTTTGTCCATCATGTTGTTGATTCATCTTCTATAACAATCGTCTTTTCCACCTCCTCACTAAATTCTATAAGTAAAGATCAAAGGCAAAGATATCTGAACTGGTGAAAGAATTGTATGATATTTTTACCAGTTGAAAAAAATTCATTGATATTTTTCATAATGTTTCAAATAACTGGGTCATTAAGAATCATAAGTCATTTTAGCTTAGAAAAATAGGATGTTCTATTAAGCAAAAATTAATGTTCAATATTCTAAGGTTCCATAATTTGACTTGAGATAATAAAAGAGTAACAACTATTTGTTGAGTAATAGTATTATTATATAAAAGGATTTTCAGACATTGTCTACTGAGACTAACACTACCTAATAAATGTGAGTAGTAGAATATGGTCTAACTGGAGAAGATTTAACAAGAAAATGTGCTGAACAAATGTAAAAATTTTAGAAGTAATGAAATTTTACTGAAGTCCATCATCAAAGATAAAATGCTCTATGAGAATATCATATAGAGCATTATATTTCTAAAACAGCATCAAACAAAAAGTATCCAAAGGTTGTTATTTGTAGTCATTTGACAGGGAAATTAACATATTCTTTCAATTCTAGTTTCTTAAATCTTACTCTTGGACCACTTGGACCACTATAGCTGGTCTAACTCCATGCCTTCCTTACAGAGAAAATAATTATTAAGAAAGAAAATGTCATCATAAAATGAAGCATCTTATATACCACCTTCTAGCTTTCTTTTAAAAACCAACCTTTAATAACTTTTTCAAAGAAATTCATAAAGGAAGAGTTTCCAAAGTATTGAATGATTAGGATGCAATGGAACTGAGAGAGAAAAGCAGAAACAATTATTTTCCTTCTCAGTTTTTCAGGGCCACTGAAAAGAAAAACTATTGATTATAATTCTAAAGAAGACATTTGAGAGTGCCAATAAGTAGTCACCTTGTGAGCATATAAGTTATTTGGATGGTTAAAAAAATAGAAGGGATCAAATGAGTGCAGGAGCCTATAAAGAAAGGCAATAACAATAGTTAGATGTTATTTTTTGGGATGATAATATGGAATGAACAGATAAATGCAGAGGACTGGTTCTTTTAGCTTCCATATGGCTTGCCATGGAATTCTTTCACTTAGATTTTATGGATAGGTATGTGTATTTAGGGCTTGTGATATGGTTTTAAGACTCAAACATTGTATGGAATGAGCAATGGTAATGAAGTCCACCTTGAAGAAGGGGTCTGATAGGACTTATATCCAGGGTAAGGCTGAAGAATTGACTGGGGAAAGCTTTTAAATTTAAGCCTGTATCTTATGTCGAGAAACATCAGAAGAAAAGACAACAGAATGCCTGTAGTAGATGTCAGCATTATTTAGTTGTCCAGAAGAAGGACAGAGAAAAGGACCTGCAGGAAGAATATCAGGAGAGTCCCTGGAAAAGAAAGGATTGAAACACATAAAGAAAAAAAAATCAACATAACTGGTCAAGATATTTACAAAGTCTAATGCTATATGCATTATTATATAACTGTGGATCCTAACCTCTGCAGAGAAGCAGAGGAATATGTCTTCTTATATTTTTGGTGCCATGCTTGGTCATTACAATTTTACAATATTCATTTTTTCAACTATTTTTGGCTGCCATTCTTTACATTTATGTTGTTGTAGTCATTGTGCATGTTGATTTCCTGGCTCCACTTACTTTACCTTGCATTAGTTCATATATATAGATATATGTATGTATGCATGTATGTATAAAAGTAATGTCCATATATATATATATATATGTTTGTTATGTTCATCATTACTTTAAATTCCTGCATCACTATTTTATCAAACAATTCCTCCAAATTGGGGCATCTACTTTATTTCCAGCTTTTGTTTTTTTTTTACTACCAAAAAAATTCCTGCTATAAATACTTTGGTGTATATGGAGATTTCCCCTTTGTCAGTGATCTCCCTGGGGTATGTAGCTGACTAGTATTGGAAACCCTAGACAATTTAGTTACTTTATTACATAATTCCAAATTGTTCTTCAGAATTTTTGGACAACTCATAATTATGCCAAAGTAATTCTTTTTCTTATTGTCAACCCTAGTCTGTCTTTTGTTATCTTTGCCAGTTTGCTGTACCTAAGGTACATCCTCAGGCTTGTTTAGTTTTATATTCATTTTATCAGTGTTATGTTTGTTAATGCTGAGGAACTGTTATTTTGAGAATTGTTGCCCCTGTTTGACAGGTGCTTGGCTGAGTCTGAGTTCTTTTAGCCTCTTGGGCTTGCCAATTATTTTGTACTGGTAAAACTTCTTTAAGAAGTGAAGATAGCCAGTCACTGTTTTTACTTCTACCTATTCCTGATTTTCTTAGTTGACACCTTCTTTAAATACAACAGGATGAATTTTTTTTTGGAGGCCATTTTTTTTGGCTTTTTTTTTTTTTTTTTTTTGGCTGAGGCAATTGGGGTTAAGTGATTTGCCCAGGGTCACACAGCTAGGAAGTGTTAAATGTTTGAGGTCAAATTTGAACTCAGATCCTCCTGACTTCAGGGCTGGTGCTCTATAGCAGGATGAATTTTTAATAATAAAAATACGCTGTCATATTCTAATCTTTGTCCACTTTTCTAATGTGTTATTTACTTATTATCTTTTCAGTAACCAGATGATGACTTAACTGCACAGAAACAGTTGGTTCTGTCATGGTTCCCACAGCTGTAACTATTTGTTTTCTATCAAAATATAGCTAATTACATTTTTTGTGATGCTGTTTCATGCTTGTCAACCAGACTTTCTTCTTGAAGAAAATATTCATTGTATGTGGCCGTGTTGGACTTTTTGTCTTCATGGTTCAATGGTGAGCACTAATTCTCGAAATTGAGGACCTAGGTTCAAATCTCCCATCTGAAATTATTGCTCTAGGTGACTTAAAGAAAAATCACTTAACTTTATAAGTCCTTGTTTTCCTTTTCTGCAAAATGGGGGCTAGCTGATCTGTAAGGCCTCTTTCCACTCTAGATCAATGATCCTATTTCTTTATCCACTATATTTTTTCCTATTCTCTACTGTGTCCATCACTGCATCAAGGCTTTCAAAACATTTCTCTGCTTCTTTTTTTTTTTTTCACTTCTATTGCTAGCACATAAAGTTCAGTTAGCTACATGATAATCTCTTTCCACTTGCTCATCTTGTTTTATATAGCAAGACTAACAAATAATCTATGGAATTAATCAATCATCAAATATTTATTAAATGCTAGTAATGTACCAGGCATTGTCCTTGGGAGCAGGAATACAAATGACACTTAAAAAAAATTACTTTTGAGAATGTGATGAATCAAGAGCTTAAAACTTCATTACCTCTTTGTCCTCAAAGAATCTTGCCTTTTTGTGTCCTTTATTTTATTTTTAATTTGTAAAATAAAGCTAGTGTTTCCATAACATAGTTGAATAATAAAAAGATAACTGTACAAGAAACTACAAATCCATTATGTACCACTTGCTATGTTAGAGTCCACAACGTGACTGACTATGGCTGATCATAATGCTCTTCCACAGGTCAGACACAAATAGTCCCTATAAACATTTGATGTGGCTTCTCTAATCTAGCACATCTTTTATTTCTTCTGAGAAGAAATTTCTTTTTGCTTTGCTCATAGAGCATATCTCCTTTTCTGCTTAGGGAACACTATGCTGGGCAATCCTGTGCCAGTGTCTCCCATGTCATACAATCAATCGTAAAGTTCTTAAGAAAGATTTTGAGAGTGTCCTTATATCGCTTTTCTGACCACCTTGTTAGCATTTGCCTTAACCACAAATATATATGTGTGTGTGTGCATATGTGGGGTATGGATATGTATATATGCACATATATATATATATACCCATGTACAATTGTTCTATATATACTTCTATTTATTAGTTTATTCTCTGGATGTAGAGAGTGTCTTCCTTCATATGTCCTTTCTAGTTAATTTAGGTATTTATAATAGTCAAAATGACTTAGTTGCTCAAAGTTCTTAAAACTATATTGCTGTGACTGTATAAAGTTCTTTTGAATCTGCTTATTTTGCTCTTCATTATTTTGTGCAAGTCTGTTTTTCTAGAATCAGTGAGTGGTTGGGTTATCCTTTATAGTAAAATTATCAATGTAAGTGTCATTCAATTCTATAAGTAGGATATTACACTTACATCATTGGGCAAAGATTATATATAGTATGAGTGAAAATGGCTAAATTAGCATTTATCGGCAATCTAAGAACTACATAAATTTTGAACAATATTAGCTTTTACTGCCACTGTTATTGTGATAGAGGATTTCAGAGGAGTGAGGACCAAATTAGATATTTTTTGCCAACTGTTCCCATGAGCAAGTATAGAAAGTCCTTTCTTTTGTTGTTCTACAACTTCTTCATATTAGCTTTTGGTCCAATATTAAAGCTTTCCGCTTACTCCTAACACTCCTCAACCTCTGTTGGCTGGAGGGAAGGGTAATTGTCCTTTTCCAAAACAAAATTATTTATAATTTTGCTTCATACTTCCTTGAAATTGGTATGTGTATCTATATCTATAATCTATTGATGCATATATATGTATGTTTGTGTGTATATGTATATGTGGATATATTTATTTCATTTTATGGGTTGTTTTAGGCCCAAATAAAAATAAATTATCTTCTAGTGATGGGCTTTCTTCATACTTAGATTTGTACTTGAACAGACAAAAGATTTTTTGTTTTTTTTGTTTTGTTTTTTGACTAAAACTGTGTTGATAGAATCTACCAGAAATTCTTATCCTCTGACACTACTTTTCAAGAATGTAAGGTCACCTTTATAACATGAAAAGGCATCACATTCTGAACTTTTATGAAAGATTACAGAGCAACTAATAAAGTTAATCATATGTATATAATAATACACTGATCACTATATATTGCTATAATAATCTTTGTAGAAATTCTTTTGCTAAATTGCAATGAAACTGTGATTTTCTGGGACATATTAATGTGCCTTTTTCCAAATAAGAATTGATGATATAAAATGATTATATGCAGTATTTGGTTGCTGTATACCTTTTAGGCAATGTTAATGAAAAAGAAACATTTATAATGTTACATTGAATTTAGACTAATTTGAAGTGTGATGACACATACTTTATACAAATTAAAGATTTGAGAACTGTAGAAAATGCAAGGTGTATTGGGAGTCTTTTTGAAGATCTTTTAAAATCATTCTGCCTTCTGCTCATTAATTATTGAATTAATATTCATTTGGAGTCCAGTTGGTTTCTTTTGAATGCCAGGTTCCAATACTAAAGTGGATATATTTCTTAGATTTTTCCTTCTTAACAGAACTCTGAAAGGTGACCAGCTAATACTCTTCTTTTGAAAAAGTTAGCAAGCCAAATCATCTCAAGTTATGAATTAGTCCAATCTTTTTAGCTAGGCAAGACCAGGTCTTAATTTTGTTCATCTTATTTAAGTATATATCTGAAAATGTAAAGGTCCACAGGAAAGAGAGAAATATGTTTAGAGGCATGGTGGAATTCACATTCAGTATGATGAGAAATGAAAGAAGCTGACATTATTTAGCCTTGCAAAGAAGAAGTCAAGAGAAGATAATTAACATTACAAAAAATGTAGTAAAAACTGATTAGTGACTTCTTTGTACAGAGTTGATAATATGTGGGAAAGGGGTCACTAGATGAAATTAGTGGCATATAAATTTAAAACCAATAAAAAGAAATACTTCTTCACACAATGTAAAGTCAACCTTTGGGATTTTCAGCTATTGAAAATTTTGTATTAAATGTCAACTAAAATTTAATTGAATTTGAACAACTTTATGATCAATTTAATATTTAGCTTTATCTTTCCTATATATACATAAAAACTAAAACCCAAGAAAATAATAAATTGCAAAACAAAACTAGTTGAGTATATCTTTCAAGCTACTGTGAGAAATTAGTTGCTATACAGAGGTAAAATTGATATAAATAATTAGAAATCCTATTAGTTGGCTATTAAATAAGTCTTGGACTATATATATATATATATATGTATATATATATATATATATATATAATTGTGATTGTATAATATATATATGTGTGTGTGTATATATATATTTATGTATATATGAGTATATGTGTGTATATATGTGTATGTGTGTATACACAAATAAAATCACCTGTTACCCAGGCAAAAACCATTTGTCTTTTATGCCTAAAATATTCAAACTGTTCAACTACCACATTGCAGAGAAAGTATGATGTAATGGAGACAGTTTTGGACTTAGAATCAGGAAGTCTTAAATCCTAACCCAGATATTGGGTGACTATGGGGAAGTAAATTAATATCTTGGGGACTCAGTTTTTCATCTTCAAAATGACAAATGTGGACTAGATGGCTTCTAAAGTCTCTTACAATGCTAAATCCTTTATTCTGATTTTACCAGATAATTGACATTCAAGGATTGAGTAAAAGTGGGTAGGATAGGGTCAAGAGAAAACTGAAGTAGCAGAAATGTGTTACAGTGGATAGAATACTAGGACTAGGAGTCAGGAAAACTTGATTTTGAATCCTGACCCAGACCTTTACTATTTATGTGACCCAAGGAAAGTCATATTATAATATAACTATAATCATGTTACTCATCCAGCTGATGGCACAGTAGATAGAATGCTATCCAGGCCCAGAGTTCTGGATTTAGCACAGGGCCAAGCATGTAGTGGGCACAATATAAATGTTTATTCCCTTCCCTATATCCTAAGTCTTTTCTCCTCTAATATAAAAAGTCCAGATCTTTAACTGATACTTGTATGGAATAATTTTAAATCCCTTCACCATGTTGATCACCACTCTTCTGGGCATACTCCAACTTGTCCCTCCTAATATGTGGCATCCAAAATTAAAGATGTCAAATATTGTCTGAAAAGGATTCATAACTACCTTATTCTCTCTGCTAGGTTTCTTTTAATCCAGTGTGAGTTTTTTTTAGGTTTTTTTTGGCTGCTAGGTTATACTATTGACTCAATCTCAATCAATGAGATCCCATTCTATTAAACTCATAATTCTCATTCACTGGCTGCATCTTTCCTGTCTTCCATTTATGCATTTGAATTAAAAAAAAACTTAAGTCTAGGATTTTGCCTTTAATTTTATTCAGTATTTAGTCTAGTATTTTATCTTGTCAAGATCTTTCTGGATCCTAATTCTCTCATCCAAGAATCAGTTATGCCTCCTCACTTCCTATTACTAATAATCTGATGAGCATGCCATATGAATCTTAATCAGATTTATTGATAAAAATGTTAAACAAAACAAAAACTAGAACCCTATGGGAATGCCATTTGAGACTCCTTTGAGAGTAACATTGATAACTAATCAACACTCTTTGGATTGGGCCATTTAACCAGTTTAATATCTATTTAAGTAATTGTACTATCCTCTCTATGTCTTATAAGAGACTTTCTCAAATGATTGATAAAATTCAGGCATTCTATATCTGGTAACTGTCAAAAAAAGAAATGAAATTAATCTGATATGACTAATTTCATTTGGTAGGCTCTTTTGACAGTTTCTTTTAAAAAATAGAAACGCTTCAATGTAAAAAGTACCAAATGAAAAGGAACTGAAAAGGCACAAGGAAATACTAACCCTGCAATAGTAGATTAGAAAGTGGAAAGATGTGACATAGAGAGCTAGGGAATATAATATTTGAAGCTAAGTAACAAATAGAAAGTTCATTCTGGGGGAGGAGCACCTGAAGGAAAAACTGCTACTTGTTTTCCAAGCAATGGTGATGTTAACTGACAGGTGCTATCAGGGGAGAGGTCAGATAATAGAAATCAGAGAAATGAGGGGTGAATAGTGGTTGTTTAATGACACACTGCTAAGGAGTACTGAGAGAGAAATATTTTGAACTTGATTATAATAGTAAAGAAGTCTGCTTTCTTCCATGGCTATGCATCTAAGACAAACAACCTCTTAAGACTTGTAGATGACTACTGCCAACTTATATTGATTTATCTGAGCACAAATAATATCTAAACACAACCAAGAAATGGAAACACAGAAACTATTTTAATCAAGCTGTCATGGAGAACAGGGATTGTTTTCATCATGTTGGCAGTTAAAGATCAGGAGTTCAGAAGAGAAAGGCAGATTTGGGGAGTAAATACCTGAATTAGAAATTTCAAAAGTCTGGATTTGAATTTTAGGATCATAGATTAAAAGACAAGAAAGTTTTCTAGCCAAAGTTGGAGTAAACCTAACAAGGGAAAGTAAAAATGTATTTGCTTATAGTCTTACAAATTTAATCTAAAAGACTTTTAACTAAAAATGAAGTGGTAGGAGAAAAACTGCTTATCCCTCAAGCTAGTTACTATGGAAGATAAATACCATATAAGAAGAATAGCTGTAGAGATACTAAAAAATTCACAAGAGACAAAAAATCTGAGAACTGAGATAGAAATGAAAAAAAAACCCACTTCAGATGTCTATACATAAAAGAACAAAAATTTAAATAGCAAACCAAGTGGACTAGAGATTTTAATACAAGGAGATAAATTAATTTTGTAGGTTGCTGTGACTTAGTGGGGCAAGATTCATGACTAGAATATTACACTGGAAGGGTTTACCTTGTTCAAAAGGAAGATGATAGTTAAAGGGGAAGGATTGAATGGGTAGTAATAGATTAGCATTATAAGAAGATATGTTAATATCTAGAATGGAAAAACAAGATAGAAAGCATTTGGGTAAAGAAAATTGGAGATAGAAACAGAAGTAGTATTACAGTTGGATGGTTCTATAGACCAAAAAAAGAAGCTGCACAAGAAAAATCAGATCAAAAAGGGAAAAAATGAGAAAGAAAAAAATGCAAACTATGACAAAAAAGTGAAAATGTTATGTTGTGATCCACACTTAGTCCCACAGTCCTCTCTCTAGGTGCAGATGGCTCTCTTCATCACAAGACCATTGAAACTGGCTTGAATCATCTCGCTTTTGAAAAGAGTTACATCCATCAGAATTGATATTTATATAATATTGTTGTTGCTGTGTACAATGTTCTCCTGGTTCTACTCGAGTCTCTCCAAGTCTCTGTGAAATCATACTGCTGATTGTTTCTTATAGAACAATAATAGAGCAAGACCTCTTAAACTTTTCCTATTTGTGACCCCTTTTCTCCTGAGAAAATTTTACATGATATATAAGTATATAAAATAGATATAGAAATTATGATAATAAATCATAATTTCATAACCCTCATATTCAGTTATAAGACCCCCATATGGGCTTGCAAACCACAGGTTAAAAAGCTGGGCTACTGACCATTTGACAAAAGAGAAGAAACATATGAGGAACTTTGAAAATACTTCATAATCTTAGTATAAAGCAATGTATTGATGGAGGACTTCCTCTGGACCACTGAGCTTTTAGCCCTTAGTTGAAATCTTATGTCACTCAATTAGAATGTCAGCTTCTTGAGTGTAGACAATTCTTACTTTTCTATTTATATCTCTGTGACATAGTACTTGGCACTTAGAATAGGAATATAGACTAGACCCCATAATTTCTCTTCCATAAAAAACTTTTGCATGGGGGAAGGCCCTATATTATATACATTGACACAGTCTCTGCAATGTACAGTTTTAGAGCCTAAAGCACTGCAAAATTAAATAACTTCTTCAGGATCACACAGCCAATATGTTTCAGAAGTGAATATAACAATTTTCTAACTCCAACTATAAATTACATCTTGCTGCCTTAAAAAATAAGTTCTAAAGGTTCTTCATTCATACTGTTCATTCACTCATTCATTCATTTATGATTATCTAATTAAATTGACCTATTTAATTATGATTTCATCTTTCAAAAGGTTAAACAAGGTTAAATTATTTAATGGATTTGATTCTCAACAACAGAGGAATTGGCTTCTAGGAGTGAGAGGGATAAGAAGAAGGGAACCTTAGTATTAAGTCATCACTTTATTATAGAATTTGTGAAAGAAAAGAGCTAGAAAAATCAGGCATAATCTGACAGGTACCCTAGATTTTAAGAGAGCAGATTTCAGAAGGGCTAGAAGAAAAATATGCAGATACATTTGGTTAAAATGATAAAGAACTCAATGCTGAGAATTTATCAGTAAGGAAAATTCTGAAGATACTAAGAGAAATGATTCTGATGAGGAAGTTTAAGAAGTAGGTTAAAACGATTGGTGTAGAATAATGCAAAAGAAATTCATCAACCAACTTAGCTTTTACAATGACCATTAAGATGGAAGATTAGACATTTTCTCTGATCCTCTTGACTTTTTAAACTCCAAAGCAGAAATAATGCACCAAAAATAAAGCAAAGTAAGCTATTTCCATCGTCTACCTTGAGCTCAAGCACTCCCTCTCTCACTGAGTACCACTACTGACAATAAGACTACAAGGACCAGATTCATGGGATCACAACAAAATCCCATCCCATACCCTGGTCTCTCCCTCTGTAGAAATTCAGCATCAAGAGTGTGGAAGTTTGCTCAGTGGTATCACCATGGCAGGATTATGTGTTGGGAGGGGGGAAAGTTCTGCCAGAGAGCAAAGGAACAGATATGATAAAGTTCTTTCTATGATAAAATGATCACTTAATATCAAGGTTCCCCATTTTCCTACCCCTCCCACTTTCAGAAAGCAATTCCTTCTTATTGTTGAGAATCAAGTTCAATAAATCATTCAACCTTGCTTAAACTTTTGAAGAATAAAAGTATCATTAAAGAAGGTTAATTGAATTCAAAAATCATTCATACATTCATGAAAAGCATGAAATACCCAACTTGAAATAGTATTTCCCCTCCCCTTCCAGTTTTCTGCTTTCCTTCTAATTTTGGTTGCATTGGTTTTGTTTGTGTGAAATGTTTAAAATTTTATATAACAAAAATTTTCCATTTTCTATTTCATAATGCGATTTCTCTTTTTGGTCCTAAATTCTTCCCTTATTCTTAGATCTAACAGACAAACTATTCCATGCTTCCCTAATTTGCTGATGGTGTCACCCATTATATGTAAATAACATGCCTATTTGAGCTTATATTGATGTATGGCATGAGATGCTGGTCTTTACTTAATTTCTGCTATATTGTTTTCCATTTTCCCCAACAGTTTTGTTAAATACTTGTCAAATATAAATCTTATCAAATACTAAATTACTAAAACTTTTTATTACAATGTTTTGCATATCTAATCTGTCTCACTGAATCATCACACTGTTTCTTGGCTACTTCCAGATTCTTTTGATAATTATTGCTTTATAAGGGCTACCTTCCTTCACTTTTATTTTCATTGATTCTCTTATTATTTCTAACTTTTTGTTTTTCCTGATGAATTTTGTTGCAGTATTATTCATTAGTTTTATGGATCAGAAAATTGTGGCCCAAAAAGATAAATTGGCTTGCTTAAGGCCATGTAGTAAATAGCAAACCTGGGATTTAATCATTGGGCCTTCGAATCCAGATTTAAATTAGCAGCAAATTTAGCCAACAATCTGATGTGAATGGCTACTTCATGTTATCTAGATTTTTTTTAAAATAGATTTTCATGCTGATTAAAATTTTTGACTGATCATTTAACTGGTCTACATGTTGCCTTCTATTATCTTAATTTAATTTGAATGTTTTATTCATCTTTAATTCATTAAAACAAAATGATCTTTTAGAGATTATTGTAATAATATGTTATAAAAATGCACAACTGTGAAAAAACAATGAGTATGGCTCTCAACTTGTTATAATAAAGAATCCCTGAATGAGTCATCTGGTAACAACATGTTATCTAGATATATTGGGAAAACAATGTGGTCCTGGTGCTACATGGCTGGTTTTGATGGGGGTAGTAAATAAAAAGTGACCTAATAAAAGAATGTCCCATCAAAAGAGTTGCATGAATCTTTGCACACACAAAAAAAATTAGAGATGTGATTTTTTTCCCATCATATGTTCTCTCTGGTATTTGTTTTGGGTGATGCTGTGTGTGTATTGGTCAAAATCTTCACATAACACCATCAAATTTACCCAAAGAATGAAATATTTAGCTACAGCTGGGTTTTGAACATCACCTAGAATGTATGTGTCTGTGTTATTTCATGTGTCAGTAACCAGATTTTCATTCTGCTTGGCATTTCACATATCACTCTAGCAAATGAAAGAAAGAAGATCAAAGAATGATCCATGAATAGAACAAAAATATGGGATGGAGACAAAAGAGAAAAAATGTATAATAAATGGCCATTACTTCACTGAATATCATAAAGTAATGAAGAACAAAAAATGAAGCACTCTTTTTTCATAGGATTATAAAATTTTAGAACTGGCAGGAACCTTCTTTTTAGATCATTTCATAATCAATGTGTTTTTGAAATAAAATGTTATATATATATATATATATATATATATATATATATATATGTATGTATATATATGTTAGTAAACTGAGGCCTGCAAAGATTATTTCTAGAAGCTTTAATATTTTGTGGTATAAGGCTCATGGCATATTTTGTTTTTCAATCATTGAAAAATATCCCTGTGCTGCTTAACATTTTAAATAATGCTTTTTAAAGTCCTAGATTACATGCTTATCTAACTTGCAGATGGCAAAGCTTGGAGGGAAAATTAACACATCATATGATAGAAGTAGGATTGATTCAAATTATCTGGATAGGCTAAATAAGGACAAAATTTAATGAGGATAAACAAATCCCCGAATTCCACGTAGATTAAAAACTGCAACTGCACAAGTATAAGATGGGAGCGATACGATTAGGTACCAACCAGCTTGCCTAAAAAGATTTAATAGTTTTTGTAGACCATAAGTTCAATATAAGTGAACAGTGTGATATGCAAAGGGCCTAGATTTTTTTGTTGTAAGGAACTTCCCTTGGGAATGAAGTTTGGTCCCTTCTCTGCAATTTATAATCTTAGAGTTGCCTACAACACTGAGGAATTAATGATTTTGCCAAGACATACTATGTGTCAGAAGAGGGACTTGAGTCCAGGTCTTCTTTACAAGAAGACCATCTCTCTGTTTATTCTGCCAAGCTGTTATCAGGTATCCAAAAATCTAACTGCATCTAGAAAGATATCATATCAAGAGCCAGAGACAAGGAGAAAATAATCCAAGTATGGTAAAATAAGATATGGGATACTTATTCTGTTTTCCATAGCCCAGCTTAGTAAGGGCATAAAGAAACCCAAAAATGGTCAGAGAAGATAATGAATATAGTAAACGCTCTCAGGTCCAAATCATATGAATTTTAAAGGGAGCAACTAAGAATTTTTAATTTGGAGAAGAGAAATCTAAGGAGTGAGTGATTTAAATAACAGAAAAGCCATCATTAAAAGCAGGATTATACATGTTTTTCTTGGCCACAGTAAACAGAACAAGGAGAAATGGATGAAAATGGGCAATGAATCAAAATTAAACATTTTTGTAAAGTTACATTTCCTAACAATTAAAGCTTTCTGAAAGTAAAATGGAATTCCATGAAAAGTATTAGGTTCCTCCTCAATTTTAAGCAAAAAAGCATATAACCATTCATCACACATGTTATAGATGGGATTCTTCTTTAAGTAAAGGATTTTTGAATTATCACTGGAATACTTTTTAACCCTGAGATTCTATGATCTTTCGGTTGTGAGAAAAACAGTGATCTTCCTGTATTTAAACATCAATATGTTTATTATATAATTTCTCAGCTTGACTAAAGAGGTGAATAAATGCTGTACAGACCATATTTTACTTTGGGTATTATTATAAATTCCCCCAAATTATTTTGGCTTTTAAGAGTCAAAAGGTTTTACTTGAAACTTATGTCCATTCATGTGCTGCTTTAGGATATCATCATAGGCTGATTGCTTACCTAGTTACCAATATGGAAGAATCTCCAGGATCCTCTATTCCACATTACTCTTAACTCTGAAGATTGCACAATGAAGCTACATCATTAAAGTTGTATTTACACTTCAAAAATGTATTTCCTCTTGGAAATTGAACCATACAGATTAAATAGTGTGTGGGGAACAGCTGAGTTTCAAAACCTTGAAGATGTTTCTTTCCCCTATGAGAATAATAAATTTTATTTTTTAGGTCCCATCAGAGAAATGTAGAGAAAAATAATGGACTGTCAATATTCTGCAGTTTCTTCTAAATGATAACTAACAAAAGATGTTCTATACATATATATGATAAGCAGCAAAACAAATCTCAGATGGACTAGTAGTAGTAATAGTAATGATAGTAGTGGTGATGGTGGTGGTAGTACTAGTAATAACAGTAACAGTGGTAGTGGTAGTGGTAGTTGTAGTAGTGGTAGTAGCTAGAGTTCCTCAAGATTTGCAGAATATTTTATAAATATTATCTCATTTTATCATCATAATAACCTCAGGAATTAGATACCCTTAACCACCTCATTTTACAGTTGCAAAAACTGATTAAATGACTTGACCAAAGTCATATAGCTACTGTCTGAGACTATATTTTAATTTAGGTCTTCCAAATTGCATTTCTCTATCCACTGCTCTAACTTGCTGCCTCATGGAAAGTTCATATTATGTCTATGACTAAATTGAACTTTTCCAAAATTTGGAATTTCTATACCATTGAATCATTTGTCAATGAGAAAGAGAGTTTCCCAGTAATAATAACATTTCAATTATTTTTGGCAAGCCATGCAGTGTCATAGATGATGTAAAAACATGTCAGCTGTCACTAGTTGCTAGATTACAGAAGCCTAAGTCTCCAATTCTGTGCTGGCTTTAAAATATTAAGATGAAGAGATACTTCCCAAACTTCTTCTCAATCAGCAAAAGTATAGGTTAGAAACACTGGAGACTGTCAATACCATGACAACATCACTGTCATCTATAAAAAGAAAAGCAAAAAAAAAAATCTCTCTTTGGTAATTATTGGATATTTCCCAACTTCTTTCTATTAACAAAATTTCGGATGTAGTTCTTTCCAATTCTATACCCAATATTTTTATTGTGTACTAAATACATATTCAGTGTATGAATAAGGACACATAAAATGTTTAGGGTTTTATTGATAAGAAAAGTGGAAGTCTGGCATAATGGACAGAGTTACAAGTTTGTAGTGTGGAAGATCTAGCTTAAACTCCCACATTTGACATTTATTTGTAGTCTGATCCTCTGGGGAAATCCAAGAAATCATACAGATTATGATCTTCCATTCAGGAAAAAAATTTCATTCTGTGAATCTGTGAATCACAGATCTTTTTGTTGTGGAAAGAAAATGGGTGAAACAACCCTTAATCTACTTTATTTTCCTCAGTCAAATTAAATTTGCTAGTACTACAACTTTTTCTCTGAAATCTTCTAGCTTATACTTGTATTTTCCCATTGGGATCTAAGGGTAGCTCTTACCTCAGGTTCCAAGGGAAATCCTGTAGAACTGTACTTCTGGCGTAAGCCTTCACTAGTATACTTCTTACTAACAGTCAATAGAAACAATTAGCTCAAAACAAAGATACTTACCCAAATGGCACAATAAGAACCATAGTTATAACACCACCCCAAATAAACATAGGGTATGCTTTCCACAAATACACATAACATTCATTGAAAGACAGAGCTCAAACTTAGGATACAATCGTAATGAAACCCACATGTAGGATACACATATGGCAAAAGGCAATTCATAACTCCTGGTCCTACAGGGCTTATATGAACGTTTTCTGAGGAATGTGTATGTATTTGTACATGTACATGTACTTCTTTCTCAGAATAAGAGTCCTCTGAAAAACATCATGGAGAGAAAATATAAGAATTGTTGTGTTGCCTGAAAGTTGTGATCAATAAAAGCTACTGTACTTGAAGAAATTATTAAGGAAAACTGCCCTGATATTTTAGAACGAGTGGGTAAAATAGAAATTGAAAAAAAGTTATCACTTGAAAAAGATCTGAAGATGAAAACTCACAGGAATATTATAGCTTAGTTTTAAAGCTCCTAAGATAAGGAGAAAATATAAGCAACTAAAAAGAAATAATTTACATACTGTAGCGATATACTCAGGATAGCATAAGTTTTAGCAACTTCTACATTAAAAAAAAACCAAAGGGCATGGAACAGGATACTCTGAAGCAAAAGAGCTGGGTTTGTTGATGAGGAATAACTTAACTAGCAAAGCTGAGTACTGCATGGGAAAAATGGCTATTTCATGAATTAAAAGATTTTCAGGTATTTTTGAGGAAAAGGCTAGACCTGAATGGAAAATTTGACCTACACGAATCAGGAGACACATAATAAAGTAAACTGGAAAGACCAATTTTAAGGTATTTAATAAGATCAAACTGTTTACTTCTATATAATAAAACATTATCTGCAACTCTTAAGATAATATTATCATTCTTAGGATACTTTGAAAGAGTATACAAATATAGAAGGCATGGGGTTGAGTTGAATATGGTGGGAATATCTTAAAAAACAAAACTGGGTAGTAAGAAAATGCATAATTAGCAATAATGACTTTGAATAGGAAAAGCTCACACCCAAAACAGAAGTAGATTGAAAAGTAGAATCTGATGATGTTATTTATAAGAAAAAAACTAAAACTGAAAGATTCACATAGAGTAATAATAAAGGGTGAGATTTGAATTTATTATGCTTCAGCTGATGCAAAAAAAAACACAGGGGTATATATATTTCTAAATATTTACATCAATAAAATAGAAAAAGAGCATACCAAAAAATTGGGCATGCAATTACAAAAACTAGAAAAAGAACAAACTAAAAATCCTTAATTAAATGCTAATTTGGAAATCCTAAAAATTAAAGGTGATATTAATAAAATTAAATGTAAGAAAACTATTGAATCAATAAATAAAACTAGAAGTTGGCTTTATTGAAAAAAATTAAATAGATAAATTATTGATTAATATGATATTTAAAAAGTGAGAAGCAAATCAAGTCACTAGTATCAAAAGTGATAATGTCACCAATGAAGATGAAATCAAAGTAATTTGGGGAGTTATTTTGCTATATAACATTCCAATCAATCTAACAATTTCAGTGAAATGTAAGAATATTTACAAAGCTATGAAATGCCTAGATTAACAGAAGAGGAAATAGATATCTCAATAAACTTATTTTAGGAAAAGAAGTTTAACAGGATATAAATGAGCTTCATAAGAAAAAAGCATCAGGATCAGAAAGATGTATACCAGACATTAAAGATAAATTAATTTCTTTTTTATAAAATTTTAAACAATAGCTTTTTTATTTTCAAAATACATGCAAAGAAGGTTTCAATATTTACCCTTGCAAAACCTTGGGTTCCAATTTTTTTTTCCTTTTTTCTTCCCGCTCCCTTCCTCTAGACAGCAAAAAATCCAATATAGGTTAACCATGTGCAACTCTTTTAAACATATTTCCACATTTATCATGCTGCACAAGAAAAATCAGATTAAAAAGGAAAAAAAAGTGAGAAAAAAGTAAGCAAAAAACAAAAAAGGTGAAAATACTATGCTGTGATTCACATTCAGTCCCCATGGCCCTCTTTCTAAATGGAAATGGCTCTCCCCATCACAAATCTATTGGAATTGGCCTGAATTGCTTTATTTGATAAACTAATTTTTGTGCTAATTTTTTGAATAATAGGCAAAGAAGGAATTATCCTAAACTCCTTTTATGAAAAAAATATGATGCTGATATCAAAACAAGAAAGAACAAAAAAGAAAGAAAGAAAATTATAGACTGGTTTCATTAATGAACATGAATGTTAAAAATCCCAAATAAAATACCATTTAAAAGACTACAACAATATATCACAAAGATTACAATTGTGACCAAGTGGGATTTATATCAGGAATGCAGGGATGAACATAAGGAAAAGTATTAAAGTAATTATTATATCAATAACAAAAGTAACAAAAATCATGATTATCTCAATAGATGCAGAAAAAACTTTTGATAAAATACATTTAATCTGTACTAAAAAAAAAAAAAGCACTTAAAAGGAAAAATAAAAATGGGATTTTTCCTTAAAATGATAAGAAACATCAACCCAAAACTATCAGCAAGTCTTATTTGTAGTGGGGATAAGTAGAAGACTGCCCAATAAAATCAGGAGTGATACAAGAATGCCCATTATCATTAATATTATTCTATGTTGTATTAGGAATGCTAGCAATAGAAATAGAGAAGAAAAATAGAAGGAATCGGAATAAGGGATGAGTAAAATTATCACTCTTGACAGATAATATGATAATATACTTAGAAAATTGTACAAATTTAACTAAAAAAAACTAGTTAAAATAATTAATAATTTAGCAAATGATATAAAACAAACCTGTATAAATTATCAACATTTCTATATGTCATCAACACATATAGATGACATATATATAAAAGATACCTTACTTAAAATAACATTAGATAGCATAAAATATCTGGGAGTGTACTTGCTCTGGAATGACAAGAACATAATTATAAAACACTTCTATACAATTAAAGTCAGATTTAAATAATTGGAGAAATATTAATTGTTCATGGATGATCAGAGCCAATATAATAAAAATGACAATTTAACCTAAATTAATACACTTATTTAATGCCATTTCAATCAATTTGCCAGGAAAAATATTGTTGAATTAGAAAAAAATAACAAATTTAGAAAAACAAAAGGTCAAGAATATCAAAGGAAGTAATGAAAAAAAAAATAAAGGAAGGTGGTTTGGCACTATCAGATCATAAACTACAAGACAATAATTATCAAAAATACTGCTACTGCCTAAGAAATAGAAAGATGGATCAATGGATTAGTGTAGACATACAATACACAGAAGTAAATGATTATGGTAACTGTGTCTGAAAAATATGAAAATTTAAGCTTTTGAGATAAGAATTCACTATTTTATAAAAATTTCTGGGAAAACTAGAAAGCAGTCTGATAGAAATTTGATATAGACTAATATCTTACATCATTTACTAAAGTCAGGTCAAAATGAATACATGATCTGTACATAAAGAGAGATATAAGTGAATTAGAAGAACATAAAAAATGTTATCTCTCAGACTTATGCATAAGAGAAGAATTTATGAATAGATAAGAGAAAGCATTATGAGATAAAATATGTATAATTTTGATTACATTGAATTAAAAAGGTTTTGTACAAATAAAAGTAATATAGCCAAAATTATAAAGAATGCAGAAAAATGAGGAAAATACAGTAATATACATTCTCTAGTGTAGGGGAGAGTAAGGGAGAGAGTTTGGAACTTAGAATGGAACACACAAAATTAAATCTAAATAAATAAATAGAAAGAGATTTCTCATTCTTGGTTTCCAGAATTTTTTTCTCTCCTCATTCTTGACAACATTTTGCCAAAGATACCATTTCTTAAAGTTGCTTTCTCCTATGGGTGACTTCCTGTATTTGTGTCTGTATGAATTATATCTTTGCTTCTTGCTAGATGCAGTATGTTCTAATATCTCCCATTCAAAACAAGATGTATGATGGGCTTGGAGGAAGAGAGAGTAATTTCCTTCTCTCCTCTATGGATATTTCCTTAACTTGTGATATGTCCAAATCTTGAACTGCTAGATAGTGTCTCAGTTCACTATTAGATGACATGACTTATGATGCAGAGGAAGATAAATTCGTTTCTCTCCCAATCCTCTCTCAATCACTCCACAATTTCTCCAAACCTTAACAGATTCTCTTTCTTCAAAGCTTAGCCACATAATGCCCTTAGGAGAAACACATAGCATGGCTATTTATTTACTTAGGTAATCATGTTTCCTTAATTCATTCGGAAAAAGGAGGATAAAAAATGTGTTGTAAAGGCATTAGGATATAGGCCCATCTTATTTGTGGATTTACATTTCATCTGGTGTGACTATTCTGTGGCTACATCAATTGAGCTAGTGGTAAGGAGCAGGGTGAACTGAGGGATTCACATCTCTCCCAGTACTAATATCAGGTCAATAAGAAGAGAATTCTATGTTAAGGTATATCATGTTTGGTGATATTTTACATATACAGTCTCAAATTTTATGGAAGGTTTGTTCACTAATCAAAAACATGGATTTTACTATTAATTTTTCCAGTATAGTTTGAACTACATGGCACGATTTTTATCCAAGATTTATATGGAGCTCCTTGCTCAAATTACAAGAGACTTAATGCCCTGAATTTTCTATTTGGCTTTCATTAACCACAATTCATCTTCATTAAGATAGTCAAACTTAAGCAATACTAATCATTATTCCAAAAAATTATTTTAGAGAAAATTTTAGAATACAAATGTCCAAGCTGTTAATATTTAATCTTAAAATCATAGGATTTGGAGTTAGAAGAGACTCTATCCCACCTTTGCTTCACTTCACTTGGTTTGGAATTCGCTTCACTTGGTTTGGAATTAAAAAAAAAAAAGACCCTCCTTGAGATCTATTTGTTCTTTACTTTTAGGTTGTTAGTACTTTAGACTTGAATATTTCAACTTGGAAATAATTTCTGTGATATGAATTTTTTCCTCCTTTTTCCAAGCCCAAACCTGTCATTATCACTATTCATCATTCAAAGTTGTATATTTTTTGAGGGGATTAATTGTTGTAATTTTTCTCATTTGCATTGTTATAGTCATTGATACTCTGGTTCTCTTTACTTCAGTCCATATAAGCTCAAAGAAGTCTTCTCATTTTTCTCCAAATTCTTCATATTCATTATTTATTATGGCACAGTACTATTTCACTTTAGTTATGCACAACAATTTGATTAGCTGCTTCCCAGTTGAACATTTAATTTCTCTGTAGTTCTTTACTAGCAAAAAAAAATGCTCTTATGAATCTTGTGATATATATGGAACCTTTCTTTCAGTCTTTGATATCCTTGGGGGATATATCTAATAGCAGAAAATCTGAGTCAAAGAGTGTGGACATTTGTCAGTTATTTTTAGCACAATTCCATTTTAATAGGCTATTTGAGCCATTAGAGAGCTCAATCAATAGTGAATAGTATGCCAGTCTTTTGACAACCCTTCCAACAGCAATTCTTTTGGTTTTTTGTTATTTTTAAAGACTTACTGATTGTGAGACAAAAATGTCAAAAATTTTTTGATTTGTATTTCTTTTGTTATTGGTGATTTAGAGTAATCATTTCTGTGGTTGTTTATAGTTTAAAATTTTTTGAGAACTCTTTGGTCGTGTATTTTTATTATTTTTCAATTGGGAAATGAGCTTTGAACTCATTTATTTGTAATTCCCTGTTGAGCTTGTATTTAAGGACTATATTAGAAATATTTTACTAAAAATGTTTTCTCTAATCCAGTTTCCTTTCTTATTTAAGCTGAAATGATTTTGTTTTTTCAAAAGCATTTCAATTTCATGTTATCAAAATTATATATTTTTGTGATTACTTAGTTCTTTTGGTTAAGAAGTCTCCCTCTAGCAGTATTTTTGACATATTTTAATTTTTTTGTGTTGTGACTTTTAATTTTCATATCGTATATCTATTTTGAGGATATTATAGTATATGGTTTAAAATGTTGATCTAAATTTATTTCTGCCAAATTGTTCCTCATTTTCCCAGGAATTTTTGTCAAATAAATAATTCTTCCCCCATTGATACTTCTTCTCAGGTTTATTGAGTATTCCATTATTTGAGTTTGATTGTTAATGTTCCTTATCTATTCTATTTCCTTGATCCACTTTTGTCTTTGACCATACAGAACAGTCTTGGTGATTATAACTTTAGAGTAGTGCTTTGCCCAGGGTTTTGCTAATTCTTTCAAAACAACTCTATTTTGATGTAGACTTTTGAGAGAGTTGATACCCTGATTTGCTAAGAAACTTCTGGGAGAAGGTACAAAAAATGGGAGAGATGGACAAGAAGAAAGAAACTTCATACATAAAATAACAGATAGGAGGCTTTACAACCATCAGCATGTGGGGGAAGAGCAAGAAGCCAAATACGTCCCTTGATTCTCAGTGTCTGCCAGCACTGCAGAGATACTAGGCTATCCTTTTCTTGGTTGAGCTGTAATTCCATGCATCTTGCTTCAGAGTTATAGAGACCTCCTTGCTCTTATGTGTACTGTTACCTAAACTAATGTGTACAATTTCCTCATATACTTTGATTACTATACTTGTTTGCTATCCATGGCTGCTTTTTCTGTACTAAACATTTGGTAGGAAGGAACCTACACTGGTTAGGTTGGGACCAATTTAGGCTGTTACCCTTTTAGTTTAAATTGAATGTTAAAACACAACAATACATTCATAGATCATTAAACAATGAACAAATGAGGGTTTACTTAGTCATAGCATAGAAAGGATATTCAACAAGAGTATTCTAGCACTTATCTCGCTTAGATGCAAAGTTGCCCATCTTCACATGGAAAACCATCTAGTCAGCAGGGAAGGGTCTAGTAACTTGTATATTACTAAGACACCTGCCAAGGGGCTGGACTCCATGTTGATGGATATCTTTATGTTCTTAAACTACTAGGAAGTCATATCAATATGCTTATATTATGGTAATACATGAGGAAGTCTATGAGAAAATTGTATGCAGGTGAACACAGCTTGATCCTTGGTCACAGGGTCAGTCATATACTAGAAGAGTTTTGTTATATTTTAAGAAAAAAAAAACTAATCTAGCTTAGATTGTAGGGGAAAGGAGAACCATTGTAGATAATAATTCTATTGCACTCTCATTCTAGAGTAAGACCACTGTATCCTGATTAGGCAAAGTGGTTTTTATTATGAATCCCAAAAGAAATTAACACCTCTAGACTATATCTGATGTTTAATAGATAGAGTTCTGATCTGATAGTCATCTTGAAAATAGAGGAACTAAGAGATGTTAGCCCAGCAATGGCAAATCTACTTCATACAATGATGGAAATTGCAGTTTTTCTTGGTGATACAAAGATGAGCAGTACAGATTAAGCCATAACTATATCCATACTACTTGCATCTTGGGTGCTTGTGGCCTGGTTTGTTTAGTTTTATAATGTAAATTGATATCTAGAAGTGTTATCCCCTCTTCTTTTGTACTTTTTTTCATTACTTCTCTTGAGAATTTAGATCCCTTGTTCCTCCATGTGAATTTTGTTATTTTCCCCCCTCTGTAAAATACTTCTTTAATAGCTTAATTGATATAACAATAAATCTACAGATTAATTTAAATAGTTTTACCTACAACTATTTACTATCTTAGCCTGCTTTCAATGTATATCACAGAGATTTGGGATTCTTCTTTCAGACCTTCTCTTTCTTCTCTTACACTGTATAATAGGAAGAAATGTACAAACAAATCCTGCCACCTCTTATTCTTCACTTCTAGACTATGACTTTTTTTCTTCAAATGAAAGAAGATAATTTTCCATCTTAGTTTTCAAAAAGGAATGAAACAATCCTTTTTCTTTCCAATTGGGAGGTCCCAAAGTTAATTTACATATTGTATTTATTTACTTAACTCTCTCCCAGCCAAGCCAACTAAATGGAGTAACTTTTAAAAACTGCTTCAGCAAGCATATTATTTATAAATATTCTGAAATAACCTTATTCACAGAAGAATATTTTGAAGACATTGTAAATCCTCCTCTGAAAAGAAATTTAAGCTTCTGTCCTGACAGACTACATTAAGTCTTCCTCATCAGTGAAGTCACTATTCACCCAATCTCTTATATTTGAAATAATTGGTATTTTCTCCAACTTCCCCCCATCTTATATCAGTTAATCTGTCCTATTAATTCTAACACTATAACATTCATTCTCACAGCTATTTTTCTTATTAAAAGTTCAAATTATAATTCACATGAACTGGTACTATAACTTTAGAAGCATACATAAAAGAGCCACCATTTTGATTATGTTTGTCTTTTCCAGAATCTTTCTCTCTTTTCAGATATTTTACAAAGTAAGCAAAAATATAATAAAACAGTGATAATGTTTTCTAAAGTAAATATGTATCCCCACTCCACCCCTCAGAGATCTTTATGTATATGTATATATTTCTATTTGAGCTTGAAAGTGCTAGTGTAGAAGATAGATTGGAATACAGAGAATAAATGTGGAAAGATACATTAATACACTTGTCTCAAAAATTATTTGCCTAAGTCTGCCTTCATTAGTATAGATTGATATTCAGTGTTCCAAGCCCTTGTGAGGACAGAGTTGTTAAGAACTAGAGAGAAGAAACATCCTGATCTTCTTGGGTCCAATTTTGAGAAAGAAAATATGTGGTTACAACCTTTTTTCAAGTCTTTGCTGGCAAAGATCTCTCCTGAACTCTTAAATTATTTTATTTGGAAAAAATGTCTCACTTTTCTCTTTTGTTGGCTCTGCTCCTCCAGAATTTGATTTGAGGCATTATTGTAAAGTTGTTTGGAGGAGAATGTTAGAAGAGTTCATCTGGAACTGTGCCCCAATGGGGATATAAAGCTCAACATGTCCTCTGATATAGCAATATCACTATTGACTATATCCCAAAAGGGTCAAAGAAAAGGAAAAGGCCTTTATGTACAAAAATATTTATAGCAGTTTTTTGAATGATGAAAAAGAACTGAAAATTAAGGATACTCATCATTTGGAGAATAACTTAACTAATTGTGGCACATGAATAGGATGGAGCATATTGTTCTATAAGAAACTATGAAGGAGGTGGTTTAAAAAAAACTGGGCAAGATCTGTACAAAGTGATACAAAGTGAAGTGAGAAGAACTGGGATATCATTCTGTATAGTAAGCAATGTTATAGTATTATCATTTATGATAATTCTATGATCTAAGAGAATTACAAGGGAGTCATGATGAGTAAATCCTATCTACTTTAAGAACTGACAAATTATGAATACAAGTTGAAGTATAATTTATTTCACTTTATTTTTGTATGTATTCTTTCAATATGGTGAATATTGAAATCTGTTTTGGATGATTTCACATGTTTAATTAACATCATTTTCCTGATTTTCTCTGTGAGAAAGGGAGGGGTGAAAGGGAGCAAAATAATTTGGAATTCAAAATTTAAAAAATGTTAAAATAAACAAATAAATAAATGATTGATTTAAAAAGTTGAATGGAGAACTAAAGGTACATAGTTCCTTCTTTGGGAAGCTTTTCTTTTTTTTTTAATTTAATAGCCTTTTATTTACAGGTTATATGTATGGATAACTTTACAGCATTGACAATTGCCAAACCTCTTGTTCCAATTTTTCCCCTCTTTCCCCCACCCCCTACCCCAGATGGCAAGATGACCAGTAGATGTTAAATATATTACAATATAAATTAGATACACAATAAGTATACATGACCAAACTGTTATTTTGCTGTACAAAAAGAATCAGACTCTGAAATATTGTACAATTAGCCTGTGAAGGAAACCCAAAATGCAGGTGGGCAAAAATATGGGGATTGGGAATTCAATGTAATGGTTCTTCGTCAACTCCCAGAGTTCTTTTGCTGGGTGTAGCTGGTTCAGTTCATTACTGCTCCATTGGAAATGATTTGGTTGATCACAATGCTGAGGATGGCCAGGTCCATCAGAACTGGTCATCATATAGTATTGTTGTTGAAGTATATAATGATTTCTTGGCCCTGCTTGTTTCCCTCAGCATCAATTCATGTAAGTCTCTCCAGGCCTTTCTGAAATCATCCTGTTGGTTATTTCTTACAGAACAATAATATTCCATAATATTCATATACCACAATTTATTCAGCCATTCTCCAACTGATGGACATCCACTCATTTTCCCGTTTTTAGCCACTACAAAGAGGGCTGCCACAAACATTTGTGCACATACAGGTCCCTTTCCCTTCTTTATAATCTCTTTGGGATATAATCCCAGTAGTAACACTGCTGGATCAAAGGGTATGCACAGTTTGATCACTTTTTGAGCATAGTTCCAAACTACTCTCCAGAATGGTTGGATTCGTTCACAACTCCACCAACAACGTATCAGTGTCCCAGTTTTCCCACATCCCCTCCAACAATCATCATTATTTTTTCCTGTCATCTTAGCCAATCTGATAGGTGTGTAGTGGTATCTCAGAGTTGTCTTAATTTGCATTTCTCTGATTAATAATGACTTGGAGCATCTTTTCATATGACTAGAAGTAGTTTCAATTTCTTCATCTGAGAATTGTCTGTTCATATCCTTTGACCATTTATCAATTGGAGAATGGCTTGATTTTTTATAAATTAGAGTCAATTCTCTATATATTTTGGAAATAAGGCTTTTATCAGAACCTTTGACTGTAAAAATATTTTCCCAGTTTATTGGGGAAGCTTTTCTTTTTTATGCAACCCTAGACAAATATTTAGTTACTACAAGTAGGCTGATAATAGTCTCCTGTGAGGAGAGAGAATAGAAGAAAGAGTGGATCATAAATCACTTTGTAGAATCTGAAAAAGAAAACAAGCTGCCAATTAGCCTGAAAAAGAGGTAAGGTAGAATCCTTACACCAGAAAAATCTATCTTACAGTCTAAAAGTATAGCCAGTCACCCAGAAAAAAATCTCAGCTATCCACAGGGGCTAAGACATTCCTAAAACTTTTGTCCTCTTGTGAAACTTTGGAGAAAGGTAATGAAAGCAGATATAGTGTCACATTCAGAAATGGGAACACCTGAATTTGAATCCTGCCTTAAACATTTAGGCTTTGTGATTCTAGGCAAGATATTTAAACTCACTTAGCCCCAGATTTTTCAACTACAAAATAAGAATAGACCAACATTCATTGGTAAAATTAATCCCAATGACTCATTGTCTTGGTTTCTATGAAACTATGGAATTTCTCTTTATTCTAGTTCCCTTCAACATACTATCTACTTACTCTTATGAAGAACTAGTGAAATAATAACATGTGTAAGTGCTTTGTGAACTTCAAAACATTAAACAAACATAAGTCAATATCTTTTTTGAGATATTTAAGCATTATGATTGAAGTTTGGACGTGCTATTATCTATTATTTAAATTTCCATCTTTCCTTTATATATATATATATATATATATATATATATATATATATATATATATATATAAATGGCAAAAAAGGTTTCCTATTTCCTTGTCCAGGTCATTTTTTTTTTCACAGATGAGGAAACTGAGACAAACAGGGTTAAGTGACTTGCCTAACGTCACAGAGCTCGTAAGTGTCTGAGGCCAGATTTAAATTCATGATGATGAATCTTTATGATTCCAAGCTCATTGCTCTATCCACTGTGACACCTAGCTACAGAAATATTTCCCCAACCAGGTCCGAATATCTCTTTTAATGTATTTAAGATTGCATTAATTTTTTTTTTTAGCTGTCGTAAGTTGACTTGGATTAAGCTTGCTATCTCCTATGAAACTAAGGTCTTCCCGCTGCATTATGAACAGTCATCTAACTAGTTATTCCCCATCTCTTGCTTGGCCATTTTGAGGAAAATATTATTCTAGCTTGAAGGCAAAAAAAAAAAAAGAGGGAGAGAGAGAAGCAGACAATGGCAAATGGTACTCAAAGATAGATGGGATTTGCGCAGAAGGGGCCTAAGATTGTGCTTAGATCCCTTCTATTACACATCACCCTTGTTGTCATGTTTTATTACCAAGGGAAATTAAATTTAGAAATTAAATGTATACATGCATATGCAATATCTACAGCTATTTATTCCATTTATAAAACTGCATAATTGCAAAAGTTACCACCCTATTGGCTGTTCAAAAGGCATACTTGCTATATTAGATCTAGTCTCTTTATTCTTCTAACAGAAGAAAACGTAATTTTAGTTCCATTTAAATAAAGACACATATACATATATATGCCCTTTGGCTTTTCATATTTCTCCTAGATTTATGCCTCTTTAATTAAGTAATGTCTTAGGAGTAGCAAATCATAGGAGTCACTGCCAAACAAGCTTGAGTTAGGATAAATGAAAGTAATTTTTAAAATTTACTTGGTTTGCTTGTAGAGTATTTTAATAAGAGATAAAACTCTTGTATCTAGCACAGATATAAATTCTAAGAAGAATAGCTGTTTAGTCTCAATTTGGGTTTCCCTTAATCAGTACCTGATTGCAGTAAAATCAGCTTTTAAATAAGATATTTCATGTGTCTATGACTATGCATATAGATACATATAAATATAAATATACATGTATATCTTAAAACAAACTAAATAAATACAAGTTCTTTTTGCCATTAAATCAGATTAAATTAAATTTTTATGTTTTATATTAAGCAATGTCATAACTAAGTAAAATCTATCAGGCTTGGATTTTAATTTTCCCTGGTTGTTATTTAGTTTGCTATATCAAGATATCATGTAAAGCTCACATTTAAATATTTATATTATATGGGGATGAAATATAAAACCATGATAAGTGGTTTAGTATTTATTAAATGCTTTAATTAATTAATTATATATTTTGCATTATTAATTAAAATTAAATAAATAAAAATGTTATTGTTATAATTATGAACTAAATTCTAGTTTTGCCTATTTGATTGCTATTGTGATTACAGAATCATAGAGTCATATTTAGAGCTGGAAAGAATTTTACAGAGCTCAAGTACAACACACTCATTTTATAGATGAAGAAACTGAGCCCCACAGAAGTGAAGTCATTCATATAAAGTCACACTAACCGTAAGACACAGACTGTATTTGAACTCAAATCCTTCCACTCCAAATCTTTATGTTCTTGGTCCTTTGTTTTCAAAGGGGACCAATAAAATTATGAGGTAATGTCTTCTCTTGCACATAAATTGGATTTAAATGAGTAGAGTTGGACAGTCATAAATCTCACTCAGTTATCAAAGTCCAGTGTCACGACAAATGTCAGGATCACTGGTGATGACCCAGTATGCAGTGGATGCCCTTGACATCTTAAGTGTCTGACCAAGCGCTAAAGCTTCCATAACTTTCGTGGCTATTGGAACAAATTGCTCCCCTTTGCCTATTCCTCTAGGAGGTAGGGGTCAGGGGGTGTCTTCACATGATTGTAATTCTTATCCTTGCATCAATGGTAACTTACTTTTGTTGTGTATTACCCTAAATTTCATGAGTATTTCTATTATAATCATTGTTCTTTTAATCTTAGCTTTTGAAAGCCCAGGTCCTTGTTAAAAGGTACTCCAATAACTGATTTAGTTGATTTCCATGAAACAATGGAATTTCCTTTTATTCCAGTCCCCAGATAAAAACAAAACAAAGCAAAACAATAATTTTGTTATGAAGTTAGAAGACTTATGTTTGAATTCTGACCCTTGTACTTAAGGAGCATCAGCTCCTTATCTTCACAGTAGGGGTAATTATATTTGTATCATTTACCTTAGCAGGTGAGGAAAACATTTCGTAAATTGAAATGTGCTCTAGTGAGTTGGTCAGTGTGATGTTAATATTGGATGTTGCTCTGGGGATCATTTGATTTTTCCTTATGAATTTTCAAATGGAATTTGTTTTTCATTTAGCTTTTATATCCCTGGTATCTAGTCTAGTATTTTTTTTTATGTAGTGGGGATTTAAAAAATATCTCTGGATTAGATTGGATTTATCTACATTTATCCACAGAAGTCCTATGCCATTTGCTAAAAGTCAGTAAAATTGAGGCACTTATTTTAGGCAAAAAAAAAAAAATTCATATACACATGTGTGTATATATGTTTATTATCAGTGTGTGTGTTAATAATAATTGGTTCAAATTTGCAATTTGATTACTTCTTCTTGGTGTGGAAACCTCTTCCTCAGATAATTTACAGTCGTAAAGTATGGTCATGGGAGATTGAGAGTCTTACTACTCACATAGCCAATATGCACAGCAAATAGGATTTAAATTCAATTTTTCCTGATTCCAAAGCTGGTCTTGTATCCAATCTGGCAGGCTGATTATCATTAAAAGTATCAACTGTAATCTGTGATCAATGACACTAGCCTCCTTGCTGTTCCCCCTACATGACCTCTCATCTTCTGCACGCATAACTTTTCATTGTCTTGGAACTCTCTCCCTCCTCATCTCTGCCTCCCAGCTTCCTACAAGTATCAGATTAAATCCCACTATCTACCAAAAAAAAATTCTTTCTCAATCCTGTTTACTCTTAATGTCTTCCCTCTGAGATTGTCTTTATAGCATCTTTTACATATCTTCTTTGTAATAGTTTTTTGCATGTTGTCTCCCCTTTTTTCCTTTTCTTTGGGTCTCTAGGTCTTGGAATAATACTTGGTACATAGAAGGTGTTTGATAAATGCTTATTTACCTTGATTTTTACTATCCTAGATATGTTTGTGACTATCAGCGTGTTTTGGAGCCAGGATCCCCCTAACTGAAAAATCTGTCTTCAAGTTTTATATCTAATCTTAGAACTATCTGACAAAATATGTTTAGCTGCCAGAACAGTGCATAAGAGTAAGTCATATAACTTACTCATGAATTTCTAGGCCATGGAGGGTTTCTGAATTAACATGAATCCCTAGAATGATTGTTGGTAGCCAGAGCTGTGCACTGAACATCAGCATAACGTGCTCAGTGTGCTTGGCATTGCTTAGACAGACAAGCTGTCACATTCTGTATGAGCTGAATATTCTAGGGCTCTCCCTCTGTCAAGCAAAGTGGAGGGCGTTGCAATAGTTGAGTCTGGAGGTGACAGAAAAAGGAAAGGAATGTAATGAGTTCTACATTTAAAAAAGGAAATTTATAAATGTAAATATGAAGAAATTATTATATATATACATACATACATATGTATATATATATATTTATTATCTAATCTGAAAGCATCTTTGGACTGCTATTTCAGTAATAAAAGAAATACACACAGTGATTTTATAAACTCCATATCCACATATAGAGAAAGAAAAATACAGAATTAAGAGACAGAGACACAAAGACACAGAGGGACATGGAGAGTGACAGAGAGAAATAGAAAGAGAGGGTGTTAGGAAGACCATGCTCAGCAGATCTAGACTTGTAAAACATTTAAGAGCTTTTTGGGAAAATCACATTTCATATTGCTAAGCATTGACAAATACAAAGTTGTAGAATTGATAGAAATAAAATAATTATAGTATTTAAATTCAAGAAGAATTTTCAAAAATCAAGTTAATTAGTTAACAGTTCATATGAATTCATTCAACTTTATAAATAAAAAAGGAAGAGTTATGTATTTAATTTATCTAAATGACATCCTTGGCTTTCTTTAATACTTTGATCCCCTATTTCTTTAAGGAACTTTCCTAACTTTTAATTTAAAAAATAGATTGGTAGTACAAGAAAACTTTAAAAAATGTAAAAGAATGCCTTGGAAATGGTAGGTATTCGCAAGATTCTAGACTTTGGAAAGATTGGGTATGAATTATAGCTATTTGGTGCCACCTAGTGGTGAAGGCTTTTAAAAATAGTTTGATTAGAAGTGTGTCAGATTAGAAAAAATTCTGAATTTGAACCATTTAAAATAAAACCCATCTGACCAAATTGCTGCTTTGAAAAAAAAAAAAAAGGATACAATGAGAAACAATTTAACTTTTCATTATTCATTGCATTTAGAGGAAATCACCTCCTGTTAGAGGAAATCGCTTTACTTGTGCTTTTAATAAATTGGGGGTAAGATACATTATGCTTCATGAGAAGAATTATTCTAATTTAGCATCTGCAGGTAAGATTTTTTTTTGGCTTTTAGTATCAGAAGTTTTTTTTATAAAGCTATGATTGATATGAAGGCAAAGCCAGGGTCACACATTCATGGAAATAGGACTTTATCTGACTGACGTTATAGATTTCCTATTGGCAAATTGGAAAAAAAAAAAAAAAAAAAAAAAGATCATGGCACAGAGAACATGGAAAGTTCAAATGAATTATAGAACCTTTTTTAAGAATTAAGGAGAAAATTTCACCATGTTGAATTGCAATTTGTACTAACTCGAGTTTTAAATAAATGTGTTCTATATAATTCCCCAAATTTATCTTACTTTGCAACAAGGATCAATTAAATAAATGGGGCAGGGGAGAGCAAAAGGACAGTTCATTTGCGTTCACCAATATTTTAACCCTGAAATGTTAATATTTTTGAAAGCTCTTTTATGTATGTAAATCTCAAACTTCCTTTTTTTTTAAACCACATTTAAATTCCCTTCCTTTAGTTGATATTCCTCCTTTCAACATGTGTTAGAATTGCTTTAGGCTGAAATAAATATTTATTTAATTAAACATTTGATGCTTTCGAGGAGGATTTTTTTAGTTCCATGTCTGGTGGAAAAATATGAAAATATCCACATATATTATTTTAAAAAGCACTGTTTATAGAATCCAAGATGAATTCAATTATTTAAACTATTTTTGGATGTAATTCTCATTAAAGCATTTATTAAGAATGTACTCAATGCAAAGCACTGAAACTTCTAAATGATGTCATAGACAATGAAGTAATATCAATACCATACATACAGTCACCAAATGGTATAGCATCTAAATTCTTAAAGAAAAGTTAAATAAATTACAGGGAAACACAGACATTAAAAAGATTCTGGTGGAGTGTTTCATCTTTTCCTTCTAAGTACTAGATAAATCTAACCAAAACATAAGCAAGAAAAAAATTGTGGAAATGAATAGAATTTTAGAAAAGTTAGGTATAATAGACTTCTGGAGAAAATTGAATGGAAATAGAAAGAAAAACATCTTTTCTCAGTAGTACATGGCACCTGAAAAAAATCTAACTGTAATAAGGCATAAAAATCTTTCAATCAAACATAGGAAGTCAGAAATTTTAAATGCATCTTTTTCAGAATATAATGCAATAAAAATTACATTCAATGAAGGAATATGGAAACATAAGTAAAAAATTAATGGAAAACTAAATAAGGTAAAGAATGAATGGATGGATAAAAGAACAAATCATAGATATCATCCATGAATATGACAATATTGAGAAAATATGCCAAAATTTTTGGAATGCAGGCAAATCAGCACTTAGGGGAAAGTTAGTATCTTAAAATGTTTAAATTAATATAACAGAGAAAGAGAAGATCAATGAACTGGGCAGGCAACTAAAAAAAAAAACTAGGAAAAGAACAAATTAAAAATCCCTAAAAAAACAATGAATTGGAAATCCTTACAATTAAAGGAGAAACAAAAAAATTAAAGAAAAATACTGAACCCATAAATAAAACTAGAAGCTTGTTTTATCAAAAAAAAAAATGAAATAGATAAACCATTGATTATTTTGATCATAAATGATATCATAAATGAAAAGGGTAAATTTCGGCAATGAAGAGAAAATTAAAGCAATAATTAGGAAGTATTTTGGCAAATTGTATGCCAATAAATTTTACAATCTAGATGAAATGGATGACTGTTTTCAAAAATATCAACTGCCAAAATTAGCAGGAGAGAAAATAGAACCTTCAAAAAACCTTATCTTAAAAAAAAGAAACTGAACAACTTATCAATGAGCCCCCTAAGAAAAAACTTCCTAGGATCAGATAAATTAACACATTTCTAACAAACATTTAAAGAACAATTGATTCCAGTACTATATGTAAAGTATTTGGAAAAACAAGTGAAGAAAGAATTCTAACAAATTCCATTTATGACAAAAAAGTGTTGATGATACCTAAACCAGGAAGAGTGAAAACAGAAAAAGAAAATTGTAGACTAACAACTTCCCTAATGAATATTGATATAAAATTTTAAAATAAAATACTAGCAAGGAGATTATAGCAATATGTCACAAAGATCAAAAAGTATGAGGTGAGATTTATATCAAAAATGCAAGGCTCATTTAATAGTAGGACAACTATCATCATAATTGACCATATCAACAACAAAAAACAAAAATCATATGATTATCTCAAAAAATGCACAAAAAACTTTTGACAAAATGCAAAACTCATTCTTATGAAAGGCACAAGAAAACATAGGAACAAATGGAGCTTTCCTTAAAATGATAAGTGTTTATCTAGAATTATCAGCAAGCACTATCTGTAATGGAGATAATCTAGAAACCTTCCCAATAAAATTAGGGGTGAGGCAAAGATTCTTATTATCATCCCTGTTATTCAATGTTATACTAGAAATGTTGGATATTGCCATAAGAGAAGAAAAAGAAATTGAAGTAATTAGAACAGGAAATAAGGAAACAAAATTATCTATTTTTTTGCAGTGATATGATGGTATAATTGGAGAATTCTTGAGTATCTGCTAAAAACTAGTTCAAATATTTAACTACTTTAGCAAAGTTGCATGATATAAAATAAATCCTCATAAATCATTATTTCTTTATATTTTCAACAAAGTCCAGGAGCAAAATATAGAAAGAAAAATTCCATTTTAAATAATTGAAGACAATATAAAGTACTTGGGAGTCTATTTGCCAAGACAAACCCAGGAACTATGTGAACACAGTTACTTTTATTTTTAATATTTTATTTTACCCCAATTATATGTAAAAATAATTTGAACCTTCTTTTTAAGATATTTGAATTCCTAATTCTCTTCCTTCTGCCAGTCCCCTCTCACTGAAAGCAAAAATTTGACATTGAACATATATGTCCAATCATGCAAAACATATTTTCAGATTAGGCATTTTGTGAAAGAAAACACAGACAAAAAAACCTAACCCTTCATAACCTCCAAAATAAAGAAAACAAAAGATAATTTGCTTTGATTTGCATTGAAATTTCATTAGTTCTTTCTCTGCTGAAGGATAGCATTTTTTATCATAAGTTGTTAAGCTCATTGTAATGCTGAGAATAACTAAATCATTTGAACTGATCACTGTATAAGATTGCTGTTTCTATGTATATTGTTTTTCTGCTTCTGCTCACTTAATTTTGTATCAGTTCCGTGAGTATTTCTAGGTTTTCCTGAGAGCATTCTGCTTTCTTCTAGCACAATAGAATCCTATCACAATTGTATATCATAACATTCAACCATTCCCCAATTAATTGACATCCCCTCGATTTCCAATTCTTTGCTACCACAAAAAGAACTGCTATAAATATTTTTGGTACATATAGGTTCTTTCCCTTTTTGCTTTTTATCTTTTTTGGATACAGAGTTAGTAGCAGTTTTGCTAGTTAAATATATGCACAATTTCATAGCCCTTTGGGCACAGTTCCAAATTGCTTTCCAGAATGTTGAAATCAGTTCACAACTCCAAGAGGCCATTAATGTCTCAAATTTCCTCATATCCCCTCCAACATTTGTCATTTTCTTTTTCTGTCATATCAGCCAATTTGATAGGTTTGAGGTGACACTTCAAAATTGTTTTCATTTTCATTTCTTCAGTCAATAATGATTTAGAACATCTTTTTCATATGACCATAGATAAGTTTGATTAGTCTAAAAACTGACTGTTCGTATCTTCTTTAACTATTTATCAATTGGAGAATGGCTCTTATTTTTTACAAATTTGACTCAGTTTTCTATGTATTTGAGAAGTGAGGCCTTTATTAGATATTCTTGCTCTAATTTTTTTCACAGTTATAATTATTAATTGTATTTTCACTCTATTTTTCCTGTTTATCCTTCTCTCTCTCCTTTCACTCTGTCCATACTCAAAAGTGTTTAGTTTCTGACTAGTATATTTCCTCCTTCTCCAATCTATTCTCCCTTCTCTCAGCTTGTGACTCTTCTCAATTCCCCTTCCCCACCTACTTATCTGTAAGTTACAATAGATTTCTATACTCAACTAGTTATATATGTTATTCCCTCCTTGAGCCAATTTCAGTGATAGAGAGATTAAAGTGGTCTCTCCTGTTTATTCCCATCTTCCCTTCTACTATAAAAGCTCTTTTGTGTCTCTTTTATATTACATAATGTGTTCCATTTCTCAAATGTGGGAGTTCAGGAGTTTGGCTATAATATTTTGGGGAGATTTTTTTAAAGATCTCTTTTAGGAGGCGATCAGTGGATTTTTTTTTTTTCATTTTTCCCCACATTCTTGTTCTAGAATACCATCAGGGCAGTTTTCTTTGATAATTTCTTGAAATATGATTACTAATCTTTTTTATATCATAGCTTTCTAATAGATCAATAATTCTTAAAATTCTTTCTCCTTGATCTATTTTCCAAGTCACCATTTTCCCCAATGAGATATTTTACATTATCTTCTATTTTTTTATTCTTTTGGACTTTTATTACTTCTTGATACCTCATGGAATTTCTTGACCAATTCTACTTGGTTTCTACTTGACCAATTCTAATTTTTAAAGAATTATTTTCTTGATTGAACTTTTGTGCTTCCTTTTCCATTTGGCCAATTCTGCTTTTTCAGGTATTCTTCTCTTCATTGGATTTCTGTGTCACTTTTATCAGTATGCCCTTCTTTTTTAAGATACTATTTTCTTCAATATTTTTGTGCCTTCTTTAACAAACTGTTGAATCTTTTTATCTATGATCTTTCTTTCTATGATTATTTTTTTCTGTACCTCTCATTTATTTTAAATTTTTTTCTTTTTTCTTTTGCTGAGGCAATTGGGGTTAAGTGACTTGCACAGGGTCACACAGATAGGAAGTGTTAAGTGTTTCAGGTCAGATTTGAACTCAGATCCTCCTGACTTCAGGGCTGGTACTCTATCCACTGCGCCACCTAACTGCCCCCTCTCATTTGATTTTAAAAAAATAATTTTTGATCTGTTTCAGAACCTGAGATTAATTCACATTTTTCTTTGAGAGCTTTGGATGTAGTAATTTACAATTTTTGTTATATTTATTAACATTCTCTTTCATATTTTCCCCTAATATTTGAATGTTGTCTACCAGAAGTCATTTTGAGGCAAGGTAAATAAATAAAAATTGATAAACATTCCTCTCATTATTATGTCAGTGTAGATAATGTAGCTTACAAAAGTAAATAGAAAATCTTATAAATTAGGTGTTTTGTTTAGGGAGGGGCAAGGCAATTAGGGTTAAATAACTTGCTCAAGATTACACAGCTACTACATATTAAGGATCTGAGGCA
Organism: Sarcophilus harrisii; assembly: GCF_902635505.1. Classification (NCBI taxonomy): domain Eukaryota; kingdom Metazoa; phylum Chordata; class Mammalia; order Dasyuromorphia; family Dasyuridae; genus Sarcophilus; species Sarcophilus harrisii. The sequence goes on along the minus strand of NC_045430.1, from coordinate 159,582,015 downwards.
CTATTTGAACTCAAGTTCTTCTGACTCCAGGACTGGGGCTTTATCCACTGTGCCTCAGGCTGCCCTTTAAACATGGTCTTAAATTCTAGACTTTGCCTTTAATTGGCATTTCTTAAAAAGGGAAAATACAAATGTCATTAATTTAGGCAAAGGACATCAACTTAAGCACCAGTCAAGGCCACTGCATCTGGAATACTATTTCTTATAAAGTTTTATCAACTGACTCCAAAACTATCAACAGTAGCACTTATCCAAAGAAAGAGGGCAACCAACATTCTCCTAACCATAAATAGGACAATACAGGAGAGCATATTTATAAGATTGAAGAGAATTCACTGGTATTTGGGACTTTTCAAGTAAACCTCTAATGTGGGTGGGAAAGTCATGGGAAGAAAAGGAGATGAAGGACCCAATAGTTTATTTCTCCTGACAGATCCCTGAAAGTACAGGCATTAACAACCGGAGGTGAAATATTCTGTAAGCATCTCATACTCAAAATGTCCAAAACAAAACTCATTTTCCCCCCCAAGCTCACTCCTCTTTGAAATTCTCCTCTATTTGTTGAGAGTGCCATCATCTTTCCAGCTACACACTCTGACCACCTAGGTAGTCACCTTTTTCTTGTTTTTTCCTGTATCCTATATTTTCAATCAATTGCCAAGTCTTGCTTATTTTTCTTCCCCATATCTCTTGCATTTGTCTCTTCTCTACTCACATATCTATCACTCTAGTTCAGGCCCTCATTACTTCTTGTCTGGGTGATTGCAATTGTCTCTTAATTGATTTGCCTCTTAAAGTCTTTCTATTCTTCTATCCATCCTTTACATTTCTGCCAAAGGGATATTCCTAAAGCATAGACCTATGTTCTTATTAATAGCCACTTGTTAGTCTCCCTTTTGCTTTTAGGACTAATTGTAAATTCCTTTTGCATTTTAAATCCTTCCAAACCTGGCTCTAACTGACCCTTTTAGCCTTATACATTATTCCTTTTTAAGCACTGTATATTCAAGCCAAATTGGCCTTCTTGCTTTTAAGCAAACATTCCATCTCCTGTCTCCTTTTGCACAGGCTGTTTCCCACGCTTGGAAAGTATTCTTTCCTCAGTCTGGCTTGTAAATTCCCAGTTTCCTCCCCTACATGAGGTCTTTCCTGACTTAGTCAACAAGTAGTACCTATCCTTTAAAAAATTACCTTGCATTTACTTTCCCCCCCTACATTTTGTTTATACTTAAAAATGCATACATTTTCTCCATCTGTGGAATATAAGTGCTTTGAGGTGAAGGGCTATTTCATTGATATTTTGGCATCTCCATTGTCTAATATGCTGACTGGAACAAAATGAGTGGTTTAATAAATGTTTTGTTGATTGATTAATTGAAAGATGAGGAAGAATCATTATGACGTTTCTTAAGAAGAACTAGTCTTTTGCTTTTCTTTGTATCCTCAATGCTTACTTAGCATACTGCTGAGCACATAGTAGATGCTTAATAAATGTATATTGAATAATTGAATGCTTATGGGACCTTAGTGTTGTTTTAATGTACATTTCACTAATTTTTAGTGATTTGGAGCATTTTTATATGATTATTGATAGTGTGTGGTTTTTTTTTTTCTTTTGGCAACTCCCTGTTCATATCTTTTATTTATTGGAGAGTAGCTGTTGTTCTGTTTAGTTTCAATCAGTTTTCTCTCTGTCATGGATCAGAGAAACTAGATCTGCAAAGATTTTCCCCCTTATTTAACCATTTTCCTTCTAATTTTAACTATATTGACTTAATTTTTGCAGCACCTTTTCTATTTTAAATAATAAAAATTTTCTAATTTACCTCCTGTGATCCCTCAATGTAATGCCAGAGAAAATGAGGCAAGATAGAGATTAGAGAGTTTTTAATATTTTATTTGAAAGAGAGAGATTTACTGGGACCAAATGGATGCATGGTTTGGTCCCAGAGATGAATGAGACTATCGACTCCAAGAATTCAGCAGCCAATGTGAGTTCTCAATGATATATATATACACATGTGGCTCCAAGCTACCAAGGATAGACTGAGGCAGGGATGAAGTCAGAGTACTGAGAGCCAGAATGGACTATCAATCCAGTTCTGACAGGGTAGGGGGAGGCACTGGACATTCTGATAAGCAGGGAAGATTTGGGGTTATGATATTTAAGATAGAAGGTCTTTCTCCATATCTGGATCATGATTAGGAGGGAGTGGTGTTGTTGCAGGATTGATCAGAACAATTAGGAACTGAGGCAGAACAATTCAGGGAAACCGAGGCAGGACAATTTAGGAAAACTGAGTTAGGACAATAAAAGGGAACTATGGCACAACATCTATAATTATTTGGTTGAGAATTCTTCCTTTCGTCACAGTTGTAAAAAGTGTCTCTTTATCCTCTAACTTATTCGTATGGCCTTTTTGTTGCTGTTTAAATCATATATCCACTTGGGTCTTATTGTGCTTTGTTGTAAAATCTTCCAGAGTCCTTTCAAGTTTTCCAAGAAATTTTTGAGAAATAGCAAATCCCTTTCTCAGTGAATGGAGTCTTAGTATTTATCATTCCCTGTGCCACTATATTTATTACTTCTGCAATTATTACTCTATACTATGGTTTAAGATAGGGTATTGGTAGACTCTCTTTCTTTCTTGCTTTTTTTTTTCTATCATATACCTTGAGATTCTTGACCTTTTGTTCTTCCAAATAACCTGATTATAGAAATTCTATAAATAAATCATTGGTAATTTGATTGCTATGGCACTGAATCTGCAAATTAATTTGTGTAGTATTATTATTTTATTACATTGATGTGGCCTGATTATGAGCTATAAATACCTTAAAATATTTTGTTGTATTGTTTTCATCATGTTCAGCCCTTTGTGACCCCATTTGTGTTTTTCTTGAAGCCATTTCCTACACCAGCTCATTTTACAGATGAGGAAACTGAAGCAAACAAGATTAAGTGATTTGCCCAGGGGTCATATAACTAGTAAAGTTAACTAGTAAGGCAAATCTGAGGCCAGATTTGAACTCAGGAAGATGAGTTTTCCAAACTCCAGGCTTAGCACTCTATCCACTGTGTCATCTGGTTTTTTTCTTCAAATAATTAACTATTTTGTTTTGAATAGAAATGTCTTTTCTATTCCTTCCTGCTGTTTTTTTAAAAAGAATATATAGAAATAAAGGCTTTTCTTCATGTTCTGCTACTTTGCTTGATGTTAATTGTTGCAGTTAACTTTTAGTTGATTCTCAAGAATTCTCTAAATCATTTCAAAAAGTACTTTTTTTCCTCCTTGATTGTACTTCTTTCTTCACTTTTCTTTCCATGTCATAGAGTATTTCTAGAATGATATCAAACAGTTATGATAATGGACATTCTTATTTTGCTATTGTTTGTATAGGAAAAAGCTCTAACATTTTTCTATTTGAGTTGCTTTAGTGTGTACTCATGTGCACATGTGTGCATGTGTGTGTACTTGTGTGTGTAATCTATAACATTATTCTTATGTTTTGAAATATTTCAATATAGGGAATATTGAATTTATCAAAACCTTTTTCTGAATCTGAAATAATATGATTTTCATTGTTTTTGTTATTAACACGGCTAATTATGTCTATAATTTCCTTAATAATACATTAATCTTGAATTCATGGGAAAATTAAAATTTATCATTATTTTAAAATGTTGCTGATTTTACTTTACTAATATTTTGCTCAATATTATTAGAGATATTGATTGGCTTATAAGCTCCTTTCTCTGCTTTATCTTTTCTTGATTTAGGTTTCAAGATCATATTTTACTATTGAAGGAGTTGCATAAAATCACCTGTCTCTCTGTTGTTCCCCACAGTTTACCTTAGCAATATTTAAATTAATTATTTTTTTCAATATTTGATAGAATTTACATGTAAATCCATCTAGTCTTGGATCTTTCCTATTCACATCGCCTTTGGGCTTCATTTTTAATTTGTTTAAATTCTTTTTCTGATATTGGATTGGAGGGTAGGAAGTTTAGCTCCTGGAGAGTAATCCATGTATTTTTCACATCAGCAGGAAGAGGAGATCTCAGGGATAGAGATTACCTTTCTATTACTTTCATGGAATTTAGGATCAACAATCAATTGAAAGATTTTTATTGCCAAATAGTACAAACCCCTGAATTCTCATGGCTGCCTGCAGACTGTTCGAGGCTATTATATATTTTATCAAGTGGAATGGGCTGTGGTTGTGTTTGTGGGTGTGTGTGTGTGTGTGTGTGTGTGTGAGAGAGAGAGAGAGAGAGAGAGAGAGAGAGAGAGAGAGAGAGAGAGAGAGAGAGAGCGCATTTGTGGGAATCAAGACTTATTTATCATGCATATCCCAAACAGATCATCTCTAAGCTTCAATGTACTTGTATGAAATGCTAATTGAGCAGTAAGGTAAGATGCAAGGCCAAGAAACACTCTGAAATTTAAACTCTGAAAGTTTAGCCCATTTGGAATCAGAATTGATTCAGTCATTCATACCTATACTGTTAGAGTCCACTTTCTGACAAGCCACATCATCAATTCAGTAATACAGTTTTATTCACATTATTAAAAGTACAAACTTTTCAAATCACTAAATATCAATTGATGGTGATAATGATGTTCATACCACAGTGAGAGCTGGTTCAGGTATATGAATCTGATTAAGAAAAATTGTGATATTTCAATTCATTTGAAGTTGAAATTGATGAGTATGTTTTAAAAAAAATAAAGTTCTGATTAATGTTACAATGCAATAAATTTTGTTTATTTTTTATTTTGTATGTAAAATTTTAAGTAAATTGAATAGTATGTTGGAACTGGGGATAATAAAAAAGCCAAAGTCAGTAGTGAAATAGAAAATGAAGAAAGAGGCCCTGGGATTTTATAGTAAACTATGTCCAAGGGACCTCATCTCTTGATAGACTATTGATGTTTCAGAGGCACACAAATTATACTTCATGGAGCTCTTAGGGGTAAATGATCATCACAGTACATAGGAAATTGGATGTACCAATGCCAGTAATAGGAATTGAGCACCAGTTCCTCAAACACTGCCATCAAATCTAAACCTCAGTCAACATATTATAGTAGCCAACACTTTAGCACAATTTTGCAGAATTTAAAACATATGAACAAGAAGGAAATGATAGCACTTTTTTGTAAGTCACTTTTAAAAGTCTGTTTTTTATCATGTATTTCATTTGATCCTTAATTTAAAATTTAATGAAAAAGGTTTGTTTTTCAATCTTACACAAAGAACTTTATATCTAATTTCCACAAATACCCACAACATCTTAAGCTACATAATCTTATAATTATATTCAAAACAATAATGCATATTTCTCTAGTAATTTAAAGTTGTCAAAAAATTTTTTTTCTTCAAAAAAAAAAAGCCCTATGAGGTTGTCAGTGGGAATACTATTGTTATCATAGTATAGGGAAATAAACTAAGTATCACTGAGTGGGAGTATCTTGACAATAGTCACATAAGTAATAGTAAACATGTCAGTCAAGATTACAAAATGGCACAGAAATATCTATAATTGGTTAGATGAATTTATTTTGCTGCAAATTTCAGTCCCCTAATCCAATATCTAAGTCACCTTTGAATATTAAACAGTTACACTGAAGTTGCTAAACTGATGGTTTAAAGCCATGCCTGCCATCTCAGCAAATTTCTGTAGAGACAATGGACTAGGGTCTTTTCATCATTTATATAGTTAAGTTCCAAGATAATAGTTTTTGGGGCAGAATTTAATATAAATAGTATTTCAAGACCCATTTAAAATTATACTAAATATGTAAACAAAGAAATACATTCATCAATATGCTATCCCATTGGGTCCTCTGGCATTCTCTGCAAAGAAAATCATGTTTATGTCATTTCTATTTGCAGATCATAAAACAGAGTCTCAGAGAAGTAAAGTGATTTGTCCAATATCACACAGAATCCACCTACAATCGAACCCTGGCTTGATAACAAACGGGAGGATATGATACAGGACAAATTGTCCTCCCAGATGAAAACATCATCTGCCCCCTAAGTACAATAGTCATTTCATAGAAAATTGGATGGCCTTTTAAAAGTTTATCAAGCAGGAAAAAAAAAAATCTCATTTGCTCCTCACAAGTACCCCATAAGGTAGATAGTAGAAATATCATCCCCATTTACAGATCAAGAAACAGAGTCTTATAGAGGTTAAGTATCTCTGTCAATATAACAGAGAATCCACCCACAATCAAAGCATGGTTCAATAATATATGAGAGGTTAAGATAGAAGACAAATTGTCATCCCAGATGAAAACAGCTTTTGCCACCTAAGTGTTATAGTCATTTTTGTTGAAGATTGGATGCCTTTTAAAGTTTTATCAAGTAGGGGAAAAATGCTATTCAAGACTAGAATGATTAAAGGTAATCTATGACCCACACCCAATCACACACTTTGACACTCTGAGTCTATTTGTGCACCACTTCTCCCAGCTACGAGTTCCCTTTTCTTTTCTAGCACATACCATGGGAAGGATTCAGAATGGTGCCATTTTAAGGACTTTTCATCAGTAAATACGAGAATCATTCTATAATTGGATCCAGCAAGAACTAGAATTTTTGAGGGGCACCAAACTGGGACAACTCCCAGTTCTTCCATAATGCTTGCAAAAATCAAGTCTTAGTGTGGGGCAAACCTAATATTCCTAGAGATATGCAATACAATAAATCACCCACAAACACTGGAGAGTCACAACTGAACAACTACAAACACAAGCAACCAACTCATAATTAAAATTTCACACAGTTATGTTGAATAATCATACAGTATCAACTTGAACTAACAAAACATTGATTCTTACTCTTCTCCTTTCAGCATGTTCATTATAAATAACCAGCTAACTTGTTAACACTAACTTGTAACCATACTTACTCCACTAATGACCACACAATATTATTTTAGAGAGTCAGTTTCCTCCTCTATAAAATGATAATAATACTTTTGCTTTCTACATGTCATAAGAGAAGCAAAAATCTTAAATCTGTTGCATAATTCTAAAGTGCTACATAAATAAAGGTTAGCATTACAGTAAAAGCAAAACTCCCTTCTGAAGCTCTGACACACAATAGGAGCTTAATAAATATTTACTGAACTGAACTGAATTATTGTCCTGAGGTGGGGCAAGGGTTGGTGATGGCAATTAATTTTTATGTATAGGTATACAAGTGTTTCATCTGTGCATAGCTGTATTCCTCTCCCTCATTTTTTTTTTCAGTACCAATAATTCTGTTTTCAACAGAAACTGTGAGTTTTCTCCTCCCAGGTAGGTTTTTTTTTTTGACTACGTAAAAGAAATCATTTTCTGTCTCTTTTTGTATCTAATTTTAATCACTAATTGGGCATTGCCTCAAACAGTTCTGTTAAAGACCCTAATTTAAAAAGGCCAAGGCCTCCAACTACAATATCCTGGTGTGTCTCCAGTTGTCTTCATCTTCATCTTGTCACTGGACCCAGATGGCTCTGGAGGACTAAGGCTGGTGCTTTGCACAGATCTCCCTTATTCAGATCCAATTCATTTGCATCTCATAATATTATTTCCCTAATGTCATGGTTGTTTTGGAGAACTAAGGAACAAACAACAATAATCCCAACAATCTATATTCTATTTAATCTCAATTCTCTTTCTCTTATTCTGTCTCCTGACTAGAAGTAACTAGATTGCACAGTGGATAGAGTACTGATCCTGGAGTTATAAAGGAGTTCAAATAAGATTTTAGCCACTTCCTAACTATGTAACAATTTCCTAAAGTATAAAATATGGATAAAAATAATACCTGCCTTCCAGGGTTGTTTGGGTAGCTAAGTGGTATGTTGGATAGAGTGCCACACCTGAAGTCAGGAAAAATCATCTTCCTGAGTTCAAATCTGGCCTCAGACACAATTAGCTGTGTCACCCTTGGCAAGCCAACCCTGTTTGCCTCCATTTCCTAATCTGTAAAATGAGTAGGAAAAGGAAATGGCAAACCCCAAATGACATCATGAAGAGTCAGAAATTGTTGAAAAATAACAGAACAATTCAGAGTTGATGTGAAAATAAGTGGAAATAATCTACATAAACATTGGATTATAGTAGGCATATAATAAATTCTTACTTAGTTCCTTTAGTTATTCATCTTCCAGCTTCTTTATTTTAAATATTGTTATCCCAAAAAGCTTTGCCTTTAGTCTTCTGCTTTGTCTGTAATCTCTTCCTTAATTGTGTAATTTACTCTGATGGCTTTTTCACTTTCATTTAGGAAAAATCTATATTTTCAGTTCCATTTTCTTCTTTTCTAGTACATTTCCAACAACTGTATATCTCTACATATATTCTTGTCCAATATTTCAAATTAAAAGAGCAACTCCTTCTTATCTCCTCATTTCTGTTAATGATACATCATTCTTCCAATCACTCAGCTGGTGATAATAAGCCTGTTAAAACAACATTATTTCATTATTGAGTACTCCATTTATCTAGTCCCTCACATACAATCATAGCAATTCACACATATCAGTCAATCAATTTGCCATTCAATCAACAAGTATTTATTAATATGCTAAATATTACCTAAACTCTAAAGTCACAAAGAAAAGACCTCTCCTTACCCTTAAAGTAGTCACTCTCTAAAGAGCTGCCTACAAAATAAAAGGAAAATACCACTAAAAGGTTTACAAATGCTTTACATACATATGTTATCTCATTTAATCATCACAAAAATTCTATGAAAAAGGATAAAGACTAGTTACCAAATCCTGTTGATACTAACTCATCCATATCTTATACCTATTCTTTTACTTTGATCTCCATCCACCAACTTAGTACAAGACTTTTTAAACTTTCATTTAGACTATTGTAAAGTCCTCCTGACTAAATCTCCTTCCTCCCTCTATCCCACTCATATATTTTCCAAAATCCTAAACTGGGCCATCTCCACTATCCACCTTTTCTGCTCTCATATTGCTGAATGTTGCTAGTCCAACAACTATGCTGATTGGGTTCATTGTAGATAGAAATTCTTAAAGCATAGTCATCAGTCCAACTTCTTTAGTCTGACATGTAAAGTTCTTCATGCTCTAGAACTTGTACATGTCCCAGAAATGGAGTTGCATTGTAACTAGATTACTTCCCAAACAAGTCTACTTCAAAGTGAATACAAATAGTAATTGTTTTTGTTTGGGCCAGAAATCCTGAGAGTCTTCCCCTCTCAGATTGATTATTATATCATCTTTTTTTTTTTTTTTTACTATGTAAAAGAAGCCATTCTCTCCTGCATTTATTACCTAGCCTAAATCACTGATTGGGTATTGCCTCAGTCAAACAGATCTGTTAAAGACCTTAGCTTAAAAAGGCCAATGTCTTCCACTGGTTTCAGGGCCATCTTCAGTTGTCTTGATTTATATCTTTTCAGTGGATCCCCATGACTCTGGAGGAGAAAGTGAGACTCGTGACTTTGCACAGCCCTCCCTCATTTAAATCCAATTCACTTGCATGTAATAGCATTGCCCCAATGATGTCATAGTATTCTTTGGGAATGAAGGACAAACAGCATCTTTCTGGATCCAGGCCTTTTGTCATATTATTGCTTCTCTTAATTCTGTTCTCCATCCCTATTTCTGCATATCAAAATTCTATCCATCCTTCAAGTCTTAGATCAAGTGTTACCTCCCTTTATGAAGCCTCTCCGTAACTCTGAAAGGAAGTAGTCTTTCTTTTGACTTGTGTCATATTTTCCTTTGTAGCACAGATTTTGTACGTGTTTCCCTCATTACTTGATTTCCGTCTTCTTGAAGAAAGATAATTTATCTGTGTATAGATCACTCATAACACTGTTCATCCCTAGTCTAAACCTTGACTACTGGAAACATGAAAGGGACAGAGAATAAGAAGCACAAAGGATGATATCCTGAGCTCAGTGCTCGTCCAGTAAGTTTAAGTTTAAGCTAGTTCTTATTTCCAGTACCCAGTCCAGGCAAAGGACTCTAACATCTAAGCACTGGAGATACAAAAAGTTGCAGAAGCCGATCTCTGCCCTTAAGGGGCTCACGATTTAATAATTTAATAAGGGAGACAATAAACAAATGTACAAAGGTGATATACACAAAATAAATGGAAAATAACCCACAGAGGCAAAACCCTAGAATTAAGAGGGGTTATGAAAGTGTTCCTATAGAAGATGAGGCTTTAATTGAGCCTTAAAAGAAGTCAGGGAAGCCAGGAGACAGTGATGAAAAAAGGAGAGCACTGCAGACATGGAGGACAGCCAGAGAAAATGCTCAAAGTAGAGAGATTGAATGGAAGAGGAAGAAGTCCAGTGTCATAGGGTTGAAGAGTACCTGGTGTGAAGTAAGGTATAAGAAAATTGGAAAGTTGGGAGAGGACTAGATTATGAGAGGTTTTGAGAATTTGCATCAGACCCTGAAAATGATATAGAGCCACTGGAATTTACTAGGGTGGGAGATGATGTGATGAGATTTGCATTCTAGGAAAATCACTTTGGCATATGAATGGAGGATTGATTAGAAGGGGGAAAGGTTTTAGGCAGTAGGCTCACTAACAGATATTGCAACAGTCCGAGTTGTAGCAGAATCAGAGGGGAGGAGACATTTTGAAGAGATTTTGCAAAGGTAAAATTGACAGGCAAAAGATTGCCTATGGATAGTGAGACATAACGAGGAGTCAGATATGACATTTAGTTTGTAAGCTTGGGGAACTGGAAGGACACTGATGCCCTCCACAAATAAGGAAGTTTGGAAGTGGAGAAGGTTAGGGAGAAAGATAATGAGTGCAGTTTTGGACATGTTGAATTTAAGGTGTCTGGGTGGTAGTGTAGGGTATATAGGAGATGAATACTTTGGACAAGGATGGCAGAGGTGATAAGAACTATGAGCTGCAACAATCCTTGAAAGAGACAGTACTTGCTTTTAGAAAGGGATATTTACTGAATAGATATAGCAAGACCCCAAATAAAAGACATCCCTTGTCTCCATACCAAGGCATATTCTCCTCTGTATCCAAGACATATCCCTCTGTTTATTTTGCTTTTTGGAGAGGGTGGGTTCAAACACAAATCTGTTAGAAATATTCTTCCCACAAAGTTAATTTATGAGTGTGGAGTAATCAATATATATGGTGCCTCATCTTTTGAGTTGATTTACTGCTTAACTGAATCGGTTACTCAAGTGTCTTCACAGTGCTAGTTCTTTACATTGATCAGCTGCTTTTGCTGATGCCTTAGGCTTGTGATCCCCAAATCCTCACAACTTTCAACAATAACAACAACAACAACAAAAACCCGTAAAAAAAACTGAGGCAGAATTCTGAGAGGTTTCAATTTATTAGGAAACCAGTGGTCCCTAAAAAAATTGGATCCAACACTAATCCCACTGTTATGGGCCAGAACTCTAAAATTGAAACTTACTACTTACTTACAAGTTACTAACTAAGTGGAATTGATGAGACAATGGTTATCTAGTTTGGCTTGGTGCTTAATAGTTCTCTAGTTCAGTTCATGTACTTAGTACTTAATATAGTTCTACAAGATTTACACCTATGATAAGAGAGCATATAAGCTCGGCTAAACTCAGCCAGAGGTAGAGACAGAGAAGACAAGAGAACTGGAGGCAGGAGCTTAAGCTCTCAGAACCAAGGGAGAGAGATTTATTTCCATCTTCATCAGCACTGTGGTGGCAGGCCTGTCCTCCTTAGTTTCTCCACTGAAACTAAGACTCCCAGAAATCCTTTAAGAAAGCTAACTGGGCTCCAGGAAAGGAGACAAGACTTAGAAAGAGACAATAAAGGATTTGGACTTTAACACCTGGCTGTTCTTGTGGTGATTACTTAACTAAAACGAAGGCTGTGGCGTCTGAATGTGAGAGCAAGAAACTACATCTGTGAAATTAAGATAAGTACAAAAAATAGTTAAGGAAACTTTGTAAAGGGCTAAATTAGTGCATTAGTGAAAATAAGTTGTATAAATCTCTGCCTTTAATATTTATTTAATGGGAAAAGCCACCCTTATAAAATCTGAAGGCTCTATTTTGAAAGTTTTTGAATTTCATTTTGTTGCATCTATTTTCTTTACCAATCTTTGTTGAGTGGGCTGAAAAAAATTATATAAATATATATATATTCTATTTTTCCCCCATTTTCCTTCTAGTCCTGTGATTCCACCAGTGCAGAAAACTAATTAGGGAGGAGATTTCATTTACCTATATGCTATTAGCAATTGCTCTACAACTTATAGCCTTTCAAAGTTTTTTGGGCTCTTCAACTCAGAAGTTAAGTGAGTTGTCCAGGTTCATACAGCAAGTATATGTTAGATGCATAGATTTCTGACTTCAACATTCACTCTAGACTCACTATATAATACTGCCCTTGGAATGTTCTCTAAAAATGTATAATTATTTTATGGTCTTGTTTAGGATATGGCTATCAGAACTCTCCACTTTACTTCTTACATAGGACACTAAGAAAATTCATTAATAGAACATACTATTCAAGAGTCTTAAGTTGGCGATACGTTTTTTGTTAGCAAACTGAAGAATCTATAGCATCTATAAATATATCTTACTTTCAAAATCATGATGATGCCTTATGTTACTTCTTCCAATATAATATCCTACAAAAATATATTATTCTTTGTGCACTGGATATGTTGCAAAATTTTCTTCCTTAAGATGTCATACATTTTAACTGGTTTAGAGACTTACGACATAATAATAAATAGTACAGTAAGTTCTTAAGTACTTGAGTCTCCCCTCAAAAATGCTTTCATATAAAGAATTGTTCATATGTGCTCATTTTTTTCATAGATTCAATTTTATGCTACAAAGAGTCTATTCCTAGGACATGGCATTTCCTTGAAGTTGTGCAGAAATTCTTGGTGAAAAATAGTACCATTTGAAAAACTTCATATTTTGCTTAAAATGCCATCAAATTAAATTCCTGTCTGTTCATTTTAAATTTCCCACAAGGAATAATTATGCTTTCCCTAAGATATAAAATCTTTAAGAATGCATCTTTCACTGCAAACAAGTTTGTAACCTGATATTCATTATTTCTATTTAAATTAAATGTTAAAGAAAAAATTCTCTTCTGCCCATTTGACTTCATTAAAATTTACATCCTTTGATAAATTACAATACAAATAACTGGTTCAATCCTACAACCAAGTTTCTCTAGCAATATTTGACAAGAGTTTACTGGTGGGTAGTTGAGGTAAGAGCTCTCTGAAAGATTTTTCTTTTGGAGGACATCAGAAAGGAACATTTCGTAAATTCAAACCTTCATCTATTGCCAACTTAATCTTTAATTTGAAAAGAGACTTTATGGTGATTGACCAACACAAAGACTAAAAACTTCCCCAAAGTAGCATCCCTGATACATGAAATTGTTGTTGAGAAAATTTAAAATGATCTAAATCACTATTGATTGGAGAAATGCAAATTAAAACAATTCTAAGGTACTATCTCATACCTATTATATTGGCAAATAGGATACAAAAGGAAAATGACCAATGTTAGAGGGAATGTGGGGAAAATGAGACACTAATACATTGTTGGTAGAGTTGTGAATTGATTCAACCACCCTGTAGAACAATTTGGAACTATGTCCAAAGGGTTATAAAACCATGGATATCATTTGGTCTAGCATTGCTCCTACTGGGTCTGTCTTCCAAAAGAGATAAAAAACAAAAAGGAAAATGACCTATACATACAGAAATATTTATAGTGGCTCTTTTCTGAAGGGCAAAGAATTGGAAATTGAGGGGATATTCATCAATGAGAGAATGGCTGAACAAACTGTGGTATCTGATTATGATGGAATACTATTATGCCATCAGAAAGAATGAACAGGATGCTTTCAAGAAAAACCTAGCAAGACTTCTCTGAGCTGATACAAAGTAAAATGTACTGTGTACAAAGTAACAGCAATATTGTAAGATGATCAACTGTGAATGACTTATTTATTCTCAGCAGTTCAATCATCCAAGACAACTTTGAAGGATTTATGATTAAAAATGCTATTCATATCCAAGGAAAGAATAGATGGTCTTTGAATATAGATTGAAGCATACCTTTTAAAATTTTATTTTTCTTGAATTTTTTGTTTTGTTTGTTTTTATTTTGGTCTATGTTTTCTTTCATAACAGCTGTTATGGAAATGTTTTGCATGTTTATATTATTACAAGATTATATAATAGGTATCAAATTGCTGCTCTCTCAATGGGAGGGAAATGGGAAGAGAGGAAGGGAGAAAATGTGGAACTCAAAGTTTTAAAAACAAATGTTAAAATTAATTTTTACCTGTAACTGAGGAAAGTAAAATACTAAATAAAAAAAAATCAAAAATGGTTATTTGATTTTCTGCTCAAGCTATTCGATTCCTAATATCATCCTGCATGATTAGGTCAAATTCTTTAGTGTAGTAAGGGATTGGAAAGCTGATTATCATTGTTACCTACTTATTAAAAGAACTTTAAGCCAGACACAGAACATGATAGATTCAAAGAGAATTTCATCAGAATTTCAAGCGAGGAGACTCTTCTGATGTAGAACAACAACTTTTAATTTTAGAGAGTTTTGTGAGGTATCAAAGATAAAGTGACTAGCCAGGCATAGGTGTGTTTGAATGTGCCAGCACACACAAAGGTTAGCATTTTTATAGTTGTTCAGTTGTTTCAGTTGTCCTTGACTCTTTGTGATCCCATTTAGGGTTTTCATAGCAAAGATACTGGAGTGGTTTGCCATTTTTTTCTTTAGCTCATTTTGCAAATGAGAAAACTGAGGCTAACAGGATTAAGTGACTTGCCTAGGGTCACACAGTAAGTACCTGAGACCAGATTTTAACTTGGGAAAAGGAATCCTCCTCCTGACTCCAAGCTTGGTGCTTCATCAACTATGTCAACTAGCTGCCGAATTAAAATAGACTCTTATTTTTACCTTCAGGGAAAAGACCAGTGGCTGGCCCCAAAGTATGTAGGTGTGTGACTGCCCCATCTGTCCATGCTTGTGCAACCAGTATATCTCTAAGGTAGGATTTAAATCAGTCTTCCTGACTTTGAATCTGGCAAGCTATTCAATATGTCATAATAGCTCCCATAATAATCATTACAATAGCAGCCAGTTAAATCAATTATCATAGACTACCCAGATGGCAGTGAATTGGCAGAATGCCAGGAAGATTAAGGGTTCCTCTTATATTGTCATCTAGCCCATGTATATTTATATAGAGGAACATCTTTGATTCCTGAAAATTTTTCTGGATTAGGGTTTTGTCTGACATTAGAAGGTTTCATCTTCATGATTTAGAGCATGGTCTTCTTCTGGCATCTATGTTCTATTGATTATTGGGTTCTAGAAATGATCATAGAAAGGATGTTCTGAAAAGGAAGATTGAATGTTGGCCATGGAAAATGCGTATTCATCCAATGAAATGACATAATATAGAGGGGAAAGAATGAGAAACCTAGCAAATACGGTTTAGAGAGTGCTCACAAACTCACAAACTTCTTTCTCAGAAGGCAATATTCCAGTGTAACCACTCTCTTACAATGGAAGAGGTATATAGTTATCTGCCAAAAGATGAGAGCTGTCACTTGAAGTGACTGCTGGAAGATAGGCAAAGTGATGCATTACTGATAAAACTGTGAAGTTGTCCACTCAACTTCAATTTGGAATTCTGTGAAAGAAGGGACTAAATTTTCCAAACTCTGACCCAGCAATATCATTACTGAGCATCTGCCTAAAGGAAATCAAAGATAAATATGAAGCTTTAATATATCCCAAATAGTAATATTTTTGTGGTAGTGAAGAATCATAAACAATGAGGGTAATAATGGCATCTATCTCACAGAGCTGCTGTGAGAATCAAATCAGATAATATGTGTAAATCACTTTGCAAATCTTAAATAAACATTATATGAATGTTAGTGTGTTTCTGCTTTGAACTTGGTTTGGAGGGGATGTGGAGAATTGAATGCTTTTGGGAGATTTGATTAATGGGTGTTCAGATATAGCTGCTGACTCAGTTAAACAATTATTAAACAATAATAGCTAGCTAATACCAAACATTTATAAAGCTCTTACTATGTTTATATATAGCATATATACAATACGTTAGATACTGTATATATTATGTATTTATTATATACAATATAATATATACTGTATATATACATGTACTTGTGTGTGCATGTATATATATATATTACTAGATTACAAACTCTACTTCTGGTACATTCTTGAAGTTTGCTGATTTCCAAGGTATAAATACTCAAAATGAAAATTTAACAGTTGGCTCTTAAGAGTTATAAACCGTCTCCACCAGACCAGACCCTTGGTTATGTTGCAAAGATTGCACACTCTTTCACTTAAAAAAAATCACATTCGTCTATCGCAGTTCTAGGATATTTGTTTAATTCTATCTTGGGAGAGGGGAAAATATCGGTTATAAACTTTTTTTAACCTTTTTTGTTCATTATTTTTAAATAATGGATAATTTAAAAAAATAATCTGTCCCTCTTACCAACACCCTCCTCCCAACTGAACTTTTTGAAAATTGAAAAATAAATCATAAAATATATAGCTACATAGCAAGACAAATTTCCACATTCGTTAGGTCCAAAAATACACATCTCTTTCTATATTTCAAGTTCATCAACTCTTTGTCAGGAGGTTAGTGACATCTTCATTTTTTTTTACTTGCCATTGATCATTGTATTGATTATAGTTTCAAAATCTTTTTTTCTCTAATATTATTATATAAATTTTCCTCCTTGTTTTACTTTCCTTTTTGTCATTTCATAAAGGACTTCTCAAATTGTCCACTTCAATATTTCTTATGATCCAATAACATTCCATTATATTCATGGGCTATAATTTGTTTAGCAATTACCTAAAAAGAAAACAGTCCTTTGGTTTCCAATCTTTGCCAATATAAAAAGAACTGCTATAAATATCTCTGTACCTATAGATCCTTTTCCTCTTTCTTTGATTTCTTTGGGTACATTGTAGTCTAGCTGGATCAAAGACTATGCAGTTTATTAACTTTTTAGGCATAGTTCCAAATTGATTTCCAGAATAGTTGGACAAATTCACAACCCTACCAACAGTGCTGTGGTTTTCCATTGACCCTTCAACATTTTTTATTATCCTCTTTTTTCATCTTTACCAGTCTGATAGGTGTGAGGTATAATCTCAAAGTTGCTTTAATTTGCATTCCTCTCATTATTTAGTTATTTTCATTAATAGTTGTTTAAAGCATTTCAATATGATTGTTAATAGCTTTAACTTCTTCCTTTGCAAATTGTCTTTTATATCCTTTGACTATTTATCTATTGGGTATTGGCTCTTATTTTTGTAAATTTGACTCAATTCCTTATATGTAGCTTAAAATATTCCTAAGACTTCTGGGATACTCTGTATCTTGGAAATGAGATCTTCATCAGAAAAATTTGTTATAAAAGATTTCCCTCTAGTTACCTTTTTCCAATTCACATTTTTAATAATTAGATTTTTTTTGCAAAAAAAGTTAACATTTTATTATTTATTTTATCATGTATGACCCTATCCATCACTTATTTAGTCATAAATCCTTCTATCCATATATCTAAAATATAATTTCTTCCTTCTTTAATTTCTTTCTGATGTGACCTTTTATATCCATATGGAGTTTATTTAAGGTCTCTCCTAGGTGTAAAACTATGATTTTTGGAGGTTTAAAAGAAGCAATGATTTCTGAATCTCTGATTTTGCTATAAAAAACATTCTCTCTCTTCCTTCGTGTCAGAATATATGTGAGAACTGAAGAATCTTAAAGTAAATAAAATGGAATTGGATTAGACAGAAAAGACAAGGTATTCTCAATAATCTATTTAGAAATTTAAATATATTGGTGACTTTTAGCACAACATTATAAAAAAGCCACTTATTTAATAATCACATGATATGGTAGATAAAAAATGTTTTCTGTAATGAAATTTTTATTAAAGCTTTTTATTTTCAAAACATATGCATGGACAATTTTTCAACATTGACCTTTGCAAAATCTTGTGTTTAAATTTCCCACTCTTCCCTCCACCTCTCCTCCAGGTGGCAAGCAATCCAATACACACACACACACACACACACACACGCACCCCCCCCCCCCACACACACGCACACACACACACACACACATATATATATATATATTAAACATGGTAAAAATATGTGTTAAATCCAATATATGCATACATATTTATACAATTATTTTGCTACACAAGAAAAACCAGATCAAAAAGGGGAAAAAAAGAGAAGGAAAATGAACTGCAAGCAAACAACAACAAAAAAAGTGAAAATGCTTTCTTGTGATCCACACTCAGTTCCCTCAGTCCTCTCTCTGGGTGTAGATGGCTCTCTTCATCACAAGATCATTGGAAATGATCTGAATCATCTCATTGTTGAAAAGAGCTACATCCATCAGAATTGATCATTGCCTACTCTTCTTGTTGTCATGTATAATGATCTCCTTGTTCTGCTTCTTTCATTTAGCATCAGTAAATGTAAGTTTTTCCCGGCCTCTCTGAAGTCATCCTAGTGATCATTTCTTATAGAATAATAATATTCCAGAAATTCATATACCATAACTTATTCAACCATTTTCCAACTGATGGGCATCCACTCAGTTTCCAGTCTCTTGACACTACAAAAAGGGCTGCTGCAAACATTTTTGCACATGTGGATCCCTTTCCCTCCTTTATGATCTCTTTGGGATATAAGCCCAGTAGAAACACTGCTGGATCAAAGGGTATGAACATTTTGATATCCCTTTGGGCATAGTTGTAATAAACTTCTTTATCTAAAACCTATTAAAAGTATATCATTCTATATCTAAGTTTATTTATCTAAAATAGTAGATAGTAGATTAGGTACAGGGAATGGATCTGGGTTTTCATTGATATAGGAAACATCTGAAAAGTCCTTTTCTTAATGCAACTCTGTACCTTCTCTACAACCTTTTTCTAGTCTTAAAGAGTTGCAAATAGAATCATACTAGAAATATAACTTCGTTGAAAAGCTTTAGATTTGAACACACCCATTTATAAAGTCTGTAACTTACTCATAGTAAAAACTCTTTCTTCAATTTAATATTATCAAAAATTTCAACCAGTTAAGCAATCAGCTGGCAGCTGGCAGCTGTGTTTACCCAGAACTCCTTGAACATCTTTGTCTGCCAATATAACTTAGCATTATCATATGTCTAAGTTTGAAATCTATTTTTAAATGCAGTTTCTGTTATAGAACTGCTTTGCAGCTTAATGCACACTCTTGACTCTTTCATATTTCCCCAGTTTTTAAATTCACGTGCATTCTAATCATCATATATCTAGTGCATTTATATGTAATTCATTGAATTGAGTCAATGGAAAGGTGGAATCAAAATTTAAAGGCAACCAATTCCTTAAATAATATTTTATTTTTCTGCAATTACATGTAAAAACAATTTTAGCATTTCTTTTTCTTTTTTTTTAGTTTTGAATTGCAAATTCTATCCTGTTTTTCCCCTTCCTCCCTCCCTGAGACAGTAAGCAATCTGTATTGAAGGCAATATATTTTATTTATTTATTTTTATGGAGATAAATATAATTTTATATTATGTTATTTTTCTACATAGTATTTTTTCCAAATACACATAAAGATAGCTTTCAATATTTATTTTTGTAAGATTTTGTGTTCCAATTTTTTTCTTCTTCCCTCCCTGCTTTAATTCCTTCCTCCCAAAGACAGCAAGCAATCTGATATCAGTTATACATATATAACTAAAGGCAATAAATTTTTAAAGTGTTAAAACATTCTATTTGTCAGGTAACATTATTCTGCAGAACTTCCTTCCTTTCTAACTTTAAATGAAAATGATATAGCAGATTAAAAAGGCATTTTTAAAAAAGATGTAGTATCTTTGGTAAACCTGATATTAAGAAAGTAATTTTTTTCAGTCAGTTTGAGGTCGTCATTTCTGATACTTCTTATATATTGATATCCTGCTTCTTATATTATTGCTCTTTTATGTCTTTTTATTTCCAACTTGTTTTTGATGTAGGCAAAGACCACTACCAAATTTGTTTTAACTCGTCTTTAACCTTTTATATTTCAATGTATGATTTCATCAATGTGAAAATTCTTGGTTTGGAAACTATGTCTCCTGATGCACGTTGGCAAGTTATTTATTTGACAGAGAGCTGCTTCTTGGGCCATTTCATTTTACTATTTAAAGTCCCTGGAATAAGTTCTATTTCCTTTTGACATTGGTAAGAACCTCCTATGTATAAGATAATGTTCTAGGTGCTGGAGATCCAAGGATGAAAAAGACCATGATTCTTTTCTAAAAGAAGATTAGGAGACAGATTATATACATTACTGATATAATTGGTCAGGAGACCATTATGGGTATAGCTAAAGTCACAGCCCAAGAAAGAAAAGAGATTCAAAGAGACAGAAAAAAAAATCACTTCTACCATCAGGGATTAAGTAAGAATCCATAAAGAATGTTGTCCATGGGCTTGGCCTTGAAGAATTTCATTGAGTGAAGGCAGTGGTGTATTGGTAAATGTTTAATAAAGGACAGTTAAAAAAACCTCTAAAATACCCATGATGCATTTTTAAATTTAATCTTCATTATTCACATTTTCTTTTTCACTTTAATCTGTACAATCAGAAAAACTATAAATCAAGCCTTGATTTATAGCAATTGCCAATTCTCAAAATGTAAATGGTCCTTAAAACTTTAATAGTCATAATGATTTTTAATACCTAACTGGGTGAAGTGGTGTGTGGAGTGTGTGTGTGTATGTGTGTGTGTGTGTGTGTGTGTGTGTGTGTGTGTGTAGAGTCTTTTAGAGGTATGATGGAGCATGAAGTTGGGGAAAGGACAGTTTTAAGAAACTGGCAGAATTGGAGATGCTATCTGGAGAAATGAAAATTTGCATAGGGCAAGATTGTTGTTGTCAAGTATGTGAAGGACTTTGATGTAGAAGCATTATTAGTTTTCTTTTTCTTTAGTCCAAAGAACAGAACTACAAGCAATATGTAGAACTTGCAGAGAGAAGATTTAGATTTTAGTATAATGGAAAACTTCCTAATCATTAGATCAAAACAGAATGACATTCTTTAGGTAGTGATAGGTTTCCTGTAAATAGAGAGCTACTTCAGGTTAAGGATTTTCCTTTCAACTGAGAAGATTATAACAATTTAACTGATGAAAGACAGCTAGGTGACACCCTGGATAGTGTTTTAGATTTGAGAATCAAGAAGAGTTGAGTTTAAATCCTACTTTTAGATATTTCCTTGTGTGACCCTAGAGAAGTCACTTAACCTCTGCCTGTCTATTTATTCATCTATAATATGGGGATAATAACAACATATCTCCGGGATGATATGAGAATAAAATCAGTTAATATTAGTAAAGTGTTTTTCAAACCTAAATTCTAGCTATTATCCTCATGAAAGTACTTCTAGGCGCTGGACTGTGAACCATAATAATAGTGTTTTCAAAATCTTAGAATAACAGAGAATTATATGCTATTATAATAATAACAACAACAACAATATGGAATAGTTGTATAATACTTTAAAGTATTCAAAGTTCATAATTTTTCTCCAAATTTCCTTTCTCCTCATCTCAGATGATAAACATGACTAACATAGGAAAAAAACTACATTTTTCAGAATGTGTGGGCTAGAAGTGCAAAAAAGAAAATCACTAGGAGAACAAGAGCTCTAATGCCTAGCAGGGAAAAGTCTATAAGACTTTTAGGAATATGAAAGTTTCTATGGGGTTCTGTGATCATATGGATGGATTTGAATTATTTCTAAGACTGCAGTGGTAATAAGCTTGACTTTTAGAGTCTTAAGGAAACTCTGAGCAAAAAGAGTAGCTATCAGCACCAAGGCCAGCTGCCAGTCCTAGTTTTAGAATGGAAGTGTTGCATGTATGATGTATTCCATTCATCCCTCATTCTTGCTGGAGAGGGATTTTGTTTATACCTCATTCTGTCGGAACTTTTGGCTTTTTGATTTTAAAAACTGATCTTGAGACAAAAGAAAGGGGGAAAAAACCCACTGTACTTACCCAGAATTTGATTGAGATTTTTAAAAAATTTTCTTCATTTCATTGATATGATAATGTGGTGAGTCAGTGAATATTTAGACTTGTATTAGTTTTCAGACTTGATGGGGCAAATGAAACATGAAAAATAAGATAATATTTAAAAATTCCCACATTTTGAACACAATCTAAGAGGGTTAAAAATTAGGAAAGACCCAATAATATTTTATGAACTTGTTTATGTCCCATTTTTACATTCTTACTCTTAAACAACAGTTTGGACAGGGTTAGACTCTGGAGCAAATCAAGCAAACTTACTTTTTGGAACCATTGCATAATTAGGTACCAAACTTGAGGAGTCATATCACTACCCAGTTATGATGAACTAATACTCATTAATGGTTAGAGACTTATTGAAAAAACGTTAGATATAACTATGGACACCTGTGGGTGAAGGAATCTATTTAGAGAAGCATTTATCTTTAAGCAAATTTAAATAAAAAAAACACAGAGAAATGCATTCATAACAGAGAATAACAAAAATATTGCTTTTTGTGGTACTTGAAATAAAAGGACTTTTCCAATTCTCAGTGAGATGGCTGGTAAAGAGAGTAGTTGTGTCTGTGCCTTGCTGAACAAAGTGAAGTCCAGTCATTGAGAAGGAAGGATGGATGATGGACAGTGTGAATCCTGAATCACATTAAGGAGTAAAACCTCCTTTCTCTGAGCAGTCATTATAGGCAACAAAACCATAAGCTCAGATGTGGGACATGTTGTCACTCAAATAATATAGCTGGGTGGAGGAATCCTCCATTTAAAAATGAAATTTATTCTCAGGGGGCACAGCTGATTACCTGGAGTGGAAGCCTTTGATACTTGGCTAGAATGTTCCACAAATGTGATATTAGAATGGCAGAGGATTGATTGAAGCAATTACAAGAGAGCCTCGGGGGGGGCAATCTTGACATTATACATACATTGAAGATGCAAAGACTGAAGGTCATGACACTGGAATGTTTGTGAATGATGTGTATCCAATTTCAATAGTGCTTAGAGCACCAAGAACACTTACATGAAATCACCTTAAATAAGAAAGAAAAGACTTACACCTTTGTGCCAAGAGTAGAAAAGCCACTATGGAGTAAAATGACCAGGGGACAGTGACTGCAGTTACACAATAAGCACAAGATTATGGGTTGAATGGGGAGGATATGGGTTGAAAGATAAAAGTAGAGTTTTATATTTGTATACTCCTGGAGTTTGGGGAAGTCTGCCAACATTGTTTTAGTCTGAGAAGAATTGGTCAGAGAAAGAAGGTCAAATCCAGAAGCTAGTCCTTTCCTACATGATATTCAAGTCAAAAATCTCAGGTAACAGACAACATTTATGAGATTTGCTTCTTTGGGGTTTGGAGGCAGCACCGATCATTTAGCCTGAGTCTTCCCACAGGCTCAAAAATGGGACAGTAAACCAATGGGTCTGAGGATACAGAATCACTTAAAGGAGTATTAGACCTTGAGGGTGGAGAAGTGACATGAGGTAGTCATGAAAGTGTAAGGACTATATGGCAAATGACACTCTAATAAACAAGAACATAAATTGTGCTTTCACATGTAAATTGATCTACTGAATTCAACTCTAAAATGAAGACTGGGTACAATGAACTTCCAAGTAACCTATGTAGGATAATTTGCCTATAAGTACTCTATGTATTGAATTCAATAATCCAGGCTTCAATTAATCCAAGAATATTATTTGCTTAATGGAATTGTTAATTAATATCATGGGTATATTCAGATTAAATGTATGAACTTGGTGACTGTAGTCAGTAACTGTAAATATTTTACTGGAAAGATATTTATTTGGCATGGCTAACATAGGAAGTGGACTGCATCTCTTAGAAATCTCATACCTAGATCCTAAACATTTATTGGGAAAATAGGGAGTCCATTTTACAAGAGTCTATCTGTTTATGAAGTACCCAGGCACTGATAAGAAAGAACTTCTGGGAATATGAAGGTTCAATTGACAACTCTGCTGGTATTTGTGTCTAGATAACCAGAACCAAAAGGTGTCTGAAATTTTAGTGCTAGTAATCTTGGAGTTTCCTTAAAACCTCACCTAGCAAAGAGAAAAGGCATCTACACTGCAGTGGGGTTGTCAAGCCTGGCTAATGATCCCAATAGGGATTCAGGTGTTGTGTTGGTGAAACTTCCCATCCCTCATTCTGGCTATAGAAAAAAATCTGTCCATTCCTATTTCTTATTGAAAACATATGTTTTGAAAAAAACTGTTTTCTAAATTCTGAGGGACAGAGGAAGGGAAATAAATTATACAATGAGAAATGCATATGATTTTTTTCTACTATCTTTACTTTTTGTCTTGATTTTTTTTGTTGTTGTAATGCCTTCCCTGGTACCATGGTGATTTACTGATCATGTAAAGTTTCTTTCTGATGCTCCCAGTCTTTTTAACTAAGGGTAGGAAAGTAAACTTCAGCTCAAGGATGATTTTCTTTATAAAGTTTTTCTTGATGCCTCCAGCTGATAGTTTTCAGTCATTCTCTAACTAACCCAGGTTTATTCCCTGAATTTCACTGTTTTTTTGGAAACATTTTTATTTTAAGGTTTTGAGTTCCAAATTCTTTTCTTTCCTCTCTCTCCTTCTCCTATCCCTGCTTCCTGAGATGTTAAGCAATCGAATATAGGTTATATGTGTGCTATTAAGTAAAACATTTCCATGTTAGTTATTTTGTAAAAGGAGACTTAAATAAAAAAAAAATTTCAAAAAGTGAAAAACAGCATGCTTTTAGTCTGTATTCAATTAATATCATCATTAATCCTTTGGAATTGTCTTAGATCACTGTATTACTCAGGATAACTAAGTCATTCACAATTCTTAATAGAACAATATTGCAGTTACTATGTACAATGTTTCCCTGGTTCAGTTCACTTTACTCTCCATCATGTCATGGTAAGTCTGTCCAAGTTTTTCTGAAATCATTTTGCTTGTAATTTCTTATAGTACAATAATATTTCATTACAGTCATATATCATAGCTTGTTTAACCATTCCCCAATTGATGGCCGTTCCTTTGATTTCCAATTCTCAGCCATCACAAAAAAGAGCTTTTATAAATATTTGTATATAAATAGGTTCTTTGCCCTCCTTTTTGGACATCTTTGGGACACAGACATAGCAGTAGTATATTTTTTTTAATAGTAATAGCTTTTTATTTTTCAAAACACATACAATGATAGTTTTCAACATTCACCCTTGCAAAACCTACTGTTCCAATTTTTTCTCCTTTAATCTCTAGATTACAAATAATCCAATATAGGTTAAACATATGCAATTCTTCTAAACATATTTTCACATTTATCATGCATAGCAATAATATTGTGGCATCAAAGGGTATGCTGTTTTATAGCCCTTTGAAGATCTAAATTGCTCTAGAGAATTGTTAGATCAGTTCACAACTCCACCAGTAGTGCATTAGTGCCCCAGTTTTCTCACATCCCCTTCAACATTTATTATTTTCTTTTTTCTGTCATCTTAATCAATATGATAGGTGTGAGGTCGTATCTCAGAGTTGTTTTAATTTTTATTTGTCTAGTCAATAGAGATTTAGAGCATTTTCATATGACTATAGATAGCTTTGATATGAATTTTGTTCTGAGAAAACCAATCCATTATGATATTTGCTGACTAAGTGATATAGGGATAGGAAGATATGATGAATTGGGAAGAAGGTAAAAGAAAGTAAATACTTTCTTCAATAGAATCTCTTTGTTTCTGGTGTATATGCCCAATAGACCCTTGAAGATAATAGTCTTGGTATTTTGGGAATGTGCTCTTTGACAATAATCTTACATTGACATGAAAATATAATGGAAACATCTCTGTAGAAGTAATGGTGATAGATTTGACTCCTATTTTTAACTTGGAAAGCATAATTTTACTAGGGTCTCATATAAGAAATCAATATGAGAAAACCTGAAGTATGTTAAAGTGGTTTCAACAATTGTGAAATATTAGCAATTGTCGAACAGTGTATTTATTTTGGTCTTTCTTTGTACTTTGATGATGTAAAAGGATTAACATTCTGTTGGTGGACAAAAATGTCATGAGAAAATAAGTAAAGAATGGCTAATTCAAAGTTGTCAGTCAGTCTATAGATTAAGAGCAGGAGGAGAACTTAGAATTGTTTTAGGATCATAGATAGAGCTGGCAGCAACTTAGATTAGCTAGTCCAACCTTCTCATTGTATAAATAAGGAAACAGCCCTAGGGAAGTAAAGTGATCTGTCTAAGGTGATACAAATAGTAAAACCAGAATTGCAATCTGGTTTTTAAGACCAAGCTTTGGTTTCAGAGCTAGGGTTTTTGCTGTTGTATCTTATTGCTACCCAATCTTTTATTTTATTGATAAGCAAAATGAGACCCAGAGGGATAAAATAACATACTCAAGATTACACAGGAAGAGATGGGATTCCAATACAGATTTCTTTAGCTCCAAAATCTGGTTCTCTCTCCATTGTACCAGGTTGTTCTCTTGTTGTTATGGAAATTTGCCAAACTCAAAAAGCACATAGTAGCACCATGAAGTAATAAGTCATGCATCAATTGGTATTTCAAAATGCAAATATTCGCAAAATAACCTCAGGCAATTTGAAGCCAAGATAGAGGAGGACTCCTCCTCCAATCCAATTTTTTGGTGCATTTGTCATCCTTCTTGACATATGAGGAAACTGTTCTTCTCTTTCCAGCTGACACTGAAGAAAATGTCATATAAGTTCATGCTCTGAAACTAACCACCTTCTAACTGACTTTACCACTATATTATCACCAATTATTTAGTTAAAAACTCTACCACTGACTTGTATCTCCAAAGTGCAATGGGGTTATAATAGAATTTTCCTGGGCTGACAAGTTATCCAGCACTGGTCCTGTACACAGGTCATCTACAAACCTTGGACTGAGAAATAATTTGAATAATGAAATCTAGAATTACAAAATGTAACTTCTTGATACTATATTAACAAATCAGGTTAGACTGCTTCTCAATCTTTGGGATTTTATTTCTTCTATTTAAACAAACTAAGAGGGTTGCCGCTATTTTTTTTTTTAGCACAACCAGAAAACATTCTTTGGAATATTGTGGAAATGTCAAGTAACGGTACCCCACAGTTGCTGATTCTAGCCATGTGGCTACAGCTATGTGTCAGTCCTCATGACTGTTACATGAGATGTCAGTAAGCAAAAGGGCAAGATGGTGAGGTTGAGGAAGCAGCTGGGCTTCCATCCCAAACCTGCCCTTTTGAAGAAGAGATTTGTTCTGAAGTTATGAAATATAAGACATTATGAATTATAGTTGATGATGACATTGTCAGTGATATGCCCTAAATAAAACATGGCCAGCAGAGGTGTGGCTGGCCCTAGACAAAATTTATTTTTAAACCTTTTCCAATTATCTTTTTTTCCTGCTATTTCCTTTTTTCAGTTTCTTTCTCCCAGAAATCCTAGTCTATATTGTTTTCCACATTCCCACACTTGTATTATGGCACTTAGGTCTAACCTTTTGGTCTGGTGTTCATACACTGAATCCTTTCTGATATTCTCTTTCCTATCTTACCATATTTATTCTATTTTCTATTAATCTCTACCCCATGTAAGTAAATGATTGACTAATCTGAAAAACTAATATGGATACACTAATTTTGAATCATAGCTTAATTCTTCAACATATCATTTACACTTGAAATGGTGGCCTTCAGTATCCTAAGTGAAAAGAGAAAATAATGTAAGAATTTCTGCTATCTCGTAAAGGTCAATGAGAGAGAGATTTTGAAATAAGATGGGTCCTCTAGGGTTCCCAAGGTCACAACATTTATGAAATGAACTATAAATTAGCCTCTTTGATTAATCCCAAAGGCATTAAAATAACTTCAAAGTGGAGCACTAAGGCAAGTTACACAGAAGAATATCTAAAATTTAGTGTGCTTGGAGGATGTGAAAAGATAATGAGCCTCATGCCTCATTTGTAAAATGTAATTGATGGTCATCCTACTTATAGGAAATCTCAAAGGAATAATTTTATTTCCTCTCACAGTAAACAGGATGATTTTCCTTGCTAAGTATCACTAAACCAAAGGGATTTATTTACTCCCATGATTACTTAATTGTCCTTAAATTGAATAATATTGGGTAAGATGACAAAGCAGGAAAGAAAGGCATGTTGACATATTGTCCTTTTCTTCACACATATATGAGTTTATTATCTTAATTTTCTGTCTAATTTGCACAATATTTTTTTATGAGAGCAACAATTTCTCTATCAAAATATGTTAATTATTAGAACTGAATTTTATTCAATAAGAGTCATACTCATAACTCATTTGAATGAATGGAGAAGGCAATTAATAGAGCTGACTGTGTGCACCAGTGTTGGTGACACAAACAAAAGTAAGACAGTTTCTACTATTAAATAACTCATTCTAATTGTGGAGAAGACACACATACAAGGTTTGAGATGACACATGAATGACATGGATGGCAAGACCCAAGGATCCTTAGAATTTTATCATATATCAGGTTGGCTGGATTCCTCCATCCTACCAAGATTATGGTTGATCATCCCCTGTTTATCCAAGTCCATAAATGGCTTTTACATTCTAAAAAAGAATAGAAAAGGAAGAATGTGGATTTTGAAGTTTCTTCTTAGTATCAGGTTTTTTTTTTTTAAAACTTGTTGACTTTAGCAAATGATTTTCCGATTATTTCATAACACAGAAATAGAGAAATAATTAAGGAAAGTTTAGGATTGCCTTTGCATATATTATTGTCATAGGTTTTAAATTTTGATAACTACTATATTTTTCCCATAGTTATTATGAAATTCTTCCTGTCCCATATGTTAATTTTTTTAGATGAGGACTTGAAATGTTTTTGGAAAATATTCACAGTACAGTATGGTTATTATTTTAATAGATCAATTTGTATATATAAATAGATATATTTGCTTATATCATGAAATCTTGTACACCAAAATGATGAAATGTGGTCTAATTTCTCTTTGGTTTCCCAGATAATATTCACTATTGTAAATAAATCACTTGAGGTATGTAACTTCTTGGTATGTAGGAAAATAATTTTGCTTCGATTTATGAGATTAGGAATCACTATATTTATTTTATTGACTGTGGTTCTATTATCTTTTAATTGATGGTCATCAACAAAATTCCCACAAAACTTTGTTATGATAAGGCTCAGGATGAGAAATGTGATTATTGAACATAAGGAATGCTATTACTTTTATTTGTTTAAGAGGGAGAAAACTTTTGTATCCTTTATCTCTATTCTCCCCATTCTATTTTATCCTGCTTAACCAATATGGATTGACTAGCTAAATGAAATAGCTAAATTGTGGGTGCATGAAAGACTGAGAAGGGTATTTTGAGTGAGAATGTGTTGCAGATACAAGAACAGATCAGTTTTAACTAGATTAAGCAAACATATAGGAATTTGGGGTAGAGAACATGCATCAGGAACTAGAGTGTCTCAAAAATTGTGATAAAGGAAGTCCAGAATTCAAAGTTGGGAGATAGTCAAGATGCTGTTTATAGGTGTCCAAAAAAATGGCCTTTTCATGAAGAGTTAGGAGAAATAATTCTGCTATTTACAGGGGCCTTGGCTATATAAATAACTAGTACAATATAACTAAATGAAGAACTAAGAAACCTGATTATAATATCAGTGCTTTATTTCTCAGGTACCCAGAAACCAACAGATTTTCCTCTTTTCTTTCTATTGCTTGTAGTGATAGCTTCATTAAAATTTTGAATAAGGTCAAAGAAGAAATAGTATCAGAGAGTCACAGCTTTATAAAAATTTGGAAGGAATTTCAATGATCTTTCAATGATTTGGATCAATATCAAAAAATAATCACAACTATATCTTATAGAACAAGAATTTATCCATTTTCTGCTTGATGACATCCAAAGAGGGAGAATCCATCAATATCCAAGCCAACTCATTCATTTTTTTGGGAACCTTTTTGTTAGAAAGGTTTTCTTTACATAAAATCTCTATTTTCCCCATTGTAACTTCTACCCATTCTTAGTTCTGTTCTCAGGGGCCAAAAAGTGCAAATTTACTACCTCTTCTACTTGACAAAGTATTTACCATAGGTACCAATGTTACTTTAGATTCTCTGCTGCTGGATAATTTCATTTCTTTGAATCATTCCTCATATAACATGGACTCAAGATCCTTGGCCATCCTATATATCCTCTTCTGGATGCTCTCCAGTTTATCAGTGTCTTTCCTAACCTGTGGTTTTCATACCAGAACACAATACTTTATATGCGGTTTGATCTAGGAAGAGATCTAAGAAGCCTGTGACTTCCTTGTTCCTGGAAACTCTGATCTCTTACTGTAGTCCAAGGTAGATTAGCTTACTTGATTGCTACATCATACTGTTGAGTCATCTTTGATTTTCATTTCTTTAAGCCCCCCCAGATCATTTTTAGTTAAATTTTAATCTAACTGTAGAGCTGGACTTAAGTTACTTTGTCAACAAGCTTTTGGTATGTATTTACTACATTCTAAGTACCATGCAAAATACTAGGGAAACACCAAAAAGAAAAAAGAAACCATTAACATCCCTGCCTTCAAGGAGTTTCTATTTTAATTACAGAAACAACATGGAAAACTATAAACCTATCAGTAAGCAGGAAGGTAGGTGGGAAGTAGGAAAGGCTTCTTAAAGATTTCAACTGAATTTTGAAGGAATCTAGGAAATCCAGGAATAGGAAGTGAAAAAAAAAAAGCATTCTAGACATGTAGGACATAAAAAAGCCATGGAGTTGAGAGATGAAGGAACAGCAAAAGGTGGTCATTGGCCTGAATTGTAGGTGTGTTGAGGGTATAAGGTAAAGAAGAAAGGACAAGTAGGAAGGAACCAGGCTGTAAAATACTTGAAGACAATAGGAAGACATTGGAGTTTATTGAATAGAAGGGTGACATGGTCAGAAGTGCAGGAAAATTATTTTGGCAGCTAAATGGAGAACAGACTCCACTGGGGAGAAACAGGAGTCAAGGAGGAGAACCAGAAAGCTCTTGCAATAGCCTAGAGATAATTTCCTTTTCTATCATGATTCACATTTTGGTACTCCACATGAACCAAAATTAAACTCTCTAAAAGCATAACTGTAATATAAACACACATATACATATATGTATACATGTGTGTATACACACATGTGTATATGTATGTGTGCATGTACACACACATTTTATGGCATCTATACTTACCTTTACCTACATATATAATATAAATCATATATATGTATATATATATATATATATATATATATATATAGTTGTTGTAGGTAATATAACTAATATATGACCAGAGAATTTTTTAATATATGTGTATATGAGTGTATACTTCCCTAATTCATAACACTGTGACTCTTTTAGAGCAGATAAGATTGCTGTAGGTGGGATTTTTGTTGTTTGTTTGCAATATATGTTTTGGATGCTATACCATACTTTTGGCTTATAATGAGCTCACAGTTCATAAAAATACATAGATCTTTTCAAATGAATTGCTTTCTAGCATTGTAAAATTAGTCACAATGATTTTCGAACTTCACACTAAAGCTTTTATAAACATAAATAAGTGGCAAAAATGAATATATGTATTTTTGTATTCAATGTGATCACAAAAACATATAATGCACACATGTATGTGACAGAAAGAGACAGAGAGACAGAGAGATAGAGACAGACACAAAGGGAGAGAGAGAGAGAGAGAGAGAGAGAGAGAGAGAGAGAGAGAAGAAAAAGAAAGAGGAGGAGGAGGAGGAGGAGGAAGAGGAGAAGGAGGAGGAGGAGGAGGAGAGAGGGAGGGAAAACGAGACAGAAAGAGACAGAGAGACAGAGTCAGGCAGAGACAGAGTGAAGGAGAGACAGAAAGAGAGAGACACAGAAACAGAGACAGAGAAAGAGACAGAGACAGAAACAGAATGAATCCCTGGACCCTATGATTCTTGTTATGATTGAGTTGTTAACAGTCATGTCTGACTCTTCATGACCCCATTGGCATTTTCTGGGAAAGAAACTGGACTGGTTGGCTATTTCCTTCTCCAGCTTATTTTACAGATAAGGAAAGTGAGAGGAACAAGGCTAAGTGATTTACCAGGGATACACAGCTAGCGGGTATCTGAAATGGACTTGAACTCAGTTCTTCCTGAATCTTCCTGACACTATCCACTGCACAATCTAGATGCCTGTAACTCCCTTAAAAGTGTCTCAAGTCTGACAGCTAGGAGACAAAGTGAATAGAGTGCTGGATCTGGAGTCAGTTAGACCTGAGTTCAAGTATAGCATCAGACATACTTACTCGCAGCGATTCTATGCATAAGAAAAGTTATTTTGGCATCTTTAAAATCTGCAAAAATAATGGGAAATTCTTGAACGAAATCATTCCTCATTGGCAAAGTCTAAAACTACAGAGTATTAAGTACATGGTGCCTGAGAAATCCGTCATAAATGTAAGTATTTATATACCCAGTAAAGAAGAGCAAAACAGACGGGAAAATTTGTTTGAATTAATAATTTAAGTCACAACATTAAAGAATGATAGGTTGTGAAAAACAAACAATTTGGCATAGTTGTAATCTTCCTGTGAAGAACATTGAAAAAGATACAGAATTAAATATTCGAGTATTTAGAACTAATGTCCCTTTCATTTCTAAGACTGTCATTTTCTGATTTGACTGAAAACAAAATGGCAAGGCAATCATAGAGAAGATGACCTGCATATCTAGAAATTTATGATCTAGGGAATAATGGCAAGGAAAAGTGACTAAAAACACTAGTTACAGGGGTTCTCAAACTACAGCCCGTGGGCCAGATATGGCAGCTGAGGAAGTTTATCCCCCTAACCCAGGGCTATGAAGTTTCTTTATTTAAAGGCCCACAAAACAAAGTTTTTGTTTTTACTATAGTCCGGCCCTCCAACAGTCTGAGGGACAGTGAACTGGACCCCTATTTAAAAAGTTTGAGGACCCCTGCATGTGGAAAGATCTGGTATTATAGAGAATACTCTAATATTTTTGACCCCTTTTAGTTTGTTTTCAGTTTCATGATTGAGAATAGAGGCCACAGAGACATTCCAACAAACAGTACTCTCTGTATGGAGTTCAATGAAATACTATGATTCCAGAGATTCTTTCTGATACTTTAATAGTTGTTACCCTGGAATCCATACTTGTTCTACATAATGAAAGTCACCTTGGGGACAGAGGAATAACACTGATTTTTTTCATTTATAATATTCCCTGGTACAATGTGACTTTATTATTTGAGGTGCAAGCTAGAGATATCATTTATTCCCACAAGAGTAAGTTATATTTCTTTTGTTTGATGTGGTACAGACTTATAATGATTCTGTTGAAAGAAAAATCATTTTTGATATATGGAAGCCTCAAGTTATATTCCTCAGAAAGTCCAAAAAATTTTTTGCAACCCAGTGTGATTTTTCATAGCTCATGGAATTCCATTATCAGTTGTAAGGATTTTACACAGGTCAGATATGGAACTAAATTTCTATAGTGAGTATAATGGTAATAATCATGGATTCTGATTTAGAGGTCAGATTTTAACAGTATTTCCATTGTGTAAATCATTTTTCATCAAATATGAAGTCATTGTGCACATTTAGAAAGCATTTATTATTAATTCCATTCCATTCCTTTCCCTTTTCTCCCAACCCCCACTTTCTAGTAACTCTCTAAACATGTAGATAATGGCTGAAAAGCAGCTTGACGCAGATCCCGGTGCTTTTGCTGTACAGGG
Source organism: Sarcophilus harrisii (assembly GCF_902635505.1). Classification (NCBI taxonomy): domain Eukaryota; kingdom Metazoa; phylum Chordata; class Mammalia; order Dasyuromorphia; family Dasyuridae; genus Sarcophilus; species Sarcophilus harrisii. Next base: position 159,548,031 of record NC_045430.1, on the reverse strand, counting down.
TCCTCATCAAGTTGACTGCTGAATTATTTCATGATAAGATAATTTACCTTCCAAACTTGATACTGTACAGGTCACATGTTCTGGTGATATTCAGAAGGGAATTGTCACTTTCAGACGTCTAATATCAGTCACTCTTCTATCTATATTTGGTTTATAGATTCAGGGAAGTGTGATAGCAGTTATTAGCTGCTCTTGGGAAACCCACTTGTGAGAAAGATTTGTTTCTTGATTAATGATGGAGATGATCCAAGTGTTAATTTCAATTCTGGGGGATCTTCAACTGGATGCTAATATTATTCTGGCTTTGTCTTTCAAAATTACTTTGCTTATTTTAATTATTTAAAAACACTATTTAATTTATATTTCCACACTAGTTGTAATCAGGGTCAACCTGCCACTTCAGACTAAATTTGAGAGTATGTGGTTGCATCTCAATTAGTAAAAGAACTATTTAGAGCTTTACTACCTGAATAATTAGCAAGTGTTTTTTAAGCTTTTACTATATGAGAAGTACTTAATAGATACAAATATAAAGAATGACAGCATCTCTACTTGCAAGGAGCTTATATTCTAGTGAAGGATATTACAAGAACATATACATCTTTACAAAGCATGGATATTCAACTGATAAATACAAAATAGTTAAAACAAGGTGGTTTAGGATAAAGAGTACTAGCAGTTGAGGGAATTTAAAAACTTCATATAGAAGATGACACTTTCTACATATTAAAGGACAAGAAAGAATCTATAACCACAAGTAAGATGGGAGTTTATTTCAGGTTTGGGGTATCACTGGTGCAAAGGCATCAAAATGGAAGAGGAAATGGCGTACATGAGAAAAAGAGCAGGCTAGTGTGACTGGCTCACAAAATATAGGAGAGAGATTAATATTAAAGAAAGTTAGGAGATATGTTGGACTCAGGTTGTTAAAGATTTTAAAATCTAATCAGAGGAATTTATATTTAAGATGGTTGAGTTACATTTTCAAATATGTGTGTAGGAAAATATTTTGGCAGTACTGTGCAGGATGACTTAGAGTGGTAAGAGACAATTACGAAGCTGTTGCAGTAATCAGTGTAAGAGGTGATGGTGGACTGAGCTAAGATGCTAGGTGAGCAAGAAGAGAAAGTGCTCAATACAAGAAATATTGTTGTTTGCCCTTTGTTTTTTTAAGAGAACCAACAAGTGACATCATATGATAATATTTTGATTTGCTGGTGAATTGGAATTAAATGAGGTAGAGTTACTCAAAGTTGTCAGCTTCAGTCTTTCTCCCAGGATCACTGGAGTCCAGTGGTGGGACAAAAGTTAAGGTAACTGGCAATGGTCTGGGATACAGTGGGTGATTTTGGTGTCTTTGAAATAGATATCCCCCTCACATACCAACAAGTTTGAGGCTGTGGGTTACTCTCAGCCTAGTTGAGTCTGTCTACCAAGATGGGTTTTACTGGAGTCTGTGGCACATGTTGTAGCTTCTTGGAGTCACAGGTGAGAACTGGGTAACAGGTGGACACCAAAGCAGGAAAAGCAGCTCTAAAAGGAGGCTGGCAGGCCAGACATCCAAAATTCTGCACAGTACTATCAAAATAACAAGAAATACTATATAGGGATAATGGCAAGATTTGGCAACTAAGTTGATATATAGGGTGAGAGAGCATGAAGAGTCTAGGACAATGCTGAAATTACAAACCTGAGAAACTGGAAGGAGGTGTTCCCTCAATAGAAATAGAAAGTTTGGAATTGTGGAAGGTTTAGGGGCAAAGACAAGGAATTCAGTTTTAGACATGTTGAATTTGAGAAATGATAAGAGAAATGTCTCTATGACATCCAGTTTGAAATGTATAATAGGCAATTAGTGAAGTGGAATTGAAGCTCAAGGGAGAGCCTGGGGCTGGATATATAGATCTTGGAATTATTTGCATAGTTCATAGTTAAACTAATGGTATCTGATGAGGTTACTGAGAGGTTTGAGGGAGGGAGAGAGGAAGGGAAGAACAAAGACAGAGACAGAGAAACTGAGAGACACACAGAGAATATAAAGGAAGAAATATTTGGATAGGATCTTGGGTAACATTTATAATTAGGGAATATGATAAGGATAATAAATCAGCAGTGGAGAATGAAGAGGAGCAGTCAGATAAGTAGGAGGTGAAAGAGAAATGAGAGTACTGTCATTAAAGGCCAGAGTGGAGACAGTATCTAGAAGGAGAAGATGTCAACAGTATTAAGAGTATCAGCATCTATACAAATATGACCATTGTAGGCAATTTATCTTATTGCATATCATAATTTTTCTCCCATGTGGTTTTTAACTCCTGAAATTTCTTGTACTATAGGAGTTTCTTCAGTTTGATATTGCCCTTTCTGTTAAACATAATGCTTGGACTATAGTATGTATTTAATAAAGACTTGTTTATTGTTTGATACAGCATTGGCTACCACAATTATTAAAAATAAGAACTCTCAATTGTATCTTCAAGAGATTGATTTATAGTCATCTTTCTAATGGTGTAATTAGCTTCAAAACTATTACTTTTTATATATTTATGATTCAATTCAACTGAATTTGATTCAAACAGTATGTAAGTGTATAATGTGAACCAGGCACTACAGTAGATGACACAAAGGTAAAAAACAGATGCAATTCATTCCTTAAAGAGTTTATACCCAAATTAAACAATGAAATATTTCATCACAAATGCCAAAATATCATTGTTTTCAATCTTTATGGCTGTCCTAATATTCAAAGTTCTACATGTGTAAATAATTAGAAAGTACTATGTTAAGATTTTGCATACTTTTCCAGTTCACTGAAAACATCCTGTATTTTTTTCTCACAAAGGTAACTCTCTTGTGAAGTCGTACATTTATAAATGTGTTTTAAAATTCAATTTCCTGATGAACAAGCTTATTTTTCAGTTCACTTATTTATTTGAAAAATATTTATTGAATATTGTTTCCTGGGCTTGGTGCTGTGCTACTAACATTTTTTTTTTTGGTAATAGCACACTATATACACTCCTTTCATAAAAAAATAAATTTCTCTTTTTTATACACTTGAATCATATTTTTAAAAAGAGGAGAGAAACAGACAGACAGATAGACACAGAGACAGAAAAAGACAGTGACAGAGAGACTGACACACAGAAAACAGAGACAGAGAGACAAAGAGTGAGAGTCAAGGTGGTAAAGCAGATAGACAGCAACCTCAGATTGAGGAAAATCTGAGTTTAGCTCCTGAATATGAGACATGCTGACTATTCTCTCAGCATTCCTGACAACTGTCTAATATTTGCAGAATAAATACATATCTTCATTGATTGAGACAATTTTCTCACTGAAAATTTTCTGCATTGATTAAAATGGTAGGTCTAAGCATTAAATAAAAATTAGGCCTGCCTCTTTTGGAAAGTAGTATAGTGTCATGGAATGAGGATACTCAGGGCATGAATCAAAGAGAAATCATGTAAAAAATCCCCCCCACAATTAAACCCAGTCTGTATAAACTCAGACTCTCAAAATCTAGGCCACGGGTTAAGTGTACATTATGAAAACATATAATGTAAAGTCATAAAAGGTTGATTAATTATTTTAGTTTTTATTCTTTTTTATGGTTTATGGAATTTTAAATTTTTTTCACTTTCCAAGGAAGGAGAGAAATGATCTGGAAGGGCATAAGAAGAATGGAATAAAATATAACAAAGAAAACTAAATCTGAGAATCATAAAACATTTTCTCCATGTTGAAGTTTATAAAGATTAAAATATGCCATAAGAAATGCTAGGAGAAGGTGATTATTTCAAATAATTGGAAACAGAAATTTGTCAAAGGAAAAAAATTCTACATGGTCTGGAAATGGTGATACAGTGATTTCTTTTCATCTTCAAGATTTATTGGAATCCAACTCAATGTATTGAAATAGTTCATTTCAATGGCCAGTAGTCATTTTTAAGAAAGTCAAAAATCTAATTCAGTTATGAGCTTTTCATTGGTGAATATAGAAACTGTTATCCCTTTACTTTTCTAAACTTGAAACTAATATTTTCTCCTCTCAACAGTACATGCATGATTTTTTTGGGGGGGGGGTATTAAAATTATATTCCACATTATGTAACATTGTTTTGAAATGAAAACTCTCCTTTCAAGGTCATTATAATTCTCAGCCTTAGATCTGCTTACCTGAAGCAAAGAAAAAGATAAGGAAGCACAAAGCATTTAGATGTATATACAGGGAACATGATAGGGAACTGATGGTTTTAGGACATTTCTGCAAGGCAACAAATATGACATTAATAATTATTGCATGTGTCACTCAATGATGCCAGAACTAGTGGATGTTTAACTCTGAATTAATGTAGGTGGGTATGGGCAATTACTTTTAGATTGGAATCTGATTCTTCCACTGGTTAACAAAAAGTTTTGTTTCTGAACTATTTCCCTCTATGTATTTAGATCATTTAGATCAAAGGGTATTATCTATTACTTGTCAATAACTAATTATTGATCAGATTTATTATCTGCTTTATCTTTATTTTCTATTTTTTTTAAAGAAAACCAACAATGAGGGGAAAAAAGTAATTCACAATTATAAAAAATGTTTATAAAATGCTAGAAATATCATCAGATTCATTATTGGTTTTAGACTTTATTGACTTCAAAAATATATATATGGAAAAAAATATCCATGTTCTCATTGAATTGATATTCAACTGGTTGAATTAGTAGTATAAAATCTAAGATCACTTATCTGAGGTGGATTAAAATGCATGTTACTTTGCTTTCCAACAAGATGACCTATATTGTTGTTGTCTTAGTTCTCAATCATGTCTGATTCTTCATGACTCCTTATGGGGCTTTCCTGGCAAAGATACTGAGTGATTTGCCATTGCCTTCCCCAGTTCTGAGCAATTAGATTAAATGACTTGCCCAGGGTCAAACAATTAGTAAGTATCTGAAGGCAGATTTATACTCAGGAAGATGAGTATTCCTAATTCTAGGTTTAGCACTCTATTCACTACCCTACCTAGCTGTGTTATATTAACAAAATGACCTGCAAGTCATCCCAATGTAATAATAATAATAATAACAATAACAACAATAAAGACACCTATTGTTCTTTCTTTTTCTTTTATTTATTTATTATTTTTTTTTTTTTTGTGATGCAATTTGGGGTAAGTGACTTGCCTAGGGTCACAGCTAGTAAGTATTAAGTGTCTGAGGCTGGATTTGAATTCACATCCTCCTGATTTCAGAGTGGTGCTTTATCCACTGTGCCATCAAGCTGCCCCAATAAAGGACTTTTAGAGCAGTGTTTCTTTCTTTTTTTTTATTTATTTAATAGCCTTTTATTTACAGGATATATACATGGGTAACTTTACAGCATTAACAATTGCCAAACCTCTTGTTCCAATTTTTCACCTCTTACCCCCCCACCCCTGGCAGGATGACCAGTAGATGTTAAATATATTAAAATATAACTTAGATACACAATAAGTATACATGACCAAAACGTTATTTTGCTGTACAAAAAGAATCAGACTCTGAAATATTGTACAATTAGCTTGTGAAGGAAATCAAAGATGCAGGTGTGCATAAATATAGGGACTGGGAATTCAATGTAATGGTTTTTAGTCATCTCCCAGAGTTCTTTTTCTGGGCATAGCTAGTTCAGTTCATTACTGCTCCATTAGAAATGATTTGGTTGATCTCGTTGCTGAGGATGGCCTGGTCCATCAGAACTGGTCATCATATAGTATTGTTGTTGAAGTATATAATGATCTCCTGGTCCTGCTCATTTCACTCAGCATCAGTTCGTGTAAGTCTCTCCAGGCCTTTCTGAAATCATCCTGTTGGTCATTTCTTACAGAACAGTAATATTCCATAATATTCATATCCCACAATTTATTCAGCCATTCTCCAACTGATGGACATCCATTCAGTTTCCAGTTTCTAGCCACTACAAAAAGGGCTGCCACAAACATTCGTGCACATACAGGTCCCTTTCCCTTCTTTATAATCTCTTTGGGATATAATCCCAGTAGTAACACTGCTGGATCAAAGGGTATGCACAGTTTGATAACTTTTTGAGCATAGTTCCAAACTACTCTCCAAAATGGTTGGATTCGTTCACAACTCCACCAACAATGCATCAACGTCCCAGTTTTCCCACATCCCCTCCAACAATCATCATTATTTTTTCCTGTCATCTTAGCCAATCTGACAGGTGTGTAGTGGTATCTAGAGCAGTGTTTCTAAAGTGTGGATCCAAGGGATTTGTGTCTCATGAGTGGGATGAAGCACATGGAATAGGATGAGTTGACAAGAATGAAATTTGATCTTCATCACAAGTCTAAAATCACAAGTCACACTTTCTTTGACCTTAATTACTATTGAAATCACTGGCATCTATTCAGGTACTCAGATTTACAACCTTATTATCATTTTCACCTTTTCACTTTCCCTTATTCTACCTAACAAATCATTTGTTAAATCTTTTCAATTCTCCTTCCACATGAGTTGTTTCTGTCCCTTTTCTTTTGTAACACAGCTATCACTCTAATTCAAGCCTATACCATTTCTCCAGAATTATTGTAATAACTTCCTAACTAGTCTCACTACTTCAGGTTTTTTCTCTACTTCATTCTTGCTCACAAATGATTTTTCCTAGAGGACAAGCCTCACCATGACACTTTTCTACTCAATAACTTCCAATGGCTCCTTATGGAATTCACATATTATTTTATCTTTATCCCATCCTTTTAATTTTTATTTTTCATAAGTTTTATAAATACATAATTATATGGTATGGTATATATATTTACATTTTATTCTCAAGTAAATCTACATATATAGATAGTACGTGGTTAAAACTTTTTTTTTAATTGATAAGAGTGTGGAGTCAAAAAGGTTTGTAAATTGTCTCTCTAAAAGATATTTTTATACATTTTCCCATTCATTGTTTGTCTTTATTCTTTATTTTCACTTTTATTTTGAGGGGGACTTGGGGAAGGAATGGCTTTGTACCTTGGCATTTCATCAAAGGAAAGAGTCCCACTCCTTCTACAATACAAACAGCAGCTTCTTAATTATTTTTAATTGCCCTTTAAATGTTAGAAAGTTAAGTGACTTGCCCATAACCACACAGATGCAATGTATCAAAGGCAGGACTGGAACCCAGGTCTTTCTAATTTCTCCCCTTAGTGCAATCTGGAAGTTCAGCAGTCATTCACTGTTCATCCAATGTTCAGTCCAGGAGTTTTTTCCTTCTGTTTCTAACTTGGGTCAGTTAGCCCTTTCTTTCCACAGACAGGAAGCAACTGAATTCCTGAGGTGGGGGGAAGGAAGGATTGGTTCATCACATTGATGAAAGACTATAATCTATTGCAGTTTAGTATTTCTGAGCTTCAGTGATCTACCCGTCTCAGTAGCAGATTTTTAAAAAATTCTCAGACCCTGCCTCAAAACATGCTCCTTTTCTAAGGCTTAAAATGGGGGTGGGGGAAGACAGTTATGCAAATTTCTTCAAAGCATTATTTAAGCCCATTTAAGCCTGTATAAAAATCTTTCTTGATCTCCAAAATCATTATCATTTCAAACTCATTCTCTTTTCTATCTTATTCTTACCTAATCGACTCTATTACTAATCCTCTCTCATATTAATTTGTTCCACATTTTTTAAACACATGTAGCTCCAGTGTCATATGCTGTGCTCATATCTTATGTGAACTTTAGCGTGATATAGCCATATCCTCTGTATAGACACAAAATACAATTGATGAGTTTTATTTGTATAAGTGCTATGCTGATGATACAAGTTGTTTAAAAACATTTGTTTACCTTTCTCCATCCATCATCTGCTTTGCTTCTCTGACTTTCCAGGTGCTTTCATCTAGAAATGTAGTCATCTTCAGTTTAAACTTTGAAGAAAAATGAGGTCTAACAATAACAGAACCTGGAAAATAACTGCTATGAGCCCAGGGGATTAATCATTCATAGAAAGCTCCCTTCATTTTCTTAGTCTAGACTTCTCACCAATATTTAAAATTACCTACTTAGAAAATTTTCCAAGATCAGTTCTACATTACCTCAGTCCTCATTCTCTCAAGCATCTGTTGGATTCAGAAGAAAGGTTTTCATTTAAATCCTTCCTCTGATCCTTACTACCTTCAGTGATTGTGTCTTAAAACTTCTTGTGTCCATTTTCTCATCTGAGAAGTGAGGAAAATTATGTTTATTTTTCTACTTTGTAGGTTCTATTTTTTTTTTAGATGGCTCAAGTATCTTTCCCATTATCTTTTCCATTTAGCTTCTTCAGTATAGTAGTCAAATGTCCTAACTCTGTCTCCTAGCACAATATGATGCTTAGAAGAAGAAGAAAAAGGCTTCTAATTGACCAACTAACAGTTATTTGCCAAATTCTACTCCTATTATCTAAAGTTTAAACTGAGTAGATGTAAATATACATTTCTAGATCTTGATAGGCTGATACATGGGTAGGGAAGTTCTCTTTAAAAAAAACTACAGAGAAAGAAATGTTAAGTTAATGAATGCATAATAGATAGGTTCATAAGTCAATGCAAAGGAATTAAAATCTATGTTTTCTACTTAAAGTTCAGTTTTGTACTTGGAGGGTAGGTCATTTATGGGAGCAGGGAGAACACACATATTACAAAACCAGCTGTCAGGATTTTCTGGGAATACTGTGATTTTCAGACCAGACATACCGGGTCATTAGTGAAGTAATTGTAAGAAGAAAAAAAAAGGCAATTTGTGGTGTTAGTTTATAAGAGGCCATATGACCTCAGTCCTGGCTGTTTACATTTGTCACAGGGTATGGCATTTCATCTGATGACTCTTAAAGTATGCCTGTGACTTCAAGTCTGTGACTATTCTAATTTACGAGTAGAACAGAGTTAGGATTTCTTTAACTTTTGCTCTCTTAGTTTCACCATGCTCAGTAAAGTAGCTCACTTTTTTTTTTAAAGTAATACTTGTCAGCAAACAAGTTTTAAATATTGTATATCTGACTTCATAAGACTTCTGATTTTTCCATGTCCTCGTTGAATTGATATTCAATAGGTTGAATTTAGAAGTATAAATTCCAGGATCACTTATTTGGTCTGCTTCCTGAAGTTGCTTTAAAATCACTAATAATATACCTAGCATTTTGGGTATATGATCAGCTCAGTTCTATAGTTTTTAGTGCCTTTATCAACTTCATGTGGTAAAAAAAAAAAATCTCCCTGCTAAAAATTTTATTCTTCCTAATTGTAATTCAAAGGACCATAATATGAAATATCTTATTTTTTCCATTTTAAGTAGCGTTAACTTTTCTGCTTTTGAAAAATTAACTGACTCATAGCATCTGGCATAAGCTAATTCATTTCATGGTTTACTATGCTATTTTAAGGGAACTCCATAGTAACTGTATTGTGCTTTGCCTGACCAATCGCACAGCAAGAAACTTTGAAAATAATGGTACCGAAAGTGATACAAATAGAACAATTTTATCATTTGTTAGATTTAAATTATACTTAAAAACTACATTTAATAGAAATTCACATTTGGTTATACAACCCTTTTCTTTTCTTTGTATATTGAAGTGTATGCTGATGATTGTTATGTTTCTAATAAAAGAAAAAATGTAAAACATAATACAAAAATCAGTTTTTAAAAAAACACATATTTTGAAATTTTGTATTAAAAGGTCTAGAAAAATACTTAATTTTAACACCAAAATGAAAATCATTAAAAAGATTAAACTACTGAATTGATTGTTTCCCATGCTAATACTTTATCAATCTAATTCATTTTTTAAATGACCAAATAACCAAAGATATCCAATCAAAGATATGCAGATATACAGTAGAAAAATGATAAAATAATAAAATGATTCTAACATATATATATTTACTATAGTTCAAAGTCTATGTCAAAATAATTTTAGATCTTAAAAAGATTCAACATAAAAGAATATTGATTAGCATTTACTACTAATAAAATATATTTGTTCCATTTGAAAGTTCACCAATGGATATTATTGCTTCATCTTTTAGCATAGGATATAAGAGCAAAAAATAAGACTTTTTAAAAAATTAGATGTTTTATACATCTATATAAAACATGTAGAGCTTTAAGGAATATTATGCTAGTACTCAGAAGCAGTCATATTGAGACTAAATGATCAAAATTCTTGCTAATGAAATGGGCAGTCCACTGTATATTGAGAAAAATATTCTATAGTACCACTAAAGATGGAAATAATTCATAGCAGCAATCTCCCTAATTCCTCTTTGGCTTATTATTTTTTGTCCGAGAAGATAATTTTGTTCCAAGAAGACTATGATTGCTATTACTTTTGGTTACTTGTTTTCAAAATCTCCTCTTAATATACCACCAACATGAAACACTTTCCATACAGGCTTCAGAAAATATGGATGCATTTGGAAAAGTGAAAATGTCACTGGAAAAACTATGGAAATTTCCCTCATGCTTTGAGATAACCCTTTTAAAAAGACTTTTCAAATCCATATCTTCTTCAGTTTCTGGATTTTCCATATAGCCTGAAATCCTCATGAAGAAAATCACTGATGTTTGTTAGATGTATGCTCCAAAAAGTCCCTTCACGTCTTAATACTTTGATGAAATAGCCAAAGACACACTAAGTCTTACACTATTTTTCCATCCCTGATTGGGGGTCTTATAGAAATAAAAGTTGTTTTCAGTATATTTGTAAATGGATTCTAAATTCAGATTATTTTAAGGTGAGGAGAGAATGGTCTTTGCAATTAAGGCAATTCAAGATAAAGATGGTTTTTCTAAAAGATTTTCTTCCTTTGTGCTGTTATATCGGTGTTTACCTGCACAGAATTAAGAAATGGCATCTTCATATAGGACACCAGGACCCATCTGGAATTTTTCTTTTTCACAAAAATCAATTGAGTTTTCATAATTTATAGAAATGTCTTCAGCTAGTTGGTTCAATGCATAGAGTATCAGGTCTGAGGTCAGGAAGACTCATCTTTATGAGTTCAAATGTGGCCTTAGAAACTTTTTAGATGTGTAATTTTGGGCAAGTCACTTAATCCTGTTGTCTTAGTTACTCATCTGTAAAATGAGCTAGAGAATAAAATGACAAACCACTTCAGTATTTTTGTAGAGAAATCCCAAAGACTTGATCAGGACTGAAAAATGACTAAACAATTGAGTCACTGGACTAAATAAATGAAATAATGCTGCTATATTTCTAGGAACCAGAATACAGCTTAGCCACAAGAAAAAAAATCATAATGAGCTAAAGTATGAAGATAAATAGACTTTGATGTCAATCTTTCAGTTTGTCACAATCCTGCAAAATACCTTTCAGAGTTTCTCACTGAAATCTAATGATTAAAGAAAAAATGATTGTGGTTAGATAACATTGTGAAAGGATTAAGCCCTTCACTGATATGAAGAGAAAGTTGAAATTAACATCTTGGTTTCTATGTGCTGTTCTTAGTCAAACATCTTGTATTTAGCACAATAAATGTTTACTTTATACACTTAAGGAAAGCAGTGATGAAAGTGAAGAACTCTTGTAAAATATTTGTAATTGTAAAATATTTGTGAAGCAAACCATTCCTAACATATGCTACTGAGTTAATTCTTAAAGAAAGTAAATGAAGGAGCCCTTTTAAAAGACCAGATTACTAGTCTTAAAAAAAAAAACCCTCTAGATTTTTATTTTATTTTTGTAAATGGAACAAATATCATTTCAGTAAAACAATAGCAAGACAATTATCTATGAAACTGTGAACTTCTACTTTTAAAAAAGTATACATTAAATTTAATGAAGTAATAAAACTACTTTGCTTTTCTGTCTCCTTCTGAAATTCCTTGCTATCTTCTTTATATATTTGTTTTTAGTGAATCTTTGAAACATCTTTTCTCTTTTTCTTCTTTTTAATTTTTATTACTACTCATCAACTTCTTCCTTTCCCTTAAAAAATAAGTACAGTCAGGCAACATAAAAGAACACAATCACTATTCTTAAAATGCATGTTTTGTTCTGCACCTGGAATTTAGTACCTCTGACATTTCTCATGGTATAATATTTCATTGTCTTTATATACTATAATTTGTTCAGTCATTTTTAGTAGAACAGCTCCTTAGTTCTCAATCTTTGGCTATAACACAAAAGATCCTCGAGTACCCACCATTTACCCTCCTTAAGGTGAAAACACATGTAAATGTTAATACACTTCTTTTTTTACAACAAAGTCTATCATCTATTCAAATTGCTTTGTATTTGAATTTGGATGAAATTAGTTAGAAATTTCATTCATTGAGACTGAGATGAACCAGGTCTTACATGTAGCCGCCTTGTAATGAATTAGCAATCATAAAATCTTTAAACCCCATAGTGGAAGAAGTTATTGTACCTACTCTTCATCTCCTTTCTTCTTCAACTTCCTAGCACCTGAAAATTTAAAAGTATTTTTATAAGTTATTTGAGAGTTTAGAACTTTAATTAAGAATCTTTTGTAGTTGGAATGAAAAAACCCTATACATACACAGGCAGAGAGAAAAAGTTCTCCTATTAAGTATCCATTAAAATTTATTCTTGTTAAGACAAATATCATGGGACAGTGACTACAGAACTAATCTCAAAATCAGGAACTCCTGACCTTTGCCTTGATATATATTAGTTGTGTAAAATTAAACAAACTGCTTGATCTCTTGGCACTTTAGGCAATGTTAAGATTAAAAAATTGAGGAAAGGTAATATCTTAAATTGATAGATATTTCCTCACCAAGAGTTCCAAATGAAGTCACAAATATAATGCTTTTTTCTATATCTTTTCTTGCTAACCAGGTGCTAAACTCACTTGTTTCTAACTTCAAGAACTTCCACTTCCCTCTAAATTCAGCATTCTAGGGCCAAGCTCTAGTTACTCCACTCTAATTATGATTCCATATCTAATTTAGGTTGTTAGAACATTAGAAGTGGAGAGAAATACAATTTAATCTTTCTGAAACTCAGTTTCCTCACCTATTAAAACAAAAATATTGGACTTTAAGAGACCTTTAAGGTCTCTTCTAGTTCTAAATCCTAAAATCATACTTGTGAATTAGTATTTGTGTTAGGACAAAATAAGTACTGAAAACTATCTTAGCTTAACAGTAATAACAAAAACAGATTATTAAACTTGTATATCATAGGGAAACTGCATAGTAGAGGAGAAAGGGTATAATGTTTAAAGTCAGAAATCCTTCGCTCAATACCAGGTTCTGGAGGGAAGAAGTGAAGGGAAAAGGAACAAGCATTTATTAAGCACCTACTATCAGGCCCTGTACTAAGTACTTTATAAATATATTCTCATTTGAGACTTATAATAATCTTGAGCTGTAGGTACTATCATTATCTCCATTTTATAGTTGAGGGAACTGAGGCAAACCTATGCATATATTCTGTCAGCTACTTGTCCCATGTACACTCTGGGAACAGAGAACAAACCTCCTCAGAATCATTTAGTTAATAAGGATCTGAGGCTGGATTTAAACCAGTGTGTTCCTGACTCCTGGCTCAGTGATCTATCCAGTCTCCCATCTAGTTGCCTCTTCCTTCAATTTACTACCAGTATGACCTTGGACCAGTAATTTAACCTCAGTTTCCTCATCTAGAATACAGGGCTTTCAAGATCCCTTTTAGATCTATGTTCCAAAAAATAGGATGAGAGAAAACATTTATTGTGCAAGGCTGTTCACAGTGTAAGATTCAATATAGTCAGATCAACATAATGTTCATCTGTAAAAAAGAATCTGGTAAAAGTATTGTTAAAGTATATCTTTCTTTGTAATGATAGCCATTATTTTGAAATTTGCTTGGTGTGGAAACATTGCCATGTATTTTACATCAATAATACCTTTGGGCCATATATAGACATAGAAAACTACAATTAAACATTACATATGTTGTAGTGTATTTTATTTTCTTAAATGGTTCCCAGTTCCATTTTAATTTGGTTTTAGTTGTACCAATACCTCTGCATGATATATGGGATCCCTAGCTTCTTCTAAGGCTTAACTCATGTGCAACCATCTATAAGAGGTTTATTCTAATCCTCCAGTTGCTAGTATTTGTCAAAAACAGAAGATGAAGTATCATGAAGTACTCATGTTCAGTTAGGAGTGATGTGTACAACACATCTAAAGGCAGGTGTCTGGGCTGTCTACCCAGAGCTGCCTATGCTTAAAAGGGTATTGGGAGGTTTCCCAAAGCTGAATGGTGACCCATGTTGGGCAGGATGAGGTGAATTTCCCATCCTTCCCTATCCTGCTACGGAATTAGCCTCAGTGACCACCTTGACTGATTTGCTCTAAGACTGACAAACTAATGAATAATCATGGGTTTTTAAAATAATTTTTAGAAGAGGGTAGCTATGTGTAAGGGGAGAAGTTGAACATTTAATCTGGGGTGCACACAGTTTGAAACCAAGCAGTGTTTTGGGACCATCTAAACTTATCTATATGAAACTCTTGCCTAGAAGGTGTAACCTTTAGGCTTTACTATGGCTATGCTAAATTTTATCCTTAAAGGAATTATTTTGTTAAGAGCTGTGGGAGTGGAGGGGGGTGTTGAAGCAGAATGCCTTGTAGCTACATTCCCACATAATATTAGGACTCAAAAAACTTAATTAAGTTGTAGAAACTAGCTGACAGGGGAAATGTCCTCTGCTATACCCATTTCTCTGCTTTCAATTTCCATACTAAATTTTCTTATGGGGGGGGGTGTGTGTCATAGTTTTCATATACTCTATCCCAACAAAAGTTTCTTTGTTATCTATTTTGTATATATTTAAGATTTATTTACCTCTGTACATATTGGGTTCTCTCCTCAAATTGCAATTAAAATTTTACCTTTTACAGAAAACATTTCCCAACCATTTATTAAATAATTCTCCTCTGTTAATTACTTCCTATTTTCTTGTGTATATGTATTTGTTTATTAACTTTACCATTGGATTATGAGCTTCTTGAGGGCAGGGACTATCCTTTTTATTAAACACCCAGCACTTAGCACTATACCCCACACATGGTAAGGACTTAGTGTTTATTGACTGATCAATTAATTTTTTCAATGTAATATAATCTCCTTGAGTAGGGGGAGTTTTCCAGTTTTAGTACAATACAATAGTACTTGTCACATAGCAAATGCTTAACAAATACTTGTCAAAGGAACAATTAAATGGAAAAAAACAACCCACTAATATTACATTATTTGGCAAAATACAAATACCCATTGAATGTTACCACAGTGAAGGGATTTCCTGTGTTCTTGCCCATAGTTCAGAGGAAATTCATGGTTAGGTAATCTCAAGGTTGAGGTTTTTTCTGTTAGTCTAGATGACTTTAGAGGACAACTGATAAAAGTACTGCATTAAAATATAGCTCTTTGAATGCTCCTTGAGAGAAAGGACCATGCTTGATTCTTTCTTTATTATCTTAGCAAAGTGATCTCTAATCTAATAAGCACTTCACCAAAAATTGTTGAATTAGCATAGAAGTGCAAATAAAATTTCTAGGAAATAGTAATGAATTACTGACTATTGCTAATGTCCACAAAAGATGAAAACAATCTTATCCTACAAAATGATGCCTTTCCCTTTATTGAAAAGCAAAGAAAATGTAACACAAAAACCCAGGTCACTCTTCCAATTTAACCAGAATACATGTCTCCCCCACATTATGGAGACTGAGTGCCAATTTTGAAGCAGAGCTGGGGAGAAGAATAGGGCAGGGAGAAGGTTCAGAGAAAGGGTTAGGATTAGGAGGACAAATCTAGTGTAGGCATCCAGGTGTGGTTAGTTGTACTTAGATGCTATTTTAAATGATGCCAATTGACACTATACTCATGTAACTATTGAGAAGTGACATTTAATTAGTGAGTGACAAGTAGAAAATAGCAAGGTGACATGGAACCACTTAATAATGATGCCGTCAGCATGAAGTGTTTTTCTTGCAGTTCATACTTGCAGAGTTTTGCATTGTCCTTTATTAAACCTTCACATTATTCCTGAGATAAAGGGATGACAAAAATCAGCTATTCTTTTTTTTAACCTTGGAATGAAGGAAGGAAATGGATTTTAATAGGAGCAAAAAGGAGACTATTTGAATAAAAGACCATTTCTACATTGGAAGTATTTTCTAAGTATCATAAAAGTTTTGGTTAAAAAAATAACTTAAAAAATCTTTTGGCTTTTTCCTTTGCAACACATTAAGCATTAATATGATCAGAGCTTATCTTTCCATGGTCCTAAGACAAAATTTACAAATTGTCCAAATCAGCAGGGACTAGCCCATATTATCTTTGAGGAGACAAAAACATTTCTTAATCAAAGGGGTATTCCTACCATAGAACTGTCACAATGCCTGAAACATCAAAATTAATAATCTTTGAATTAAGGCAGTAAAGGTTCCTATTAAATAGCAGATGTTTTCAGGCAGGGATGCTACAATATGATAAGCTATAAACAACTTAGTTTAAATTAATTTATCTTAATATTACTAATAAAAACTCATAGTATAACACAGAAGCCACTGGATTTGAAGAGAATCTGGGTTCAAATCCCAGTTCTTTCATTTACTACTTCTGTGACCTTTTCGCAAAACATAGCATTCCTTGGTCTTGATTTAACCACAAAATAAGGGAATTAGAATAGATGGATTTTAAGGTTCATTAAATTTATGACCTTGTAAATTGACACTTATCTAAGGAGTCTGAAGTCCACAAAATACATTACATATTTTTTTTCCAACTAATTCCTTCACAGACCTTTTGAAGCCCAAATCTTTAAGTGTATTATGAAATCCTGAGTTGTTTATGAGCATAAGTTCAAGAAAATTCAGTGTAACATTTAGTCACATAACTGTTAAGGCTCATAGTCCCAAGTCTTCCTGACTTCAGGTCCAGAGAGTTTTCCACATTAGTACTTTATGTTTTGTGGCTTAACTGTCCTAATTAGTGGATGACTAAAAATTCACCCAATCAGATATCTAGAAAGTCCAAGACCATGCTTCATATCTAATCCAGATATGAATCAGAAGATAGGGACTATCCAGGCATCTGCCCCTTTACTGTCATGCTGCCAATTAATCTCCTCATCACTACTTTTTACCTTAACTATCCTATAATCATAATCCCTGTAACTTCCTAGACCAGAATTCCTTTCCTTATTTGTTGCTTCACCTTATTTAAATGTAAGCATTTGAGTTTCAGAGACTTTCTCAGCTTTATATTTATTTTCCCAGAACCTACCATATAGCATGTAGCACAAAGAAGATGCTTAGTAAATATCTTTTCCTTTATTTATCACAATGCCTCACTTATCTTCTTAATACACAATGTTCCCTCATCACTCTTTAAAAAATAGCAACTTCCAGACAATTTTCAGATGAAGAAGTTGAAATCATTTTTAGTCATGTGAAAAGGTGCTCTAAATCACTATTAATTAGAGAAATGCAAATTAAGGCAACTCTGAGGTACCACTACATACTTCTCAGATTGGCTAAGGTGATAGGAAAAGATAATGCTGAATGTTGGAAGAGATGTGGGAAAATTGGGACATTAATACATGTGACACCTCAGAGTTGTTTTAATTTGCAGACCTCTCAGATTGGCTAAGATGACAAGAAAAGATAATTATAAATGTAGGTGAGGATGTGGGAAAACTGGGGTTCTGATTGTTGGAGAAATTGTGCAATGATAGAACCATTCTGGAGAGCAATTTGGAACTATGTCCAAAGGGCTATCAAACTGTGCATATCCTTTGATCCATGAGTATCTCTACCAGATCTGTATCACAAAGAAATCATAAAGAGGGGAAAGGACTCACATATGTAAATGTTTGTAGTAGCCCTTTGTGTTGTGGCAAGGAACTGGAAATTGAGTGGATGCCAATAAGTTGGGGAATGGCTGAATAAATTATGGTATATTAATATAATGGATGAAATATTATTTCATAAGAAATGATTAATAGAGTGATTTCAGAAAAGCCTGGAAAGACTTACATGAACTGATACTGAGTGAAGTGAGCAGAACCAAGAAAACATTGTATACAGTAACAAGAAGATTATGTGATCATCAAGTATGATAGACTTGACTTTTTGCAACACTATAGTGATTCAAGGCAATGAGAGTAGACTTGAAATGGAAAGTGCCATCCGCATCCAGAGAGAGAATTATGGAGACTGTGTGTGGACCAAAGCACAATATTTTCACCTTTTTGTTGTTGATATTGTTCGTTAACTTGTTTCTTTTTTTTCTTTCTCATGGTTTTTCTCCTTTTGATCTGATTTTTCCTGTATAGCACGATAAAAGTGGAAATATGTTTAGAAGAAGTAGATGATCATTTTTCCAACCTGGGCTATATGTTTAACCTAAATTAGATTGCTTGCTGTCTTGGAGAAGGGCATGATGAAAGAGGGAGGGAGAAAAATTTACAGCACAAGGTTTTTGCAAAGGTAAATGTTAAAAACTGTCTTTGCAAGTATTTGGAAAAATAAAATACTATTCAAAAACAAATCCTTTTTTAAAAAATCACCTTCCTTGTCACATAGCAGCTTTATATAGTCAAGGTTTTTTTTTTTTGGTTGTTGTTTACCCTGTTTATCTCTTGGAGGAGGGCAGATAACTGACCTATTTCTTTTATATCCTTCTGCTTTCACAAATCAATTTGGGGGGTCTATAATTTTTTACTGCTTTTCTGATCTGGAGAGAGGTCTGTTTACTGTCCTCCTGATCTGTGATTTACTCCTTCCATTGGTAGACTCATGTTTCCTCATGATCATACTCCTGACTACCAGCCCTGGAAGTGTGACCTGGAACTGATTAATGGGTGATCAGATATAAAAAATGGCACTCAAATCTAAGCCCAGTACTATTGCAGGAGTTTCACAATATCTCATTTGCCCAGGTTTTCAGTCCCTTTAATGTCCCTGGGCTCTGGGCTACCCTTTATTAGTGTTGTCTCTGCCAGTCAATTTCTGCTTCTACTGCTTTCTATGTTACTATTGCTTTCCTATGCTTTTGGTCATCTTTACTCTAATGTCTGCAGTTCTTTTTTTTTTTCTGTCTTCCTAATATGCTCCAGATTGGAAAAACAACTCATTGAATTTCTTTCACAGAATTCAATTTGGCATATTTTCTGTGGCTGTTGTAAAAAAAGGTTTTGGGGTAGGTAGCTTTGGCAGCTGTAACTTCTCCCTTTACCATCTGGACTTTTACCCCTAGCCCTGAGTTTTATTGTTATTTCAATTTTTAGATACCACTTCTGAGAATTATTGGATTTCTCTGATAATTTTCTTCCTGGTATACCTGCCATTCTTTTTATCTGACTTTTCAAATATGGGTGCACAGTTTTCTTTCATTTTCTTTTCAAACTCTTTTGATCAGATTCTCAAGGCCCTAGGCAAATATATATTTTACTAGCCTTCATTATATATACTCTACTGAAGGCCAAAAGTCCATCATTCCTATATTTTATGTCTCCAAGCAAACCAAATCCTGTTCTGTCATCATCTTAAATGCTTTTCACTTTTGAAATCTTCCTTCCTCCTCTGAAATCCCAAAATAAAATCTACCACCTATTTCCCTAAGATCTTCTGTTTCTCATTCAGGACTTTGCAAATCCTAAAAAAGGTTTCTCAGATCCTTCTGGCATTATCATTTGTCCCTACATGAACTACTAGCGGGAGTGATGGTCACTAGTTTTAACAAGTATTGAAAATAGCTTCCTCATCCAATCATTCAGTCAACAAGCATTTATTAATCACTTAGATATATGCCAGAAAGTGTACTAAGTACTGAGAGTACAAAAGCAAAAGTTTTAAAGTTTCTGTCCATAAAGAGATCATATTATTGGGAAAGACAACATGTCTAAGGATAATATATAAAGAATACATGTGGATGGAATATATATATGTATGTATATAAATTATGCTTATATATACATATATATATACATTTTTATATATGTATATATGACTGTATATAGAAGAAATTACAAAAGGCAAAACTGAAAACTGAATATGTGAAACTGAAAAGCTTGGTGATCAACAAAATTAATGCACTTTTGCTTAAATAAAAGAATCAATTGGGGCAGCTAGATGCTAAAGAGGATGGAGCACCCATTCTGAAGTTAAGAAGACCCGAGTTCAAATTTTGACTCAGGCACTTAAAACTTAGTGGCTATGTGACTCTGATTGTCATGTAACCCCATTTGCCTCCCTCCCCCCCAAAAAAAGAATCAAATGAATGGGAAAAGACATTTTGTATAAAAATGTAACAAATATTTATTAATCAACAGCAATAACATTAATAATACTATTTACATAGCATCTACTGTGTTAAGAACTGTGCTAATCACTTTGTAAGTATGATCTCATTTGATCCCCAGGGCAACTCTATGAAGTTGATGCTATTATTTTTTTCACTTTATAGTTTAAGAAATTGAGACAAACAGAGCCTAAGTAATTTGTCCAAATTTATACAGCTAGTAAGTATCTGAGGCTAAATATAAACTCATTTTCTTGACCCTAAGCCCCGGATTCCATCCTGTGATACCTATGCTTTATTATAAATAAAATTTCCTGTGCCAGGAAACAAAAATAATACTTGGTTCCTATCCTCATGGAATTTATGTCCAAATATTTGTTTCCCTAAATAAATTGTAAATTTGAGGATGTTCCTAACAACTAAATAGTTGATATAAAATTAAACTGAAATAATTTCATCACATAGAGTACCTGTAATTATGTGAAACTGCCATCCACGCTAGGTTTCTTACTTGTCTAGGAGCCATTATTTATACTATATATATTATTTTATATTTCATTTGGTATTTTATAAGAATGGGTGTGGCATAAAAATATTAGCATTATAACACACCTGAAAAGAAAAGAGACAAGAAAATGGGCTGAAATGATGGTCTTTATCAAAAAGGAAGTAGCTTAAGTGTCATAGTTTTTATGTACTACTTGGAGCTCTTAGAAAATGTTAGGTTATGTACCTTGAACTACACTTTGGGCAGAAGGTAAAAGTACAAAATATCTCGGTAAATATAATTTGAATAATAATGTTTTTGGGGTAAGAAATCTTTTGTACTTCTTCTACATGCTATTTTGAATGTATAATTAGGATATCTTTCCTCAGAATAGAATGTAGACATGTCATTTGCTGCAAAATCACTTCAACTTTCTAGCTGGAAGGAATGCTAATATAAATATTAGCCCTAATACTGCCACAGCAAGTCCAACTTTTACAATATGGGTAAAATACTTCAAAATCCATCTGTGACTGTGAAGCCACTCTCTGTTTTCTAAAACCACTTGGTATGCTATTCTAAATATGATGTAAATGTATTAACTTTTGAGAAAATTTTTCTATTGGCAAAGTCAAATAGCTGTAATATCTTGAAATATGATCTAATATAATATATCATTTCAAGATTGGCAGACTTTTAATGAGCTAACAATGTTCCTAGTATTGAGAGACACTTGGTTGTACCTTCTTATTTTTATCTGTTTAACCTAATGTACTGTGATCATCATCACTCTCCAGGGATAAGAATTTGTATTTGTTTTCTATCACATGTATACCCTGTGATAACAAACCATAAAAGATAGAGCACTGGACTTGGAATAGGAAGAGCCAAGTTCAAATCCTACCTCTGACACTAATTCAAAGACAATGTGAAAGATACTTAAGCTTTCCATTTTATCAGATAACTCTTTAAAATTGTAAGAGGTTGATAGGTTGTGATTTGTCTTGGTGAAGGGAGTTCCTAAAATACATACACAAAAAAGGATAGGTCTTTGATATAGTGTTACTCATGTCTCATTGTTTCTTTGGGTTGAAAGACCTGATATTATAGACAAGCAATGGACTTAAAGTCAGAAAGATCTAACCTTTTATATTTACCAGTTGTATGACTCTGGGTAAACCACTTTGTCACCTGCAGGAAAGCAAGTGTTCCAGTTTCTTTAACTGGAAAATGGAAAGGAGGGTAAGAAAAGATGGAATTATGGGAGTAAGATTCATTGATTTCTAATGTTCTTTCCAGGTCTCAATCCCATGAGTTCTTGAAGTCTAGGCATAAGGAGTATAAGCTAAAGAAAGTTAGCTCTTTCAATCTGGAAAAACATTGATCTTTGGCCTAGTGGAAGCTTTTGTGGTAAATTCAGGATGGTTCAAAACCATAGGACTATCCATAAAGAAATGATTTTTTAATCCCAAATAATTCATGAAGATTGTCTACTTACAATGTGAAAAAGTAGTGATCATCTATATCGGTGAAGGGGTTATCCACCTTTAGTCAAATTATAGATTTCTGAAGTATTGACATAACTTTATTTGAAATCTTAAGGTGATAAAACCCTTCTGATTTTTTCAGTCTTAATCATCCAATATGGCACTTATATTCAGTAATGCAAGATCCCTAATACTATCTGCAACCAGGTATTCATCTCTATTCAGACCAATCCTTCCCTTGGATGATACACTGGAAAGAGACAACTTATCCATTCCCTTCCAATTATAGGAGATAAAAGTATCTTGGTATAATTAAGCAACTAATACACACACACACACACACACACACACACACACACACACAAATGATCCTGAAGTCAGGAGGACCTGAATTCAAATATGACCCCAGGCACTTAACACTTCCTAGCTGTGTGACCCTGGGCAAGTCACTTAACCCCAATTGCTCAACAACCACAAAAAAAAAAAAAAAATCCAGTTTTCTTGGATAAGAGATCATAGCATTTTCGGATTTAGAAAAGAATAAATCTTTGAGATTGTTTGATCTATCCTAGTCATTTTATAAGTAGTTAAGAGAGAGCAAGAGAGATTAAGTGATAACTGTGAGGTCACATATCTTGCAAGTACCAAAACTTTTGATTTAAAATCAGATATCCTCAAGTAATTCCACAATTGACAAATGATCAAAGGATATGAACAGATAATTTTAAGATGAAGAAATTAAAGCTATCTGTAGTCATATGAAAAAAAAAATGCTCTAGGAGCAGCTAGGTGGTACAGTGGATAGAGCACCAGCCCTGAAGTCAGGAGGACCTGAGTTCAAATCTGGTCTCAGACACT
This sequence comes from Sarcophilus harrisii, assembly GCF_902635505.1. Lineage (NCBI taxonomy): Eukaryota > Metazoa > Chordata > Mammalia > Dasyuromorphia > Dasyuridae > Sarcophilus > Sarcophilus harrisii. The sequence goes on along the minus strand of NC_045430.1, from coordinate 159,524,885 downwards.
TAACACTTCCTAGCTTTGTGACCCTGGGCAAGTCACTTAATCGAATTGCCTCAGCAAAAACAAAAATGCTCAAAATCACTATTGACCAGAGAAATACAAATTAAAGCAACTCTGAGGTATCACCTCATACCTCTCAAATTGGCTAAGATGACAAGAAAAAGTAATAATGAATGTTGGAGGGGATGTGGGAAAACTGGAACACTGATACATTGGTGGTGTTGTGAACTGATCCAGCTACTCTGATGAGCAATTTGGAACTGTGCCCAAAGGGCTATAAATCTCTGTGTGTATGTGTGTGTGTATGTGTGTATGTATGAACATAAGTTTTGATCCAGTCTTGGTATTGGATCTTCATCCCCAAGAAATCACAAAAGAGGGAAAAGGATCCTCATGTGCAAAAATGTTTGTAGCAGCTCTTTTTCTGATGGCAAGGAACTGGAAATTGAGTGGATGCCTATTAACTGGGAAATGGCTGAATAAGTTATAGCATATGAATGTAATGAAATAATATTGTTCTATATGAAATGATGAGCAGGCTGATTTCAGAAAAATGGAAATACTTACATGAACTGATACTGAGTGAAATGAGTAGAAGCAGGAGAATAGTGTAAATAATAACAGCAAGATTATATGATGATCAACTACAACAGACTTAGCTTTTCTCAGTAATACAGTGATCCAAGAAAATTCCAATAGAGTTAGGATGGAAAATGACATTTGCATCCAGAGAGAACTACAGAGACTGAATATGGCATACTATTTTCACCTTTATTTTATTTTTTTTACTTTTTTTCATGGTTACTCCCTTTGTTCTTATTTTTCTTTTACAACATAACTAAAATAGAAATATGTTTAAAACAATAACCCATATCAGATTGCTTGCTGTTCTAGAGAGAAGGGAAGGCAAAGAAGGGAGAGAGAAAAAAGTCTTACAAAAATGAATGTTGAAAACTATGCTTATATGTAATTGAACAACAAAAAAAAATGCTATTGAAATTTAAAAGAAATAACTCCAGGTATTCTGACTTGAAATCAATGACAATATAGAAAGCCCTATTAGGAACAGCTTCTATTGTCCTTTTGTGATTCCTTATTCAATTTAGAGAGCCTTAGAGAGCATTTCCCCTAGACTTATCAGTTGTCTTTCCCTCACATTATAAAGAATTGTGGGTATCAAGACTCCCAGGGATCTAGACTGAATGTTGCAGCCAGTCAAGCAACTAGACCCTAAGGAGTACCAGTACTAGACTTTAGTCCAACAGAAATCTGACTGGCAGCTTTGGACTTGAAGTTATTGTGTCTAATGGTATATAGGAACTGAAATAATCTTTGAGACTAATCTTCCCACTACTTTTTTCCAGAGACTTAAGCGGTAGAGAAGGGATTATTCCCCCAAGGTGTAAGAGTATTGTTTCCTCTTGGTATATCTTTGATATAATTATCCCTTTGAAAGAGCTACTCAGATGGTTAAATAGAAGTGGATTTCTAGCTATGAGACCCCTAAAGAAAAGGGAGAACAAAAATGGAAAGAAACTTTTCCAATGGGCAGAAACTAGGTATAGACAAATACTTCATATTATATACTAAGATAAGGCTCATCTCTCAAATATAAGGAGAACTGAGTCAAATTTATATGAATTCAAGTCATTCCCTAATTGATGAATAGTCAAAGGATATGAATAGGCAATTTTCAAATTAAGAAATCAAAACTATCTAGAGTCATGTAAAAAATGTTCTAAATCTCTATTGATTAAACAAATGCAAATTAAAACAACTCTGAGGTACCACCCCATACTTGTCATATTGGCTAATACGATAAAAAAAGGAAAATGAAAAATTTTGGAGGGTCTGTGGGAAAATTAGGAAAATGATGAATTATTGGTAGATTTATGAACCGATCTACCCATTCTGGAGAGCAATTTGGAACTATGCCCAAAGAGCTGTAAAACTGTTAATCCTCTATGACCCAACAATACCATTCCTAGGTCTGTACTCCAAAGAGATTTTTTTTTAAAAGAAAAGGAAAGTTTATAAACAAAAATATTTATAGTTCCTCTTAGAATTAGAAATTGTGGGGGATGCCTATCAACTAGGAAATGTCTAAACAAGTTGTGATATATGATTGTTATGGCTTACTATTGTCCTATAAGAATTTATGAGCAGCTGAATGCAGACTGAAGCTTGCTTTAAAAAAAAAAAAAAAAAAAAAAGCAAAACTTTACTGGTTTTGCTTTTTTTCCTGTGTTTTCTTTCACAACATGACTAATATGTAAATAGGTTTTGCATGACTATAAGTACAACCTTTATCAAACTGCTTGCCTTCTCAATAGAAAGGGAGGGAAAAGAGGGTGAGTAAATTTGGAATTCAAAACTGTAAAAAATAGTTAAAATTGGCTTTATCTGTAATTAGAAAAAATAAAATTAAAAAAAAAAAGAAAAGGTAGAACATCGTTGATGGGAGATTGAACTAATCTTGAGAAAGAAAAAAAAAACATCCCTAGCTTCTGTTAGAATACTGGAGAACCCTGTGGTAAATATAAAACAGTTCTGATCTTAAGAGAGCAAGACCACATTATACATAAATGTATACATAAAATATATCCTTAGTTTCACAAAGGATAGATATAACTAATAATATAATTCAAAGAATCATATTTAAAAATAAAAATGAAAACATCAGGTTCTTTTTAAAACACAACCAGCAAAAAGAGTGTTTTCCCTTAATAAACTTCAAAATGTTTTTATTGGCAAATGTTTTCTCTTAGTCCAAGGTCAATGACAAATTCCTCTCTAGATCGATTAAAATCATGTAAATAAATAATAATTCTTCAGTTTCAACTCCTTCGTAAAGTGAATGATTACATTCAAATTGAATATTTGTTGAGATTAAAAAATACAGTCAAACTCAGATAAAGCTGAAATGGAATCAAAGACTACTGTATTGATAATCATGATTTTGGGTTTTGCTGTGCTATTTTTTTTCCTGAAGGAAATATTATTTTATGGAAATATTTCAATCTATGGCCCTGATCTCCTAGTTAAATGTGAAATATTTCTATTAAATTAAATGCTTATTTCTGTACAGACTACCCAAAGACTACCAACTTAGTTACAAATGATAAATCCCTCAGTTAAGAAATCTAAAGTCTTCTGGATTTTTCTAAGTACACAGAAATAGTGCTGGATTATTCTCATAAAAGACAGCTTAAGTTAAAAAAAAAAGATTGGTAAGAGTTCTGCTCAGTACTTTTTCATACACTGAAATGTAGAATATTTTTATATAGAAATATATTTTGTAGAGAAAGAAAAGGAAGAAATTACTTTAGGGACATGTATTTCCTGGAACACCTATAAAGTTATGTAAAAGCTCTTTATTGTCTCTATCAATCTAAAACTGAAATCATCATTTACTAGATTAAGGTAATTTTCAGTGATGTGATGAAAATGCAGCAATTTTCTAATGAAACAATTTGAACTACAGCTCAAAGGTTAAACAACTATGAAAGTAATTCTAATGAATTACTCTCCCTTCTCACAAGATAACAAATTTATATTGTGTTTCTTGTACATATTTGTACAATTTATATTTGTTGTATATATTGTATTTATACACAAGCAACTTTATACTGCAAGCTAAGAAATCACCAGAATGTGGAGACAACAATAGACAAGCAATTCACTCTTTAATAAAATGTCAATAAACCTGTAAATTCTCACTTCCTCTCAGAAAAGGGATTTAGAAACAATAACACACATAATAGTAGTATGTAACTTCTCAGTTTTTTTGTCCCTTCAATTGTAAAAGGAAGGTGTCATTTTGTAAAAGCTAATAAAGTCTCTGTGTTGGGAGAGCTAGAGAAAGCATACAATATCCTTGAAGTTGTCTTATAATCTATTGGTACTTTTTGTTTTACAAAGTTCTTTTATTATCTTCTAGGATTTGTCCTGAAAAAAATGTCCTGTTTTAAAAATAGGAGATCTTTTAAGATTGGGTGTCTGTTATATCTTTGTAGCTTACTATTCATTTATACATAGAGATTTTTCTTGAGTACAAGAGCATAGTACAAGAGCATATACTTCTTGAAAAATAGAATAGAAATTCATATTATGTTAAGAAAAGTTTGGCTTAAAAATTTAATATACATGACATTCAATTAATGATAACATACATATAAGTTATATATACATACTCACACATGTATATACATACACTATTCACATACCCACACCCTTTAATTTCCTAATTTTTACTGTTTTCACATTGGGAAAAAAAGAATAAGAAAAACTTAAAATTCTCAGCTTCCAAAGAACTGCCCCCAATAAAAATAGATAATCTTAAAAACACATAGAAGAGCTTCTAGGCCAAATCTATATCTCCCTATGAATCTCTTTGTTGTTGTTTAATTATTTCTATGCTAGTCTCCAAAAAAAAAAAGTGAATATTTTCAAAGGAGCTTCTCCAAATGAAAAATCTATTATTTGTGAAGAATGCTGCCAAAGAATGAGTACTTCTAGTACTTCAAGAACTACAGTTCAGAAGGAAGATTGGTTTGGTTCGGTTCTGTTTTGCTGCAGAAGATAGAACCAAGAGCAAAAGGTATAGGTTTCAGAGTGGAAAATGTAAGCTTTATTTTTGCCACTTTCTTATTTTTCTCTATTGTTCTCTTGATATTTTGATATCTTTTTTTAAAATAGCTTTTTATTTACAAGTTATATGTATGGGTAATTTTATAGCATTGATAATTGCCAAACCTTTTGTTCCAATTTTTCTCCTCCTTCCTCCCACTCCCTCCCCTAGATGGCAGGATGACCAGTAGATGTTAAATATATTAAAGTATAAATTAGATACACAATAAGTCTACATGACCAAACTATTGTTTTGCTGTACAAAAAGAATCAGACTCTGAAATACTGTACAATTAGCCTGTGAAGGAAATCCAAAATGCAGGCAGGCAAAAATATAGGGATTGGGAATTCAATGTAATGGTTCTTAGTCATCTCCCAGAGTTCTTTTGCTGGATGTAGCTGGTTCAGTTCATTACTGCTCCATTGGAACTGATTTGGCTCATCTCATTGCTGAGGATGGCCAGGTCCATCAGAATTGGTCATCATATAGTATTGTTGTTGAAGTATATAATAATCTCCTGATCCTGCTCACTTCACTCAGCATCAGTTCATGTAAGTCTCTCCAGGCCTTTCTGAAATCATCCTGTTGGTCATTTCTTACCGAACAATAATATTCCGTAATATTCATATACCACAATTTATTCAGCCATTCTCTAATTGATGGGCATCCACTCAGTTTCCAGTTTCTGGCCACTACAAAAAGGGCTGCCACAAATATTCGTGTACATACAGATCCCTTTCCCTTCTTTATGATCTCTTTGGGATATAAGCCCAGTAGTAACACTGCTGGATCAAAGGGTATGCACAGTTTGAGAACTTTTTGAGCATAATTCCAAATTGCTCTCCTGAATGGTTGGATGTATTCACAATTCCACCAGCAATGTATTAGTGTCCCTGTTTTTCCACATCCCCTCCAACATTCCGCATTGTCTTGCCCTGTCATTCTAGCCACTCTGACAGGTGTATAGTGGTATCTCAGAGTTATCTTAATTTGCATTTCTCTGGTTAATAATGACTTGGAGCATCTTTTCATATAGCTAGAAATAGTTTCAATTTCTTCGTCTGAGAATTGTCTGTTCATATCCTTTGACCATTTATCAATTGGAGAATGGCTTGAGAAAAATGTAAGCTTAACAGCTGTATTCCCAAACAATTAGAGCTATTAAAATTGGAATGAGCTACTTTGGGTGCTAGTCAGCTCCCCATCATTGGATTCCTTCAGAAAGAGGCTACATAACCCCTTATTGGAAATGTGGTAGTAGGAATTCTTTTCCAGATATGGGTAGTCAGCTGCTACAGACTCATCATAACTTGTAAATCCTATAATTTTATAGTTTGGATTTTTCCCCACCAACTTTTGGTTTGGCAAAGTCACATTTTTGCCTGCCACATTATGGCCAAGCTTTTCTTCTTCCATCTTGCAATATCACCATTGGCTAGTAGAAAGAGAATTAAATATGTATGAAGCATATTTTTAAGAAAACTCACCATTATTTCATGTCCTTTCTCTGTGGTTTACTGTTTTCAAACTTTAACTTGAAAATAGGATGTGGACTTGTAATCTTTGTTCTTCAGTGTTGTTCATTAGATTCTGAGAGTATGCTGTACCACCTCATGGAAAAAAGTCTTGATGAGATCAGAAAAAAACTTTCATCAATGCAGTTTATAATTTTGGTCCCTACTTTAGTTTTTTTTTCCATTTAGGATTAGAAGTTGTATTATTTCATAGTAAAATCCCAGATGAGATCAGAGAAAACCCTCTCAGTTTTCCATATGAATAATTTCTTTAACCTAACCACCTTGCCTGAGTTCTTCTACCTTGAAACTTTCATTTAAGATACATTTGTCCCTAGTAGTGCCACATTCAGCAGCTGGATATCAATAAATATAGCCAAGTAGTTTATTCATGGCTACATCAGAGCTCTAGGTGGCATTTAGCATTTTTGCCTTAGGCAGGATCTCCTTTTTTGAGATCAACAGGAACAATGCACATGATAGGGGAGATATATGATGAGTGCAGGTGAGTGAGGTTAAAAGCAAGCTGTCTCAGTCTCTGTTTTTTATAATTTCTATTATATGTCTCTGTATCTTAGATCATAGTAGCAAAGGACTCAAGAACCTCAGTGATATGCTCCTCACGTTTTTCTGTTCGTTGAGTCTTGCTTTTTGCCCTACTCCCAAGTCTCAGATGGGGCTCCATTTATTACCTATCTCCCTTTCCATGTATAGAGTTACTGTTGACCTCACGGGGAGACAAGGTACAGAGTATGCATGCTACATACTGGGAGGACAGAACACACTGTAATTATCTCTATTTTATACCAGATGAAACTGAGATGCAGAAAGGTTAAGCCATTTGTGCAAAACCACATAGAAGTAAGCATTCTTTGAGATGGAGATGGAAACCTTTAATCAAGAAGAGGTTAAAATGTCATGATTCCAAATCAGAAATAGATGGTCTGAAATGGCAGATTCTTAAGAGAGAATAATTAAAGGAGTTGATGGTTCATTGTCTTTAACGATATTCCTTGCTGTTCCATCAAACCATTGAATAGATAAGAGGTGAGCAATAAGTTTCAAGCTGATCTTTTGTGTAGCCAGGCAATTTAGACAAAAGCTCACAGGGATTTGGTGAAAAGTGAATTTACCCACCTGGCATCCAAACCCCATAACCCTGAGTAGCAGATGATTGGCTGACAAGGAGTTAATGTGGAACAGAGTAAATGACTCAGTGGATTTAAGAAAATGTTTTTGAATTTGAGGTATCTGAGTGCTGCCCATGCCATCTGTAATGAGTAGTAACTGGGAACTTGGAAAAGGAGAATATAGACATGGATGGGCCAATAAATTTTATTCATTTCCTGCTTTTATTCATCATGGAGTTTGCAGAATTTATAACTACACAAAGCAAGATTATTAATTACTGATCTTCAGTGCAGTCATTATTATTTTCAGAGATTAAATACTCCACAAAAATGTCACCTCCCACCCAGTTAAGGGAAAATTTTCTACTACATTCTCCCATCTAAAAAAAAAAAGTAGCAGGTTTTAAATCCTCTGTGATGCCCTCCCCACCCTCAATGTATACCCTGATTAGTCTCCTGGGGAAAGGAAATAGATTATTCCTAAATTTAAAATCTTTACAACCAGGTGAAAGTAGTGACAGCATCTATTGATCACATCTCCTCTAAAAACTAATTCCCTGATATCTGTTTTTAATGGATTATTTCTTTCACATATTCAATTTTTACATAGATCTATATTTTAAAAGTGATTTATAGTAGGTTAAGCTTTTGGGGTTCCTAATTTAACCAGTCATCAACCACATCCTATGGTTTTTTTGGTTAGGATGATTATTGTTATTTTTTGTAGACTACATAAATAGGCTACAAGAACCAAGAGATCATTGTACACAGCAGCAACAAAATTACGTGATGATGAACTGTAATATACTTGGCTCTTTTAAACAATGAGGTGACTCAGGTCAGTGATGGTAAGAGCCATTTGCATCCAAAAAGACTATGAGGAATGAATGTGAATCTCAACATAGGCTTTTCACCTTTTTTACTGTTATTATTAGCTTGCTTGTTTTTTTTTTTCTCATTTTCCCCTTTTGATCTGATTTTTCTTGTGGAGCATGATAAATGTAGAAATATGTTTAAAAGCATTGCACAAGTTTAACCTATATTGGATTACTTGCTGTCTAAGGGAAAGGAAGGGAAGGGAAAGGAAGGGAAGGAAAGGGAAGGGAAAGGGAGAGAAAAATTTGGAACACGTTTTGCAAGGGTGAATGTTGAAAACTATCTTTGCATGTACTTAGAAAAATAAAAAGCTATTAATATAAAAAATAATAGGCTACAAGTCATGCCGCAATACTTGGGCAAATAAATGTAGCAAGGATCTGCATTAACTATGGCATCTTATGGACCTCTCTGGATATAGTTCAGTAAATGGTGCCTGGTTAACTCAGCAAGAACTAATATGTCTCACCACTGAAAGGTCATCAATATGACTGGGGCATACAGTGGGGAGATGGAAGGAAAGTTGCTTATTCATGGCAATGAGTGTATGCTTTCTTGCCACTGAAGATATGACAGGAGTGCCTTGACACATGTGGAGCCAATTTCAAGTTCTCTATCAATGTTGGATCAGCCTGTGTTTGCAGAGATAAATAGTTCTAATACCTTTTTCCTTTCATGATATCACTTATCTTACAAATCTGATTCTGTGATTCGGGAGGGCTAAATCTAGCTCTGGAAGGGAATTTAGAGGCTATTAAAGTAAAGTTAACTCAATTGTATCTTTCACATATACTCCCTGGTGTCAATAAAACCACTTGTAAACAACCTTTCAATAATTCCTAATAACAACTAACATTTATAGATTACTTTGAAAATTGTAAAGTGTTTTACTTGTCTCATGGTTAGTTATTGTTGGTTTGATTAATAATTCATTTGAGAAGTATTTGTTAAATGCCAATTATGTGCCACAGATTGTGTTAGTTACTTGAAAAGTATAAAGAGATGTGTAGGAGAATTCTTGCCTATCAGGTGATTGCAGTCTATATAATAATTTATTTTATTACAAATGAGAATAAGACATAGAGACAGAAAGACAGAGACAGAGACAGACACACAGAGACACACAGACAGAGAGAGAGAGAGAGTGACAGAAAGACAGAGACAAAGAGAGAAAGAGAAACAGAGAGTGATAGACAGAGAGAAAGAGAGAGATAGAGAGAAATAAAGACAGTGACAGAAAGAGACAGAGATAGTGGCAGACACACACACACACACAGAGAGAGAGAGAGAGAGAGAGAGAGAGAGAGAGAGAGAGAGAGAGAGAAAGAGAGAGAGAGAGAGAATGAGAATACACAGCAAGGTTTATATGACATAACACTATGATTCTGAGTGATGTGGATTCAGTCTTGTCCCTTATAATTTATTTACAAAAAAGACAAAGACTTTACTGCATTTCACTCTTGTATATCATGTAGTAAATGGATCTAAAACAAAATGGATCTAAAGATGGCATTATAGTGGATCCCTCTTTAGCCATGATAACCTGGAGTAACCAACTTCATTAAAAGAGTGAAATAGATAAAAAACAATATCTTATAGAACGTTATAAACCAGAGACAGAAAATCCATTGGAAATAACTAATTCTTAATTCTCATACCTGTTTTCTCTTAAGAAAGTCACTTCACTAGCAATCTTCTTTGGTGATGTTTATTTCACTATTCCTGATTCACAGCTCAAATGAAAAAAAATTGATATGTTTTCTTGTTCTGTCACCATCAATTACTTTCTTTTTTTAGGAAGATAACATAAAATCTCTGATTATATCATCCTTTCCCCCTTACAATATTGCTGTTATCTCTCAAACTCCAGGACATTCTGAAAATTTTTAATGCCTGGAAAGAGGTGGAACTAAGATGACAGAGAGGAGACATCTTTTTTTCTGAACTCTCCCCATGATCCTCACACGAACAGCAAATGCGGCCTCTGAATTAGTTTTGGAGTGACAGAAGCCATGAATATTGGGTGTGTAACAAATTTCCAGAAGACAATTTCAAAGATCTCCAGAAAAGGCCTGTTTCAATAAGGAATGGAGAGTGGTGGGCCAAGTGCAAGGAGCACAGATGAGTAATGAGGGCAGCGCACCGTCCTGGGGAGTGTGGGCTCCACATCCTGAAGAATCTACTGGGAGGAACCAACAGCAGTGTTGGCTACTTTGCCCTGATTGCAAGCCAGTAGATCAACAGAGAAGTTATAAGAAATCCAACACAAATACAAAAGACAAACAGTGAATCCCTAAACCTCAGAATATCATGGGATCTGGTCAAGCCCATCCAGCACCTGAAGTTGATCATTATTGAGCTACCACAATCACTGCCTCTTGTAGAGGAAGCTTGGACAATCTCCCTCTTACCCTAAAAAGCAGACCTCAACTTAAAAAAAAATGAGCATAAAAGCAAGAAGAACTCTTACCAAAGATAGTTTTTATGGTGAAAGAGAAGAACAGATTTCAAACCCTGAGGTCACTAAAAGCAGATCATCTCCAGATGAAGTCCCAAAGGATGTAATAAATTGGTCCCCATCTCATAAGAGTCTCTTGGAAGAAATTTAAAAGAATCTTAAAAGAGAGCTAGAAGAAAAATGAAGAAAGGAAATGAAAAGTTTGCAAGAGTTTGGAAAAGGAAACACAGAAATTATCTGAAGAAAACTCCTTACAAAATAGATTTAATGAAATGGAAAAAAGCATATCATTCCTTACAAAATAGATTTGACAAAAATGGAAAAAGAAAATGACTCTCTGAAAAGCAGAAATTGTGAAATGGAAAAAGAAAACAACTTCCTGAAAAATAGAATTAGTGAAATGGGAAAAAAAAATCCATAGAACAAAACAACTCATTTAAAAGTTCAATTGACCAAATGCAAAAAGAACTAAAAAAAGTAAATGAAGAAAATATACACTAAAAATCAGAACTGAACAAATGGAAATGAATGACTTGATGAGACATCAAGAATCAGTCAAGCAAAATCAAAAAATGAAAAAATAGAAGAAAATTTAAAATACCTCATGGAACAACAACTGACCTGGAAAATAGATCTAGGAAAAACAATCTAAGGATTATTGGACATCCTAAAAACAATGATGAAAAAAGGAGCCTAGACATTATTTTTCAGGAAATCATCAAGGCAAATTGTCCTGATGTCCTAGAACCAGAATATATAGTCATCGAAAGAATTTACCAGTCACCTCCTGAAAGAGACCCCAAAATGAAAATTCCAAGGAATGTCATAGCTAAATTTCAGAACTATTGGACCAAGGAAAAAATGTTGTAAGCAGCCAGAAAGAAACAATTCAAAAGCCATAATCATAATTACCCAGGACAATTATGTCTCAGGACAAAATTTACTTCAAATATGAAGTAAAAAAAAAGCAGGGATAGTGATCCTGATCTCAGATCGAGCTAAAGCAAAAATAGATATAATTAAAAGACATAAGGAAGGAAACATATCTTGCTAAAGGATACCATAGATAATGAAGTAATATCAGTACTAAACATATATGCACCAAGTGGTATAGCATCTAAAATTTTTAAATTTTTTTAAAATTATAGCTTTTTATATACAAAACATATGCATGGGTAATTTTTCAACATTGACCCTTGCAAAAACTTCTGTTTCAACTTTTCCCCTCCTTCCCTCCACCCCCTTCCCTAGATGGCAGGTAGTTCCATACATGTTAAATATGTTAAAATATATCTTAAATACAATATATGTACACATATTTTTACAGTTATCTTGTTGCACAAGACAGATCGGATTTAGAAAGAAGGCAAAAATTACCTGAGAAGAAAAAACAAAAATGCAAGCAAACAAAAACAGAAAGAGTGGAAATGTTATGTTATGGTCCATACTCATTTCCCAGTGTTCTTTCTCTGGCCGTAGTTGGTTCTGTTCATTACAGATCAATTGGAATTGATTTGTATCTTTTCATTGTTGAAGAGAGCCACATCCATCAGAATTGATCATCATGTAGTATTATTGTTGAAGTATATAATGATCTCCTGGTTCTGCTCATTTTACTTAGCATCAGTTCATATATGTCTCTCCAAGTCTCTCTGTATTCATCCTTCTGGTCATTTTTTATAGAACAATAATATTCCATAGCATTCATACACCACAATTTATTCAGCCATTCTCCAATTGGTGGGCATCCCTTCAATTTTCAGTTTCTAGCCACTCTAAAAAGGGCTGCCACAAACATTTTTGCACACATGGATACCTTTCTCTTCTTTAATATCTTTTTGGGATATAAGTCTAGTAGTAACACTGCTGGATCAAAGGGTATGCATAGTTTGATAACTTTTTGAGTATAGTTCCAAATTGCTCTCCAGAATGATTGGATCCATTCACAACTCCACCAACAATGTATCAGTGTACTAGTTTTTCCACATCCCTATCAACATTCATCATTATCTTTTCCTGTCATTTTAGCCACAAGTGTGTAGTGGTATCTCAGAGTTGTCTTAATTTAGCATCTAAATTCTTAAAGGAGAAGTTAAGAGACTTGTAAGAAGAAATAGACAGCAAAACTATAATAGTGGGAGATCTCAATCTTGCTCTCTTAGAACTAGATAAATCAAACCACAAAATAGATAAGAGAAATTAAGGAGGTAAATAGAATATTAGAAAAGTTAGGTATGGTGAAAAATTGGAACAAGAGGTTTGGCAATTGTTAATGCTGTAAAGTTACCCATGTATATATCCTGTAAATAAAAGGCTATTAAAAAAAAAAGTTAGGTATGATAGATTTTTGAAGAAAATTGAATGGAGACAGAATGAAGAGATGGCTCTTCTAAAGGTAAACTCTTCATCTTTGAAGTCTTCTCTGAGAATTTGCTTCATTAATGCTCAAAGATTCCTTTTAGAATCCCTCGCTCAACATAAATGCCATCTCTTATAAAAGGCCTCTTCTAATCTGTGCAAAGTTGCCAGTGCCATTTTCCCCCAAATCATCTTGTGTTAATATAAGTATTTTGTTCCTACTCATGTTTATACATGATTTTTTCTCCAGTAGAAGCTAAACTCCCTGAGGGCAAGGACTGATTAATGACTGTTTATTTTCATATCCTTAATGCTTAACCCATTGGAGTTGCATTCTCTGCAGGAGAGAATGAATGCTTGGCAGTTCAGCTTCAGAAAGGATCTTAATGTATAATACTTTTCTTACAAGTGATCTTCAGAGTCTTCCTAAGATAATTCAAATGGAAGTCATATAGCTTCCTAGCATGGCACTGGTGTATTCTCCAGGTTTCAAAGGCATACAATAATGAGATTAGTAAAATAACTATGTAGCCCTTCAGTTTGGTAGGCAAACTAATATCTCTTTTCCCCCACCCTTTCCTTTAGAGCCTCCCTACTCTACAATGAAGTAGTAGCAGTAGTAGTAGTAGTAGTAGTAGTAGTAGTAGTAGTAGCAGCAGCAGCAGCAGCAGCAGTAGCAGCAATAGGCAGCACTTAATAAATGCTTCTTGGTTGATAGATTAACTGATTTAATTGGTTGATGGATTAACTGATTAACTGATTTAACTGTCTGCTCTTTCTATGGAATGTTTATCTCTCTATTTCCACTAGCTCCTTTTCTTCCACCCACAAATTTAATAAGATTATCTCTCTCCTTTCCTTCTCCTTTCTTACCTTGGAGTTCCTCCCCTCAAACCTGCTAGTTTGTGACCCCCCCAAATCAAATTACATGCTATGTAATCAAGAGTTTAACATAAATAGCTAATAATAGCTATTAGTATAAGAGACAATAAGGTGATTTGTTGTAAGTTATATACATACCTAATAAGAGCAGAAAGGCACTTAAGGCATTTACTAGATATATGAATTTGCACAAACAAGATGATCTTTTTGGATAGTTTTTTTTATATATCTAAAATGAAACTATTGTTCTCTAAGGTATTTTCCAGCCTCAACATGCTATGACACGATATTTTTTATACAATATCTTCAAAAAATCTCAGAGCATTTTCAGATACCATCTGATTAATTCTCAAAATCAGTACTGAGATAAGTGGATGGCAGATAATTCATACATTAAATGAACACAAGTCCCTAGTGCTCGAAAGTAATCATTCCAATTGGTTTAAGATTGAACAACAATTTAGGAGCACTGAGCTTGTAATGAACTTTTAACCTGTAAACTTTCTTCCAGCTCCAAGATTTTATGATTCTATGATGAAGGACAAAAAAGAAAAGACCTCTTTCCTAGATGATAAATTCAGTCCCCTATAGGGCTTCAGTAGGCACATGTACCACAGATTTTAGCCCTTATAATTTAAAAAATGGTGACTTTGTGAAATGAAGGGGTTGGATAATAGAAATTCAGCCATCATTTACAAGTAAGTATTTGTAGACCTACACATGTAGGTAATATATACTTATACATTCTTATAAGTACACATTTTATATTTCAATATTAAATCTTTGGTCTCATGTATTTTTTTATATATAAACCTTTAAGGGCTTCTGATGATTAAAAAAAAAAAACTCTGAATAGCATAAAACAAGGTAAACTTTTGCCTCATATGGTGGCTAACAATATTATCCAATATGTTAGTTGAAAAGGAGAAACCTAGGAAGAAATCATGCTTTGTTTTGTTTTTAAAGCAAAGGTGATGGTAGATATGAAAAAAAAGGATGTCAGTTTCTTCTCTGTTACTGAAAAGAAACAAGACAATGTGAATTTGGATGGCGCACAGAAAAACACCATGTCATGGGGTGGTGGGTTGATTGTGCTTCTCTCTATAAGCCCAGAGAGACTTATTCTATAATATTGCATTCATCTGCAGGCACCTCATTAACAGAAAAAATATAGGCAAACTGGAAGGAGTTCAGAGAAAAGTAACAAAATGATAAAAAATACTGGAGGGATTGACATGTGAGGAAAAATTTAAAAAGATAAAATCTCTATGCTTTTTGCTAAATGGTGACTAAGTAGGAATCTGACAACTGTACAATTAAATGAAAGTTATAAACTCCTAAGAGAGACAGTGATTACTGTGAATCAAGGGAGCACTGCTTTGTAAAGAGATAAAATTAAGAAAAGAAAGTTTAGGGCAAATAGCAGGGACATTTTTAAATACTGAGATGTATTATATTCTTTGGAGGCACCACCTGTATCCTTTGAAATGTTTAAAATTGAACAAATTGGAAGTGCTTCTAAAATACTAAGGCTACCTTCAACAGTATAGATTGGAATGGACTCAATGACCTCAGCAGATAGATCGCTCTACCTGTTCTCATTATTTGTAATTTTGTGAACCGTAAGAGATATGCTTTTGGACATTCTTTTCTAATTCCTTTCCCTTCCTTCTATCATTTTATACTTCAGATACCTTGGATAATAGCCGGTCATAGGAACGTCTGTTATATTTATGAGGAAGGGAGGGAATAAGCATTTGGATGGTGCCATGATGACCTCTCTTACAGTTTTTTTTTTTTAATTGAGTCACACAAAATAATCTCCCTAGTCTTGTTGTGTGGGGGATCCATGAAAGAGTTGAATTGAGTTCAAAAAGCATTTATTTAACAATTACTATATAAGGTACTAGGAATAAGAGGTGCTACCTTCTTTGAATTTATATACTACTGGGAGAAACAAAATTTGCACAAATAAGATAATTTGAAGAAGGAAAGATTACAAAGTATGACAATAGACCCTTTAAGGAAAAATGTAAATTTACCAAAAAAGATTTATTAAAACATAATTTTTAATTTTTTAAAGGATTCCTGATCTAACATATTGAAAATATTTGACTTCCTAAAAATTGATACATATAAAACATTTCAAGAACTCAATTTTTTTGGATAATGTAAGGTATACATACAAGGATAACCACAATAAACATTTCAGAATTTCTACATCTCAAAAGCATTAATGTGTATTATCTTGTAAATTCAACAAATCAGTTTTTAATGCAATATGTAGTGCTGATGTTTTCTATTTTTATTATTTCTTATTTAATATTTTTATTTTCCCCAATTACATGTAAAACAATATTTTATATTTGTTTTTTAAAACTTTGAGTTCTAGATTCTCTCCCTTCTTCCCCATTGCCACCTCCTTTGAGAAGGTACATGTGAAGTTATTAAAACATTTCCATAAAAGTCATGTTGTTAAAGAAAACATAAATCATTTTCTCCTCCCCCAAAGAAAAACTCTCAATGAAAAATAAAGTTTTTTTGAGTATGCTTCATTCTGTATTCAGACACAATCAGTTCCTTCTCTGGATATGGACAACATTTTTCATCATAAGTCCTTCAGAGTAATTGTAGATCATTATAATTGCTGAGAATAGCAAACTCATTCACAGCTGACCATGCCATAACATTGCTACTATTTTGTATATAGTATGTTTCATTTTTCATGAGCCCATGGAGGACTTTCCAGGTTTTTTCTGAGAGCATCTTTCTGATCATTTGCCACAGAACAATATAGTCCATTATAGTCACATACAGTTTATTTAGTTATTCCCCAACTGGTGGCCATCCCCTTAATTTCAAATTTTTTATACTGAGAAGAGAGGCATTATAAATATTTTTGCACATATACATCAAAGGATATGCTTTTTATATCCTTTTGGGCAGAGTTTATATTTTTTGATCGTTTATCAATTGTAGAATGGCTCTTATTGTTTCTTTTTTTATAAATTTGACTCAATTTTCTGTACATTTGAGAAATGAGGCCTTCATCAGAGAAACTTCCTACAAAATTCTTATCATAATTAATATTGCTAACTGTATTTTTCCCCTGTTCCTTTTATTCTCTTTTTCATTTCACCCTGTCCCTCCTCAACAGTTTTGCTTCTAAACACTCCCTCTACCACTATATCCTCTCTTCTACTATCCTACCTTCTTCTCATATCCCCTTTCCTTCCTACTTTCTTGCAAGGTAAGATAGATTTCTATACTAATATTGAGTATGCATGCTATTTCCTCTTTAAGCCAATTCTAATGAGAGTAAGGTCCACTCACTCTTCTCTCCTCTTCCACTGTAAAAGTTTTTTCTTGACTGTTTTATAGCAGATAATTTATTACTTTCCACCCTTCTCTTTTCCATTCTCCTAGGACATTCCTCTCATCCCTTAAATTTTTTTTTAGATATGACACCTTCATATTAAACTCCCAGCTCTGCCCTCTATTTGTGTGTGTGTGTGTGTTCCTTCTAATTACCACAATAAGGAAAAAGTTCTAATGAGTTACAAGTATCATCCCTCCTATGTAGGAATGTGAACAGATAAAGTTAAGTTGCTTTTTGATATTTCTTTCCTGATTACCTCCAAATGCTTCTCCTAAGTTCTGTATTTGAAAATCAGATTTTCTATTCAGCTCTGGTATTTTCACCACAAATGCATGAAAGTCCTCTATTTCACTGAATGTTTACCTTTTCCCCTGAAGGATTATATTCTCTTGCTGGGTAAGTGATTCTTGCTTGTAATTCTAGCTTTACAGCTCTCCCAAATATCAAATTCCAAGCCCTCTGAACTTTTAATATAAAATCTGCTAAATCTTATGTTATTATGACTGGGGCTCCATTTTATTTGAATTGTTTATTTCTGAATGCTTGCAGTATTTTCTTCTTGACCTGGGAATTCCAGATGTGGCTTTAATATGCCTGGAAACTTTCATTTGGGATCTCTTTCAGCAAGTGATTGGAGGATTCTTTCAATTTCTATTTTCCCCTCTGGTTCTAGAATATCTATGAATTATTTCTCCTGGATATATTTTTTAGGTCTGTTGGGTTTTTTCAATGAGATATTTCATGTTGCTTTCTATTTTTTCTTTCTTTTGATTTTGTTTTATTATTTCTTAATTTCTCATAATGAAATTAGTTTCCATTTGGTTGATTCTAATTTGTAAGGAATATTTTCCTCAGCGAGCTTTTGTATCTCCTTTCCCATTTGGCCAATTTTGTTTTTTAAAGCATTCTTCTCCTCATTAGCTTTTCATATTTCCTTTAGTATCACTTTCAAATCTTTTCCCAGTTTTTCCTCTATCTCTCTTACTGGGTTTTCAAAACCTTTTGAGCTCTTCCATGGCTTGTGGTCAATTCTTATTTTTCGTGGAGGATGAAGAAACTTCTTCTGAGTGTGTGTTTTGATGTTCCTCATCACTATAGTAACTTTCTATGGTCAGAATCTTTTTCTGATGCCTGCTTACTTCCTACTCTGTTACTTAGCTTTTAACTATTTGTTAAAGCAGAACTTTGTTTCCAAAGTGGAGGGTGCACTGTTCCAAGCTGTTTTCAGAGATCCTTCTAGGACCTGACCACAAGCACTCTTTTCTGTCCTGGAACTGTGATGAACATCTAAACTCCACTGAGACTGTAAATTCTAGTGTGATAAAACAACAGAGTTCTTTTTCAGTGGACTTCCAGTGAGCTGAGGCCTCCAGGAACTGCAGAGGTAACATCCACTCCTGGTTTGCTGGTTTCTCAAGCCCCTCTCATCCATTGGGAGACATTTCCTATTCATCTTCCAAGTCATCTTTGATGTCTCTGGGCTAAGAGGTCTAGAAACTGCTAGTAGGGTCACCAATTCAGAGGTCCCAGTGCCAGTTCCTGCTGGTGCTGAGGCTGTGGCAGGGACCAGGTCAGGGCTGGGGCTGCAGGTAGAGAGCTGGACTCGTAGTCTTTTCTGCTTCTCCTAGACCTTTTCTGCTGACCCTCTAAGTCACCTTCTGCTGGAAAACTGCTCGCCTCCATCTTTTTGTGTGTTCTGATGCTCTAAAATGTGTTTAGAGTCATTATTTAAAGAAATTTGGAGCATATGAGGAGAGAGTTAAGAGAGTCCCTGCCCTTATTCTTCTACCCTCTTAGTACCAATATTTTCAATGACAGGATTATTTGGGGCAGGTTAAGACACCTACCATTGATTTTTATAGCTTCAGAATAAATTGAAAAATGAAAAAAAGAGTGATCAGAAAAGACTTCTGTTGGAGGTGGCAGAAAGATTGAATTTTAAAGGACATTAAGTATCTTAGGAGGAAGATGTAGGGAGGTAGTGCAATACAGACATAGAGATGGTAAGTTGTATGCCGAGTTTAGGGAATAAAAATTAGATCAGTTTGACAAAATGTAGAAAATAATAAGGGAAATAAAGCAAAAGAAGCTTGGAAAGGCTGAAACCAGATTGCAAAGGTTTTAAATGTTAAACTGAGGAGTTTGTATTTCTTCCACAGGCAGTTGGGAGCCACTGAAAATTATTTAACAGGAAGAGTGATATAGACCTATGTTGAAGGATAACTGTTTTTTTGTTTTTTGGCAGATTTATGGAAGATAGATTGAGTAAAGAAGAAAATGGAATCAGGAAAACCTGCTTAGAGGTAGTTGCCATAATTCAGATGTATAGTGGAGAGGTTGTGAATTAGAATAATGATTGTATGTTTAGAGAGAAGAAGATGAATACTAAAGTTGTAACAGTGTTAGAACTGACAAGAGTTTTACCAACTGGACATAAAGGTGAGAATGGAATTCAAAAGATTTAGGATGACTCTAAAGTTTCCAATCTGGGTGACTGAAGGATGGAGTTGTAATAAAAAAAATCAGCTGAACATTTTATATACTTGATTCCTTTCAGCATTTTTTGTACATTTTCCTATAGGTTAATTTAAAAAAACAAACAGATAATTTTTTAAAAATAACCTATTCAAGAAGATCAAGAAGATTTTCTCTAGCTATAAGGTAGGTACTCCCTGATGAAAAATATACTATTCTGGAAACTACAGTAGTATTCAGTATTTAAGAGCTACCCTGAAGCTTGGAGCAAAATCTATGTATGTACCCCAAAGAACTTCCAAATGTGGAAAGCCTCTTCCAACTTCCTTATCTGTTAATGTTCTTTCACTCCTCATGTATTGTACTTATTTGTTTGCATATAATATACTCTCAGTAAAATGGAAGCTCTTTTACTGATGTTTTACTCCCTGGGTAACTTTGGGAAAGACTTTTTGCTTCCTAAAACTTGTTTTCATATGTATAAAATGAAGTGTTTGGATCAGATGACCTGGGGTTCCATTCAGCTCTAGACAGATAATACTATGACTTTTATTTTCAAATTATTTTTGTAGCCCCAGCTAAATTGAATAGTAATTTAATAAAGGCTTATTGGATGGGTTTAGATTGGTACCTAATTTACAGAAGGATATAGGAGAGGAATGGGGATCATCTGACTTATAAGTATGCCAAAAGGTATGCTGATTTTGTCCAAGACACGAATGAACATAGTAAGGAACAAAGTTAAACATCAGTAAACGTGAAAAGTTTCATGTCTAGTGGAAATTGGTTCAAGTGATACATTTTCACATTTCTGACAAGTCAAATTCAGATTTCAAAATGCCACTTTGGGGGTTTGCCCATAGATGAAAACATAATTTTTTAAAAGTAAGGATTAAATGTGAAACTTACCCTGGGCAGAGTAACATGGATATGATCATATTAATGGTCTTTGGAAAGCTGGCCAGCATAGTTTACACTCCAGGACTTCTATATTTAGGTCTGACTCCCTTCTGCAATGTCAACTGTAACATAATCCTTCTTTTAAATCTCAGTATCTCAAATATCAGTTGTTACTAGTTGTCCAGTTCTCCCTTGGTTTATATCAGAGAGCCCAATGGAGCCTTCCGAAGAAACTGTACAGATTAACAAGGAAAACTTTTTAGAAGTTCCCAGTTTATCTGATTCCCTTACTGAAGATGAAGAAATTAAAGAAACCTTCAATTTGCGCTTCTCCCCTCTCCCAAGACGACGAAGCTCTGATACTTTTGAATCAGATTATCCATATGTGGATACTCCTTCTTCAGGTTCACGAAGAGTTTCATTTGCTGATGCCTTTGGATTCAATCTTGTATCTGTTAAAGAATTTGACAATTGGGAGTTACCGGGAGTATCAACACATTTTGACTTAAGGGATGATGTTTTCCACACAGAGGAATATATTTTATCTCCACTGTTTGATTTGCCTTCCTCAAGAGAAGTGCTGATGCAGGAGCTACAGGTTCAGAAGGCAATCCTGGAGTCCACAGAGTTCCTAACTGGGCCTGCAACTATGAAGGGCACTATCCGAGTTTTGAATGTTTCTTTTGAGAAGGTAGTATATGTTAGAATGTCCTTAGATAACTGGCAGACACATTATGACATTTTAGCCGAGTATGTTCCTAATTCTTGTGATGGTGAAACTGATCAATTCTCCTTTAAGATTTCATTGGTTCCTCCTTATCAAAAAGATGGAGCTAGGATTGAATTTTGTATACGCTATGAAACTTCTATTGGCACATTTTGGTCAAACAATAATGGCGGAAACTATACATTGGTCTGTCAAAAGAAGGAAAGGGAGCAAAAGCCTGAAAAATCACGGGAAGTAATAACTAACAGACAGCTAAAAGGCTGCTTAAAGGTAAAATCAAGGTGAGGTTACATCTTTTAGTTTTTAGTCTTAAGAAGCTTGAATTTTTCATGTCATACATATTTCACTTGTTAAATAATCATTGTGCTTTAGACTCTACTGTATGATATATATTTAAAATCATACTTGATTTTAAAAAGGTTCATTTTATTCAAATAGTTATTTACTTATGACTATAGTTACTTAATATAGCAAATCTCTTCTAAATTATAAAAATTGTATAGAGATGTATGATAGAGGATGCAGAGTGAGTATTTGTACTGTTTTTAAATTGATACAGTTTTTTAAGGAGCCTAAAGCAAGAGAAAGCACCAAATATTTTTAATCCCTTAATATCTCACAGTGCCACCAATGACTACTTCATTGTGTACTGGTAAATTTGTAGGTGCTCCCTTCTGCTCCCTAATGTGAAATTTAACTCCTTCCCATGTAAAAACTATCTCTGAAGTTATAAATCCATTGATTTCCAATCAACACGCCTAAAACTCTATTCTGAAACTTAAATGAATGAAAAAAGAGTGCTTCAAAAAGTGAATGCTATTTGAATTTCTAACTGGAAAAAAAAATCATTACAACCTCCTCTGATCTTATAAAATAGCTTAATAGTTAAAAATAGATAAATATTCTGACTGACTTTTTTGGTTTATTTATAAGGAACTTTTACACAATGTCCCTAATTAGCCATATTGTAAGAGCTTTTATTACAATAATAAAATGATAAAGGCACAGTGAGGTGATGAGTAGAAGTATCTAGAAATTTTGACAATGATCATGCAAGTCATTATAATACTTTCATACTAAAATGTAATAGTAATATCATGGTAATTAAATCCCTAAAGAAATTATAAACAATGAGTTCAGCATGGTAAAAAAAAATTTTTTGAGAACAAAGAATTTATATATACTGGTGTTTGTTTGAGAGCTATTAACATCTTTGGTAGACTTGAAAAATCCATTTATAATTATAATAAAAATGTCTGGCCTTTATTACCTCTATACCATATATTGATCAATTTCTCATGGCATCAGACTACCAGATCATTTTTTTTAAAAGGCAAAGTTAGTCTATTGCTCCTCCTCCTCAGTTATGCTAGAAAGATCTCCAAACAAAAAATAAAACTATTGTTCTGTACATAACTGGTCTAAATGTTTTGTAGAGTTGTCCATTCTGAAAGTTCCTACTAGGGGATAGACAGAGAGAAGAGGAGTGTGACTTAAAACTCTGCTATGGAGAAAGCACTGCACTTGGTGCTAAAAAAAAAAAAAAAATTACAGGCTCTAATTCTAGCTCTATCACTAACATTGTGTGAACAGTGATGAATCACTTAACCTCTGTAGTTTAGTTTTGCAAAATATGAGGATCTGTTCGGATATGACACATTAAAAAACATAAAGTGCTATATACATACAAGATGTTGTTGTTGATGATGAAAAAACAACTAATTTTTTTGTATTTTAAAATAGTTGCAACAGTGAAATATTCATGTTTTCTCCATAAAATTTGTTAGGGCTTGTGCTTTGTACTTTACTATGTTTAAGTGTGAATAAATTTCCCTCAAATCTGCATTGTAAAGTTATCTGTAAATATAAAAGTAGAATTATAACATTTATGTATGCTAAGATAATTATTTGTCTATTTATCATAAGGTTTGATTATCCACCACTTAAGAAATCTTTATTAAACATAGATAATATTATTATTAAAATTTATAATATATATCTTAGCATTATAATTTTATATATTTGAGACATTATAACATTTATGTCTGCTAAGATAATTATTTGTCTATTTATCATAAGGTTTGATTACCCACCCACTTAAGAAATCTTTATTAAACACAGATAATATTATTATTAAAATTTATAATATATATCTTTAGCATTATAATTTTATATATTTGAGACATTTGATGAAATCCTTGTTAGTTGGTTTATTTAACATTTAACAACCTGCCACTTTTCAGAAGAACAGGACTTTGGTAATAGTTCTGAAGGCTGAAAACAAAGTACTATGTTACCAAGAGGATTATTATGTAAAATTAAAATGTGGTTTTGAAAATGTATCTATTATATGCTGTAATCCAGTATAGATAGGAAGTTTCCTATGCTTACCAATTTGATTTGATTCCAGGAACAAAGAAAAGGCATGTGTCAGGCTTAACATTGCTATTTTAAACGAAGATATAGTAATGATATTAACTGAAATTTTATCTAAGGAATGAATGAGCATATCTAGGATAAACATATACATGCACACATACAAACAATACATACAAATATATACATATGCATATATACTCAGACATAAATACATATGTGTATATAAATATATATACACACATACATGTTGAGAGAAAGAAAGAGAGAAAGAACATTTTCAAAAGAGCTATCATTGAATTATTAGCAGACACCATTCAAATCATAATGTCATTTTAGGAAAAAACCTGAGTCCTAAACCACAAAATAGTCTAAAGACTTGTAAAGTTTCCTAATGAGTTACAAAAATGGGGGAAGAACCCTACCCCTCAAACCCATAAATACATTTTCTGCAGTTCTATAACTTAAAAATGACCAATATAATTCAAACCACATTTTAAAAAAAAAGCATTTGCCTCTGGAGGAGGCTTTCTCTGCAGAGTTTCAGTCCAACATGAATTTTTACATCTGATTTATATACCATTCAAAATGGAGTGTATAAAGGAAATCCTGACAGAGTCTTAGAACAGCATGTGCCATAATAGAATATTTATACAGTTTTTCCATAATATAATTTATATGCAATGGGTTTCAAATATTCCTAAAACTCACACAAGAGAGTACTATCAAATTTCAAAATGAATATTACAGTTGCTTTCCATTGCAAGGGGCTTTGTCAGGAAAAAAAAATCCCTTTACCTTATTATGTGATATCACAAAACATATTATACTTTCCTAAAATAAGGATGAGCTTAGACTCCTTTGATCAAGTGAATTATGGTTTTTGACAGATGGTTATTGTTTCATTTGTGAATGTGATTTTATCGGTGTTACTTATGAAAGGTGGTCTGGCACTGTAGATAAGAGATTGTAAATAAGGTCCAGGAGTCAGAAAGATCTGAGTTCAAGTTTTCCCTCTGTTGTATAATTTTCTGGGGTGGTGAGGCAATCAGGGCTAAGTGACTTGCCCAAACCCATACAGCTAGTAAGTCTCTGAGGTCTGATATAAATTCAAATCCTCCTGACTCCAGAGTCAGTGTTCTATCTACTGCACCACCTAGCTGTTCCTTTTCTATATTTTCTATGTCACTTAAACTCTTAATGCCCAAGGTAAATCTGTATACCTATATGTTATAGATAAGTTATTAATCTGTGTCAGAGGAGGCAATTTCCACACTGGGGACTCTCCACCTGGTGAAATTATGGATCCAGAGCAAAGCAAATAAATGATATATTTACATAACACCTAAAGAGATCTATTTATTGGTCACTTCCTTCCAGAAAAAAAATATATACATGTGTGCATGGAGATGAATAATAAATATTGTAAATTATAAATAGCAGTTAAAATCAAAATGTAGGGACCCTGCCACAGGCAGTATTATCTGTCTAGATTCAAAAAGGATTGTCAATTCTTTTAAAACTGAAGTTATTTCCTTTTGTATCTCATGAAAGTATATAGTGAACTGGGCAACATATTGAGAAGAGCATATTCTCTGTCATTCCAGTTACTCTCTTATATACTATTTCTTTTTTTAAAAAAATTAATTTAATTTTTAATTTATGAAATTTAACAAGCATTTCCAGTACATAATAGAAAAAAAGATGATTGCATATGAACTTACAAATCTATTATGTACAAATGATTTTTTCAGGCTAAAACTGGCACATCTCTACTTTGGTATGGATAGTCTTTTTTAAAGCTTATTTTATTTCTTCTGGTCCATCTACTTTGGATTGACTAAAAACACAGTTATCAAATACTGGGCATGTGGTTGAGCTAATTTTGTGTACTATATTTAATTGCACTGAAATTGAATGGTTTTGTTTTTGTTGGGGCTTTGTTTGGGCTTCTGTTTTTGCCTTTCTTTGTATCTCCAGAACTCAAAAGAGAACCTGGCATATAGTTGGTGCTTAATAAATGCTCAGTGATAATTGGCATATATATTATGAACCAACTGAACTCATAATCATATCATAAACATGGTTGTGCTATATGAATATGTCAAACAGAGTTAGATGATGCTTTCAGGAAGTAGATACAGATGTAAATAAAATTTAGACAAACATATATGACAATCTCGAGGAGGCAGTGTAATATAGTGAAAAACAATTAGCTTTGGAGTCAGAGGACCTGGCTTCAAGTTCTATCTCTTATGCTCACTGACTTATCAAACTTCCTAAGCCTCAATTTCAGTCTATAAAATCAACAAATTTGATTAGATTATTGCTGAGGTCACTTCTAGCTTTAGAGTTCTGATCCTATGATGTTTATAGGTAGGTTAAATGTAACATCACCCATCTAATGCAATTTAAAAGACTCCAGAAGACTTTGCCTTACATATGTCTCCTACTGCTTTATATAATTGTCTATAGTGTCTCCAATTAAAATTTCATTTCTTTTGAATCTTGAAGGACTTTTCATTCTTCAGTAGCCTTCTATTAATGTGCAAATATACCTGAGAAGAGTAACACCTGAAACAATTATGGATGAAGCCATGGTAAAAAAAAAAAAAATTAATTCATCAGGACATTTCCAAATGTGGTAGATAGTTGAGAGCAAAGCCCATTGGAAGTGAAACATGGCTAAGTTATCTTGGGGAAAACTAGAGCCATAACAAGGCTTAGAGGGAAAGGGAAAATGCCAAAGAAAGATTCACCTATTTCAAAGTTGGCCTTGCCAATTTATAATGGAAATGAAGCAATCTACCTCAGACTTAAAATAAATATAGAAGAAATATGTACATTACGTTTTCTTTTAGTCAAGGCAGGTATCATGGAATGGTGGGATGCATTGTTATCAGTGGACTTGGAGAATGATCTAGGACAGGACATCACCTCTGCTAGATGCCAAAAGCATGCTTACTCAGGTTCAACTACAATACAGCTTTTTCTTAAGTGAACCAAATCTATAAATTTAAAGAGAAATAATATAGTACAGATACTTGGTGGAGTATAATAGTATGAGCAGAAAGAAATAATTTGTGACTAATACAGCTGTTAAAGATAATGTTTAGCATAAACCTGCAAAGCAAGGCATAGAAATAAGCAAAAGCTAACAATAAAAGAAAAAATAAATATAACAAAATAATTTATTTTTCAAATTACTATTTTCCTATATAAAGTAGTAAAATCACAATAAAACTGGAAAAGGGAGGCAAAAGCACATAGTTGTGTAGTATTCTAATTCTCTGAATTCAGTGATTCTGGATTTCTAAATAATCTGAGATCCATCAATAGAGATCTGAATGTCCAAGGAGGTGTAGATAAATTCAATGAAGAGCCAAGATCTGTTCATTTTGGGACTAGTTCTGGTAGAAGGCTCTATTTAAAGGGAAGAAATCTTAGATCATAATAATTTCATGAATCCATCAGCATGCATTTATAAAGATTTTACTATGTTGCACATATTGTAATAAGTTCTGGGGATACTAAAAAAGAAGGCAGAAAACAATTCTCAATGAGGATGCTGTCAATGACATTAAATTCTAATGGGAGACAAAAAGTAAGGACCTTGCCATAGAATCTGGGTGGAGCAGGGGTGACCTCCTGCAGAAACTGGGATTTGATCTGAATTTTATAGAAGGAATCAGAGATATGGAGCAGAGCATTCCAGGCAAGTAACAGCACTCCATAAAAAATTAAGAATGATGTCTTTGATAGATATTTGTATTGCAAAAACTCAGACCTGTAAGATACATGGAACAAAAAGTTTTTGAAATACAGAGATCCATCAGAGGAACTCTGAAGCATGTGGAAAC
Organism: Sarcophilus harrisii; assembly: GCF_902635505.1. Taxonomy (NCBI): domain Eukaryota; kingdom Metazoa; phylum Chordata; class Mammalia; order Dasyuromorphia; family Dasyuridae; genus Sarcophilus; species Sarcophilus harrisii. The sequence goes on along the minus strand of NC_045430.1, from coordinate 159,497,323 downwards.
AGGATGAGATCCATGTACTCCCAGTTTTCCTTTCTGCTATTAAGGTAGAATTCAAGATTCTTTCAGGGAGACTATACAAGATGACATTTTCTCAATAACAGAAAGCAAATATTTTATCCACATGTGTAATAGTCTATAGGACATTAAATATAAAAGAATAATATCAGAATTTTGCTTGATTTATAAAGGGAAGGCCTTGTCCCAGAACTGTTTTTGACTGAATATTGTTGAAAAATATGAGGACAGAGGCAACTAGATGACTCATTGGATAGAGCGCCTACCCTGGAGTTAGGAGGACCTGAGTTCAAATTTGATCTCAGATACTTAACACTTACCAGCTGTGTGACCCTGGGCAAGTCACTTAACCCCAATTATCTTGCACAAGAAAGACAAAAAATGAGGACAAGATAGATTATATTTATATAGCACTAAAAGATTTGTGAAGTATTTTATATAAATTTTTCTCATTTGATTCCTAGAATCCTGGGCTTTAAGTATTATTATTTCCATTTTATAGGTTTAGAAACTGAAACTGAGAGTGTTTAAATGGTTAGTCCATGTGCAACAATTATTAAGTATCAAAAAGTAGGATAAGGAACCCAAGTTCTGACTGCAAGTTCTATCCTCTAACAATTACTTCTGACCTCACTCAGTAAAGCCATATTAAACAGCAGAATAGAAAATCAGATTTCAGAGAACCTGCTGATGGCAGGTGCTTACTTGGGGGCTTCCAGCTGGCAAGTAGGGGATAATATGACACTGAGGAGGCCAGTTTCTATTTTGCTAGGGACCCATGAGTGCCCTAATACATTTCTACTCATAGCAGAGTATCTAGATCTATAAATATTGGTATTCTCTTAAAGTTAATTAGAAATCCTAGGAGAGGAAAGCTAAAAACACTTCCCCCCTCTACTATATATATATATATATGTTTTATTACCTCTATTTTCCTAGCTTCTCTCAACCATTAGCTAAATTCTATTATTCTTGTAGCTAAAAACGAGTCATTTCTGGGATCACACTCCCTAGGGTCAACGAAACTGACTTGGAATTTTCAGACAGGAACTTTCCAAGCCGAGAAACCAGCAAATTCATGAAGAAGAATATTTTTGGCTTTTTTCTGTCTCCTTTCTATGCTGTTTTTTCCTCTCCTGCCCTCAATCCCCTTGAACTTATTGTCTTTATGCTGCCTGCTTTAGAATCCCACTCAAGTCTGTCCTTCCCCATAATACATCCGCTCACATTCCTCTATCAAACTGTTTTCAGCTATTTGCCATGGAGCAGAGGCTAATAAGCTAATGTATGTTAAGGAGTTAATGACTGATAAAATATTAATATTAATAGTTAACAATGCTTTAACAAAAAGAACTGCAACTCTAATGGTGGGATATCAGAGTCAGCTAGTGGTATGCACATACTCTCAAAAAAACACATTTATATACACATGCATTCTTTTGTGTGTACATGAATATGTGCCTATATAAACATATATACTTATGTACACATTTATTTATATACTCACACATATATGAAAGAAGATCCTCATAAATTTTCTAGAATAATCTTACCCTAAGCATGAATCATATCTACATCAACACTGTCTTGGTATGGTTGTAGCTATGGAGAATTCACTATCCTCCAAGGCAGTTTCTCCTATTTTGGTATAACTCTAATTACTAAGAAATTTTCCTTATTTTGAACTAAATGTTTTCTCATATAATTTCCACTGAATGAGATTAGTCATCACCTTTAAGGTTAAAGAGAACAAATCTCTTCCACATAACAATCATTTAAATATCTGAATTTGACTCTTGTGTTCCACCTAAGTCTTGTCTTCTTCAAATAAAATGATACTAGAGATTCTTGTAACAAGATTTTGCATTATTTCATCCTCCTACTTGCTATGCTCTGGAGATTTAGGGGATCATCAATATTTCCAAGATTTCTCTTAAGAACATAGAATGAAAAATTGAACAAAGTTTTTGGATGTGATCTGCCTCAAGAAAAATCAAGTGGGACCCGTCATTATAAGAGGAGAGGTTCTTAAGATTTATGAACTTGTTTTTTTTTTAATTGATAATTATTTTAATAGAATCAGTTTTATTTGCAATCCTAAATATATATATATACATATATGTATATCTTTTATTTTCTATATTTAGAAACATTATTCTGAGAAGGGATAGTTCCAAATTACTCTCCATAATGGGTGGATCAATTCATAACTCCACCAACAGTGCATATGTCCTGATCTTTCCACATCTCCTTCAACATTTGTCATTTCCCTTTTTTGTCATATTTGCCAGTCTGAGAGATAGTACCTCAGAGTTGCTATAATTTGTTTTTCTTCAACCAATAGTGATTTAGAGTATTTTTCATATAACTCTAGATTTGTTTTCTTCTTCTTAAAACTGCCTGTTTATTACTTATATTCCTAGAAATTTGGTTCTCTTTTCTAGATGTGTGAGAAATGAGGCCTTTATCAGAGAAAACTTGCTGTAGGTCCCACTCTGTCTTCCTAAATTTCTTGCTTCCCTTCTAATCTTGGTTGCTTTGGTTTTGTTTGTGCAAAATCTTTTTTAATTTGATGTAATCAAAATTATCCATTTTACATTCTGTAATGCTCTATATCGTTTTGTCATAGTATTTATGTATATATGAAAAATTTCCATATATATTTGTTAACAACTGTCTAGCAGTGGCATCCCTGGGTCAAAGCGAATATATAGTTTCAAATTGCTGTTCAGAATAGTTGTCTCAATCAGCAACTCTATCAACAATACATTAATATCTCTATATTTCTACAATACTCCCAAATGACTAATCTCATCTTTTGTCATTAGTGGGACTTTTCTGGCTGTGAGGTAAAACCTCATGATTGTGATGACTTGCATTTCTTTGATTATTAGTGATTGTAACATTCTTTCATATGGTTGTAATAGAGTGCATTTTTCTTTTTAGAACTTTCTGATCACATTCTTTGATCATGTGTATTGGGAAATGATTTTTTTTTGATCTTACATATTTGTTGGATGATTATATCTTAGATATCTTTAGAATATCTTAGATATTCCAAATATTTTTAAAATGTTTTTTATGAGTTTATCAATTGCATTCATTAGACCTGGGAACTATTTTGTTTGATTGAGGGGATTTAAATTCATTTCAGGCAGCCAAGTAATCTTGTACCATTTTACTTTGGGGGTTGGACAGGGATGACTATTCAAAGAATAATAGCTTGATAAAAATTAGAACAAAACTTGAACATTTAATCTTTCCCATGAAACATTTTTGTTTTATCATCCTTAGTCTAGAAATTGTTCTCCTTGGATAGGAAAAAAACAACAGGCATAATATAGAAGTTATGGAATGCCTTTTCCCCCCTCAGTATTCATTTATTTTTTCCCATTCATCCCAAGAAAGAAATCTCATCACTGCAATCCTCTTCTTGTTCCCAATGGAGTTTTAAAAAGAATGAACAACAAAAAAACCTTTTTGTTTTCTTTAGTATTTGTTAATTGTGACTATAAATTCATAATGGATTTTAGCTTTCCTGTCACTGATTCACAAGAACTTTCATCCCTTCAATTCATCTTGAGTTTACTTTCTCTTATTGAAAGAAAAAAAAAAAACTCCTATCACTGAAAAATGTGAGTTCATTAATGAACTCCCTAAGCATCTACATTCTTCTCTTTAGATAACACTACTTCCCTCCTCCTATCCCAACTAGAATCATTTGCTTAATTTTATTTTTGAACCTCTCTCAATCTTTTGGGGCTAATTTCCCTTTAAGAATGTCAGGCTTTTGGATATGAGTTTTTCCTATCTTTGGATTATTTAAAATACACTATTATATAGTTAAAGATAAAAGATTATACTTAATGTGAGGTCACCAAGAGTGATCAAGAATGATGAATGGGTTTGGGAATTAAGATGATGATTGCAAGCTAGCCTTCTTAATGTCTGCTGACTTCGGCCATTTCACTGGCCGAGTGAAATGGCCGAAGTCAGCAGACATTAAGAATAAGGCTGAGGACTGAATGAAGTATTTTGTCTCAACAACACTACAATTTAGATAGTGTCACTGTTTTTGGGATTCTCTGATTGTTTACATTGTAGTTTATTTAAAGTTCTAGATTTTTTTTTTTTTTTTTTGCCTTTTCTTTTGCTTGCTCCTTAATCCTTCATTTAGAGAAATTGTAATATTAGAAGGAACATATGGGATTGGAATAGGGACAAGACAAATGATTTCTTTTGGTTTTCTTTTCTCAATAGTATTTTATTTTTCCAACTATATGTAAAGATAGTTTTCAATATTCCTTTTGGTAAAATTTTGTGTTCCAAATTTTCCCCTTTCTTTCAATACCTCCCCTCCCCCAATTCAGCAAGAAACCTCATATAGGTTATACTTGTACAATCTATTCAAACGTATTTCTATATTTGTCATTATACAAGAAAAATGAGACCAAAATTGAAAAAAGAAACACAAGAAGGAAAAAGGGGAAAAAAGTGAAAACACTATTCTTTGATCCACATTCAGTCTCCATAGCTCTCCTTTTGAATGTGGATGGCATTTTTCCATCCCAATAGACTAGTAATTTCAATGGTGTACAGAGTTCCCAATGACGAACTTCCTTTACCGGTGAATGTTGACACCTTCTCTGCAACTATTTGCCTCTTTATTAAGGAACAATGCTAGTGAAATAAAATGGGAAAAAAAAGAAATCTCATATTGAAGTTTTTAGATTTCTTGTGGATTTCAATTGATCATATTCAATTTCATTTTAATGGATAATTGAGATGTGGCTAAATATAATTTGATTTTAACTAAGCTTTTACTGAATTGAATTTATATTTGAATATGAAAAGGATCCGTGATTTCAGCAGTATGGGGGATGCTCACCGTGAACACTCACTCCTAACACATTTCAAAATTAGTCTTTGACTTAGTAAATGGTTCCTATAGAATTGCCAGACTATTCAATTTCAAACCTGAAACTGGAACCCAAAAAGTGTTACCTTTAGGTCTAGTATTTTTTCCACTATATAACACCATTTCTCATTGAATCTAGATATAGAAAACAAATTCAATTTTTTAAAAGCCTAGATTGCTCTATCACATTCTGGTAATTTTTTTCAGTTTTCTTTGTTTAATGCCTATATGATGAAAAAAAAAATCCTCAGGACAGAGCTCTCTAAGCCCCACCATTTTCGATTTCTTTGCTGCCACTCTAAAAGAATCACCCTGTTTAACAGACACAGTAGTGTTATTATCTATTATATAAATAATAACTAGTTTTGCAACCTTAATGATGCCATCCTGCTGCTTAAAGATTTTATGACAAATAGAAATAAATTGCTAAATTGGACTTTTATACCCCATTGTTTAGTGACAGAAACCAATTGTACATTAAACAAACCTGTTATGGAGAATTTTAACATCCTCTTTCCAGACCCCCTCCCCCAAACAGGTAATTCTGGAAATGGTCTGTCTGTGTAGCACATCAGGGTTATTGAAATCACAATAAATAGAAATAAAATTCTAACAATAATAGGGCTGGAGCTGGCATATGTGCAGCTGTGGCTGTGATATTGTGATTATTTTTCAAATTTTTACTAATAGTAAAGAGTAAAGTACCTATTTCTTTCTTCTACCCACAATGAATTACAATGAACCATGCATTTGTAATAATTAAACATTGTGCCTGACTGAAAGTTATGTGGGATTCATTTCCTTAGTAGATTTTATTCCAATAACATCATGGGTGCTTTATTTTCTGATGATAAATTAGGCCACTATCCAAAAAGAACTTTTTGATCCTGAAGTTTTTTTTTTTTTTAAAGAAAGAAGAACATATTTGAATTGCTATCAATTTTTTCTTGGTGTTCTGACCCAGTAAAATCCTCATAAAACATAGCTTATCTATATCTCAGAATGATAAGTAAGTTATCAGAATAGAAAATAGGTAAAATGTCCACATTCTATTAATTTTATTGTGTTGTAATGAGATGAGCACTATATTTGGAGTCAGTATTTGGTTCAGATTCTAACTCAGCCATTTACTATGTGACCCTGGATAAACAATTTAGCCCTTGGGCCTCAATTTTCTGATTTATAAGATGAGCAGTTTGTGGGTGATCTTTAAAGACCCTTGCAATTCTCATAATATTATTCAGTGATCTTCTGAAGATTAGGTCTAGACTAGTAAGGACTGTACTTAGATTTTATTGATACAGGAATTTCTGAGTAAGGAATCCCCTATAATAATGCAAGTTGGCATGTTCTCTGAAATTTATTACCTGGAGCCCTGAGATGTTCAGGATCACACAACCAGTCCTTGTCAAAGTTAGGCCTTAAACTTTTATCCTGGCCTCAAGATCACCTGCTATATTCCCTTTGTTATTCACAAATAAATTGCTACAAATATTTATTGCTCTAATTTTATCAATAAATTTAAATTCAGCTTGAAGGGAATTAAAAATTGGAAATGCAGAATTTTTTCTCATATTCTGACATAAGAAAAAGAATCATGCTTTTGATTCATTATCCACTGTAATTGCCTTAGATTATGTTTTCTGATTTAAATGAAGCTAAAATCATTATTACTGATGTCAATATGGTACTTCATAATTTCTTAGAAGTTTGCATTGTTGGCTTTTAAGGTGCATTGAATCACATCTTTGGATCAAGCAGAATTATTGTTCATCCCAAAAGTTTTTTTGTGTCCTTTTCAAATCCTTGGGAAGACTTAAATCCTTCAGAACTTGTTCTAGATTTTGATAATAGCTTCTAAGAAGACATTGCATCTTCTTGACTCTTAATATTTACCCCCTCATAACTTAAATTCATTTGCGTTTTGACTGTCAGTGGAGATGGAGAATACAAAATCATTTTCATACTTGGATGCTTGCTGATAATTATGCTGTCTTCCTGAAGGATATCTATTTTCTTGTTTTCAAGAATCCTCCACCCGCCCAACCATATGACCTACATGCCAATCAATTAGATAAAATACTATCCCTAAGAGTCATCTTTGCATATCTCATTTGTGATACTAAGACATCTTTACTAATTTCTTTTTGAAGCTTGACATTTTTCTTTCCATTCTTAAAATATGGAACCTCACTAGGAAGATGGGATTACTAGGCTGGCAACAAATGTTTAGTTGTTTTCAGGCATATTTGATTTGAGATGTAGCTATATATAGTTTGATATGTAGTAGCTATGGTGCCCTACTCTTCATAACCCCTTCTGGGGTTTTCTTGGCAAAGATAATGGAGAAGTTCACCATTTCCTTCTCTAGCTCATTTTACAAATGAGGAAATTAAGGCAAAGAGGACGAAGTGACTTGCCCAGGGTCATAAAGCTAATAGGTATATGGTGCCAGATTTGAACATAGGACTTTCCAACTCTAGGCTCAATTCTCTATCTATATAGCACCTAGCAGTTCTTGGTAATTCCAGAGTGTAGAATTCTACACTTCTCTCTTTTCTCAGAAAGCAAACTTCATTTGTGATACTGACTCAGCTTGAGAGTCTCTGAATCTAGCTTTTTGGGGGGATCAGGTCTGAGTTGAGTCAAAGATTCCTCTCCTACAATAGTACAATGGAACAATGGAGTAAGGAGACTTAATAGATTCAAATCCTGACGCTGATATGTACTAATTGTGTGAATTTAGTAAAGTCGCTTTACTATTCAGAAGTCTAAATTCCTCATTTGTAATTTTATTAAACATATTTAGAAAGTGACTGCTGTGTGAATCTCAAAGGCAATTAGAGAGGATTAAAAAATGATGCACTTTATGATCTCAAGGAGTTTATATTTTGTCAATGTAATAATTGCCCACATAATAATAATGTAGGTAAGAATGGGAAGAGTTAAAGAAGAGATCTACAATCAGAAGACATGCTAAGTACTATTAACCTCATTTCACATGAAATGATTGAAGCTGAAATAAGTCAAGAAACTTGTTCATAGTCACACAGCTAGGAATGTTGGAGGCAGAGATGGAGGTCAAGGTTTTCCGAATCCAGGTCTAGCCCTCTATCCATTAAAGTGATGGGTAATGTGAAATCTGTACAGAATTCCCTTTTCCCCTTGAACAAAATCATCTGTAGAATCAATTCATGGCTCCCTTTTTTGAAGCAAGATGCATATTCCTTCACTCAAGGGGTGAATGAGTCAGGATTAGTCACCTCTTTGGGTAGTACAATGCATCTGAACAAAAAGGTAGGATCTCCCCCTACCCCTGCTCTTACTACACAGGTCAAAGAAGTAAAAGAGATAGAATGATCAGACAAAACTGGAGTCCAGAAGGTCATTTAGCTTATTCTCTTTCCTGTTCACAGAACAGTAATTTAAAGCATTCTGTAAAAACAGCATGCCAGCAAATTAAAGCCAGTAACGCAAATTACTTAAATTTATTTTAACTGATAAATGATATTTAATCTTAATAAAATATTAAGAAATTTTCTCTTATATATCTAGCTCCAATAGTATACATAATTAATACACTAAACTATTCTGATTGTTGTTTGCTTTGTCTTTGTAAAATTTTACCAAAGAACTTAAGTATTCTATATCCTTAAGTGGAAATTAATTTTACTCCTTTCTTTCATTTGAGCCCATAATAGGCATTATGATACTACAATATATTATAAAAGACGGCTTTAATGTTTGACAATGAAATAAAAAGACATATAGGACCAGAAAAGAATTACATCAGTCATGTAGTAAAAATGAAAACTTGAGTGCTACATCTGTAGCTCATTGATAGAAAAAGAACAAGATGGACGTCCACAATACCATAAATTGAATCTTTAATTGAAGATTTATGAAAAAACATAGACAAAAATTTCAAGGGATTAGGTATAAATAAATTACAATCTACTTTAGTGGAAGGAGTATACATTGAAATGGAATTAACAATGAAAGTATAAATTGAATAAACTGAATATTGTTTTGTGTTGATCTTCCTATCAAAAATTTTAACACAGTTGCTATGGCTAGATTATACAATTGCACAATTTTTCTCAGAGAAAAAGGTGTGACTTTTCATGCCTAGGTCTAGAACCATTACTTCATAATAAAGGATATAAATTATTATTAAAGGAATTTCCCTTTTCACACCAACTTTTTGGCCTGTAAAAGGGAGAGAAAAGTTACTCTATTTTATTTTCCTGTAGTATAGATCATCAGTACTAATGAGACACTACGTCTAATAAGAATTTATAACATAACTTCATAGCCTTCTCAAGCCCCATCGAGGGACTATTTTCCCAGAACTATACTCTTTTTAATTAAACTTTGGGAATCATTATATTTTAATGGTTTGTTTTTATTCCTTTGTGAAAACTGTAATAAGAAAGAATTTATTGCGAGATACTTTTGGCTTACACCTCCCCACTTCAATTTTGGCTCTTTTCAGAGTAGGTCTGCAAGTTGGTTGCTGGAATATTTTTTATAGGCATGAAAATGTATTTTAATGACCACAATCAAACTGTTACATAGATAAAACATCTATCATTAATTCAAGTGATGATTATTAGTTTCCTAATCCCTGCCATCTTTATGTAGGATTATAGATTGGGAGCTGAGAACTATCAAGTCAAAACCCATCATTTTAGAAAGGAGGAAAATGAGACTGTGACAGATTAAGTCACTTTGCCCTGGGGCTCAGGGCCAATATTTTGTCTATTGTATCAACCAGCTCTCTCTAATAGACTTGGGACCCATAAGGTTAAGTGATTTGCCCAAGATCACAGAGTCAGAGGTGGAATTTTAACTTGGGACATCTGACTTTCCTCTATCCCATACTTCCTCCTTTTCTTACTAATACATTTACATTTTTTTTCTCTTTTAATTTTAAATGAACTGCATGAGAGAGACAGAGAGAGTGAGTAAGAGTGTGTGTGTGTGTGTGTGTGTGTGTGTGTGTGTGTGTCGGACATCTATACTTAGAGTCTCATTTATCTCTTCACAGAAGATTATGTTTTGTCCTAGACATAAAAAAATTTGAAATGGTTTAAGCGTAAAATGGTATTATTTTCATTAGATTTAGATTCATGATTGTCCTGAATTTAAATTCAGACTCTAGTGTTTATTTATCTCTGAATCTAAATTTTCTCTTCAATTTTCTCCTCCCCCCTTTGACTTTCTCTCTCGCACACAGCTAGTAAGTATTAATTGATTGAGGTCCGATTTGAACTTATATCCTCTAGCTGCCACCCTCTTCAATTCTTGAATATAAAAGGATCATGAGGGAAGCTTGATGTGAAAATATCTTGTACCAAGAGAGATCAGACAGTTTATAGGTATTTTAATTGCTTGAAATTAATTGTATTTGTCTTTCTACTTCATTGGTTTCTCTACATCCTTTTCCTGAGGTCTTACTATGTTGCTATTCAGTTGGTTTTTAGATATGTCCAACACTTTGTGAGTCCATTTGGGATTTTCTTGGCAAAGATAACTGAGTGGTTTGCCTTTTTCTTCTCCAGCTCATTTTACAGATTAGGAAATTGAGGCAATCAGGGTTAAGTGACTTGTCCAAGATGATAAAGTTAATAAATATCTGAGGCTGGATTTGAACTCAGGAAGATGAGTCTTCTTAACCCCAGGCCTAACTCTACCCACTGTATTACCTAGCTGCCCAACTTAATATGACTGTTCTTCAAAGTGAAAATTCATTCCCCTTTCTAATTCATTAATTCCCAAGGTTTTAGCAATTACCTCTTTGCTAATAGTTCAAAAATATTTTTATCTCCAGGCCTGATATCTTTTCTGGTGGTGTTAGACCTGCAACTCCATTAAGTATCTAAATGGATATTTTTTCCCATTTTTTCCATATTTGCAACCTTGATGTTATCTTTGAATATTTCCTCTCTATGATCCTTCCTAGTCAATCATCTATTGGATGGGACCTTTTTATTATACCTTTGCAATGTCTCATATCTTTTCCACCCTTTCTCCTCTCATAACCACAACAAAAGTAAATGTCCTCATTATTATGTGACTATATAAATCTTCCTGCCTCCAGTATCCCCAATCCACCCTTCACATTGCTATTAAAAATAGTATTTTCTTATACATATATCTGGCTATATAAATCTTCTGAAAATTTTTCATAGTTGTCATGGCTATTTCCTGGAGCAAATTCATTTCTTTGGCATTCAAGGTCCTCCATGATCTAATATCACCTTTCCTTCCCAAAGTTATCTCACATTGTTCTTCACATAGTCTGTGTTCCACCTAATCTGAGATTCTCTATGCTCTCTGAACATACCCTACATTGTCAGTTCATTCACTTTGCTTCTGTTCTACCTTCTTCCCTCTTCTTCTTTGTATTTTTTTTTCATTCCAAACCATCCTTTTAAAACCAAACTCAGATGCTACCTCCTCTTTGATGTCCCCTATCAGTGGTGACCTTTCTTTTTAAATAATCACTTTAACTTGAAACTTTCTAATGCATTTATCATGTAATGTTGTGTATTGTAGTTATCAGTGTGTCTTATTCCGATTCTAGTGTGCCAGTACTGTGAGGCCGACATCTTATCTCAACTCTGAACTTTCCTCAAATGACTAGGATTATAGTATCACAAATTTTAGTCTGGAAGGGATCTTAGAGGTCATCTAGTCAATCCCCTTCACCCAACACATACTATATATAATTCTACTTCTTGCAGCCTCAAGTTTGTGATGGTTTCTTGAGAGACAGCTCTATGATGTCGTGTGCTGCATTTTCAGAGGTTGTAGGAAGATGTGACCACCTGGTAACTAAGAGAGGACTGAACCTACAACACTACCTGCCTGCATAAGTGGAGAAGAGGTTTATTTAAATTCAGAGAAACAGTTGAGAAAAGTAGAGGAGTTTGAGAAAGAATAAAGCGAGAAGGTGAACTTTTTGAATGGCAGATGAGAGACCTCTCTGGGGTCTCTCATCACATGAAGGAAAGGTGGAAATATTTTTCTTGACTTCTAGTTTTTACAACCATAGAGACTACTATGAACAGACTCATCTTAGCAAGATCATTTTTGTTCCTTGGTTAACCTGAGATATTTTCTTGCTCTCAAAGAACTCATTTACTCTTGTGTATTCATTTATTGAAATTAATCTATATAACCTCTCTGATTTTTCTTTTCTATTTTCTTTGTTAGAGGTTTACTGGAGGGGGTGGGGATATGATTGGAAAATAATGAATATCCTTCCCTTTTTTCTGAACCCAAAAAGAGAAAGTATCATGTTCCTAAATAACAAATATTTGTGATCTGGATAATTGTAGCCCTATATCCCTTTTTGGAGTCAGGAAAGGAAAGGAATAATTGCTTAGTCATGGCTGGTCCAGATCACACCTGCCTCTCCAACTCAAGGCTAATGGTGGTGCCATAGCCATAACTCTCCTATTTTCCTTAAAGGTAGAAATTTTGATCTCCTTGGAGATATGGGAAGGGGCTCTCCAGGTCTCAGATTGGATTTCTAGCCACATTAGACTGACTAAGTTATATGTAAGCATATCTATATTCCGTGATGTTTGGGAGAATAAAATCAGACAGATAATATACAGATAGGGAAACTGAGGCCTAGAGAAGCTAACTTTTCCAATGTCATAAAAATAGTAATAGACTTGGAATTCTAATCCTCCAGATCCTCCAAATCTAATTCCAAAATTCTTTCTTCTGTGCTGTTTCATGTTTAGCAAAGAGTTCTATATATTGTAGGCACTTGACAAATGTATGCTAAATAAATGAAATAATCATTTGGTGCATGTAATATAAGTATTATTATTCCCTGTTTGTCAGTGATAAAACTGACATTCAAAGAATCCAAATATGCAAGAGCTATTTTAAAATCTAAAAAATTAAAATTTAATTTAAAAATAATAAAAAATAAATTTTAAAATAAAAAATTAAAATAAAAAGAGATTTTAAATCCAGAGCTTTTGATTCTAAGCCCAGTGCTATTTCTACTACTACATGATATCCTCTCTCTCATTATTTCACATAATTTGAGTAAATTAAAAGTTTGATGCTTTGTGTAAACAACAGCAAAACAATGAAGTTGAAAGGTTGGAAAACTGTCGATCAAATATTATTCTATTAATATAAAACCCACAAATCTGTTCAATGACATTTAAAAAATAGAATTAGTCAAATGGATTGGCTGCTTTGGCATCACACAGATATATCCTAAATTTAGATGGCTGGCATTAGTTCCCAAGATAAAAGGACAAAGGTCAGCTTTAGTAAGAAACTGACAGTTGTCAAATAGAATTATAATCCCTTTAAACTACAAGTTTTTAATATCCTTGTTACCCCTACTAAACTGATCTCTTACCTTCCTAAGATTTTGTTTTGTACAGCCCTGTGAGTTCAATGATATGGAGAAATTCTTAGTGAAGAAATTGCCTTGACAGGCAAATCAGCAAATTTTCTGCATCTTATAGTCACAAAGAGCTTCTGGATCACTGAGATATTAAATGATTTGTCCAGGGTCAGAGAGGGAAGATGAGTTAGAGAATATACTGACCTGAACCTAGATCTTCTTACATCTAAGGGGAGATCTCTGCCCATCAGAAGATATTATCTCTTAAAAATACTTTTCATGAATTGGGAGTTAATCGTCATTTTCTTGACCCAGTCAGAAACACTTTCATCTTCAAGTCTCTGACATCTTGGCTAGGTTGTCTTTGATAGCTAATGGATGTCCATTTTGAGTACACATCATAAAAAAGACAGATGATAGACCTTCTATCCTTAGATATACATGTATATGGAGGGGTCACAATGGCAGAGTAAAGGCAGGGACTTGCCTGGCTTCTCCCCCAAATCCCTTCACACAGCTCTAAATAATGGCTTTCAGCAAATTCTAAAATTCACAAAAAGACAGAGTGAAACAATTTTTCAGTTCAAGGCACTTTAAAAGGTTGGTAGGGAAGGTCTGATGTGCTGGAGTGAGAGTGGAGCACAGTGTAGCACAGACTGAGCCAGCACAGCCCTGGCACACGCCAGTGCACAGGCAGGCATAGCCCCAGTCCCAGCAAACCAGGAACAGGTCTAGGGAGTGAATGAATCGGCATTGGTGGCTTCCAGAATTAAAAGCCCACATACCTCAAGGGGCCTAATAACTGGCCCCAAAGAGATTGCAGGGATCTATTCACTGCTACTGAGGCAGAACTTTGTTAATTTGCTCCTCCTCCAATCTGGGCCACAGTCCTCAGCAGAAGTCCCAGGATAAGGAGGATTACTAAAACACCAGAGCTTACAACCATAGTGAATCAGGGACCTTCCTCATATTTTAAGGGCAAAAGAGTACTTGTGGTTGTTCATAGATCAGAGCACAGAGCAGGAGAGTAGTAAACATTTCTCATTAGATCACTTCATCTTGAAAAAATTGAAAACTTACAAATCCTTAGAAGTATCTCTGAGAACAGGTGGATAAAACTCCAGAAACCTGGGAATGAACCCTTCTCTCTGGAAAAAGAAACTTTAACAGAGTTAAAAGTCAAATAAAATGAGCAAACAACAGAAAAAGATTCTAACCATAGAAAATTATTGTGATAAGGAAGATCAAAATATACACTCAGAAGAAGATAACAAAACCAAAGCTCTTAAATTCAAAGCCTCCAAGAAAAATATATTTTTTTTCTTAGGCCATGAAATAACTCAAAAAGGATTTCAAAAATCAAGTAAGGGAGATAGGGAAAAAAATGGGAAGAGAAATGAGAATGATATGATAAAGAACAAATTGATAGCGTGTGTCTCGAAAACAAGAAACAAAAAGTAAAACCAAAAGGATATGAGTATGTAAATACTGCTGGCTTATACCATTTTTGCTATTTTGACTCTACTCCTCACCATATATACTTGGGTACCACTTTGCTGTATTCTGCTTTAGATAATCTCCCTGAATTTTGTCCCCTTATGTTCTGTAACTTAGACTTCAACAACTTTATGGATACTTGCTAATGGTATTTCTTTATCTATCCCTACTCCACAGCCTGGGAGGTGACAAAATGTATAGAACATGGGTCTAGAGCTAGGAAGACCTGAGTTTAAATCTGGCACTTGTTTATTTGTGACCCCTGAACATACTTAATCTTGCCTTACTTTCCTCATGCACAAAATGGACTAGAGAAACAGCAAATGACTACTATATCTTTGCTAAGAAAGTCCCAAAAGCGAAAATGACTAAAACAATTCCTTTGCCTCCATTCTTGCTATGGAAATCAGTCTAGTCTACATTAAACAAAATACCCACTGAAAAATGAAGAAAAATTTAGTAGATGATCTAATTTACTTGTCTTTCATGGAACTGCTTTCTTCTGATTCTCCCTTTGTTTAACTACTGCTCATCCTCCTTTGCTATTTTATGCTAATTCTCTTACCAGTTCTAGTCTCTCTTGAGCCCCAACTTCACATCATAAACTGTATGTTAGACATTTAGTATTGGATATTCTATGTTTATATATGTATAAATTAATTCCCCTACTTGATGATAAGCTCCCTGAAGGTAGGGGCTATCTGTTTTTATAACCACAGCCCTCAGCTTAGTGAGTAGTCTATAGTAAAATGCTTGTTGATTGAATGACACTTCTTAAAATTTGTCCCTGCTCAAACTTTCCCCATTTATTTTGGATCACTTTCCCCCTTACTACTAAGATCCAAAATTTCAGTCATTCTAAATTCTTCTCTTTTATGGCTTCCTGAGGCCTAAAGCCCATTGGTATGAGCCTCTCTTCTCATTGGTGGAGAACAATGTCTTACACATGACTAAGAGGCAGAATGAAATTGGAGAGAGTATCTCTAATTTCTTTAGTTTTCTTTGAGCACTTTGGGCTCTGTAACCATTTGGAACACTTCTACATTTCAGCTTTGAGAGACAAGATGAATGTTACCAATCCCACTTCAGTATGCTGAAGGCAGAATATGATTCTGGAAAGAACATGGCATGAAAAGAGCTAGCAATTTTTATCACATCCCTATATCCAGTTTACTATTCTATAGAGACTATAAGAAATTTCCTTTTGGGTGAGATATATTTCCTGAGAGGAGGAATTTTTCATTTTTATCTCTGTATCTTATCTAGGAGAGACTGATACACAGTTGATGCTTAATAAATATTTATTGATTCACTGCTTTCATAACTTTGAGAACCACATCCCTATCATAATAAGGCATTGTAGCAAGATTTCATTGTAGGATTCCGCATGCTTCAATACTTTGATAGATTTGCTATCTTATGGGTTCATCTGTTCTTTCCAATAGTTCCAATCTCAGACCATTCACACTTTCTCATTTTGTGAGACTCTTGTCTATGTCCCCTCATATATGTCCTCTATATAAGGGGTTAACCCCAGTTAGTGGGGGACTTGTGATACTATAGAAGTAACAATGGAATACACAGATTCTTCATAAATTATTTCTAATTTTCTCAATATGATTGGTAACATCTTTTTCTACTAATACATCTCCCTGATGTTATTCCTATGTACCATTGTTCCTCTACAGTTCTTTGTTGGTCCCATAGCCTACTCACACTCATCACACCTTCCCTTGAAATGTCTTAAGAATGAATTCCTCAGTACCATTAAACTCATGTTCTTTCTAGCATAGGCTTCCTGTATATTAGGTATAATACACTTTTCTTCCCATCTTTATTTTCTTTAGTTCCAGTTTTATTCCTCTTGCAGATCATCAGAGGCTATGATGTTAGAGTCCAACTATGATAGTTCTATAGTCACATAGGAAAATTTTGAATCAAAGATCTTATAACAATGGGTCATGAAGACTTTTTACAAGAAAACTATTTTTTCTATTTTATTTCTATTTTACAATATTATATTCCTATTTTGCAAAAGAACACCATTTACTATTAGGGGTACAGTACATAGTATTTACCAAGCAAAATCGTACATATACAAAAGAATCTGATTATATTTTAACGGATAGTAAATGACTGGTTAATGATTGTGGTATTCTTTCTTGAATTAACTATATGTACATATAGTTAGACATATATTGTTACAACAAAGAATAAAATCAATTTCAAATCAGAAGATGCCTGGAACTGAGGCTACCCAGTTAACTATAACCCAACCTTCAGGAAGACAAAGGCATAGATTCTGTTCTAAATTAGAAGTGAAAAGGAACAAAAAGGTTATGTTGAGAGAGGTTCTTTATAAGTTATTCCTATTTTTCTCAATATGATTGGAAACCTCTTTTTTTCTAGTAATACATCTCCCTGATGCTATTCCTATGTACCATTGTTCCTCTACAGTTCTTTGTTGGTCCCATAGCCTACTCACACTCATCATACCCTCCCTTGAAATGTCTTAAGAATGAATTCCTCAGTACCGTTAAACTTATGTTCTTTCTAGCACAGGCTTCCTGTATATTTAGTATTATACACTTTTCCCCACTTGGTGTGGGGCACCACGAATTTAAATAAAAAATGAAAAATAATTCTGGCCCTCAACTATCTTGCACTCCCAGAAGGAAGGCAGTATACAACATGAAAACAGATGCAGATGTGAATGATTTTTGAGGAGGAAGAGACCATTAAGCTGACTGAAAAACAATTAACAACAGCATAAATGAGAGGTCAACAAGTCCAATTCTAGGCCAGTTACATCAATCCTCTTTAAAAACAGGCCTGATAAATAGTAAATTGAATCTATTTGGGAAGAGATGATTCTGAGACTCCTCTTGGGGTATGCCACATGTTCTAAGACATTGGCTGGTCCATCTGGAATTTGGGTACCAAAAGTTTGGCTGGAGTTGGAACCTCTAAACTGATGAGATTAAATTCCTCATTTATCAATGAACTTATAATGAGGCATTCAGGATATACTCAAAGGAGTTAAGTCTAATACATAGGATTGGTTGTTTTTGCAACCAATGCTACTGTGAGTGAGTGAATAAAAATGATCAAATGTAAAACTGAACAAGTTGAGTATATTCAATATTTAATCATTTTATTTACCTCTATTTGCACTGGATCAGGTCTACAGAATAGATAGAACTTAAGATTATGCTTTTTGATAAACACTTAAAGTATTTGAAGGTGCTAGCACTATATTACTTATTAAGTACCATTCTCTTCTAAACATTATATTCCCTATTAGAATATAATTCTTTGAGGGCAAAGAGTGTCTTGCTTTCATATAAGTATCTTCAGCACTCAAAAGTTCTTGATCCATAGTAAGTGTCTAATGACTGCTTTTCATTGAGTTATTCATATTCAAATCAGAAAAAAGTATATTTTTAATTCAACAGCAAATATATTAATGTATATGTGTGTGCATATTACATGTAATAAACATAATAACATAATAAACTAAACACATAATCCAGGTGACTAGAATATTTGAGAGTGTTTATTATACATATATGTGTATATTTGTAGAGGGGAAAGGTACTAGATGTAGTAGTACCTAAATTATGCCACTTACTGCTTCTGTGAACTTTGGGCAAATCACTTAATTTTGGAGCAGACTCAGTTCCCTCGTCTGTAAAACTAGGATGTTGGAATAGAGGGTTTTTTTTTTTAACCAGAATCTCATTATGTCAGTGTCACTATATGAATAATTTTTATCTCCTATCACTATGTTTAATCACATTAGTAGTTCCAAAAATAAGTAATTATTCAAAACATTGTCCATCTTGAATGTATTTTTGTAAATCTCTTCACTTGTTCACAAAATTTTAAGGAAAGAAAAAGCAAGCATAGCAGTAGTATTTTATATGAAACATATTCTCACACATGATAAACTCTAAACACATTAAACTATCAGCATTATCCACAAACCTGCATTTAAAGCATTAAATTGAACGTTCTGCCTTTTCAATAACTGTCACCTCATCTCTATTATTTTCACCTCAAGACTCTAATTGTTTCTTTTATGGGAGCTAACCTACTAGTGTCCTTGGCAGTACACTTTATGGCTCATGCATTTGCTGTAATTGTTTGGGCAATTTGCCATAGAATATAACAACTGGAAAACATTTTGCCAGCACAGGTCCAAATCTTCACAAACACCATAAGTTTGTATAATAAGCTGTATCAACGTGAAACATAAAAATGATATATGTTACCTATGAGGAGCAAAGGGCACGCTGGATTTCCTTTGCTAAAAAGAAAACAAATGTAGAGCCCTCCAAAGTATAGGAAAATAATCCTTATGTCAACCAAGAATTAATTCATTTAGAGGGATAACAAGGACAGCAGTGCATTGGATAGAAAATATGCCTACATATATTAACGCCAGGTAAATACTGGTGTTTCTACTATTACAGCTACAGATTATAGCTAAACAAAACCTTGAATGAAATGAGTTCTTGAAAAGAGTTCATTTTCATACTAAGTCTGAAATCACATAATGAAGGACAACATAGTTTTCTGGCATAAATTAAAAAGATGAACTCAAGCTCTTTGAGTTTTCATTTTTGGAACACTACAACTACATCTTAAGAAATCATTTAATCTGCTTCACTGCTCATGAAAAGGCCATTTGTCACCCTTGTGCCTCATGAGATTTTGAGTGATGAGTCAATATAAGTGTAATAAAAGTATACAAATATCTAAGGGAGGCAGCTAGACACAGTGCATAGAATACTAAACCCAGCATCAAGAAGACCCAAATTAAAATTTTACTTTGGATGCTTACTAGATATGTGACTCTGGTCAAATTATAACCTCGGTCTACTTCAGTTTCCTCATCTTTAAAGTGGGGATAATAATTGCACCTATCTCCTAAAGTTGTGGTAAGGATCAAATGAAATAATATTTATAAAATGCTTAGCAAATAGAAGAGCATAATAACTGCTTAAATCCTTCTGAGTAAGAGTACTGAAAGCCTGGTAGATATAATTATTGAGTTATAGAAAGTAATATTTAAAAGATCATAAAGATATGAATACAAAAAGGGCAAATGCTTTTCCATCTTTCAAAAAAGGATAGAGTATAGAATTTCCCAAGCATAAGTCAATGAGTATGGCTTCAATTCAAGAGGAAATTCTAGGACAGATTAATAAATGGTAAATGAATAACTGAAAAAGGAAGCAGTCATAACAGAGTACTAGATTAACTTTATTTCTTTTTTTAATGGTGTTACTAAACTGGTGACTATGGGAAATGCCACAAATATAGTTTACCTAGATTTTAGCAAAGCATTTGCTTTACATGTGGAAAGAATAAATAGATATGGGCTTTAGTCAGCAGTGTGCTGTAAATATTTAGCAAGTGGTATTCCCCCTCCCCTCATCATATACATATAATGCACTTTTAGTTTAATATGTATTATTAACCTTTTAATCCATCACATTTTCAAAATCCAGATAATCAACATAGCAATAAACCAAGCCCTGATTTATAATATTTGTGGTGTATATGATCACAATGAAAATTTAACAATTGGCTTGCTCATAAAGTGGTACAAACTCGTTCTAGAACACCCCTGGTATATTACACTTGGATGGTTTCACATACAAAGTGTATTCATTCATGAGTCATTGTTAGCTTGGAAAAAGGTATTTGTTAGAATGCAAAGGGTCTCAGCATAGGCCTATTCTGCTCATCTTTTTGTTAATGACCTAGATAACGGCATTTTTATTTGATTATTTATCACATTTGTAGATGACAAGAACACTGAGCAAAATTTCTTAGGATTTAAATGTAAAGTATTATACTTGTATTCAAAAAGTCAACCTCACAAATATAGGTTGAGAGAAGTGGTAAGGAAGGACAGTTTATAGTTAGACAGCTGGAGGTTTTAGAAACTTTGACTTTACTGTGTGGTATAGCAATCCAAAGAAAGCTAATGTAATCTCATATTTTTTAATTAATTGCTCAATTCAGTAAACATTTAGTAAGCACCTGTTATGTGCCAGGCATCTTACTAAGTGCTAAGGATAGAAAAAAAGGTAAAAAACAAATCCCTGTCCTCAAGAAATTTATAGTTTAATGGGGCAGATAACATAGAAACAAATGTATATAAAGCATTCTCTGTGTACATGCATATACATATATGTATATAAATATATATGAATTCATATATATGTGAATATATGCACACATAGACACATACCCATGCAAACATGCATGTGTGTATACATACACATACAATTGTTAAATATGAAATAATTAACAGAGGGAAAGCAGTAGAATTAAGTAGGATTGAGAAAGTCTTCCTGTAAAGTAAGAGTTTTAACTAGGACTTGAAGGAAGCCCAAGTAAATCAGTAGGTGAAGCTAAGGAGGGAGAGCATTGTAGACTTGGGAGTTAATCAGACAAAAATGCCTAGAACCCGGGGATGGAGTGTCTTGTTCATGGAATGACCAGGAGGCTAGTGTCTTGATTGCAGAGTACATGTGCGGAGTAAACTATAAGAAAACTGGAAAGATAGCAAGGGGATATGTCAATGAAAGGACTTCAAATGACAGAGAATTTTGTATTTGATACTGGAGGCAATAAGAAGTCACTGGAGTTTATTGCATTAGAGAGTGATTGATGTGGTTGGATCCACATTTAAAGATAATCATTGTGGTAGCTGAATGGAGAGTGTATGAGAGCAGGGAGAGTCAAACTAGATCCACCATCAAGCTGTTACAGTAATCAAAGCATGAAGTGATGAGGACCTGCGCAAAAGGGATGGCAGTCGTAGAAGAGAAAAGGAAGGATATTTGGGAGATCTTGCAAGGGAGAAATTGACAGGCCTTGGCAACTGTTTGGATGTGGAAGGTAAGAGATAATAAGACATAAAAGAGACAAAGTGTCCAGAAATGAGTGAATATGTTACTATGTTCTGACCTGGGTTCTACAGTTTAGGAAGGATGGTAGAAAGCTAGAATGTTTAAAGTATATCACCCAGGACAGTGAGAGGCTTTGAGTTTATGCCATATTAAATTGAAGTGAAGGAACTCAGGATGTTTGACCTGGAAAAGAGAGGATTTGATGGTAGTTTGGAGTTGTGGAAAAAAAAAAAAAAAAAAAAAAGACGAGAGTGGAAAGGAAAAGGAATTGGACATATCCTCTTTATCCCCAGAAGGGATGAACAAAAGCAATAGGTGGAAATAGAAAAGAGACAAAATTAGGCTTGACATCAGAAACTATCTCCTCATAATGAGAAGTTTACAAACAGAATCTCTTGGGTAACAGAATCTTCTTCATTGGACATCCTCAAAAAGAGGCATGATGCCCATTTATCCATCTATTAGATATGTTGTGGAGTGGCATTGGGCAATTATTTGGGTATTGTTTGGACTGTGTGGCTACTGAGGTAGTCTCAGTGAATGAAATCCCTTCATGAGCGTAGAAAACCTCCCATTTCTGACTAAGTAGATGTCTTTAAAAAGTTGCTTAGTTGCGGAGTTGTTAAACAACTTGCTCACAGTCCTCTAGCTGTTAATTATCAGTCAGAAAACCCACTTCTTCCTGACACCAAATTCAGTAGTTTATTCAACATACATTGTGGCTCCTCCAAATAGGATTTTCTTGCAAACAAGAAGATGTTACACAAATACTTTCCTTCAAGACAGAGCATTAGGCATTTGCAATAATTTCCTGCTAATTTTGGATTAGTGAAATGTATTAACAAAAGGAGTTGTGAAATGATCTTCTGCTTCTACTCCTTGGCCTTTTTGCTATCTTTAAGTGTACTTGTTAAGGATAAATTGAGGACAGTCTTATGAAGATTGGGGGTAGCTTTTTAAGGTGTTTTCTAGTTGTCATTGGATCTTCTCTTAATGTATAATACAAAGATATAGTGTTATCAGTGGAAGTGACTCTAAAGAAGATGGATTACTATCTATTCTGCTGCCCTGCCCTAAGGACCTAAGTATCTCTTCATTTGACCTGAAGCTGAAATCTCCTATATGTGTTATCTAACCCTTTAGAATGTGAGACTTGATAAGAATTGTCTTATTTTTAAATATCCCCATAGCTTACCCACTATGTGCTTTTAATAATTTTTTTAAGTTCCTAAACACTTTCTCATCATTCATTAGGGGTCATAAAAGGAAGGCTATTGCTTTCAAGTGTGAACACTTTAATTTTATATTGTCCAAAGATTTGACCACAAAGCTGAAAGTATAATCCCTCTATATATTGTCTGAACCAGTGTGTAAGGTGAATGTTGAATATAAATCATTTTTGAATGTCAATAACAACTACGTAGACTGAAAAAATACTACTACAAAGGTTTTATTTCGTTTTTGATGAAAAAAATATTCCAAAGACCTTATAAGCATAACACTGATATTTCCAATTAGCAAAGTTGAGAAATCATTACAGTTTTTAGATAAATAATATTTTATGAATTCATCCTTCCTACTCCAACAAGTAAATGCAAGTTTGCAGTTGCAAACACCTTTCTCTCTGACATCCTATAAAGACAGTATAAGATTTTTAAGTAAAGAACCAGGGTGACATTTCTTCATATGTTAACAAGTGTTCTGATGTATACAAGTAAGTTTCACCATTAAAATGTAATCTCTTTGAGGGCAGGGATTTTTGCTTTTTCTTTGTATCTGTAATGCTTGGCACACTGTAATGTATAATAAATACTTGTTGATTGATTGGTAGTGAATATTATTATATTGTTAATTGTTAGAATAATAAAGTAATATGAATAGTAATAATTAAAACAGGCAGTTAATAGATGGCAAGCTTACTTTCACATCATAGAAACATGTCAATAAATCAGTAGTTAATAAGGATTTTAGTGCCTATTTTGTACAGATACTGTACTAAGCACTGGACATGCAAAGAAAAGCAATAGACAGTCCCTGCTCTCATGGAATTCACAGTCCAACAAGAAAGACAATGCATAAACAATATATAACAAAACAAAATAAAATATTTGTATAATACACACACATATAAATGCATATACATATATATATATACATATAATATATATGCACATATTTCATATAAAACAATATATATGTAACTTTTTTGCATGTTGGTTTTTTATGTGTATTTGAAATAATAAACAGAGGAAAGACACTGGTATTTAGGAGGATTAAGCAAAGCTTCTTGTAAAAGATTATATTTAACTGAGACTTATAGGAAACCAAGAAATTCAAGAGTCTACAGATGAAGAGGGAAAGCATTACAGATAAATTCTTTACAGACCCCCTCTACCCTCTTTTCCTCTCCCTCATGGCAGCTTTCTTAGCAACAGTCTTAAGGTATCTTGGGTCTCTGTCACCTTACAGGGTGGTACTCCACTTCTCTTTTAAATGAATTGTACTGGGCCTCATAATTGCTAGTTATGGTTTTGAATATTGGTTTGGTAATGGGCTATGAATAGAAGGATAGTCTCTGAGTTTAGAGAGAATAATCATAATAAACTTTTTTTATTTGGTGAGGGGTAAGGAGGAGGATAGAACACAGCAACTCAAAAAATTTTCTACTAAGGCGTGGAAGGGGAGTGATTGGTGTAAATGGAGACAGTTCTCACATTGACAAAGTCATGGATCTTTAGAAATATTTAAGTACAATTCCACTGCAGGAAACAAACAAAAAAGGGATCTTCATCTCTGTCCCTATTATGGAAACTCAAAGTGTGAGTATCATTTGATCACTCTTATGTGAAACTAGTTTCTTCAAATGCCAAACCTCTTGCTGATTCTATGGGGGATCAATCATTACCTGAATCCTGTGCTGGGCACAAAATACGAACCTCGGCATTATCTTTTCTCTAAACTTTCCCCTATTCTATTTGTTCAATTATATCCTTTCTTTAAAAAAAAAAAAAAAAAAAAAAAAAAAAAAAAAAAAGCTTCTCTCTAAAGTGTCTTTCTGTGTCTTCTTATAATAATAGTTAACATTTATGTAACATTTTCAGATTTAGGAAGCACTTTATAAATGTTATTTCATTTTATTCTTATAACAACCTTGAGAGGTAAGTGCTGTTACTATCACCATTTTACAGATGAGGAAACTGAGATAAACAGAAATTAAATGACTTGCTTAGAGTCACATAGTTGATATGTATTTGAGATTGGATTTGAACTCAGGTATTCCTAACTCCAGACCTAGGATTTTATCAACTGCATTACTTAATTCTCTATCTCAATCAACCAATAAATATTTATTTAAGGTTTATATACTTATTGTGTACTAGACAGGGTGCTAAGTGATGATGATACAAAAAGCAAAAGATAGTATCTGCCCCCAAGGAGCTTACAACCTAATGGAGGAGACAACATGTAAACAAATAGATATACAAAGCAAGTAAGATGTAGGATAAGTAGAAATCAATTAGCATAGGGAAGAGTCTAAAATTTAGAGGGAATGGGAAAGGCTTCCAATAAAAGAAGGGGTTTTAGATGAGGCTTAAGAGAAGTTAGAGGTCAGTAGGAAGAGCTGAGGAGGGAAAGCATTCTAGAGAAAGCCAGAGAGAAAGCAGAGAGCTAAGAGATGGAGCATCTTGTTTATTATACACCCAGGAGGCTAGTGTCATTGTATCTCAGAATACATATGGGAGAGTAAGGTGTAAGAAGAATGGAAAGATAGAGTGGGGCTGGATTATGAAGAGATTAGACTACCAAAAAGAGCATTTTGTATTTGAAAGAAGGGAGATGACTTGGTCAGATGTGTGGTTTTAGGAAAATTGCTTTGGAGGCTGGGTAGAAGATGGATTGGAGTGGGGGGGAGACTTGAAGCAGGTAGACCCACTATTACAATAATCAAGACATGAGGTGATGAGAGTCTGTATTCTACTAGAGATCAAAACATTCGTAGAGAAATGATGACCAAGGTAGAAAGTTTAGATCTGGGGAGTTACAGAAATGGGAAATGAAGGTATAGAAAACCTATTATACTCTTTTCTGAAGCAACGGCAATATTGATTTAATTAGAATTACCAAGCTAAAAAATCAGACTATTTGGAAATGAGGCAGAGGAGGTGGTGAAATGCCCTGGATGAATGGGCAGATGATTGGATAAGATATGAAGTATGGTCTGGGAGTACCTACATATACTAGTAGATTAGTCCAAAAAGAAAAAAATAGTACAAGTGGTTCATCTATATAGAAAGAACTTAAGTCTACCTGGCTGACTTATGTGAATTCTGTACCAGCCCAGAACTCATTTATGGTATTTGGTGACAGCAGAAAGAGGAAAAGGAATATTTCAGAGGTGTGGGTGAGGGGGCGGATGAGGGGATGTTCTGTAAAATGTGGACAATTTGAGAGCTATGCTTTAGTCTGTTGTGTTAATAATGTGCATATTAAAAAGTCACGAATCTACACATTAATGAATTCTTAACTAGTCTCTGACACAATAGACTGAAATGTCCCTGGAGGAGTCATTATGGCCTATCATGTCAATGATCTGCATATTAATGAATCTCTTACATACTCATCAACAGGTAGTCACATAGACTTCCATTGAGTTCTTTTTCATTTGATTTTTAAATGTTTCCTCCCTATTCCCCCTTCTCTTTTGTAATACTATTGTGAAGAAAAGACAAAAAGGTGCATTAAGATAATTTTAATATGTGACGTAAGTTCACAAAAGCATCAAATTTAGAGATAATGCTTTAAGATTTACTGGAGCTTCTGCCAGGAAAACTTTGCAGCAGATTTTCTGCAGAGCCAAGCCAAGACTTATTGAGATTTAGTACAAGGCTATCTATTGTTGTTGTTTTTTTTTTTTCTAAAATAACACCTTTTATTTTTCCTGATATATCCATGTAGAACTTGATTACAAATAGCTAGAAGAACTAATTTTGAAAAATGCTTATGAAGCTACATTATTTTAAGATGAAAATTCCCCAATACAATTTTCAAAATCATGTTTTAGCTAAAACATTTATTTAAAAAATAACTTTGAAAAAAGAGTAATTGCTGGTAGAAATAAAAAACTTTGAAAGTATAAAAGATACACCAGCCATGTCTTTGATTGCATAGTGAATGGGAAAATGCACCATACCTCTTCAAAATGACTTTCTCACATATACTCCTTTTTACTTAGACATAGCCCCAGGAGGACTTTTAGCACCTTAACATTTCCACCTTCACTCCACATGCTTTGACTTTTGTTGGATCCAATTAGGACATATAAGAAACTCAATGCACTTTGAAACATAGTTCTTTGGTCAGGAATACAAGCAGTGTCTTCTTTGTGTGGGGATGCAGAAGATTACATTTCCTGCATTTTTCTTGAATCACTCTTCAAAGATGAGAGACACCTTTTCCCTGAATTGTTCTCTAGATTCTGGAAGGACTATTGATCAAGGATCTCAATCTAGCAGATGACCAGAATGCAAAGTTCCTTCCCAACAGAGATGCTCTTGCCCCTGCTGGCATCCCTCAAAGGATGTTAAACTAGCATCATTCTGCCTGAGAGATTATAAGTGATATTGACGAAGTGCCTTCATGCTCATTGTGCTACATTATAAAGCACAAGGGTTTTGATAAATAGCTACTTTCTGGGAGGCAGGAGGACCAAAAGAGGGTCATCACTGCAATCAATATAAAGGGCAATGAGTACACATTAATTAATGGGAGCATGGTGTAGTGAAAAGAATAGTGGGCTAGAAATCAAGAAACCTGGGTTCTAATGTCATTTCTACCACTGATTTTCTGTGCAACCACAAGCCAATCCCTTAATCTTTTTGAACCTCAAGTTCTTACTCTGTTAAATGGGAATGATATTTGCTTTTGCCAGTTTGACAAGGCTGTCATGAGAATCAAATGAGAGGAAGATTACAGGGTCCTAGGCAGATGAAGCAACCAATGATACAATTATGCTATATAAAGGACATAACTTGGTGCACTGGAAGAACAGGGATAGAAACAGGACCTGTGATTTCGTTGTTATAGGGAACTTTCTGGTGAGAAAAGTTACTTCACCAAAGCATGTTAATGTCTTTTCCGATAGTTTTAGGGAAGTGCCTAGAATACTGACATATCATGTGACTTACCCTGAGTTACACAGTCAGTATTTGTCAGACATCAGACTTTAACTCAGTTCTTTTGGTATCTGAGGCCAGTTCTCTACAATATACTGTCTTTCAGTGCAGGTAAAAGAACAAAATTAGTAATTGGAGAACTGAATTCCAGTCCTGGTATTTATTATCTTTATGATCTTCAGCAAGTTCTTAATCTTTCTATCTGCCCAGTTTTCTCTGTATAATTAATGAAGACATCAGGTGTCTAGTTTTAAAACAACGACCAGATCAAGTCAACAAGCATTTCTTAATTGCCTACTCTGTCCCAGGCAGCATGCCAAGTGCTGGGGTTTGAGAGAAAGGCAACAATAGGTCCTGTCCTTAAGATGCTAAAAATTTAGTGGAGGAGACAACATGCAAACAAATTATGCATGAGCAGGATATAAGCAGGATAATTTGGAGATAATCATAGAGAACAGGTACTAATACCAAGTAGAACTGAATAAGATAGAATTTGGCTGATATATAATTTGGGTAAGCTAGAAGGTGGAGATAAGGAGAGAGAGCATTTCAGACATGAGAACAGCAGTGAAAATGTGTGCCAATGTGTGTGTCATTTGAGGAAAACTAAAGAGAAAAGTTCTGTTGGATCAAAGAATGTATGAACAAAAACAAGTCACAAAAAGATCATTTGAATGAAACATTTATTAAGCAACATTTATATATAGGTCATTGGACCTAGAGGTACAAAGAAAATGAATCTGCCTCATTCCTAATCTAATAAGGAAATAACATACTAAGATAGCCATAACACACAATATTACATAAATGTATTAGAGAATTACAAAGTACTTTGTGTAGTCTGAAAAAGGACATTACCAAATTTCTTTAAGTAAGTGGTATTAGGGGACAGATTTTGATTTTAGGGGACAGAATGGAATTCAGTAGGGAAAGATGAGGGATGAGGGCATTTTAGGTATAAGAAATAGTCTGAAAAAAGATACAATTGGAAAGCTTATGTATTTGTGAAAAAGATGGGGGGAAATAGTTCATTTTGGCTGGTATGTAAAGCATATGGAGAATAACCTAGAATAAAGGGTGTATATGTGTGTGTGTGTGTGGGGGGGGGGGTATCTCCATTGTTGAGAATCATGAATGCTATGTAAAGGAGTTTTAAATTTACTTGATAGGCACTAATAAAGATTTTAAGCAAGAGAGTGATATAATCAGATATATTTTTAAGGAAGATTATTCTAACAAGGGTGAACTGATTAGGGAGAGAATAGAGGCAGGAGTGCCTAGCATTCAATACAATTTTGGCACATACTAAGTATTCAATAAATGTTTATTGACTGACTGACTGACTGATTGATATAAGGAGGTTATTTTTATAGTATATAGTGACTAGGGGTTGATATATGGACACGTCCTATGGTAGTAACTGAAAAATAAAAATAAGGAGATGGATTCAAGAGATGTATTGGGAGTTGGAATAGATAGGACCTGTGGATTGATTGAATACAAAATTGGAATATAAGAAAGAATCAAAGACAAGCCTAAATCATGACAAGGGGAGACTGAATGATGTTACAGATAAAAGAATGAAGTAAGGAGGTGTAAGTGGAAAGATAATGTTCTCTATTTGTGATGTATTGAGCTTGAAATGCCAGAGGAACTGTGAGTAGCAGACTTTCTATAGTCAGCTAGAAATTCAACCTTGAGCTAAGAAAATATCAGTAATTTGGGACATTAATTTGGGAGTCATTTGCATAGAGACAATTAGTTGAAGCTGCTAAAATGTTTTTAAATCCTGCCTTTGAAATTTACTAATTATGTGACACAGGACAAGTTAGAAAGTTTCTGTGTATCTCAGGCAACTCCTTTGACCTTAAAATCTAAGTCAAATATGGTTGGTGATTAGAACTGGCAAAGAGAGTTCTTACAGAAAGAGTTCCCTATGCTAACAAAAAATAATATTTTTGTGAAAAGTATTATTGTTTTGTGACTTCAGAACACAGAATCTGATTAGGTTTACTATCAACAAATTTGTAAAGTTTGGTCAGTCATTAGTAGTAATTGCCATAGAACTGAGAATGTAGAGAATATTTCTGTAGAATTTGAGTTTTTTTGTTCTAAAAAAATTACTTTTTTTTAGGAACTTAAATAATAAAATACTCTCACACAAGTCAAACATTCTCAG
The DNA here is from genome assembly GCF_902635505.1 of Sarcophilus harrisii. Lineage (NCBI taxonomy): Eukaryota > Metazoa > Chordata > Mammalia > Dasyuromorphia > Dasyuridae > Sarcophilus > Sarcophilus harrisii. The sequence continues at coordinate 159,467,226 of NC_045430.1, read as the reverse complement.
TTATTGATCTAGCATCTTAGTGCTTTCTTAATGTTTTACAGTTTCAATATCATATACTCATAGCCATCATTTAAGGATGCAGCTCCTGTGGAGGAAGAGTTAGCCATGCTCAGAAACTTCACCCAACTCACACATACTGGTCAGTCAGTCCAACCCTGTTGAATTAGAAAGGCACCCTGAAGGAGATATGAGGTATATGTACCAGGCAAGCCAAACCACCTCCACCACACTGACTACCATTTCCCTTTAGATTCAGATATTCATAGCTCAAGACCACAAACATAAGAGCCTGGGAATTATAACAATGCCCCCAGACAACTGCGCTCAACCATCATTCTCAGAAATAAAACTCTATGGAGGTAAAGCATGACACCTGTTTCTGCAAATGGGATAGCCACAGATACTAAAGACCAAAGTCATTGGCACTGTCAAATAGTTCATCAAGAGTATGATTCAATAAGAATTTATGAGTAAAAATGACTTTAAAGAAGTATAAACATCTACTTTGCAGCTGCACTCTAAGGACTATGAGATTTTTCCATGTGAGTTGCTTTGGACGCCTTTATATATGCGTTTTCTCAATAGAATGTGAGCTTTTTTAAGACTACAAACTAGTTTACTTTTCTATTTATATCCCTAACATTAAAAGTTTATTTTATTTCAAACTTAAAAAATAAAACAAGAACTTCCATAAAATAGTACAATAGAAAAAATGATTACACGACACTGCAAATCTATTATGTTCAACTTGCTATTCATTTGAAATATATTATAATGTTATCATGTAATTCTTTTCCTCCTTTTTTCCCCCTCTGCCTCACCCCAGAGATGACTATCATTAAACACAAATATGTATGTATGTATGCATGAATGCATATATACACACACATGTAAAGCTACTTTACATGTACTTCAAATTTTCAATTCTTTATCTGGAAGTCAAAATAACTCAGTGACTCAAAGTTGTTCTTAAAACAATTTTGCTATCACTGTATACAATATTTTCTTGGTTCTGCTCATTTTGTTCTTCATTATTTCACAAACAAATCTTTGTTTTTCTAAAATAATTGAGCTCATCATTTCTTATAGTACAATAGTATTCCATTCTAATCATATACCACAACTTATTAAGCCATTCCCCAATTGACAGACATCTCCAAAATTTCTAATTCTTTGCCACCACAAAGAGAACTTATATATTTTAGATCATAAAGGTTCTTTTATTTTTTTTCCCTAATTATCTTGAGAAACAGACCTAATACAGGACTTTATGCAGAGTTAATGACTTCTTTATTCATTCATTCATTCACACTTAAACTCCCCTGGGCTAATAAAGGTATGACATTCTTATTAAGTTTCATTGTGAGACTATGCATTATGATGGGGTATTTGTGACAAAGGCTATCACTTCCTGTTCCTTTAGCAACAACTTTCAAATTCCTCAGTTGATAATACACATTGGGTCTTGTCCCTTCTTTCCTTATGAAAAGAAAAATTTTGATTAATAAAAGATTATGTGGGTCAATTACAAATAGATTGGAAGGATAAAGCTAAAGATTAGGATCACAGATATGCATTAGGAAAGGACTTAGGTATTTTGCAGATAAGGAAACTGAAAAGCAGACAAGTCAGGAGACTTCAAGGATGCATAAGGAAGGGTTGGTTTGAAGTCTTGTTCTGTTACTGATTATAATAACAGCAGTGATAATAGCTACAATATACACAGCATTTTATGGGTTGCAGAGTTCTTTGCAAAATGATTTCATTTTATCTGAAAATAACTTTAGGAGATAGGGATTCCTGGCTCCATGTCCTCTTTCCACTGTACTGTGCTTTCTCTTTCTTTAATGAAACAAATTTAATTTAGTGGTTATACACTGACTGTATTGTGTACATTTATTTATCCATGATACTTAAAATAATTTTTTTGAAGATGGAGTCACTTTATTTCATCTAAGTTGGAAGTGTAGTGGCTGCTCATGGCTGACCTGACTTATTGAGGCATTGACCTGTTCTGTTTCCAACGTAGGATAATTTAGCCCCCTTTTGATACCTAGGATCAGCCCTTTCCCCATTTAGAGTCACATTACTTTGGCTCTAGACTTTATATTACATTGGTTTCAAGCTTATTGCTATTCAAAACTCCCAAACTCAAGAGTTCCATCAGATTCAACCTCTGAGTTTTTATCAGGCTTGTTCTTGGTTTTTCATGACACTATTAGCTTTAATAACTGATTCAGTAATAATAATTTTTTACTGTTAACTTATGAAAAATGGTGCACAAACAACTCCCATTTATAATTATAGTAGTAGGAATCTAGAATCAAGTCAAAAACTGACTTGTGAATCTCAATTAAAGGGAAAATAACTAAGTAATGAGAACAGTATGGTTTTTCAGTAGCATATGGTGAAGGGCAAAGTCTACAGTTTAAATCTGAAATTATATATACACATATCTATCTATCTATATATATGTATACACACACTTTTTGACATAGAATGACTCTCAGCTAAATGTTCAATTAGCTGTGCACTGAATAGTTTTATTAATTTGTTTATTCCATTGGAGAAAGCTGACTCCTTTAAGAAAACATGTAAATAGATAACTTTAGAAACTGTAGCCTCAGACCAGTAGCTTCCCGTGTTCTGCTTTGTCTGTATTTTTAATTTAATATTCATGGGGTTCACTGGCAAATTTTTCTAATTCAGAAAATAGAAAATAATTCAGGGAAGTAATCATCTTTAAGAGACATTTGTATCTCTTTGAATCTCTAAGGAACCAAAGATTTGGTTAAATCTTCATAATTTTTGTGTCTTACTTGGAAAGTAGACTTTGTACTACTTCTAGAGTGAAGTGAAGTTCCATTGTCTATTCACTCTGTATTTTTTCTAGGTGAGCAGAAAAACACATTTGCTGTTTTGGCACATGAGAAGTAATTTACTTGTCTTATTATTGATTAAATCCTAATATCACACCTTGTAAAGCCCATAGTTGATGATATCAAAGAATTCTTTAATACAACTGAGTCTAATTTTCATCATCGTTTCTTACTCTGAAAAATTCTAAATAGCTATGGACTTTTCCTGTTTGGAAAATGAAAAAGGAACATCAGTTTCTGAACTTCTTCAATATTCAATTTAGTGTACTAATTTAGAAATAGAAATAAGGAGAATTCTCAGAAATATAATAGTGCCACTTTTTACAAAACAATAAAAGGAATCAATAAAACCATCTGACATTAATGTAATGATGATTTTGTTGGCTAGTTGACTACATAGGTAGTTCATTAGTTTCCTGAAAGACTTGATAGTTTGTCATAATTTGTATATATTTAAATATGTAATAAATCAAAATCTTGGTTATTACAAAGTATTCTCAAATATTTTCTTATCATAATGTTCATTCAAATTCACTTTTGAAAAGTTTCTACCAATGATATTTTATTCATTTAATAAAAACATATATATATGTATTCATCACTAAAGAAGACATTGATAGCTTGAGATCTTCATGGCTTATAAGATAGTATACATAAAGAAATCATGAATTCACCAAAGTATGAAAAGAATTTGAAAATAGGGTGATGTTGTACAGCAATCATTCCTTCCAAAATACACATCTGGAGCTAACAGAATTAATGTTAAGAAGACACCAGTTTGAAAAGGTCAGCAATGGTTTGCTTATAGATGCTTCTTTCAGACTTTGGAGAATCTGTGATCTCTTCGATGTGTTTATTAATGCTAATGAGACAGAGCAGGACCCACCCATGAAGACTGAGATTCTAGTCTCTATAAATCTTCTACGAGAGTATACTCAATCTGGTGGAAGCCTTCCTCCAGATCTCTTGAGATTACTCATTTATCAATGGAACATGTAATAAAGGCTTTCCATCAATTTATTCTTACTCTTACTCCATGATCAACCCATCTCTTTTTTTATCCATCCATCTTTTTGATGCTATTCTTTATGCTGTGTAATCTCTCCCTCTGAGGCTATTGATTGCCAGGGTCATACATACCGATCTTCCCCAGAAACACATGAAGATGAGCCAATATTAAGGTGCCAAACAGCCTTTCTATATTGGTAATCTCAGCAGGGGTTAGCAGGAAACAAGAGCAAGTGTATGTATGTCTCTGTGTCTCTCTCTTTCTGCATTTCTGAGTCTCTCTACATCTCTGCCTCTCTGTACTTCATTTGCATCCTTCTTCACCTATGGAAAAGCTGGTCATTTATATTTGCTCTCCTCTGGGATTACTCTGTGCCCAGCCCAGCACTGGGCTAGGTGTATCCACAGAAGGGAGACACCTGGAGTTAGTGCTGCATCCTAAGAAAAGATCTAGCAAGAGGACACACCTCCCTTGCCATCTCAAGGAAACACCTGTAAGACACAACCTCCTGCCTCAGAGACCAAGCCCCCTTCTACCTCCTGGGTCTACCCTACCAGCTGACATGGCATACATGGCAATTCTCAGAAGGAAAGTCCCTAACATATCCCCCTTTCTGTTTAGCAGGGGCTGCTCATAAAACCAGCTTTGATATTAAAAATATATCTACATCTAAAACATAGGCTTAAAGTAGAAAAAGTACAAAGATGCAATAAAGGAGATGAGAAGGGAAGTATGTTCAATCAGGTGTTAGTACCAGAGGTATAAAAGAATTTCCCCAACTTTTCTATAAGGCGCTACCTCAGTCAGACCCAGACTTAACTGTGGCAAAGGGATGAAGGTCTCATCTTCTGTAACTACTTCAGGTTGACAAGGGGCATAGAGCTGGCTCTACTCAATGGGGTCCAGACTGAAGAGGGGAGATGAGTGACTTGTAGGCAACAGCAGCAGCATCTGGTACCAAATATCAAGTCGAGGTCTAAAGTGATTTTAGGTTGACACTTGTGATTGGTATTTCTGGAATCCTTCTGCAATCCAGTGACCCTCCCCATCAGGACCTGCAAGACATAAATATCCCAGCCCTCTCCAAAGTACTAAGGTTGGACCTTGCCAGTGTCCTTCCTTGTCCTTTCAAAGGACCTTTTGAATGTTCTCTGGCACTTAAAGCCCTGTTTTCATAGGACCTGGGTTTTCTATCCTATAAACCTTTATCGACATCCACCTGTCTGGCTCTCTAACACATACTACAGCTGTGTCACAGGGCATGATCACAGACAAACTTATACCCTGACCCATTATGCATTCCTACCTTCCCATTTCAACAAGGCTGCTGAACCTTCCTTTATAGGACCTGGCAATCCCCACTTGTAACCCCTCCCTCAGAGATTACTGATTGCCAGCATGCCTAATCCTAGGATCTTCGGACGGCTCTGGGCACTGCCTCATTGAGCAGTGGTTCTTGTTCAACAGAACACCCAGACACAGGAGCTTGCGAGCTCAAGTTTAAAAGACACTGGAGCCAACATTCTCACAACTTTTTATCATGTCCTCAAGGCTGGCATCATTATCTAAGGAGGACATGTCTTTCTGGCAATGGGTAGTAGTGTTCTCTCTAGCTAATTTCCAGATAAGAAGACCAGCTGCTTCTCCTTTACTTACTAACCCTCAACAGCCACCTGTAGGTGAGCCACAAAATCAGGAAAAGGTTCATCTAGGCCCTGTTTGCAAAGTTTTTTGCCAAGTCTGAAAACAGAGTCATCCATTGCTGAGACTCCCCAGGTGTAAGGCAGACGTTAGCAATAGTCTTCCATTATATTGCTGGAGGCTAGGAAAGCCAGCAGCTCCTGTAAGTGTTAAATGCTTCTTTCAATTTCTTAAATTTCTTCCACTCGAATGGGGCCCATGGTCTTTCCTGGGGGTATCAAACACGCCACATCCTTGCTTCCTGTTTCCTTTTGTTTGCTACCTTCTGTAACATACATCCTAATAATTCCTGCTTCTTTTCCACTGCCTCTTCCTGTGATGTCACATCTACTTTTGTTTTGCTTTATTAGTTTTGGGGTCTCGTCTCCCTTCCCATGATTGGACCAGCTGAACTCATGAGGTCCCTAGCCAATCTCATCCCATGTTCAGGCGCCATTTGTAACCTGCCACTTGTGATTACCCACTCTGCATTCACTGTTGCCAGGCTCTCCCAATTCCCAGGCCCTCAGAGGAATCTCTGGCCTCTGTCTTTTACAGTGCTTATACCAGTCTTACCTCTGTTGGAGGTCTTCAGAGATCTCTGGCCACCATTTCATGGAGTGGTGGTTTAATGTACGATGGAGCACCTGAGAACACTCATGTGCAAGCTCAAGATCTTAATTTCATGTGTTCACATCCTACCCTTCTGACCTCCTGCTCATTCTCAGTTGCTCCTAGTAGAGCACCTGGTAAAAAGGACCTATATCCTCGTCCCACAGCTTAAATAGGGTCTATGAGGTCACGCGTACAGCCAATCAGAGAAGGAGACACCTCCTGTTGATGATGCGGATCTCAATGGGACCAGAGTTCCCACCCACAAGGTGGTCCTTGCTGGTTCATAGAAAACCACTTCCAGGGATCTAGGCTTTAAGACTTTTTTACTTCCTGATCACATCTTGCATGGTTACTCCCCTGACCCTTAAAATGCTACTTCTTCTATGTGATTCTTGATTGATAATTGATAATTTCCTGTATGTTTTTTTCCCTAAATATTTCACAATTACATTTATAATCTGTTTTGGATACACTTGGGAGTCTTGTACACCCCATGTGACCCATAGCCTTGTGTTTGATATCTCTAACATAAGATTATGATATATAGTCAGACTGGCAACTCCTAAAAACAGTCCATCAATAATAGCTGATTGATTGATAATACATTGCAGCCTACTCATGGCCACAATATACCTCTCCATTGTTTTTTGGGTGACCTATAATTTCTATTCTTCAGAGACTGTGATACATCATTACTTACACATCTATAGCATCACTGGAAGAATATTTTAGTAAAAAGATAGAAAGGCTTTTATTTTATGGAGAAATAGGGAGTCATTAAGAACATTATTCAGTCTTCTAAATGCAAGTCAGTCTGCTCTTTTCTGCCATTTTAATTCTTACTCTGGTTCATTTTTTATCCATCTGGTCCACTCAAAAGCTATGTACAAATCCAATTAATGGAATAATGCATAGAACACTGGTCTTGGAGTTAGAACTGAATTCAAATTCTGCCTCAGACACTTATAAGCTATATGACCTTTGACAAGTCACTTAACTTCTACCTCAGTTTCATCAACTGTAAATTGGAAAAAATAATAGCATCTGCCTCCTAGGATTGTTAAAAGAATAAGAGGAGATAATATTTATTAAATGCTTTGCAAACTTTAAAGTGCTAAATCTTAGCTATTACTGATGGACTGTTTTTAGGAGTTGCAAGTCTGACTATATATATCATAATCTTATGTTAGAGTTATCAAACACAAGGCTATGGGTCACATGGGGTATACAAGACTCCCAAGTGTATCCCAAAACAGATTATAAATGTAACTGTGAAATATTTAAGAAAATAAACATACAGGAAAGCATAAACAATACTACATTTTAAACTAATCAATATTTAATCCACAGGGATTTTTCTGTATGGATTCCTTCCCTCCCTCTCTCTCTCACACATGCACCAGAAATAGGTTTTCTCTTCCTTTCACTCCCCACCACACTAATAATTGAAAAGAAAAATTATACAAGTTTAATGTAATAAATATGTATAGTTAAGTAAAACAAATTGCCTTCCAATATGATGACAATCTCTCTCTCTCTCTCTCTCTCTCTCTTTCATTCTTTCTTTCTCTCTCTTTCTCTTTCCTTCCCTCCCTCTCTCTCTGTCTCTTTCTCTCACATACATATGCATATATGTTTATATACATGTGTATAAACATTAACATGTATCTCATATATATGTGTACGTGTACATACATATAAGCACACAATATCCACCATACAACACAAATATGTATTCAACATATATGCTACATAACAATGCAACACAAACACATGTATTTGTGTGTGCGTATGTACACAAGCACATGACATATACATCACACATCACAAACTCCAAAGAATGTATATTATACATAACAAGAGGCATGTATGCAGATATACACATGTGTGTATATAGACACACATGCATGCACACATATATGTATGTATCTCATGCATATTTTTTCTGCATCCAAAAATCTATTATGGATTACATGTTTTATCATAAGCCCCCTGAAGTCATAGTCATTGTATTAATCATAACTCTTAGAGTCTTCAAAACTGTTTTTTATAGTATTCTTATTGCATAAATTATTCTCCTGGTTTTGTTCACAAATTCTTAATCAATTTACAAAATAGACTCAAAGATGTCTATTTTTATAATATTGAGGTACATTTACTTCTGCATCTGTGAATAAGTCCATAATTTTAAAAATTCATCCCTTTCTTTATTTGTTATAACATAATAATACTATAATACGTTTATATAAACTTATTTGGCTTTTCTACAATTGATAGACATCCCTTAAATTTTCAGTTTTTTTTCCACTACAAAAAGAAGTATAAATAATTTTATATGAATAAGCCCTTTTCTTTTTCAGATTTCTTCTTTGTATAGATAACAGTATAGCTGGGTCAAAGAGCATGTGCCATTTAGTAACTTTTGGCATACAATTCCAAACTTTGCAAAATTCTTTACATGTGAAATATGATATTATTATCCTAATATTTCTAACAAAGTAGTCAAAGCTGATTTTTTTGGGAGAAAAAATGCAGCCTGGCATGATAGATACAATGTTGATCCTGGAATCAAGAGAGCACTGGGTTCAAATGTACTTTTGACACTTATTAGTTACACAGCAATTAGCAAGTCACTTAATCATCTAAGTCTTAGTCTTACCATATGTTAAAAAAGACATAATTATAACTGTATTACTTACCTAAGAAGGTGGGTATGAAGATTCAATAATATATTATACAGACTATATACAATTAAATATAACATATAAATATATTGTGAGATATATATGTAGTGATATATTTATTACATATTATATCATATATAAAGAATTATGCAAAACTTTTAAAAAATTGTAAATGTTAATGATATACTATTAGTAAAATTTCATGAATGAATGAAAAAAGATCAATATAATTGTATTCCACAGAAAAATCTTTTCAACCTATCTTTAAGTAGGCTCTTATATAGTTTCACAACCAAGTTAAATCATATTGTTAAGTTTTGTTCTTTTCTAAAATGACCTTCCTTTTATTTTGGACTTCAGTGGGAAACATTAGATGAGATCACAGGGCTTGGGTAGAATTGATTGGACTCAACTTCTTGAGATATTTAACATTTAGTGATTCATTGTTTTTCACCAAATGCGAATGGTTTTGTCAAAGAATTCCAAGTTTGTGCTATTCAGGCAGTGCTAAGTACTCTCATGATTAGTTTTAAAGAAACACAAACAATATTCATGAATCACTTTAAAAATCATCATTTTTATGCCAGATTCCTTATTCTGCTTGGAACATAAAAGTGCTTTTGTTGCTTAAAATCTACCTTGACTGAAAAAGCTTTAGGTAATTTCATCACATTACATTTGGATGCATTTTGGATGCATACACGTAGAGTAAGTTTATGTTTTAACTTGAGGGAGAAGAGATCTAGGGAAGTCTCAATACAGCACAGGGCAGTATAGGACTCATATGAAAACACCCTACCATATTACCAATAGGCTGGTTCTTTTTTCATTCAATAAGTGTTGATTGATAAGACTGTGTCTGTTTGAATAGTAAAGATTAATTTTGATTAGAAGAGAAACAGATTATGTAATGATTGGCAGAAATTATAGGGAATCTTTTATTATTTAAAAAAATTATTTATTAGTTTTCAGCATTTACTTTTATAATATTTTGACTTGTTTTTTTTCTCCTGCCCTCTCTCTCTTCCCTTCCTCCTCCCCAAGGCAGCAATCAATCTAATAACAGATTATACATGTACAATCATATTAAACATAAGAAATGCTATATTATTGATATAGTAAAGTAGAATATCTCTGAGTCAACTAAATTTAGAGATGTGGCTTATAGATAGCATGGATAACTATAATCTGTTTCCTACAATGCATGTAGTTGAGACGGGGAAAGGGTTAGGTAAGATCCAAGATCACCTAAAGTAGAAAATTTCTCCTCTAGTCTTTAAGAGGGGTGCTGGAGTAGGATTCTATTATCACACCTCAAATATCTCAAATCATACATAAGAGTCAGAAAGAAATTAGATTACCTGATCATTCTTAAGAGGGAAAGTAGCCTTTAACTGACTCACCAACATTAAAATAGAGAACATCAAGTAAACATACTTATCTAAGCAAACAGAAATTAAAATTCTAGTGCTTAAAACCTACAATAATTTTTGAGCCTTCCACTCGAATAATAGAAGAGTTCAGCTGGAATTAGTGGAGAGGGAATAATGTCACCCTGAGGAAGTCCCCTCTCAGTAGTCTCTAGAATTGTGAGCCTTGGATATCAAGAAACATGATATACATGGCTCTCATCTAGTTCCAAGGGATCCAAGCCAAGCCACTATTCAAAAGTTTATCCCTTTTAACTCTTTCTTTCTTTCATTAAGTTAATAATCATTTATTAGATATCAACTAAGTACCAAGCACTATGTCTCTGAAGTCTCTGCTACACACTTAGACTAAGCCCCTTAATCAGTTATTCAGCATCTCCTTCATCATCTTCTCAGCTAAAACAGAAGTCACATCTTCCTCTACATTGTAACACACAATAAAGTTTTTCACACCACAAACACAATGCAGACTTGAAGGAAAACAATATTACAAAGCTATATTTAAGAATAATCATTACCATCACATTAATCAATAAGCATTAATTAGGCACCAATTCTGTGTCAGATATTGTAATTAACACTGGAAATAAGGTTGGACCTGTGATTTTATTGGTAGCCAATCAGTGCTTAATGGGTATTTGTTATTGAAGTGAATTCAGTGATTCACTGTTGAATAGTTAGTTGTATGTCTATTTGGATTTATCATGCAAGAAACACTCTATAAACATAGAGCTTTGCTTACAATGCATGGAGTTGAGATGGGGAAAGGGTTAGGTAAGGTGTAAGACCACCTTTCTTTAAGAGGGATGTTAGGGTAAGATTATATTGTCATAGCTCAAATATCTGAAATCATATATGAGTCTTGGTTTAGAAAGAAATCAGCTTCCCTGATCACTCTTAAGAGAGAAAGTAGCCCTTAACTGACTCACCAACATTGGTTACACAAAAGGCCATCAAAATAGAGAACATCAAGTAAATATGCTTATCTAAGCAAGACAACAAACAGAAATTGGATTTCTTATTGTTGGTGATTCAGTTATGACAATAATTTCTCAATATGAATTACAAAAGTTCATATATATATATATATATATGCCTTTCATATTTGCAGACTACAGAAAACTGGAAAATGAAAAGATTCATATTTGAGGAAACCAAATCACTTCATAAGTACAGATAAAAAAAAAAAAACATTTCTAGATAGTAGTTTGAAAAAATCTGGGATTTTTAGTGGATTGTGAGCTCAATATGGCAGTTGTGCATTATGTCATTAAATAACATGCATGCAGGACATTGAGATGATAATAATTATATTCTAACATAATTGATTGGGTTTAAATCTAGGCTCCATTTTAAGAGGGATATCATTAAAACAGAGAAAATCCACAATAGGGTCATGAGAATAGTGAAGAGCTAAGAGCAAACCATATGGAGTTTCATTGAAGAAAATGGGGATATTTTGTCTGGAAAAGATTAGATTCAGGAGAAATGAGATAACTTTAAAAGAAAAGCACTTAAAAGTTGTGAGATGGAAAAGGGATTAGTTATGTCCTTTTTGACCTTAAAGATTAGAATTAGAAAAAAGATAGGATGCTTCAAATGATCAAATTTAGATTAAAGAAAAGTTTTATATATAAATAGACTGTTCCAGAAGTAGAATGTGTATCTCAGAAGATTACAGGATCACAGATTTAGGGCAACAAGAGTAATTTAGATCAATAGTGTTGAATTATCCTCAAATGAGGACCTCTCACCCAAATGTAAGTACTGCTATGGGCCACATATTATCTTAGTTTTAGAATGTAGTATTTATTTATGTTTTATTGGAATGGCCACAAGGTACAGTGGCAAGAAGACTTGATCTGGAGTCAGAAAGACTTATCTCTGTGAGTTCAAAACCAACTTCAGACACTTACTATGTTTCCTTAAGCAGGTCATTTAACCTTGTTGTTTTTGTTTGTTTGCCTCAGTTTCTCATCTAAAATCAGCTGGAGAAAGAAATGGCAAACTGCTTTAGGGTCTTTGCCAAGAGAACCTCAAATGGGGTAACAAAAAGTCAGTCAAAAGGACTAAACAACAAAAATGTTCTATTTATTTTGTCAAATATTTCCCCAGTTATCCCAGTTATGTTTTAACCTATTCAGGCCTCTCTTGGGAGTGTTGTGGATTGTATGAAGGCCACATGCCTTGTAGACACCTGTGGTCTACAATAACCCTCAAATTTTATAGATGAGGAAACTGAACCCAAGAATATTTAATAATTTGCTGGTGGTCACAACAGTAAAGGTGAAGTTTGAATTTAAGCCCTCTGATTCTGGAGCCAATACTTTCCCCACTGTATTGAGTTGCATTCCAATAAAAGAAGTATACTGACCAGGAAATGATATTGAGTGTCTGTGTAGAAAGTGAGAATTCTATCACAAAACCACTAATGGCAAGGAACATGAAGAAAATGAAGTATAGATAGAACAGTTGATGTGGTCAAATATCTATTAAATGTCTGAGGCAGGATTTGAAGCTAGGTCTCCTAGACTCTTGAAATGAGCATCCTGTCCACTATATTACATGTATTGCCACTCAGTATAGACTGTCCTGCCCACTCTAGAGTACTATGACTTCACAGGAACACTTACTACCTATCAGCAAGGGAAATTTTGCATTTTTCTTCACTACTGGTCTTTAAGAAAGTACTGCATGACTATTTGTTGATATGGTATCTTATGGATAATTTGTTAGATTGGATCACAGTTGAAATTCTTCCAACTCTGAGATTCTGTGATTTTGAGATTATGATATCATTTCTAAATTGCTAAAGAAAACGTCTGATGATAGGAAATCTGGTGCTTTCAGACTTTTTTTAACCTATTGTTCTGATTTGTGGAATCATAAGTGCTTCATAATCAGAAAAGGAACTGTGATAGCTTTAAAAAGAGTACTAGATTGAGATTATAATCCTAAATTGGTTTATTACTGATGTGACTTTTCTTATTCTTATTCAGTTGTTTGAATCATGTCTGACTCTTCATAACCCTCTTGGGATTTTCTTGGCAAAAAAACTGGAGTGAGTTATCATTTCCTTCTTCAGCTTATTTTAAAGATGAGGAAATTGAGGTAAACAGAGTCAAGAGACTTGCCCAATACTGTATAACTAATGTTTGAAGCCAGATTTGCAATCACAAAGGAGAGTATTTCTGATTCCAGGCCTGGCACTCTAGCCACTGTGCCACCTGATCTTGTGGTCTGGGTCTTGCTTTTCATTTTTAAATGAAGACATTCAACTGTATAATCTCTAAGGTTACTTCCAGATCTAAATCTGTGACATTAAATATGGGAACTATTGTGAGAGTAGGTCAAAAGGATGGCATGATTGCTTTATAAGAATTTTGTTATTTGAAATTCTTTTCCTTCATTGAAGTTATTTCTCTGACGTTTGGCGGTTAAATAATATCTTCCAGGAATTTTATTGTGTGCTTGAAAAATCCTGAGTTGTAACTAGCAATTTTGACACATGGGGAAATTCAGTGCAGAAGAGGGGAAACCCCAGGGCATTGTAAGAATACTGGAAGAACTCACTTAGGGCACAGCTAAAAGTAAAGAATAAGCATAACATCTGGTAGCTTCTTATTTTTACTGAACATTCCTACTAAATAGGTGCTAAGTTCAATTGTTTCTAGCTGCAGGGGTATAAATGTTGTTTGTCTCTAAATTCTGCTTCCTAGAGCAAAACTTTAGTCACAATTCTCTCCCACAGAAACATTTTCACAATGAGACATGAAAGAGAATTTACAAATATGAATAATATCACTATTATGGGAAAAAAGAAGCTGTATTTTTCTCATTAGTTATTAAAATCTAGACATATCTTTTATGTGACACAGTAAAAAGAGTACTAGATTGAGATTATAATCCTAAATTAGCTTCTTATTACTGATGTGACTTTGTTATTATTCAATCTTTTCAATCGTGTCTGATTCTTCATGACCCCCTTTGGGGTTTCCTTGGCAAAGTTATTAGAGTGGTTCATCATTTACTTCTTTAGCTCATTTTAAAGATGAAAAAATTGAGGAAAACAGAAGCATCCTGTTTTGTTTTCTGGTGTGCTGTTAGGAAATTTTATACCTATTTAAGACTTTTGAAGCTTTTCTCATAGTTTCTATTTCCAATTTTAAATTCTATCTAGGACTTTATTGGTGAAATTATTTGATTCCCCAAGACATTCTAAACATGGAAATTTAACCCAAGGAAGGACAAGAATCTAAGAAATTATTAAGGAGACCCATTCTTTTTATCAGAATTTGTTTATTTGTCATGGATGAGAATGTTAACATAGACTGTCATATTGCCAGCTAGATTAATAGTTTATGTAGATGTTAGCCTGACTGATATGTTGAAAAGATGCCAAAGTGAAGCTATATCATTACATATTACATCATAGTACTATAATTAATTATTTATTTTGATTTGTGCTTGTCTCAATGTGTGAATATATATGCATATATTTTTTATTATAGCTTTTTATTTACAAGATATATGCATAGGTAATGTTTCAGCATTGACAGTTGCAAAACCTTTTGTTCCAATTCATCCCCTCCTTCCCCCCACTCCCTCCTCCAGATGACAGGTAGACCCATATATGTTAAAGTATATGTTAAATACAATATATGTATATATATCCATACAGTTATTTTGTTGCACAAGAAGAATCAGACTTTGAAATAATGTACAATTAACCTGAAGGAAATAAAAAATGCAGGTGGACAAAAACAGAGGGATTGGAAATGCTATATAGTGGTTCACACTCATTTCCCAGAGTTCTTTCACTAGGTGTAGCTGGTTCTATTCATTATTGAACAAATGGAACTGATTTAGTTCATCTCATTGTTGAATAGGGCCACATCCATCAGAATTGATCATCATATAGTATTGTTGTTGAAGGATATAATGATCTCCTGGTCCTGCTCATTTCACTCAGCATCAGTTCATGTAAGTCTCTCCAGGCCTTTCTGAAATCGTCCGCTGGTCATTTCTTACAGAACAATAATATTCTATAACATTCGCATACCATAACTTATTCAGCCATTCTCCAATTGATGAGCATCCACTCAGTTTCCAGTTTCTGGCCACTAACAAGAGGGTTGCTACAAACAGTCTTGCACATACAGGTCCCTTTCCCTTCTTTAAGATCTTTTTGGGATATAAGCCCAGTAGAAACACTGCTGGATCAAAGGGTATGCACAGTTTGATAACTTTTTGAGCATAGTTCCAAATCGCTCTCCAGAATGGTTGGATATATTCACAATTCCACCAACAATGTATCAGTGTCCCAGTTTTCCCACATCCCCTCCAACATTCAGCATATATGCATATATATGCAACATATAGTTCTTATAAGTAAAGAATTCTTCATTATTTTTTGTACAAGTCAGTGTATATGTTTTACTATGGACCAACCAGTATTACATGCTTATTGCTTGTATTTTTATTTTTAGTGCAAAGCATGGTGCCTGTCATATTATAAATACAAAATAAATGTTTGTGGAATGATTCCTTTGTCCTACAATAGTCACTATTATATCATCTCAGTTGGTTTGTTTCTTGGCATTAGGAAATTGAAATCTTATCCAACTGATGACTGTCTTCCATAGAAAAAGATGGCAATATTGAGAAATCATTAGTAGTGCTAAGTGCATAAGTAGTTTTTGAGTTATTTTTCCAAGTGAGATATTTTTCCAAGTGAGAGTGATAGATTCTTTGCCCAATCCCATTTGTGATTAAAAACACCTATTTTGATAGTGAATGGGAGCGGAGAGAAAAAAATCTATTTTTAGATAACTGGTTGGAGGTATGAGTACATGTAGGACCATGATATTAGATGCTCAACAAGCTGATAAAACCCATTCATTAATTGCTTACTATGTGCCTGAAACTGTGCTAAGCACTATGGCTACAAATGAAAGCAGTTCCTACCTTCAAGGAACAAACATTCTAATGAGTCAATATGCAAGCAAAAAGATACATATATAAAAGGAAATTATATATATGGATATATGTAGTTCTTTGTACAACAAGGAATTACATGCATATTTTATCTATATGTACACATACATGTTTATACCCATGTGTACATATGTACATATAGTGTAAAAACAGAATAAAATAGAAATTATATCAGAAGGAAAGCTCCATCATTAAGAGGAACAGGGAAAGATTTCTTGTAGAAGATTATATTTATCTGAGACTTGAAAAATGCCAGGAAAGCCAATAGGCAGAATTGAGAAGGGTAAACATTTCAGGCATGGGGAACAGTCAATAAAAAAATATGAAGTGGGAGATGAAGTGTCTTCTACAAGGTCAGTATTATTAGATCGTAGTATATAAGATTCTTTGGAAGATTTCTTATTTGACCTTAGGGTAATGTGAAATCAATATTGAGTATGGGGTTTTTGCGGCAGGAATGGGGTGAGGGGGACATGGTCAGATTTGTTCTTTAGGGAGACATTTGGGCAGTTGTGTCAAGAATAGACTGAAGTAGGGAAAGACATGTGAGACAAAGATAAACTGGAATGTTATTGCAATATTGCAATTGATATTCAAATATAAGATGTTAAGGACTGCACTAGATTAGTGATGGAGTCAGAGGAGAAAAGAGAGATACCTGAGAGATTTTATGAGGTAGAATCCACAAGACTTGGCAACAGATTGGATATGGAGAGTGAGAAAATGTTGAGGATATGATTAGGTTGCTAGCTTGGGTGAAGGGAAGGATTATGGTGCCCTCTACAATAATAAATAGGATTTGGGGAGAAAAATAATTAAGTTTTGGACTATATTATTAATAGAATCATACTCAAGAAAATAGGGTTCAAGATAATTTTCAGATGAAGAAATTGAAACTATTTGTAGCCACATGAAAAGGTACTCCAAATCACTATTGAACAGAGAAAGGCAAATTAAGACAACTTTGAGATGTCACTACACACCTGTAGATTGGCTGAGATGACAGGAAAAGATAATGATGAATGTTGGAGGAGATGTGGGAAAACTGGGACACTGATACATTCTTAGTGTAACTGTGAACAGCTCCAACCATTCTGGAGAGCGATTTGGAACTATGCTCAAAAAGTTATCAAACTGTGCATATCCTTTGATCCAGCAGTGCTACTACTGGGCTTATATCCCAAAGAGATCTTAAAGGAGGGAAAGGGATACATGTGCAAAAATGTTTGTGCCAGCCCTGTTTGTAGAGGCAAGAAACTGGAAACTGAGTGAATGCCCATCAGTTGGAGAATGGCTGAATAAATTATGGTATACAAATGCTATGGAATACTATTGTTCTGTAAGAAACGACCAACAGGATGATTTCAGAGAGGTTTGGAGAGACCTACATGAACTGATGCTAAGTGAAATGAGCAGAACCAGGAGATCATTATACATGGCAGCAACAAGACTATACAATGATCAATTCTGATGGATGTGGCTCTCTTCAACATTGAGATGATTTGAACCAGTTCCACTTTATCAGTGATGAAGAGAGCCATCTACACCCAGAGAGAGAACCATGGGAACAGAGTGTAGACCACAACATAACATTCTCACTCTCTCTGTTGTTATTTGCTTACATTTTGTTTCCCAGTTTTTCTTTTTCTTCCTTCTTGATTTGATTTTTCTTGTGCAGCAAGATGACTTTATAAATATATATATGTACACATATATTGGATTTAACATGTATTTCAACATATTTAACATGTATTGGACTACCTGACAGCTAGAAGAAGGGGGTGGGAAGAAGGAGGGGAAAATTTGGAACAAAAGGTTTTTCAAGGGTCAATGTTGGAAAAATTACCCATGCATATTTGTAAATAAAAAGTCTTAATTTAAAAAAGAAGAAAAAAAGAAAATTGGGTTCATTGCTTTGTGGTCAAGTACAAGCCTTTTTGGGGGAAATTTCATGCTCAGTGACTTTAGAGGGATGGATGATAAGTAATACTAAATAATAACAATGATAAGAATAAGATTTGTTTAAAGTTTAGCACTTTAAGGTTAGCAAAGTGCCTCAAGAATGTTACCTAATTTTATCCTGACAACAATCCTGCAAGGTAGGTGCTGTTATTATTCCCATTTTAAAAATGAGAAAAGGGAGGCAAACAGATTAAATGGCTTGCCCAAAGGCTATATTTAAACTCACATCATTCTGAATCCAGACTCAAGGCTCTATCTACTATATCACTCAGCTATTTAATAGCAAACAACTCCATAAGTATGACTTTCACAAAATGCTACAAATATCCTTATTGTAAGACATTTGGTCAATATATAAGGCAAATTGCTTTTTCATCTTTAAAGTAATAAGCCATCCAAGTTATTAATTTTTGCCCATTTGGATTGAAGTAAAATAAGCTTCCTTGAGAAATTTATCTGGCAGAATTTTAGTCAGTAGGATTTGATTTGGCACTATTTCCTTTCCATTTAGTTAATATTCTACTCTTGTCTTTATTTCCTTTTCCATCTTTATAATAATTAAATACTTCAAAATTTTATTTTAATTTTTATTAATTTTCTCTCTTCCAATGCAAAGGACAACTCCTCCATATCTCAATTGATGAAATTAGGAACCTCAAAAACATTGACAGTCATAATTGCCTCTAAAAAATTAATGATGTTATTGTCTCTAAAAATTATCACTATGAACTGGCCTTAGGATGATGAGCTTTTCTTCACTTATCATGGTTGCTCTTCTTTTAACAAACACTGCTTAGATTTGAAAGTTCCAGTTTGGTAGGATCTGTAGGAGCTTATGCTCTTCTGTTAAAAGATATGCAATCTTTGAGAAGTAACATCACAATGAGACATCAAATTCATAATTATAATATCTAGTATTCATGCAGGACTTCAAGGTCTACAAAATACAAAATATAATATACACATAGAAAATTCTATGTTTGCATAAGATATATATATGCAAATATGTATGCATATATGTACATATAAATGTGTATATATAAGATATCATTTGATCTTCACAGAAACCACATGAAGTAGGTACTATTATTATTAACATTTTAAAGGAGAGGAAATAGAGGCTTAAAGAAATTAAATGATGACCAAATTTATACATCTCCTAAGAATCTGAGGCAGAATTCAAAGCCAGGTCTTCCTGTCTCCAATCCAACACTTTGTCCAATATGCCACTTAGTTGCCAAAATTTTATTGGTGGTCCCCTTTCATAGAAAAGCACAGAACAAATCTTAAGTATTAGAATATCAGGAGTTGGTGTAAATAATCAGATAAAGCTTTGCTTCTCACTCCCATTCATTATGTTCATACCTTGTTGCAGAAAATGATAAATCATTGTTGATGCAAACATTGATCATAATAGAAATGCTTTCTCAAAAATGCTGAATCTGAGTTTCAATGGATATTTTATTCTTCAAAGACTAAAACCGGTGATTTATTTGGTTAATGGAAAAAAACCCAGGAAAGAGGAGATATGTGTTCTAGTCCTGATTTTGTCTATAACTAACTGCATGAACCCAGGCAATTTCATTCAATTCAATTACATTTGAAAAACATATAGGAAGAGTCCACTATGTATAATGAATTGGTTTTTAAAATCATTTAAAAACCTTTTTAAAATCATTATTTTTCTATCAATAGAATATTGTCCTGTTTTTTTTTTTTTTTTTTAAGTTTAGTCAATCAAAATTAACAAATTGGTACTGATTATGCAAGCCTTATTCTTCACCTATCTCTCATGAGATATGTTTCACCCTTGGTCCTTTAAAGGAGTGATCAGATCCTTTACTGGTCAGAGTTCAACATTTTTTCAAGGCTATTTTCTTTTGATAACTGTAGTCATCATGTAAATTGTACTTCTGGATCTACTTGCTTTTCTTCGTAGCAGCAATTTATAAATTCGTCCCAACTTTCTCTGAATTCTTCACAATTGTCATTTTTCAAAACCATAGGATAAAATTCAATCATATGCCATAATTTGTTGAACCATTATCTATTCAAAAAGCAATCAAAAACACTGGGTAATAGGGCATATATACTTTTGTAACTTTTTATTGTAATTCTAAATTGTTTTATAGAATGGTTGGGCAAATTTATAGTTCTACAAAGAGTGTATTAGTATGTCCTTTTTTTATCTAGAATTCTTCCAACATTTTGTCCTTTGGTTGTATTTGGCTGAGACAGAATCTCAGAGTTTTTTTAATTTTTAAAATTTACTTAAATTTTTAATACAAAATAGAAAAAAAGGGGAAAAAAGCATTGCCATGTGTACAACAAAACATAAGAGAAGATTCAAAATACAAAGCAATAGATTTCCATTTCAAAATAGCCTACATAGTAAATACTACTCAAAAGTATTTGAGTGTTTTCACGCTGGCCATATTTTCTTTGCTTCCTTGTTAAGTTTTCTTTTTCTCTGCTAGACATTTTTTACTTTATACTTTTCCCCTCTTCCACCCCCCAAAAGGCTATAATTAAGAATAGATATGTGTGTATGTGTACATACACACAATACATATATAAATAGATATCTATAATCATATATACATCTAAAAATATATACATTCACATATATCTATGCAAGACTGTACCATGCATGTTTGGTACTATGTTTCTCTAATGGTAGATAACATTTTCCTTCATATATCCAAGTCTTTCCTCTCAGAGATATTTTAATTCCAGTGCATTATGTTAGAAGTAAAAGGAGATGTCTGCAAAGCAGTTTGCAGACATTAAAATATTATGTGTTTTTTTAACTCCATAACTCTGTATTATAATTATTGTTGTTATATTATTGAAAGTATCAACAGTGTGCTGGAGTGGGAGCTGCCTGTTTAATTTTCAATGTAAACATTTACAACTTGGAAATAGGCAAATATTACAAATCAGGGCTTGGTTTATTGCTTTGATTATTGTCTAGGCTTTAAAAAAAGTGATGGAGAAAATGCTAAAAATGAAAGTTAAACTTGGAAAGTGTGAACTGCATACATTTTCTCCATAGTTGTTATATACTTAGAAGTGCAGTCTGGGGAATGGGATGATGGATAAATAGGTGACTTTAAAATTAAGACTTAGATTCAGGTCCTGTCTCGGACATTAGCTATGATCATTGCTAGGGGAAATCTTTTTTTATATTTACCAGATATTCCCTATAACAATGAAATCATAGGCTCACTCCAAAAATTGTGTTATTATTACTTTGGAATTCAAATGCAGATTTGAAATAGTGATCTACACAATGCTCTTAATTTTAGCACAATCATTACTTAACCCTTTCTAGTATTACTTTTCAAGTTTATTGATCTTTTCTCATTCTGTGCATACGCAAATTCATATTTTCTTTCAAATCTATCTCCTTCCTTTATGTCACTTTCTTATATCCAGGACCTGGATCCCTCCTTCTTTCTCAAATTATCATCAATCTTGTGAATATGAGGACCTATTATCATGAAGGCCTTCTGTAACAAGCACTGAATTCCTTATGATGAAATTCCACTAGTAGTCCTTTGTTCCTTTGGCTTAAGATTTTATCTCTTTACAGAATGCAACTATCTCTGAAAAGAGGAGCTTTTTAATTCTCATTAGTCATTTAATGACTTTTTGGCATGAATTCTTTTACATACTCGTATAAATCATCAGAGATCCACTAATCTAACCATTTAGATGAGAAAAATGAGGCTTAGAGAGTAGAAGAATGTTACATAGATTTAATAAATGGTAAAGTTGAAATTCAATCCCAGGTCTTCTACCTTCAAACTTCAAATCTAGCACCCTTTCCTCTGTACAGGCATAGTATTTCTGAGCAGGAGCTTTTTTTCCAATAATATTTTATTTTTCCAAATACATGCAAAAATATTTTTCAATATTCACCTCTATAAAACCTTGCAAAATTTTCTCCCTTCCTCCTTCTCAAGATAGTAAACAATTCAGTAAAGATTAATCATATACAATTCTTCTAAACATATTTCCATATTTGTCATTTTGTGCAAGAAAAGTCAGATGAAAAGGGAAAAAAAATGCGAAAGGGGAAAAAACAAGCAAACAACAATAACAAAAAAGGTGAAAATACTATGTTTTGATCCACATTCAGTCTCCATAGTCCTCTCCTTGCACTTTCCATCCCAAGTTTATTGGAATTGCCTTAACTACCATATTGCTGAAAAGAGCCAAGTCTATCACAGTTGATCATCATATAATCTTGTTGCTACTATGTACAATGTTCTTTTAGTTTTGCTCACTTCACTCAGCATCAGTTCATATAAGTCTTTCCAGGCTTTTCTGAAATCAGCCTTGAGCAGAAGGTTTTAATGGAATGAAACATGGGTAGATAAACTGTATTCTTGAGGGGTATGGAAGCAAAAATGGGTGCTACTAGGGGGAGAAGTGTCAGAGATAAATATTGCCTACTTCCTTTTGCCCAAGACTGTCATGACCTTTAGTTACCTTTTTGTTATTGTGTCATTTTCAGTTATGTCTGACTCTATGACCTATTTGGGATCTTCTTTCCAAAGACATTAGAGTGTTTTGTCATTTCTTTATCCAACTCATTTAACAGATGAGGAAACTGAGGCAAACAGAGTTAGGTGGCATAAGGATCTGAAGCTGTATTTGAACTCACAAAGATGAGTCTTCCTATCTCCAGGATCAGGGCTCTCTCCATTGCACCACTAAGTGCCCCTTTAGCTTCCTATTATTGCCAAATAATAACCTTTTCTCCTTAGTCTTTTCTAAAGTCATGTCAACTGTTTAGATTTAATTGAACAAGTAATTTAATTTTTAAAAATCAATAGAACTTGAGCTTTCCATTCCAAATGACCAGATGTATTGTGTAAACAAGTAGATATCTTCTAACCCTGAGCTGGATTATGAAGTGCTTATGTTTTTGTTTTTACTTTCCATCATTGGGTTTCCTTTGCTTGATTTCTAGTGTATGCTTTATGTATTTTATTTAATTTCTAGTATTCCCATGTATATTTGTTGTTACATCTTCAAGTTTTTTACACTATATATATATATGTGTACATCAACACTCTCTGTTTTAAATTGTAAGTTTATAGAGCAGAAACACTGCATCTACTTAAAGTTCTTGATATTATAATCAGTAGAGAACAATACACAGGTGGATCCCTAATGAATGTTTTCCAAAAATGAGCTAAAAGGAAGCTCTATTCCATTTGATTTGAATGCTTTTCAAAAGCAGAAGCATTTAAAGACCTAAGAAAAATGATTGATAACATTTTGGTTTTAGAAACAGTGAAAGGAATCTTTGAAATGCTATTGTTTTTCTATTACAAATGGAATTATAAGTTTTGTTAAGGGAATGAAGAGGAAGCTGGAGCTATTAAAAGATGCTTAATAGTTCACATTTTGAAAAGAGGAGAACTCATGTATGTGAATGAGTTTGGAGTCACATTTGCAAAACTGAGACTTTTTACCTATTTACTGTCTTTATTTTTTAAAATGTAGCAGATTTAATGCACGAATAGGGCAACTATTATTTTTCTTTGTGAAAATGCTAATAAAGTACTCCCATTTCCTATTTTTTTTTTTGTGACCATCAGATGTATTCAATTCTTCACTTCAAGCTAAAGCTAAAAACCACAGAGCTATCTGAATACTATAAAAAGCTAGTCCAGCATGAGGAAAAGGGAAAGTTCAACAGTTCTTTTATAATTTGATGCACTATAAATAAACCACATGATTCCAAGGCCAAAAATTTGACATTGAAGATAAAGCCATTCAACTTGTTTGTCTACACTGGACAAATCAATCAGTCAACTCTTCCATCTCTTTGCTTTGCTTTGATTGGCAGATGTAGTCTTATATGAATGTAGAATTTTTCACTGGAAAAACCCCCAGCAGAATGGGAATTCAGCTATAACTCTACAAAGAAAACTCTTTATGCAATCCTATATTCCTTATGGATTTACTAAAGATACTGCTTCACATAAGCCCATGAGACTTAATTTACTAGATACACTAAAATTTTCTGACTGGGTGTGATTTTGAGACTTTGAAAAATCACCCTGAAAATATATCGATGGAAGGTTAAGTTTAAACCAAAAAGGAGACTTGTATATTTTAAGTCCAGATCTCAAGTGAGAAGAGGAAGGAAGTATATCTAAAATATTCCTTTACATAAGAAAATGTAAACTTTCATATGAGAGGTCTGAAGTCTCAGTTATAAAATTAGCCTATGGCAATACATATATAAATTCTTTCAAATGAGTATATATTTGGCTGCCTCCTTCAATTTTTAGTTAGCTTGTTTTTTTCAAGAGAGTTAATGTAACATTGGGTCAAATGGGAAAGAAAAAAAAATTAACAATTGTGTTAGAAAACAATTCCTACAATCACAAATGGACTGGCAGTTCATAAATCTTTATCATTAAAAACATAGAGAAAAATATTCTCACTTGTGAAGATTAAATCTATGACTAATGATTTATATCTGCTTTTTGTTATAATTAGATAAATTTTATAATAAAGTTTCATCATTTATAAATATTGCATTGTAATATTTTTTCTGTCATTGCTTTTGTACCCATAAAATGACCATGTAATTTTAAAAGAATAATCTGATTTTGAAAAATATTTAAAAGAGTACAGTGAAATTTGTAAGATTGAAGAGTATTTACATAGTTATTGTAAAATTTTAACTCTCACATAGTAAAATATATTTCTTAAAGACTCAATCTCAGAATAATACCTAACAGGTTTTTTTTTTCTCAATTTAGCAGCAAAGAAGAATCAGAAATATTAGAGAATAACTGTAATAATTCAAGGACTACAGGTACCATTTCTTTTTAATTCCTAACAAAAAAAAAATCTATTTCTTACAGTTATAACCTATAGCAGGAAGAAAAATTTTTATACAGGTATAATTATACTCACTTTTCAGATACCTCTCTCCCAACAATCATTTTTTCTCATGAAGATAAGGAAGACATGGAAGCCAATAGTCAAAATGTAAAAGATGTAAACAAGGAATATGATGAGCACAGCAAAAAAGAATTAGAGCTGATGGTAAGTAGTCTGTTTGCCACAGTATTAGAGGATATGAAACCATTTATGCTTCAAAGATGGCAAAATGTCTCCTTTTCATTATCACTGACTAATGTAATTTACAAATGTGAAAACATGGTCTGTGCTGTCATTGCATCTCTATCTTGATCAAAAAGACACTTTGATTTCATTAGGTTGCTTTCACTCTTTGTAGCCTTAAAAGAAATGACTTTTATTTCTTATCTCTTTTCCAATGACTCTAAATAATAGTTTTTAGGAATCATAGAAAAGATAGCCCAATATTGATGTCTAATCCTAAATATTCTCACAAGTATAAATTCTTCCCTTGTAAAAATGAAGGGGTTGAATGAGATACTCTCTGTAGGATCCCTTCGAGTTCTAACAACCTAGAATTCTTTTAGTTTCATGGTATTCCTTTATTTACTTTTTTCCTCATGAGACTGTCAATGGTTTACATTGCTGTAAGTATTGAATTGCCCAGCAGGAACAAGAGAGTCTTTTGCTATAATTTTTAAATAAGAAAAAATTCTATAGCATCCAATTTAGTATTAAATTTGTTATCATAAATTTCACACCCGGTGAACATTCAATCCATTTAGATTTTTTTTTTTGATGGTTTAACTTAACGTTTTTCATCACAAAGGGAGAAATAGCAGTAAATGAGTCACATAATGCAATTTATCCTTACCAGGGTCTAGTTTGAGCTCAGAGCTTTGGAATACGTGGATTCATAATAATCTAAGATTAAAATGACTTTTGCCTCTTCAAGTGTCAGTGCCGAAGCAGGAAAGAAATAGAGCTCATCTCTTTTCCCCTTCCCCCGCCTAGCACTACCTTTTCTAGAGTGATATGGAGGATGCATCACAAAAGTATGCAATTTACTTTGCTCCAACTTTAAGTAACTACAAAGTTGTCACCCATTGTGAGAATTCTCACCAGCTGAAAGTTAACATTGCCATTTTTTTTCAAACCACAGAATATAATGAAAGGACCCTGAAAAATCACATACTCCACCAATGCACCTCATTACAATGAGCAGGCTCAAATATAAAAGTTTGTTTAGAAGTCACTGAGATTGTACGTCCAATAAATGAACAGGGAACGGTAATTTAGATGCTAATTTGCACCATGCCGATGTTAATGCATAAAACAATGAAGCTCTATAATAGATGGAAATACAACCAAATCTGTGAAACCCACAGGCATTGGCTTGCAAGACAGCTGTGCAGTTGACAAGTAACATGAGCCTTATGTGAGAAGAAGGGGAAATCGTAAGATTTGCATATAATTATTGAGATCATGCAAATGTCAGTTATGAGGAGAAAAAAAAAAACACAGGCATCTCACTGTTAAATCCTGACAGTTGGCATCACTGAAGAGCTCAAATACATTTGAGTACCAGTTGGCAGAGGGTCATTAAAACAGAATTTGCAGAGACATTAACTCCCTCACTTTTCTTTGAGTGACGTTTTGCTATTAATAGTTTGCAGAGGCTTTGCAGAAAACATATTAATAAGAGAAACTGTAATGGGGGCACCTACAGCAAGTGTAAATGTAGCAAGGGGCACCCAGGAAGCTACTCTCTAATTGATTAGCATGGAGCTATCAATGTGTATATCCTAAGTGAGGAGAGAGAGCAATGACAAGCAAGAACAGTTGAATAATATAATGTGATATTTGGAGTCTGGGAAGGTGAGTGATTAGTTTTTGGCCTTTTCCTTAGTAATCTCATCCCCAAATCATACTTTAGCAGGATTCCCACCAAAAAACATCCTGCTTCGAAGCCTATAAGAAAACCTATAAATGAAATGAAGTAATGGGACTGTGCCTGGAACTTACTAGCTGGGCAAATGAAACCTACTTAATTCATTGTGCATGTTTTCAAAAGCTCTTTTGGTCACTATTTTCTTCTTTTTTTTCCCCCCAAAGCTAAATCAGTACTCAGTAAGAACTAGAAGTCCTTCTACCAGAGATGAAAGTTCATTTACAACAGAGTCAGTTAATTTTTCAAATACATCTGAAGAATTTGAGAATCAGCAAACCCTCGGTGAGATAAGCAGAGACTTGCTCAGGAGGCCTTTGTCTCCCAGTTCATCAACAGAAAATCCCTTAAAGGGAGAATTATACAGCAACCCAAAGTATTCCTTGAGAAATGAAGTTAGTCACCAACTGGCAGAGGACCTTCCTTCAGGTCTAGCAAAGAGCAGCAAACCATCATTGACGTACACTGATAGTGGTGAGACTGCTCCATCACTTGGAAGTCTCCTTATAAGGCAACAGGATGAACATTCTTCTTTTCTGGATGAATCAGAAAGTCAAGGAATAAAATGGGTGGATAATTCAAAAAGTAAAAGTGAGGGTACAATGGGAAGTGAGATGGTGGAGAGACCATTTACCAGCCAGGGGAAGGCTCATACCTACAAAAAGTCCCATGAAATGACAGTGGAAACAGTTTCTTCACAGGATGACAAAGTAGTGCCATTAGGTCCCAGAGGCATGGAAGTACTGGATGATAATGCCAATCCAGCTGAAGAGGGTCACAAACTGCAAACATCTAGTCCAACTGCATATTTGCCTTTGGCAGGCAATGCTGATCAAGGCAAAGGAGAAAGAACTAAGATGATTGAAGCCAAAGACTGGGAATGTCCAACAAGAGAGTCTCTTGCTTATATACCTGCCCGTATGAATGCTTCCAAAGAATGTCCCGTTACAGAAAAGAGAGCTTCTAGAAAAGGGCGTAGGAACATTAAAGAAAAAGAGGAACAAAGAATCAAGTTTGGCATTAGTGAAAGGCAAAATGAAAATGTGCTGTCTACCTCAACAGACCATCAAGAGAGAAGAGGGCATCCTGAAACTGGTGTTAACATGAGTCAAGCTAGTAATAATTCCTTTCATGACTCTCAGAGCAAAGTAAATGAGATCTGTGCTAGCTCCTGTGACTTGCCACCCAGAGCTGCTAGATCAAATTCTCTCAGAACTGATTTAGCTAGCCCCAAAGATGGGTTTACAGCCCAAAGGAGTGAGCTAGTGAATTCAGAAGACACCACTCCAGAAAGAATGCATGGCCAAGTTTGCTCATCAGAAAATGGAAATGTCTTGCAAACTGATCAGTATCTTCCCCGGGTTCAAAGAGAGAAATCAGATAGAAATATTTCTGACGATCGGAATAAGATTGCATGTGGAAATCCAAGTTGGAACATTCTGGAAAGTCAGGTAGTTTTAAGAGAGGGTAAGACAAATAGAACAGAACAGATCAAGGAACAAGCAGATGGTGAAGACAAGTGGGAAATAAGAGATAATACAAGGAACCTGAATGTTACTCCTACAGAAGAATTGTTTACCTGCCAAGAAACAGTGAGATGTGAACTGTCTTCTGTAGCTGATCATGGTATTACCGAGAAAGCAGAAGCAGGTACAGCTTATATAATTAAGACAACATCAGAAAGTACTCTAGAAAGCATGTCTGCTAGAGAAAAAGCAATAATTGCTAAGCTACCTCAAGAGACTTCTCTAAGTGACAGGCCCACTGAGGAAAGGGAAACAGCGTTTGATCCACATGAAGGGAGAAATGATGATTCACATTATACCCTTTGTCATCGGGATTCAGTGGATGTAATCTATGACATTGACTTTGAAAAGAAATCACATTTAGGTATTTATAATGTACACATAGATGAAACACGAAAGGAAGAAACTATGTCTCAGTGCAATTCAGGGGAAATACTTGACAGGGCAGAGCATGGCATTAGAAATATTGCAATTGCAGGAGAATCTCGGCAGGTCACTTCTGAGAATGGAAAAGCAAGCTCAGAACTGGATTTCTATTCAGTACAGTTAGCTACTGTTCCAAAAATTTTAAAGAAAAATATATATCATGCAGAGGCCCAAAGTCTCCCTCAGAAGAATGCTGATTTGGTTGCTCTTGCTCATCAAAGCTTCAATTCTGAAAGAAACATATGTCCTCAAAATGGCACTTCTGTTTCCATTTGTCCTAATAAAACTCAATACAATGAGGAAGCATTCAGTACAGATTATCCAGTGACTGCCATGTCAATCAAGTCCGTTTCTACTACATCAGAGTTCAAACATGACCCCTACAGTGAAGTCCAGTATATTAAGAAAAACCAATATCCTGGGCCTGTACCTCAAGAATATAGCAAGAGTTCAGGCATATTGACTTCCACTGATGGGAGAGAAAGGTTCCTAGATGAAAGTTCCCAACAAGCAGAAAATAACATGGAGAAGTCTTTAGGGCCAATGATTTTAATCAGTGAGCCTGTTGAGGAGATAGAAGAAACAAGTTGTGAAACTGCTGAATTAATAAACTACGGACAAGAATTAGCCTCCCCGGGTTTCAAGCCAGGTAACAGGTCTGATTCCTCCAATCTCCCTGTCCAGGACAACCAAACTCTGGCCACTGAGTCAAAATACAGCTCTAAAATATCCTATTTCCTCTTGTTCATTCTGTTTCTCCTAACAACCTACTATTTTGACTTAATGATTAGCTTGGTCTTCTACCTTTTTTCTCTGTACTGGCTATCTTGGGAAGGAGGGCGACCTCAAGAACCTGTCAAAAAGAAGTAACCACAAAGATTTTAATATTCACTTAAAATTTAAACTATTATGCCCCAAACATTTTGATTGTTAAAAGGGAATATTCATCGTTCAAAGAACCAGTGCAGTTTTTCTCTTGAAGGATCGGTTTAAAAAGGGATGCATATGAAGTTCACTCCTTCATATAAGTAATTATTCTATATAGGACCATTATGTTTGGATCATTAAATACCTATATGAATATGAGATCTGAAGCACGTCAAGTTAAAATTAGGTACAGCTGTTGCTCCTTAGCAGGCTATGAAGATGCAATGCTTCATGTCTCCTCACTACTTAAAGTGCCATTTTCTTGCATTCATTTCTTTTACAATAAAGCTTCAACCCCCTCCCCCATCAAGGCTTTACACAATAGTTTAAAAAATATTTAAAACAAAGCCAATCATAAGAGGACTTTTAAAATCCCTCAGTACTGGCCATACAATTTTTGTATTTCCCACATGTGTTGGTATTATTTCCTAGAAATTATTTGCTGGGAGAGCAAATAGTTCTTTTCATTTCCATTTCATTGTATAAAGACATTATCTGCATATTGGGAAACAGAGCTCAAGCACCATAAATACAAGTTTGTACATGCCAAATTTTGGCAAAATAAAAGTAGATACTTCCATACCACAAAGGTAATAAAGATTGAAACAATGGGTAGCTTAAAACTCAATTCCACAAAACTTTTTTGGGTGAGTGTTTTTCCTTTTTTTTTTTTTTTAAATATTGTAAAGTAGATTGTGGCACAACTGAATAATTTCATTGACAAGATTCTATTTGAGATAAAAAATTTGAATTCATTTTTTCAAAAGCATTACTTTGGAAAGCATTTGTACCTATGAAGCATAAAGCATTAAATAATAATTAAAAAAAAAGAACTTCTGGTACTTGGTACATTTAGATGTGATTTCTTTTTCTTTAAACAAAAAAAGGTAAAACCAAGATTTTAATTCATTTTCATTTTAAACATTAAAAATTTCTAAAAGCAAATCAACATTTTTCTATACACAAAAACCCAACCATTAAACACTAGTTACATTCATAACTTCTAATTTATTAGCTTGCTAAGGTGATAAAACATTTTAAAGTTGATAATAATCAGTTGTAAGAATATACTCAATAGGAAATAAACTTCTGATACAGAGGTAACTGGCAGCATCTATTATTATATATAGTTAATTTTATGGAATAGTGGGAGTTGATTATTTTATCACGTGGAAATAACATAAAAATTTTGATGGTATGTTTTACTTTGGACACCCTATGGAGTCTCTCCCAAGTGGTAAACAGTGAATGTTTGATTTTATTTAGTTACTACTAGAGACCATGAAAGAGACTCCATATCACTTATTCTATCTGTTGCACTTTTTTCATCTCTTTATCTCAGAGATTCATCCTCAGAGATAATAGCAACATACCTCATCTCATGAAAATGATAACACAAAAATCAAAAGTTGCACATAAAGCTATATGCATCTAAGAACTATTTCTTAAACTTCATTTTATATATCATAATGAAAACTCTGGATGCATTGTATAAAGAGAAAATTATGATAAATTTAGTTTTAGCTAATTCTCATGCAAAAGGAGAATATATTTTTCTCTCTTCATGTTAGATAATTTCAGATACCTTACTTGTTCCAGATTATATGATTCCATGCATATCAAATACCATTCAGACTAGATGGCTGACATTAGTTTTTTAGACTAACATATATAAACATTCTGAGATAGAACTCGGGGCAAATATTTGATTGTTTGAGCTAGTATATTTTAATTTAAATACAAGTGGAATACTGTAGGCAATATCTAGAATATTATCTCTAAAACTGCTAGGTTGATAATTTTGTTGACAGGTTTATACAAAGTTTGGAGAAACAGTGTAGTTAATAATAGCATTTCTTCAGGTCTTAATGGTATGATTTTTGCATTCTACCTTTAAGGGTTTTAGTGAATATGTCATATCTTATTATTGCAAAACAAAATACTATATTGCTTTATTGAACATAGGTGCCTGGACTACAACTATGCATTTAAAAGAACAAACTTTACTGCCTATATTTGATTTTTGATAACATTTACTTTCAAAATTATCTCAATATTTATTTGTAGTATGATATTAGCAACCTCCATAGGATGGAAAAATATTCAGTTGTATATTTATCTGAGTGCAGTGAAAAAATTGGTACCAGGTTTAGGCACTGACTTTCCCACTGTTTCTTATGGAGCAGTTTTCATATAAAGAATGAAATAAAGTGATAATTCCTTGGGGAAATCTTGATAGGTAGGTAGAAAGATAGATTTAGGCAAATCTGTTTTGGTCGCACCACTATATTAAATAGGAAAAATGGCATGCAGTGAATACTAGCAGATCTTCACTTATCCAAGATCTGTCCTTGATTAACATGGCAGGTGTAATCTTTACAAGTATCATTGCCATCAATATCCATCCCTATGCATTTGTTGAGTATTCAAAGGGTTTGTGGCATTGTAGTAAGCAAAGTGAAGTGAATCACATGTCTATTGCCTGAATTGTGTAAGAAATATGAATTGTTCAGCCTTCATATTCCATCTTGCCCAGTCTGCTGGCTATAAGTAAGAAAGAAAATTCTAAAAATTAACTAGCAGAATGAGCTATGCCACTAGTAAAAATAATTGGTTTAGAAATTCAAATTTGTATAAGCCATCCCAATCCTTTTCAGTAGATTCCTTTTGTAAAAAAAAAAAAAAAAAAACAAAAAAAAAACAACAACAACAAAAAACAAAAAAAGTAAGTCCATAGAATTGTTCCCATCAGAATTTCAAAAGCACAGAGAAAGGACAATCTCATCTCCTTGTTTGTAACTTTTAAGAAATCTCAGGAATGCATAAAAAGGCATTGCCTCTTTTCTGAGAGAATACCATGACCTCACTTGAACAACTTCTCTCTCAAAGAGACAGATTGTTCTACAAATTCTTTTTCTTCTTCTTCTTGAAGAAATCAAGACCCATATTGACAAATCCATCACTGTAATCTTGTTGAATATTGTTACCTCCTTCTCAGTTATCAGGCTGGCTGACTGGGTCATAGTCCTCACTCTTAAAGAAAAACAAAAATGACTGGAACCAAGAGTCAACTATTACCTCAAGGACCAACCCACTCAAGTATTTTGTATAGTGCTTTACTACTTCACTAAATGCTTTACTACAGATCAATACAGTAAATTAAATCTAATGCAACATGGGTTTTCCCGATTATAGGAGTCTGTCTCCTATATAATTATTTGTGAAATCAACCATTCTGGACACTGACTTGGTGAATTGAAGGAATTCTGTGTCTCATATTTAAAGACTGAGTATAAGACCTTGGTGCTTCTTTTTACATATGGATCATACAAGACATAAGTGGATGGGATTAGTGCTCTCTGTCTTCAGGGGATGGACATCTGCTAAGGCTAATATGAATGTACTTACAGACAGGGTTTTTTTAATTGTTATTGTTTTTAATGTCATCCTGTTCTGTTACTATGAGACCATATTCTAGTGTTTCCCTATGATTCTAAAAGAAGGAGATATTGACCTACTATTACTACAACTTCTCTAGCATGAGAAGAACAAATTTAAAAAGTCATTTTAGGTGGAGTGGTAGAGTAGAAAGAGGGCCAAATTAGGAATCAGGAAAAGTGGATTCAAGTCATGCCTCTAAAACATATTTGTGGTGTGACTATTGGACAAATAATTTAGGATTTCAGGTCTTCAGGAAGCTTCTTAATTCTAAAAGTTACTGAGAAAGTTACAGATATCCAGCATTGACATAATAAATATCCACACCAGGAGATTCCTAACTGAAGAAATCACAAGCCATTTCCCTAATGAATTATTAATATGTACCAGGAGGACACTTTCTCCTCATCTATTTAATATTGGCTTGATTGAAAATCTACCATTTCCCCATGACTATCCTTAAACTCCTTCCTATTAGTTTATGTTTTTATTTTGGGAGAAGATAAATGCTTTTAAATGTCATAAGATAGGCAATTATTGAAGCTGTTAAAAATCTTAAAAGGCCCATCATCCTAAGTTTAGCATTTTGCTTGAATGCTTCATTTCATTTTTTCAAAGTAGAAAAAATAAAATATATGACATTTCAACAATGAAAAATTTTCATGCTTCTTTCAATGCATTCACCTCTGATTGCTATATTCATGGAAGGAATCAGTGGCATGGATAATCCATAAGTGTAGACAATTTTTAAAAAATTTATATTTGACTTTGGTGTCCATGACCTAATTGGTTTTGACTATCAATTTAGACTTCTGATGGTGTTTAATTAGGCTATTGTTTAAATGAATTTGCCATTTACAGTCTTGCTCAGCTACACTTATTGAAGTTGCACTCCTCTGCTCCTTAATTCAAACCCTGTAGCAAAAGTAGACTAACAGATCTCCTTGTTCCCAGAATAACCCATGTTTATTTCTTCCTTAGTTCTCTTTTTCATGCTGTCCCCTTTATCTGAAACCTTCTTATCCTTTTTCTATCTAAATTTTAATCATTTTTCAATGTCATTTCCAATTACACCTCTCCAATTACACAATTATAAAACCTTTCTTAACAGTACTCTAACCCACATTGATTTCCCCTTTCCATGAAATCTTATAGTAGTTGATGTTCAAAATACTTATTTGGAAACAATTATATACTCTTTGTAAAGTTATTGTTTATGTCATCTTATTTTCCATAGTAAACTGGAAATTCCTAAAGAGCTTCCAAAGGAGGCAAAGTGTTGGGTACATATGTAGCAGGTGCTCAATAAAATATTTGTTAAAACTAATTAGCAGGAATATTTTTGGTAATGTGAATAATAGTTTAAGAATCCCAATAACTGAAGGGCTCTAAAAGTGAAACAATCTTTGATAACCAATGATCACAGAAGAATACCTCTTGAAGAAAAGAAATCTTGTAGATGTGAGGGGATAACGCTTTGGGAAGATTAATTTATTTTTAAATTATTGTATAAAATTCACCCAAAATCATTAAATTATTTTAGGAAAATATTGTTTAAAAGGTAGAGAGAGATATAGATATAAATATTGGAACTAGACCTGTAATTTAATTTGAAAATGAATTCCCAAGGTGAAGAAACGTCCTTTACCAATACAGATTCATTTCTTCACAACAATTTGCAACTTTAGTTTTCTGCCTGGAGCCCTAAAAAGTTAGTGACTTGTTCAGAGTCACATAGCCAATATGAATCAATGGTAGGAGTTGAACAATGTTTTCATGGCTTCCAGGATATCTCCCTATGCCCTATTCTCCTTTACCCCACTTTTCTCCAATTTTTTAGGAGGAAGGTGACCAAAATAAAAGTGAAAAGATAATTGGGATATACAAATAAAAATGCCATGGGCTACTGGGTGTGGGGAAAAGGGAAATGCTTCGTTCCTTCTGTTCCTCTTAAATATTAAGCAGCTTTTCTTTCTCTTCAACATTCCCAAAGCAGCCACATCCCCTTCATATGCTACAACATACAGATTGCAAATTAGAAGAATAATTCCTTAATTTAGTAGTTAATGTGGAAGTTGATGGTACAAGGAAATGTTTTTTAGACGAAGTAGCTCATTAGCTTTAAAAGCACCAACCATCACAAGGTTTAAAGTGCAAGAAATTCAATCCTAGCAACTGCTGTTATGACCTTTGAAACTGGCTGATCTGGTCAATTTTACACCTGTGCTGTATGTCAACTTTTAAGGCAAGCAAATAGAGCCACAAACAAGGGAACTGAACTGGATTTCTTCTGCACTGATTATCATATTTGTCCACTTTGACCAGAAATTGTTAAATAAATACATCCTAAATAATATAATTAATGGCAATTAAGTAATTAAAAAGACAATTGATTAATGCAAATATGAAGTGTATTCAATGCTGTGTTTAATGTGTAAAATATATTTTAGTTTTAATAGCCTTACTCTAACAGGCTTTGAATTTTATCTTCTCTGTAACTATTTAATCTGTGATGTTTCAAAAGTATTAAATATCTATCTATTAATAAAATTAGTCTTTATTCCCATCTGATTCTACAAAAATTGAAATGATTTCTTTTTATACCTACCTTTAAAGCAACTTTCAAGTAGAAATGTTCAATGACAAGAAATGCAATGAGCTTCAGAAAATGTCAAGGGTATTTGACACTGGTCTCTTATTGTTGTAACACATGTCTTTTTCACCATGATATTCATTAATATGACACATTGGTTAATACGGTTCTGGGTGGAAATAAATTTAAAATTTCCTCAAGACATGCTTTATAAGATACAGAAAGAGACATCTGCTGAGGGAAAGGAAGGAGATGGGTTTATTTCTTTATGATGCTACACAACCCCTTCCCTTTTTTCAATTAGTCAGTTAACCAATGTATACATGCTAGTCACTGTACTGAAGATACAAAGAAAGGCCAAAATCTTTCCCTCAAGGACCTCACATTCTAATGGGGGAGACATTGTGGATATAACTATATGTATACAAGAGATATAGAAAGTCGATGGAAGGCAATCTCTAAATAAAGGCATTTTTTCTTCACTGCTATTTATTTTCCTGTAATGCTTCCCCAGTTTTTTTTTTTTTTTTTCACATGATGTTGTTCAGGAATTAATGCTCTGTGCTCAAAAAGCTGGTGATTTTTCCTGTTTCCTGCTTTTTCCTGTTTCCTAAGAGCTCCCTTGCTCTCTTATATGTCCTCCACTGCTAGACACCAACACCAAGGATATAGTTCTTTCATCTTGAAGAAAAAACACCATTAGGCTGAAGAGATCTGGGTTCTATCCTTCACTTAGTAGCTTCCTCATTGGCTTTATTGGATGAAACACTTCATCCAAATTTATCAGTCCTCAGTTTCTCCATATTTAAAATGGGAAGTAAGTAATCTGGTAAGATTAATACTAAACAAAACATCATGGTTTTAAAGTCTTCAGTCAATGAAGTCTCTCTCAGTCAGCTGTTTAACTTTGTAAAGATTAGAGGTTGTTTTTTGTAAAGGGCTGAAACTCTGACTGGATCAGACAACCAAGCACTTAAGGCTAATTACCAATTGGACAATACTCTATTAGCATATGCTTGGGAAATGGCCCTTCCCATTATTCTGTGCTGGCTTGATCTTTTGGTGTATACAGAGAATTGTAGGAGGGATTAGTGGGTGGAGTAAGACAAGCCAGAGTCACTTTTGCACTAGAGGAGAAGGGAGAGAGTTTGCATCCATCCTCTTCACTTCTATCCCTAAAGACCAAGAATAAAGACCACAAACTTTTGCTTATCCTGACTCCGGCTGATTCTAAGGCATCCAGGTTACTAACTCAATCTTCACAGTTTTTCATGACCCTTCATGGGGGTGGGGAAGAGAAGAGTCAGACAACATAATTTT
Organism: Sarcophilus harrisii; assembly: GCF_902635505.1. Taxonomy (NCBI): domain Eukaryota; kingdom Metazoa; phylum Chordata; class Mammalia; order Dasyuromorphia; family Dasyuridae; genus Sarcophilus; species Sarcophilus harrisii. Next base: position 159,429,898 of record NC_045430.1, on the reverse strand, counting down.
TAAGGTCTAATAATGTGGTAGAAGAAACTCTAGATTTGTAATCAAAGGACCTGGGTCTGAGACTTGGCTTTGCTATTTAAGAGTCTGATAAAGCTAGGAAACGCATTTAATTTGTCTTAGCCTCAGTTTCTTCATCTTGAAAATAAGGGGAATGAATTAGCCCAATTTCTAAAGGCTTTTTTCCTGTTCTAAACTCAATAATAAAGGACTTGATATTCATTGTAATAGATTGAAAATCCCCGCTCTTAACCACTTAAAACACTTAGGATCTGCTTTTAGCGATTTTATATATGGTTATTTCAAAAAAGTGTTTATAAAAAATAAAATGGTTAGCCAAAGAACATTTGTGAAAACATCACAAAGCAATATTTTATAACTATCTAATGAAATTAAATTAAATCATGGCTTTTACTCAGTAAATACCTCTTCACATATATGCAATAAACTCCTTATGTGAAAAAGTAGGGTTATTTTGTGAAAAAGAACTTTTTTCCTTTCATCATTTATGTGACAATTTTACATTTTATAATGTGAAATTAGCTTCTACTTGCTAACTAAAAAAAAAAAAGTTAAGGAGAAGATATTCACAAAAATATCAGGTTTTCTGAGTTCATACCCAGAGCAGGAAATATTTGAGACAAGTCTTTCCAAGTTAGAAAGGCAGCTAGGATCCCTAAAATAAGGGAATGAAAACCACTTTTACATTCCAAACAAAGTTTTTTACGAAGTAGTTCTCTGGAAATCCTTACAAAGTCTCCAAATCAGAGGGGGCATGGCTTGGGGAGCACTTAAACCAGATAGTTCTAGAAAGGACTGAGGTCTGAGCCCCAGGTTTCACTTAATTAATTCCAATTCATAGGTCATATCAAAGTTCACACCCCCCTTGTTTTTATGGGCTTCTTTTCTGTCACTTCTGTGACCCATCTATCCTTCTACCTCCCTTTCAGATATCATTCAATTCTAGTTCACTGGTCCACCTGTCACACACTGTGTGAAATAAAACTGACAGTCTGACCTTTCAAAAGCAAGGCATCTAGTTTCAGCCCAAGTCTTTTGGAATTAGGCAGAATTATCGACAACTACTTCTGACATTATGTATGTGTTTATGGGAAGGGGTGAAGAATGAAGAAAGAGGCAGAAAGAAAGAAGGCAAGATGGAAGGGTGAAATGTATTCATTTCAATCCTTATTTTTAAAATATATTTGCGTGTATTTGTTATTAAACTTAGTATCATTCTTGATACATTTTAGGTCCTTGACATATGTACTTGCTACATGGTAGTATATTTTATATTAATATACTTACTATATTCATACAGAATGATACATGTAGAATTGTAAGAGATCTTAGAGAGTATCTAGTTCAAGCCCTTTATTTTATTCAGATAAAGAACCTGAGACCTTTTTCCCATGATCACGGTCTACTTGCCTATGGTAGCAAATGGTACAAAGGTGCAAATGGCTTAAACCTGCATTTCAATTCCAGTTCCACCACTCTCCCTACTAAACCATATATATTTTTATTATAGATTTTTATTTACAAGATATATGCATGGGTAATTTTTCAGCATTGACAATTGCAAAACCTTTTGTTCCAATTTTTTTCCTCCTTCTCCCCACCCTCTCCCCCAGATGCCAGGAAGATCAATACATGTTAAATATGTTACAGTATATGTTAAATACAATATCTGTATACATATCCATACAGTTATTTTGCTTCACAAGAAGAATAATGTACAATTAACCTGAGAAAGATAAAAAATGCAAGCAGACAAAAACAGAGAGATTGGAAATACTATGTAATGGTTCACATTCATTTCCCAGAGTTCTTTGCTGGGTGTAGCTGGTTCTATTCATTATTGAACAAATGGAACTGATTTGGTTCATCTCATGGTTGAAGATATCCACTTTCATCAGAATATATCCTCATATAGTATTATTGCTGAAGTGTATAATGATCTTTTGGTCCTGCTCATTTCACTCAGCATCAGTTCATATAAGTCTCTCCAGGTCTTTCTGAAATCATCCTGCTGGTCATTTCTTACAGAACAATAATATTCCATGACATTCATATATCACAATTTATTCAGTCATTTTCCAATTGATGGGTAACCATATTTTTAAAGTGTTTTTTCCTTTTCTTGATTTTCTCACTCTGTATTTGAATCAAGGTCCTCTAATTGTAAATCTAGTGCTCATCTCAACCATACCTCCCATTACTTAAAGGAACAGGTTTTTCTTGGGTATGGGTATCTATCACATTGGCACTTCATATCCTCCATACCTTCTTAGCTGATATCCTATGGCTGAAAGTTTTCAACTGTGGCTGAAAAAAAGATATCATGTGGTAGCTAAATTTTATCACATATGTCACATATCAAACTTTAACACTATATCTAATATGTGTCAAGATTGAAGCTAAGTTCAGACACACACACATATATGCATACAGAGACATATTTTAAAATTGAATTTCAGAGTGATCATACTAAATTTGGTAATAGATGCCCATGGTGCATATTGTCAGAGATACTTTCAAAGTCTTTCTGGCATGGTAGGATATATTTCCTTTGAAACGATTTGTTGGTAACATCTAATAACTTGCTCATGTCTACTATGAACTTCACTATTAACCTCTTAATGATTCTCAATTCTATTTTTACAGAGACTCTAATATTCCATATTGTTCATGACTTACAACTATACAGAAGAATGTATTGAAAGAAGAAAAGTTCCTAAGTGGGTAGTACCAGATTTTAGATTAATAGTTCAATTAGAAGAATTATCATTTACCAGCTTAAGATTCTGGACTTTAGGTATGTTTCTATAAAAAATAAGAAAATACATTTCTATCAAATTCTATCTCTGCAAAATACTGAAATGACATTTTAATAAAAATACAGAAGGTGAATTATGACTTAGGAAATTCTAGGCTGTAAAATAGCAATGTCCTGCAGACTTCATATACATTCTCCCTTACTGACAATGACTCATTGTAAGAGTGAATTTTAAACTTAAGAAAACCTCAGTTATATTAACAAATGATCTTAGTTGACAATGACAAATTAATTAATTTGCTAAATTTCTTTCCTTACTGGCATTAGTCCAAGATTCTCTGTTCATTTTTCTTTCATAAACTTCATACGATACAGAGTTTGATTCTATCAATAGGAATCAACAATGGATTGTTTCTTCCAAGGTTGCAAGGACAATATTAAAAAAATTTTTTTTGTTATTAAAAATTTACAGTGGCCTGAAAAGCAACTGTACCATTTACTGACAGGATCAAAGCCTATAATGCCATTAGTGCTAGGAATGTCCTTTTGGAGTATTTTTCTGATGTTAATAGGAGAGAAAATGTATGTTAATAGTAAGATATAATAATAAGTAGCAAAACAAATCTGGGGAAAATCAAAAGGAAGATCTAGAGTCCAGGGGTCCTCAAACTTTTCAAATAGGGGGCCAGTTCACTGTCCCTCAGACTGTTGGAGGGCTGGACTATAGTAAAAACAAAAACTTTGTTTTGTGGGCCTTTAAATAAAGAAACTTCATAGTCCTGGGTGAGGGGGATAAATGTCCTCAGCTGCCGCATCTGGCCTGTGGGCTGTAGTTTGAGGACCTCTGAGACTTTCCAAATATGATATCAATTTCTCTGCCCTGAACCATGCTTCCTTCTTATAGTCTTTATTACTTTTTTTTTATTTTTGAGACATTTTCAGGCTTTCAAAAATCAAAACTAAACTCTAATACCTTATAATATTATATTATAAGATTTGGTCAAAATTGAATATAGATCTTCCAGAAGATGTTAGTACACATAACAGGATAGGAGTTTAAAGTATTAAAATTATGGGATTTATCAATGAATTTTAACTGACTTTCATTCTAAAAAGATAGGGCAAAAGTCTTATTCTAATAACTCATTACAAGGTGGATGTAAGCCCAGGCTCTCAAAAGCTATGCCAGTGAAGGACATATTCTGGGCAAGTCCATCCAGCTAGAAAAGGATCAGACCAGTAATGGATAAGTGTTTGCTATCTAAAGATCAGCAAAGTTAGGTTTGTACAATCTCATTGCTAGGTTCACAACAAGGTTATGCCTTTGGGCCCAAGCAACTCTCCAAATATACATAGCACCACACCAATGAAATCAACAAATCCTTAAAGTACTAAAATATAGCTATATATAAGGTAATAATATGTGTGTATATATATATATGTATAAATATATATATATATATATATAAAGAGATGAGGTACAATATATACATATGTATTCAGACATAGAAACAGTTAAAGAGATGGAGAGACAGACAGACAGACAGAGTACACCTAGGAATTCTTAGTATTTTAGGGATTCTGAATATTTTTTAATGTCATTGCCTCTATGGTAGTCTAGTGAAGCTCTTGGATGGTTTTGTAGAATAATATTTTTAAATAACTGAAGGAAATGCTGAATTTTAACTAGTTATGGAAAATAAAGATATTTTTCTCCTTTCATTTTCCTATATACCCTCTGCATTCTTGGATCCCAGATTAAGAATGGCTAATCATTATGTATCTATTTAAAATGCATGGATATTTTTTTCTTCCCCTAAAGTCTTACTCTAATGTTTCTTCATAGCATGGTAGTGACCTTAAGTTTTATTTTTTTTAAAGACCTTTCTTTCAGTAGAATGGAAACTTGGGCTGATCTAACAAAGTTGGAAAAGCTTTGACTACAGACTGAATTAGTCCTTCTTAGGATTAGTTTTGGTAAATTTAGGCAATTTTAGCATCAGAGAATTAGTAACCAGGTGAGCTTTTCTGGGGTGGGGGTAGAAGTAGGGGCAGGGAGGGGAAGTAGGAGTCATGATAAGTCATTAAATTACTTACTAAGGTATTGAGGCCTGTGATATAGGTTGTAGGGAGTTAGGTTGCCATAGGAGGTTTTGGTTTCCCCTCCTTGAAGATCTTTAAGTAGAAATTAAATGATCACTTTTCTGCTTTGGTATAATGAGGATTTTTTGGAGTAAAAGGATGAATTGGAAATCCCTTACAATTCTGCAATTCTGTGATTCTATGAGTACTTATATGGTTGAAATTACAGGCATTTGAACAAGTATTGATATATATATATGTATTCAAGTATATATATATATATATATATATATATATATATATATATATATTCCTTCTTTCCTTCCTTCCTTCCTTCCTTCCTTCCTTCCTTCCTTCCTTCCTTCCTTCCTTCCTTCCTTCCTTCCTTCCTTCCTTCCTTCCATCACTTAATTGGATCTATTATTTTTTTTTGTTGTAGGCAACTGTTGATGAAATCACATTCATCAATGCTTTTTTTACAACTTGAAGTCTTAGAAAGTTGCCAATGTTTGTTATATGCAGGCCTTGAATTTGGGTCATCCCGAATCTAGACCTGTCTATCTGCTGCATTGTCATCTTCTTATCATCCATGCAAAAAAATAAACAAGTATTCTGCTAAGGACAGCAGTGGGAAATAAAAACCTAAGTTTTTACACAAAAGTGTGTGTGCGTGTGTATGTGTGTGTGTGTGTGTGTGTATATATATGTATGTATATACACACACACACATATATATACATGTAGATATACAAACATATATACTTATAAAACTATAAGTACATTTATATATATTTATTAGTGTCTATAATATATATGTAAATGTGTATGTTGCATGTACTTATCTGTGTTTGGGTAACTGTTGAGAGGTTTCAGGGTGAAGTGGCTGGCTAGGAAAGCAATCTTGAAGTTTAAAAGATCTGATTTCAAATTCTGCCTCTGAATATGTGTATACATACATACATAAACACACATATAATCGTCCAAAACAAATATGTAATTCATATATGTTTGTCCACACACATGTATTTCTTTTTGTCTGGTGTCTAATACAGAATCACATAGGAATTAGTTTGATTCTTGTTCTATATTTTTCTTTCAAAATTACTGACATGCATGACATGGTACAAAATCCCATACAAAGAGAAATTTTGGAAAAAAATCTTCCTTTTAGAGACTTACAGACTGATATTAGCATAGATAAATAAAGGAATAAAAATAATGAAGTTGTTTTTCTAAAGAAAAAAAGGATGAAGTTACTTTAGACAATAACATCAGTTATCGTTGAGCGTTTGCCTGATCTACATTACAATTTAGAGTCTCCAAAAACATGATTAATTTATTGGAAAGTCAAGACATTTTACAACAATATATTCTATGTTACTTGTGTTACACCTCTGAGTCATACTTTGTAGAATGACTAACCTAACAAGCAACCAATTCTGACAGGTAAGGAAAATCCTTTTGATCCATGCCCAGGGAAAATGCTTAGGACATATTTACTTTTAATTATAGGAAAAGTCATCTTTATGGATTGCCTCATCAAAACATGCTTGAAAAATATATCCCAGGAAATTGACTATGATTCCTCAGCTACCAAAACAATTCCTATATGTGAATGGGTTGAGTGAAATTGAGATTTTTATTTTTAGCACACTGAATAAACATTGAATAGGACCATAAATTTAAAGCTAGAAGGAATCTTAAAGCTCATCTAGTTCAATTCCTTTATTTTTAAGCTCTAGATCTGAAACCTAGAAAGTAAAGTAATTTACCTAGTCTTCAAGATACTAACTCTACAGAGGGATTTTTTTTTTTCCAATTTGGATTCTACCATGGTATGACACAAGACAGGCAAATGGTTAGGAACTAGCTACAAGATCTATATTTAAGAACAAAAAAAGAGTATTTTACATTCATCCGTTTTGTTGATTCAGACAAATAATATCTTTCTATCTGAGAACATTTGGAAGTTAAGGAAGGTGGGAATCCAGAGAGACTTCACTTTAGAAAGTAGTGCCTTATAATCAATTGGGGAATGACTGAACAAGTTATGTAATATGAATATAATGGAATACTACTGTGATATAAGAAATGATGAGCAGACTAATTTCAGAAAAAACTTGAAACACTAACATGAACTGATGTTGAGTGAAGGGAACAGAACCAGGGGAGAATGTTATACATAGTAATAGCACTCTCTTAACTGTGTGATAATCAATTATGAAATTCTTAGCTCTTCTCAGCAATACAATAATCCAAGACAATTCCAAAAGACTTGTGATAGAAAATGCCATCCATATCCAGAGAAAGAACTATGGAGATTGAATGAAAACTGCAGTATACTATTTTAATTTTTTTTAATTTACTTTTTTTGTTTTTTCTTTCTTGTGTTTCTGCTTTTTATTTTGATTCTTCTTTCATAATATGACTAACATGGAAATATGTTTAACATGATTATACATGTATAACCTATATTGAATTGCTTGCTGTCTTGGGGAGGGGGGAGGAAAGGGAGGTAGGGAAAAAATTTGGAACTCAAAATCTTATAAAAATGAAGGTGAAATTATGTTTACATATAATTGGAAAAGAATATTAAAAATTAGTGAATTTAATTAAACAAACATTTATCAATTGCTTACTATGTGTAAAGCATTATTCTAGACAATGAAGATAACTTAAAAATGAAACTATTCTTGCCCTCATGAAGCTTATAAAATATTAGAAGATAAAGAGGAGATTCAAGACGAATGCAAAATATTAAACACAAAATAATTATATATAGAGAGAGAATACTTAGAATCAGAAAAATCAGGGAAGACTTCATACAAGACATTGCACATGAAATGAGTTTAGGAGAAAGAAAAAGTTCTTGGGATCAGGCCTGACTCAGAAATAATAGATATTTTGTAAGGATCTATAAAGATAAAAATGAAGGAAGTGTGCTTTTAATCAAATTAGAGGTATGGCTAAAATGAACGTATCACAATAGGAGATAGGAGATCTAGTTCTAGTACCATGTAAATCTGTTTAGTATAATAGATAGGGAAATATTAGGATAAGAAAGACATGGATTTAAATCCTGCTTTGGATATTTACTAGCTACATGGGCCTAGAGTATAGCAAATAGAAAAGAGAGTTTGGGCCTTTGGTAGTGAAAATTTTACATATACACATACACACACAAATATAGATCATGCCTATATATATGGAGATTAAAAACTATAACATACATACATGTACTGTAGGTCTACATATACATTTGCTGATGAATTCACAAGGCCATTTGATGACAGAATAAAATGCTTTTCTAAATTAAAATAAATTATTAATTTTTTTCAAAAGAATATCCACCTACAATGCCCTCTCTTTTCTTCTACTACACTCCCCACTCAGGGAGTAAAGGAAACAATTCCCCTGTAATAAATGTGTGTCAAATAAATCATATTCCCAGAATGACCATGTTCCTTCTGCTCCCAATATGTCTCAATCTGTACTCTGAGTCTATCACCTCTTTTTCAGAAAACAAGTAGCTTGTTTCATCATGACTCCAGAGTTGTTAAAACTTCAAAGTTGATTTTCTTCTTCATAACATTGTTGTTACTGTATAGATTGTTCTCTGCATCATTTTATACAAGTCTTCTCAAGTTTTTCTGAAACTGTTACCTTTATAATTTTTATAGCACAATAGATATATCTGGTCACTTTCATAAACCATAACTCATTCAGTCATTCTCCAATTGCTAGGCATTCCCCCCAAACCAGTTTTCCAATTTTTTGACACCACAAAGTTACTATAAATATGTTTGTACTTAGTTATCCTTTTCTTTTTTTTTTTTTAAATCTCTTTATGGGTATCATTTTAATAGGAGCATTTTTTTCAAAGGGAATGCATAGTTTAATAGCTTTTTGGCTCATAGTTCTAAATTGTTGTCCAGAACAGTGAGAACAGGTAGCAGCTTCACCAATAATGCATTGATGTTACATGTTTTCTCATAATTCAGCATTTGTTATTTTTCTTTTTCTAAACTTTGCCAATTGGATGAATGTGAAATGCAGTCTCAGCATTATTTTAATTTGCATTTCTTTAAGGAGTGACTTTGAGTAACTATTTTCAAATGGCTATTGTCATCTTAGATTTCTTTCTCCAAAAACTATCTGTCCATATCCTTTGACCATATATCAATTGGGTGGTGACTATTATTCTTATGGAAGTGAATCATTCATTCGATCAATAATTTTTATTACAGGACTAATATGTGCTAGGCACTGTACTAATTGATGAGCAAGTTCCCTATGTATCTAAAAAAATGATGGCTTTATCAAAGAAACTTTTGTTATTGTTGTTATATTTGATTTATTTAATATTTTCCCCAGTTACATTCAAAATAATAAAAAAAATACATTTGTTTTTAAAATGTTTGAGTTCTAGGTTCTTTGTCTTATCTCCACCCACAATTAAGAAGCTACATATGAAGTTATTCAAAACATTTTCATAAAAATCAAGTTATCAAAGAAACTTGCTGAAATATTTTTCCCCTTTACCTTTTTCTCTTTGGATTTTAGTCACATTGGTTTTATGAATGGAAAATCTCTTTAATTTTATGTAATCAACATTGTCTGCTTCTATTATGTCATCCTCTATAGCTCCTGTTTAATGATGACCTCTTCCCCTAGCCATAGATCTATCAGGTAATTTTCCCTCACTCCTCTAATTGGTTTACAATGTCATCTTTTAGGTGAAGTTTATTTTGTTATACAGCATGAGATATTGCTTTTTACTGAGTTTCCACTGGGATGTTTTCTGTTTTTCTCCAGGTTTTGTCAGAGTAGTTATTATGCCAATAGATGAGATCTTTACATTCATCAAACTTTAAGCCACTACGTTCATTTGTTTCTACATATTTGTTTCTACATACACTGATTTCATATCCAATCTATTTCATCTCCAGTAACAAATTGGTTTTGGTTTATTACTTTATAGTATTGTTTGAATCTTGCTAGTCTAGTCTCTCTTCTTTCTCACTTTTTTTTCATTAATTATCTTGAGATTCTTAACTTTTTGTTTCTTTGGATGAAATGCAGCATTTTAAGAGATAGGAGATTTATGAATATATCTTACATGATGAGAAGGATCTAGTAAGTAAGTAGGAAAAGGAAAAACCAAAACCTGGAAGAGACAGTTAGGAAAAATTCAATCACTCCAAAAAACATTTATTAAGCACCCTTAAGCACCCTGAATTCAAATTTGACCTCAGACAATCACCACCTTTGTGATTGTGGGCAAGTCACTTAAGTGTCACAATCCAGTGGAGAAGGAAATGGGAAACCACTCCAGTATCTTTGGCATGAAAATCCCATATGGAGACATGAAGAGTTGGACACAACTGTATAACACCAAAAACCATTGTGTTAAGTGTCAGAGATACATTTAATAAAAAAGACTGTCCCTGATTTCAAGGAGCTGACAAACTAACAGGGGGGTGGTAACACATAAAAGGAACAAGGAACAAGGGAGGAGCAGACAAAGCAAGGGGTACCTGGCATTAGAGAATCTTGTTCAGTAAGGTAGGAATCAGGCAGAGCAGCAAATGAAAACTGGAGTGACCTGAATCAACTCCAGTTTCTGCTAGGAAGACATTGGAAGAAATATGATATTTCTCCCTCACCCTCTAAATAGTGAGGAGAGGAAAATAAGGGAAATGGTATAATAGAAGCTTGGTTAGCATCATGTTGATAAGATTAATATGAAAAGGGCATTGTGTTCCATGAAGTTGAAGCTAGGCAGAGCAGCAGATGAAAAGTGGAGAAAACTGGGTTTTGGAGAGCATGAGAAGATGGAAATAATAATAGCTAATTTTCTATAGTGCTTTAAGGTTTGCAAAGTACTTTACAAATATTATTTCATTTGATTCTCATAACCACCTTTGAAAGTAGGTATATAATCCCCATTTTACAGATGAGGGAAATGAGACAATGATTTATTCAGGTTTGAGGATATATATGATTTCAGCTTTTTCTGACCACAAATTCAGCACTCTATCCACTGTACCATCTATGCTTCCAGGTGTGGAATGAAGAAATGAGAAAATGCTGATTTAGGATGAGTATGACTGAGTTGGATGTGAATAAAGTATGAGAAAAGGTAGGGTATCAGGGAAGAGGAAGAGAAGTTCAGATGATCAGAAGTAAATTAGGCAAAGAAGTCAAAGGAGAGAGAAAGTGGGGCAGTTTTACTAGACAAGAGCTTGGACAACCAAACTTTGATGCCTGAAACAACCTTCTTTCAGATCTAGTATACTTAAAACATATTCTCTCTGTCTCTGTCTCTCTATCTCTCTGTCTCTCTCTCTCTTTCTCTTACACACACACAACAATGCTAAATATAATTCAATACTCAGATAAATGAAAAATTATTTCAATATAATTAATTGAAAATAATAATAATTTGTTATTAGTATGAGTGAATGAATGAATGAATAAGTATTAAGTGCTTACTATGTACCAAGTGCTGGGGATACAAACACCAGGTAAAAATAGTCCCCGCTCTCAAGAGTTTACATTTTAATAGAGGAATATCTTAAAAGAGGAATACATTCTGTTTCCCCCAGATGTGTTTTGGGGGAAATAAAATTGACAAGGAATGAAACTATCTTCTCAAAACTGTACATACCTGTAGAGGCAGGAACAATGAAAAGGTATACTTAAGACCCAGTATGATTGATTTAATACTACAACAACATGTTAACAGTGCAATTGATAAGACAATGGTTAGCTAGTTTGCATATACTTAGTACTTAGCATGGTGATATAGTAGTTCTACAATTGATGTAATTGTAATAGGGTATTTTAACTGAAGACAAAGTCAGCCACAGACTTTCTATCCCCCACCATCCTGGTGGCTCTCCTGCCTCCTGAATTCTCTCACTAAGAAGACCAAGGCCCATCTGAAGGTCCCCCAGAAAGCTAGCCCAGCCCCAGGTGAAGGAGACAGACTGTGAAGGCGCTAATAAAGACTGGACTTTATTCCTGACTATTCACGTGGTGATTATTCTGCTGTAAACAAGGCTCATTCAGAGGACCTCCAGAAAGCTAACCAGAACATTACACATACCCCATTACTTTGAAGGAATCTTCAATTGGTATGGATTTGAGTCCTCTTATAATCCTGGTCACCCTCCTCTGAATACACTTTGCCTCATCTTTTCTAAGAAGTCTTAAGAAAGGTTTCCTTTGTTATTGTTTAGTCATTTTCAGTCATGGTCCAACTCTTCATGATATCATTTTGGAGTTTTCTTAGCAAAGCTAATAGAGTGGATGGCCATTTTCTTCTTCAGCTCATTTTACAGATAAAGAGACTGAGACAGAATTAAATAACTTGCCCAGGTTCATCCAGCAAGTCAGTGTGTAAAATCATATTTGAACTCAGGTCTTCTTGCCTCCATACCTGGTAGTCTATTCAGTGTGCCACCTAGCTGCCCCTGGACTACCTATAATGAAACACAATGCTCTAGATGACCAAGGCTAGTAATGTTCTTTTCATCTGGGATAACATTCTACTGGAGATATTGAATTAATTTTCTTTGCTGCAGCTTCATAGAAGTAACTCGTGCTGACTCCCGTCAGGTCTTTTACAAAGAATCTGCTTTCTAGCCAAATCTTCCATGTCTTAGGCGTTATATACTTTATTTTAAAAAGAAGTACAGGACCTAACACTAGAGAATGTGGGAAAGAGTCTTTCTAATCCCACTTTATAAATCTAAAAACTTAGCCTATAGAACTATATTTTTAATAGAAAGTCCAGAAAAAATTATGCTTAGCTTTTGCATAAACTATCTTGATAAAAAGTTAGTAAAATGTGATATTTCTTTAAAGATTTGCCTAAAGTGGCAAAGGAGGTTCATGTTTCATTCAAAACATGATTAATTCTCCTCATAATCAGACCTACTATCCCCCAAGTGATATAGGATACAAAGAGTTACTTTAAAATCTTAAATATTCATTTTCATAAGTTAAGAGAATAATTGTTTAAAGATCACTTAAAAATCTTACCAAAAGGCAAAAGACAGCTAGCCAAGGTAAATAGTTAGAGAGATAAATAGAGGGATGATAAGTAGACAAAGAGACATATGTGTGCATTGATAGATATGCATACATTTATATGCATCTGTTTGTTGTCTATCTATCTACCTTTCTATCTACTTATCAATCATATCTCTTCCAAATAATGAAGGTTATCCTTTGTTATGACTTCCATATCATATTTTCACAATGCTATCAGAATTAAGGAGAGAATAAATGAATTGATGTTTTGAATCTGAATGTCCCCTAGACACAAAAAGATATTACCTTATATCAAACAAGTATTGTAGATCTGAGTAACCATTAAGCGTAAATCTCAAAACTAATTATGGTTCTTCAAGTTGAGAGTTTCTTCAAGAGCCACTTTCCCATTTCTGTCAAACATTTGCAGTTCTAGTACAAATACATTTATTTTTTTCAGAATTAATTCACTAGTATTTAAACTTCAAAGCAGTGTTTGCTTTTCATTGTGAAATAAAGAAAGGTTATGAAGAAATTTTCAATGCATTTCAGAAAATTTAACTCATTGGCTCCCTGCATTGTTTTACTAAAATGCTTTTAGACTGGTCATAACAGCAAAGAGCAATAAGACTGAATAATGAACTTAGGACTGATTAAGCCTAATGACAAAAAACATTTTTTAAAATGAACTCTTTGAATTGATTAGTTGACATGAATGGAATGGGCAGTTATAATGTGGAGGGAAGAGTTTTGGATATGAAGTCAAAGGACCAGGATTCAAATTCTAGCTCTGCTACTTACTACTTGTGAGACCTTGTATAATTATTTATCTCTTTGGAACTCAGTTTCCTCTGCTCCCCAAAAATAAGTTCAGGATGAATGACTTGTAGGATTCCTTCCATACCCATTACTGCTATACTTCTTTAAATCCTATGAACTAAAAAACAAAACAAAAAAATCCCTTCTTTGGTAATGCTAATTGACCTTCTCCCCCTCTTGTGATGACCACATTAGCACCCTGGATACTTTAGAACAGCCAGAGTCAGGATCAGCAAAGGTCCTTGGTCTTTATTCTTTGTAGACATAAACGGAATGGCCACAGGAAGTGAAAGGAATCACTCTAGGAGTGACTCTGGCTTTCTCACTCCACCCTCTAAATCCTCCATCCAATCTCTCTATACGCCAACAGATCAAGCCTGCACAGAGTAGTAGGCAGGGTCATTCTTTCTTCAAGCATATGCTAAAAGAGTATTGTCCAATTGGTAATTACCCTTAAGTGCTCAGACCTCGGTGCATCAACTCAGTTTCAGCCCATTACACCCTCTCATCATCTATCCAGCAAATTATTAGCAGTGTTGACTTTTCTGTAAAACCCAGTGGCCAAAGCATGCACACTTAGCTAGGCAAGCTCAGGTATAGAGATCCGTCATACCTTCTCTCTTGAAGTCATAAATTTTGCAAGTCAAATTTCAATTAGATACAAGTTCCAAAATGTCAGAATCACACAAAGACAAGATCTGAACCTAGATCTTATAAATCATTCATTTATGGACAATATTGTATTAGATATTATAGTTCTAAGGGTGTCCTGTAGTCATTTTTTGTTGTCCTTCCCAAAGGACTGGGGTTGAGGATTTCTGTGATTTATCATCTTCTTTCTACTTCTGGCTCTAGGCTTTAGGAGAGAATAATTCTCAACTTTTCTCCTAATAAATTTGTCTTCTTTTTCTTTCTCTCCTTCTTCCTTTCCTCCTTCCTTTGCAATTGGGGTTAAATGACTTGTCTAGACTCATACAGCTAATCTTTTAAGTGGCTGAGGCTGGATTTGAACTCACATCCTCTTGACATCAGGGCTTATCTAGCTGACTCCGTTTTCTTTTTCTAAATAAGAGAAATCTCATTTTACTTTTCACATTTATCAAACAGTTAATAACCAAGAAATGAATAGATAAATATTATTTCTGCATACACACACACACACACACACACACACACATATATATATACACACACTGGATTTATACTTCTAACCTGCTATAGAAACTTTGTTTATTGACACCATCTAACTAAAATAATAGCTCTAAATAGTCACTTATAATCTTTGTTTATATTCATCTTATACATGGAAATGGGGTTATTATTTAAAATTTTCTTGCAAATCCAATAAAATCTATAAAGTGAGTAGTACTAATGGAGTTTACATAACACATTCTTTTTATGACACTCAAGAATATATCAGTTTAATAAAGTTAAAGTGAATGATTTATTCCCCTTTTGGTTCCATGTTATTTGACTACCTAATAGTTCAGTCAAGAGACGAAGGGAAAAAAAATTCTGCAATCTATTATCTATTAGCAAACACAGTGAATCAACTTCCACACAGCAAGATTAACATTAAACTTTCTCAAAGGCATATACTAGGTTCAAATCATTTTACTGTACAAAGTGCTAATCAATTTCTTGATAAATAGTAAATCTTAAGAGTATATTACATCAATGGGAAATTATTGTTTTATAAAAAATGATCATCAGGCTGATTTCAGAAAGGCCTGGAGAGACTTACATGAACTGATACTGAGTAAAGTAAGCAGAACCAAGAGAACACTGTATACAGTGACAAGATTATGTGATGATCAATTGTGATGAACTTGTCTCTTTTTCGACAGTGAGGTGATTCAGGCCAATTCCAATAGACTTGTGATGGAGAGAGCCATCTGCACCCAGAGAGAGGATTGTAGGGACTGAATGTTAATCACAACATAGTATTTTCAACTTTTGTGTTTGCTTAGTGTTTGCTTGCTTGTTTTTTTTTCTTTTTCATTTTTTTCCTTTTAAATGTTATTTTTCTTATGCAGCTTGACAAATTGGAATTATTTAGAAGAATTGCACATGTTTAACCTATACTGAATTTTTGCTATTTAGGGAAGGGAGGAGGCAGAGAAGTAAAGACAAAAATTTAGAACACAAGGTTTTGCAAGGGTGAATGTCGAAACTATCTTTGCAAGTATTTTGAAAAATAAAAAGCTATTATAAAAAGAGTATATTATATTACTCTTATAACATACTACTTGTCAGCAGATAAATTATCCTTCAAAACCTAAATGAGAAAAGGAATATCCTGTAATACCAGTGACCCCAACTGGTGTATAGATGAGGAATAAGATTAATTAGACATAATTTTGAATTAGCAATTGGTTTTATGCCCTGCTATTCCAGAATACTTCTTTGGTATAACTCAGTTTTCTTAGTCAGAACATCATATGAATTCATAAAATAAAGTAGGAATACATGTGTATGTGGGTTTATTAAGCTTTTGTTAAGTTCTATTTGTGCATAAAAAGTGTAAAAATCAGAATGTGGGGCAGCTAGATGGCGTAGTGGATAGAGCATCAGCCCAGAAGTCAGGAGGACCTGAATTCAAATCTGGTCTCAGACACTTAACATTTCCTAGCTGTGTGACCCTGGACAAGTCACTTAATTTCAAATGCCTCAGCAAAAAATAAATAAAATAAAATAAAAAATAAAAAGAAGAAAAAAAAATAGAATGTAATTTTTTTCTTTATTTGGTGACAATAGATCATGAATCTCCAAAAATGAAATCATTTCACCAGTCTTAAGTTCCAGAGCCTAGACTTAGTTCTAACTCCAGACCAAAAGGATCTATATCTATCAATTAAGTTGCATACATGCTATTTATCCCTATGCATACATACATACATACACACACACATATATATATATGTCCTCAAAAGATCAACAAATTAATAGTTTATGTTTATCTTCATATTTCATTTCCTAACTCTTACAGTCTTTTTTTTTTTTGAAAGCAGGGTCACAGCTAGTCAGTGTCAAATGTTTAAGGCTGAATTTGTTTCTGACCTCCCTTTTATCCAGCTCCTCCCTTTTCTTTCCCCTTTCTCCTCCTACTTCCTTTTTTTTCCCCTGAGGCAATTGGGATTAAGTGACTTCGCCAGGGTCACACAGCTAGGAAGTGTTAAGTGTCTGAGGCTACATTTGAACTCGGGTCCTCCTGACTTCAGGGCTGGTGCTCTATCCACTGCACCACCTAGCTGCCCTTGTCCCACTTCCCTATAGGTTAAAAATTTTAAGCTTTGCACCTTCTTTCCCTCTACTACACTGTTTTTTGTGCTTCTTCATGTGATCTGATTTACTCCATTTTACCTCTCCGTTCCTCTTCTTCCAGTACAATTCTTTTTATACCTTTTGATGTTTTTATTAATATGATGACATCAAAGTCAACTTATACTCACATCTTCTATGTATACCTTTAATTGCCCTAATTAAAAAATAGTTCTCAAGAGTTACAATTATCTTCTTTCCATTTGTGTATTTAAATAGTTTAACTTTAAATAATATAATTTTTTTTTCTTTCCTGTGCTTTTGTGCTTCTCTTGAGTCTTATACTTGAAGATCAAATTTTCTGTTTAGTTCTGGTCTTTTCATTTGAAATGATTGAAAGTTCTCTATTTCACTGAAGATTCATCTTATCCCCTGAAAAATTATACTCAGTCTTGGTAGATAGATACTTGATCCTTAGTTGTAATCCAAAGTCCTTTGCCCTCTGGAATATGGTATTTATTCCAAGTCCTCCAATTCTTTATTGTAGAAGTTGCCAAATCCTGGTAATTTTGATTGTGGCTCCTCAATACTTGAATTGTTTCTTTCTGGCAGTTTATAGTGTTTTCTGCTTGATCTTCTACTTCTGGAATTTTGCTACACTATTTCTTGGAGTTTTCTTTATGTGATCTCTTTCGGGAAGTGATCCACTGATTCCTTCAGTGACTATTTTGCCCTCTGGTTCTAGTATATTAGGGAAAGTTTTCTTTGATGATTTCTTGAAGAATACTGTCCAGGTTCTGTTTTTGGCTGTGGATTTCAGGTAATCCAATAATTTTCAAATTGTCTCTCCTTTCCAAAGAGGTATTTTGTATTTTGTTCTATTTTTTCATTCTTTTTAGTTTGTTTGATTCTTTTTGTCTCACAGAATCTTTAGCTTTCATTTGCTCAATTCTAGTTTTTAATATATGATTTTTTTTCAGTTGGTTTTTAATATCTCCTTTTCCATTTGATTAATTTTACTTTTTAAAGGTGTTCTATTCAGTGGATTTTTTTTTTTTTTACATTTGGTCATTATTTTTTAAGGAATTGTTTTTCTTTTCCAAGCTGTTGACTCTCTTGCATACCTCTCATTTTTTTTTTCCTAATTTTTCTTCTGACTTTTATAATCTTCCAAGAAAGCTCTTTGGGACTGAGACCAATTTGTATCTCATTTTGATATTTTACATGTGGACCTTTTGTCCTCTTCTGAGTTGTGTTTTGTTCTTCCTGTCACCATAGTAGCTTTCTATGGTCAGGATTCTTTTTTGTTTTAAGATCATTTTCTTCTTTCTTCTTCTTTTTGATGTTTATTTCATGATTTTAAAAATCAAGCTCTGCTTTTGGGACACAAGGAGCACTGTTCCAAACTTCTTGAGCAACTTTGAGCCTTGGCTTTGTGTACAGGGGCCCCCTTTGTTTGGAATCTTACTCATAGTAGGAGGTAGTCCAACCTAGACCTGCTTATTATTGGCTGGTTTCCCTGGGTGTCAATTTGCTTTCTGTGCTGGGGTGGAGACTACCCCACTGATCTGCTTTGGTACTGTTTTAGTGAGACAGGACAGAAAGTCTTAATTGCTGATCCACTGTGATTAAGAGACTCCCAATAGCTTTCCTGAATTAGAATGAGCACCCCTTTCTCTCCAGTGAGACTTTATTGAAGTCCTTCCAACCTATCTTAAAGCTGAAAAATTATTTCATTTCATTTCTTTAGGCTTTGTCAACAAGACTTTGACATTTACTAGTTGTGTGATCTCCTTGGGTCTCAGGATTTACTTATTAAATCAGAAATGGATTGTATTTGGGGAGGGAGTTCCCACATGGGGACTTCCTCAGACATTAAGAAATCACAGATCCTTCTGATATTCTATGTTGTAAGCTCCTAGAAAATGAGAATGGTGTTTGTCTGCCCATAATTGTCCTGGGGCTTACCATTTCCAGGAACTTACTATATTAAGGCTGAACTTATAATAAAAACCAAATCAGCAAAAACCACTGCATCTCAGGATGACCAAATACAAGAGATCTTCTAGCTTTACCCCCTCCCCCAATAACTGAGAGTATAGATGTACACTAAAGCAGCATATAGAGACCATTAAAATATATAACTCAATCATTTATGTCTCAGAGCATGTGTTGGCTTAATTTAGTTAGAAAATTAAGATAAATGTTCATTTTTTAATGTGTTGTATTGGTATAGTAATATACCATAGCACAAATACAGCTTAAGCATGGATGTTAGAATATAATAGTTTTCCCCTCCTCCCAGGTAATACAGATATGAAAACAAAATGCTAGCCAGTTCCAATAGCTTTGAATAAACCAAAACAATTAATGTTCAGCTATTTGTAATCCATTAGATTAATCATAAATTAGAAATTCACTACATTCCAGCTCCCTAAGAGTAAAAAATGTTTCTTTTTTTTTCTCTTTTCTTTCCTCTTCCTTCCTCTCTTCCTCTCTTACTTTCTTCCTGTATTTTTCCCTGCCCTTATCTTTTTTTCCTTTCCTTCATGTTTTTTACAATTAACATTGCCTATACTTGTAGCTAAATATGTGTTGAGTACATGAATAAATAGTTATTCTCTAATTTTTTAATGAGACAAATGCTAAAAACCAGTAGAAAAAAATGAGAAAAATAAACTTAAATTCGAAATAATACTTTAAAGACTATAAGATTTAAAAAAAATGAATATAGGAGTGGTTGTTCAAATACAATACAAATGGGGTCTGCTAGTCTCTCTATAAGGTTCTCCATAGGCTCCTTATTGACTTAGTCTTAAATTATGAATTTTTATTTATTTTGTTGAATATATTCCAATTACATTTTAATCTGATACAGGTCATATTTGAGAGTGTCTTGGGCTACATCTATATACTTGACACCTCTCTCCTGGCTACATCAAACCCCACTCACTGACAGAAGGGAATTCTAGAGTTTGGCTCCTGACTCTAGGAATAACCCTGAGTGATTGTGAGGTGTTTCTAATGCCATACCTCATGATCTCCCACCAGTATTTTTCCTTCCATAATCAGTTGATATCAATGTCAAACATACTTATTTAACTTTTAGAAAGGAATATTTAATAGAGTGACATAATAAGAATAGTTCATTTAAAAAATACCTTCCCATATGGACAGACAATTTTCAGATGATGAAATTGAAACTATTTCTACTCATATGAAAGAGTGTTCCAAATCACTTTTGATCAGAGAAATGCAAATTAAGACAACTCTGAGATACCACTACACACCTGTCAGACTGGCTAAGATGACAGGAAAAGATAGTGACGAATGCTGGAGAGGATGTGGGAAAACTGGGACACTGATGCATTGTTGGTAGAGTTGTGAACGAATCCAACCATTCTGGAGAGCAATCTGCAATTATGCCCCAAAAGTTATCAAACTGTGCATACCTTTTAATCCAGCAGTGCTACTCCTGGGCTTATATCCCAAAGAGATACTAAAGAAGAGGAAGGGACCTGTATGTGCAAGAATGTTTGTGGCAGCCCTTTTCATAGTGGCTAGAAACTGGAAATTGAATGGATGCCCAATTGGAGAATGACTGGATAAAATTGTGGTATATGAATGTTATAGAATATTATTGTTCTGTAAGAAATGACCAGCAGGATGAATACAGAGAGACGTGGAGAGACTTAAATGAACTGATGCTAAATGAAATGAGCAGAACCAGGAGATCATTATACACTTTAACAATACTGTATGAGGATCAATTCTGATGGAAGTGGATATCTTCAGCAATGAGAAAATCTAATTCAGTTCCAATTAATCAGTGATGAACAGAACCAGCTACACCCAGAGAAAGAACACTGGGAAATGAATGTGGACTGTTGGCATTTTTGTTTTTCTTCCCAGGTTATTTTTACCTTTCTGAATTCGATTTTTCTTGTGTAACAAGAGAACTGTATGGATATGTATACATATATTGTATTTAAGATATACTCTAACATGTTTAACATGTATGAGACTGTCTGCCATCTAGGGGAGGGAGTGGAGGAAAGGAAGGGAAAAGTTGGAACAGAAGTGATTGCAAGGGACAATGTTGAAAAATTACGTGTGCATATGCTCTGTCAATAAAAAGCTATAATAATAATAAAAAAAATCTTCTCAAAGTGTAATATAGTTGCAAATATATACACCATCTAGGAAATAAGTGTGTTTAAATCTAAAGAACACATGACAAAAATATCATTGATAGCTCCTGGAAATCCTTTGAAAGATGGAGTATTTAAGATATTCCCCTAGGTGTAGTGTAGTTTTTCTATTATATTCCTTACTTTTCTAGATTATATCCAGTCTATCCTGTCTTTTGATATAAATATTATTAGATTGTGCTGTCCTGGGAATACTGGTTAGGTGTTGATAAAAAGCCCAAATCTTACTCCAAAGTTCACAAGATCTACCTCCAAGGAGGGATGAGGTTGAAGTTAGAGACCAATTCTAAAACCAAGGTTGGGACACTTCTTCCCTTCCCTTCCTTCACACTCCTCCCTTCCCCAAGAAATTCCTTCTTAGTGGCTTATCTTGAAGACTTTCACTCTGTCAGGAACTCTAATTTTTGCATTCCAAAATAGCTTACTATTCTATAGATGATCATAGGATATGACATAATTTTGTTAATATATTCAAATGTACTTTCTATGCAATATCACACCATATCACCGAAAGAGCTTTCAGGGACATCTAAGTTGATTAGGGAATTTTTTTTACTTAGTTTAATTCCTATGATTGATTCAAATAAGAGATGTTCTCACCTGGTTGAATTTATAGGATATAGTATCTTGTCACTTAAATGGAGTGGAATAATTGATTGACTTAGTGGACTCTCAACATACACAGGTACAAGTTTCTTCTTTTCATTCTTCTTTTTCTTCCTTTTTTTAATGAGCAGAAAGAAGTATATATTTTTCAATTGGAAATACTACATATTAATACTTTCTTTTTGATAACTTGAAATATAATCAGACCAAGAATTTAACTGTGTGGCCATATAACCCTGTATTCTTCACAGAAAATTTGCTTCTTTACCAAATCTAAAGAAAGGCAAAAACTATGAGAAATAGGAACAGAACACAATAACATTTTATCTTTAACCTTGAAAGACTTAAATTTGGATTTGGTCAGTGGCATGACAGCCCAAAATAAGTCAATAAATGAATATAGCATTTGTTACTAAAACTATCTTTTTTTCTCTCTCCTCTTCCTCTGACTCATACATGCCTAATTTAGTGACACAAACAAATTTTTATTACTGTCAGCTTTACAGCTCCAATATAGCTGTAGACAAGCAAGCTATCTCCCATCTCCCTCATGCATCTTTAACAATAGTGCCAATTGTGGATGAATGCCAAAAATCTTCTTTATTGGTGATGACGTACAAGAGTGATAGAACACAACCTGATTTTTTTTCCCAGAGATACATGAAGTCAAACTTACAGTGCTCTAAGTCAGAAAAAATCTTGTTTTTAAGAGTTATAAACTGAATATAACTTTGTGAATACATTTATATTCACGGTATTAAAATAACATACATATATGTGCCTAAAATTCTAAATAGCAAAAATAATCCACGGTAGGAGGTGGGGAAGGGTAGAAGAACTGGATTTCTATAACCTTTGCCTTTTGTTTCTATGGCCAGTAGAGTTTTCTCAATGCTACCTTTCCTGCATATTCTCATTTACCATCCATTTTAACCAACAAACTAAAGCAGAGAGTCAGATGAGATATTCAACTATACTCTCTATCATTCACTTTTCTATGTCACTGTCAAAATCAATAAATACTCATTCAAAGAGGCTGGGGTTAAACTACTCATTAATCTGCCTGTTCACTGCTTCTAAAATATGGGTGGCTTGTTATGTGCTTTCTAAAAATCCACAATGCAAAGCAAGTTTCATGAACATTGTCAAAGGAGCTAGCAATAGATAGAGTTGCTACTTGAATAGGGTGAGGAAAATACCAGTGATATTTAGACTGGTCCTATGTGTGTTCTGGGGTTTGACCACTTCTGTTATTTACCTAGGAACATCTCTTTTCTTTATTCAGGAACTGTGTTACCTTTGTTTTCAGAATATCATTCAAGCCTGGTATAACCTCATTGTAAAAATTTGTCCTTGAAGATAAATAACACTCTGGAAACTTCATTTTTTAAACAACACTTTTCAAAAGCACAAAGGGAAAGAAAGAGTAAGTTCTTCAAAAAAATCAAAGGAATGAAAAGTGACTTTTAGAGTGAATACTGAAGGAGAAGCTGAATAGTCTATACCAGAAATTCATCTGAAGAATGTGGAAATCAACACTATATAAATTCATTTATAATAGTAGGGGTTAATAGAAAGTCATACAATTGTAGACTCTGAAAGAATCTATGTGCTTGGGTCTCTCTCATTTCTCGACCTCAAAATTAGATCTGCTATAACATGGCTTACTCTTTCTAGCCTTTTGTTGCCTCAAGTTTGGGAACTTTTATTGTTATTCCTGATAGATTTTTTAACTCTAAGAACAGCAATGTGAAAAACAACATCAGCCTGATCTCAGTAACCTCATTTTTTTTTAAGTTTGACTTGGCTAAAAGCCATTAGAGCTGCTGTTTATTATTTCAAAACACCATTAATACTTTCTATGTGATTCATTTCCATGTAAATTCTCCTTCTAGAGAGCTTTGATTTAGGGCAATATATGCATTAGGATGAAAACATCATATAATTATTTACTCAAAAAACAAGAGAGGAGGAGGGTTGTAAGAGAGCATATCCCATGAGATTTAAGACTGACAGATTAGTAGCAGAAAACCTTTTGTCTGGAAAGCAAGAAAATGATCCTGGAACTAAGCACAATATACCTCTCAACTTGTCAAAGCCACAGAAGGTGCTTTATGTGTGTGAATAGCCCATCCCCGAGTCTCAATACAGATATCTGGTTTGGGAATATTGCCCTTTATTTTCATTTGGAAAAGTGGGAAACAAAATCTATATAGTCAAGAATTTAATGTTTGTGAGCCTACATATGGAATGAGCTTGAACTTTAAAAAGTCCTACCCTGCTTTTATGATTCCAAATAAATATTATAATATTATATCTAATTAATAGGGTATATATAAAACATACAATAGCTATAAACTATGATTTAATCTAAAGCGTAATATGTTATGCTCTAATAACAGTTAGATGTCACTCAATGTTTATATAGATGGAGAGGGCATTTTTGGCAGGAGGAATGAGTTGAGCATATGAAGTGAACAGTGTGGGAAGACACCAATTGTTGAACAAAGGATACAGATTATAATGGGGTTTTTGGAAGAGGTTGGATAGCTATACTAGGCCCAACTTGAAAACTAAGAGGAAGAATTTAGGCTTGATCTGATGGGAAATGGACAGGTGTAAGGGTTCAATAGGAGAGGGTGAGAAGAAAGCAGTGTTTTAGGATAACTAATTTGGAACACTTAGCTAACTATGACTCTCCTGAGGACAGACCACATCTTAGAAGCAAAATGGATGGAATGTCTTATAAAATAGAAAATTCTGCACTACTGAATGTATTTAACTGGAAGCATGTTAAAGATGCTATGGATAAGATGTGTACATTAGATGAGACATTGAACAATTAGATTGATTGTAACATTTCTTATACTACCTGCTTCACAGAATTGCTACAAGAATATTGAGATGATATATGGAAAGCATTTTTGCAAATCTTGAAGTACTATATGAATGTGAATGAATGAATTCTAGAATCCTAAAATTATAATAATCCTTTCTCCCGCCCTTCCTCCCTCCCTCTCCCTCTCCCTCTTCCTCTCCTTCTCCCTCTCCTTCTTTCTCTCCCTCTCCCTCTCTCTCTCCCTTTCATTCTCCTTCTTCCTTTCCTTCTTCCCATCCCCCATCTCTGTCTCTGTCACTCTGTCTGTCTCTGTCTCTGTCTCTGTCTCTGTGTGTATGTGTCTCTTTCTTTCTCTCTGTCTCTGTCTCTGTCTCTCTCTCTCTCTCTGTCTTTGTGTGTATGTGTGTCTCTCTCTCTCGCTCTCTCTATCACACACACATACATACACACACCGCTCTGCTTGGAAACAATTGGGGTTAAATGACTTGCCCAGAGTCACACAATTAGTAGGTCTGGATTTGAACTCATGATTCCAGATCCAGTAGCTTCCTAGCTGCTCTTGAATTTTCTTGATAATATATAGATATCAATGGAACACACAAGCTCTCTGTCCATCAGTAGTCCCCTGCTCTGTGATCAGACCATCTTTTTTTTCCCCTGGTCTTATATATGTATTTCTTTAATAACATCCCTTACATGTCTTCTGAATACTTCCTTGTTTGGAATGGATAGTAACTTTTTCAGGTTATTTGGTATAGTGGAAAGAGTGTTGGGTCTGGGATAAGGAAGATCTGAGTTCAAATTTGAGTTCAAGACATTCACTGGCTATGTGACTCTGGGCAAGACACCTTTGTCTGCCTCAGTTTTCCCAACTGGAAAATGGGTCTAATAACCTGCCTCTAAAGGTTGCTATGAAGACCAAGTAAGATAATATTTGTAAAAGTGCCCAGCACAGTGCCTGACACATAGTAGACATTTTACAAACATTTGTTTTCTCCCTTTTCTTTCTTCACGAACACAAACATCCTCTTCATCTCCCTTTGGGTAACCTGTATTGTCTGTTCCATGATTAATAGCTATATAATATCTCTAGTAGGATATAAGTGTTAAAAACTTTGAGAAAAATATTGGGTCACTAAAAGAATTATGAAGTTCCCAAAGGTAATTCCAACTCCTTAAGAAAGGTTGGGTCCCGTAGTGAATGAAAAGCTGATCGTAATGTCAGGAAGAACTAGATTTAAGTCATATCTTCAATATATAAACTGAGTGCTTGACTCTGGGAAAATCATTAGATTTTTAGATAGAGGGAAAATTATTTCTCAGTTTCCCAGTATCTCAGTATATTCTCTAAGGTTGTAAATTGCAAAATAGTTGCTATATTCAGATGGTTTTCTTCTTGTTTAATTGTGATTGTGCTGTATCTTATTATCTATCTCTCCAGTCTGTCCAAAATGGTCTGATGGATGAGCTATGGGTTGCTTATTCAGGCATAATAAGTATACTTCATCCATTTGATTTTTCCTATATGGATAGTTAGTCCACTTGATGGACTGAGCTTATTAAGTCATTATGACCATGAACAAGGTACATAAGCAATTCTGGGGACACAAAAAAATATAAAACAATAAAACCTTCTAGGAATTCATTGTCTTCATGGAAATGGTACCCTGCCAGAATGACAATCATAATTTATTCCTTTCTCATTTCAGTTTGGATGAATTTCTACTAATTCTATTAGCAGTTTTAAAATGTTGATAACTACAGAGCAGGAATTTTTAATCTATGGTTCATGAATTTTGTTTAGGTCCAAGTTCTTCTACAAAAAGTGCCAATGAAAAATCTGAGGATTTTCATTTAATAGGAAGACAATTAATTCATGTCAGTTTAATTTTCTTTCAACCTATCATAGGAATTCTCAGTGTTTGTGTTTCTACCTGTCTCTGATCTCTCTCTAGTCTGTGTTTATATACATACTTATACAAACACATTCACATATATAGTTATATATAATATGGACATTGTATGTATCCATATATACATTACACAGACATATACATATTGACAGTCAGTAGTCTTCTATCACAAAATGACTGATAAGTACAAACAGATGTTTCGCCTTGCCTTACTACAATCTTATTATTCCTGCCAAGGAAGACTGAAAAAAAAAGTGACCTTATATGCTATATAAACTTACATAAGTATACACTGATTCACTTATTAGAATCTAAGTTCTTTGAATAAAGAGGATTCATTGTTATTTTTTTTCCTTTTTTTCCCTCCCTCCTCCCCTCCCTCCATTCCTTTTCTTTCTGCCTCTCTTCCTCTCCTCCCTTCCGCCATCCCTCTCCCTCTGTGTCTCTTTCTCCATCTTTTTATGTCTCTGTCTCCAGTTTTGTTTTATTACTTAATATTTTCCCTAGTTACATTCAAAACAAAATTATTTGAATTTGAACCCAAGTACTCTGATTCAACAGTCAATAGTCTTTCTACTGTATCACATTTGTGTGTGTGTGTGTTTGTGTGTATGAGAGAGAGAGAGAGAGAGAGAGAGAGAGAGAGACACTAACTTTACTCTCTTGCATTTCCTGGAAGCCTAAAATTGGAGAACCATTTGTCTAACAAAAGTTAAATAAGATAACCTATCATTAATGGGTTATAATTTTTACCTTGGAATTAATTAGCTCAATCATATTCTTAATACCTGAGATAATCTACATTGAAATAACAGATTTAAGGAGAAGGAAGAAATTTTGGAACTTGGAATTTCTTGGGGGGGGAGAGAGAACTGAGGGGCAGTGTGTATGGGTTGATATGACATATCTAAATAGGTTGCTGTAATA